>NC_044032.1:325438743-326038743 GCF_901765095.1 Microcaecilia unicolor | reverse complement strand
CTATCTAAATAGTACCTGGGGAGATCAGGACATATAGAGGCTCACAGGTTATCAAATATAACTGTTCACAGGGCCTCAGCAAAGAGATGCTTCTCTGTTTTCTCCCTGGCTAAGACTGGAGAAAAGAGCCAGTACATTCTAGATGAATTGAGCTCCTGGGCCAATCAGAGCCCAGAACAAAAAGTTTTAAAAATAGCTGGCCACATCACTGCAGGTTACCTCTTATCTGTGTTAACTAAAGAGGGAACAGTCATTTCTCTGTAATAGCTTTAAACATACACATGCACTTCAAGAAATAATCAATACAGTTTGCAGGCTTAAAATCCACTGTTTTGTCACAGCTGCGAATTCCTGTTGATCACTGATCATCAACCCCTACAGTGGATGGCCTGCCATAAAGATTCTAATGCACATGTAATGCTATGATTCCTCAGCCTTCAACCCTTCAAGTATTGGGTTCAACACCAGACGGGCCGAGAACATGCGAATGCAACTTTTTGTCCTAGGAAGTGGACCTCGATATGGCAGGCCCCTCACCCTTAAGAAAGATACCTCTATAACTAACCAGGGCCATCTTAAGAGCACAAGTATAACCATGGGAGGAAGTGAGCTGGGCATGGCAGAGTTGAAACTGGGGAGTTTAAAGGGAAGTGCCAGGCATAGGCAAGAGAGGCCCGGGAGAAAAGATGTGGATCCCCACTGTGTGCTGCTGAAGTGCCTCTTTAATAATTGTGACCTGGCTGAGGTAAGCCTTTGTTAGTTTTTAAATTGAATTTGCAAGCCTGCTTGCGGTTTGGCGAGATCCAGACTTGGAGTCCAGAGAGGAACCCGGAACCTTGTAGGCTGTGTTTGGGGCATGGCAACCCCAACAGCTGTGGACTGTGTTTGGCCTGCTGCCAAAGGCCTGCCTATGACTCTGTGGCTGGACGGCAGAGGGTTTCCCACCCTACGCCTTGGGCCCTGTGAAGGAACAGACCCAAGAATCTCTTTAAATAAATACTTTCTTTTGTGTTTCATCCATTTGGCTGTATTATTTCACCGCTCATGCCCAGTCCCCGCTCGGGGTGTCGCAAGGCCAAACTGCTGGCTGAATATTGGCAAAAGAAAGAGCTGGAGTATAAGGGTTCCAAGCTTTTCCTTTTCCAAGATTTCTGTCTTTGGGTGTCAGATTTGCACCACAAGCTGTCTCCGTACCGTTTTCAACTTTTCGCAAAGGGCATCAAGTTCTCCCTGCAGTGAATTAGGATTGTCCATGAGAACAGAACTTTGTTTTTTGATTCAGAGACGGCTATAAAGACCTTTTTGGACCACCAGCCTTGAGGGGCATCTGATCGGTGATTCTATAGATTTGTGGTGACGCATAACTTCCCTGTTTAGCGCCTGTTGGAGTGGGGGTGTTTTGCTGGACAGTGATCAATGCAGCGGTCACCCTGAGCTGTGGCTGGAGGGTTGTGTGCTATGTGGGGATGCATCTTGCTCTCACGAGTGTGGCTGCAGGTGACAGAAAAACTTTTATTCTGTATTTCTTGTCTCCCCTGCTGCCGGGAGCCGTACATGCTTTGGCCATGGTCCTACGCTTCCCTGTCCCCATGATGTCTTTTATTCTATTTTTTTTAGCTTGTCTGCACTCATCCTATGTATTAATTCTCACCTCCAACGTTCTATCTTGCTGCCTGTGTCCGTGGCTTTCTTCGGAGTTGGTCTGCTAGGCTCTGAAGCCCAGGCTGATGTCCCACGCAGCACTGACCTACCGCATGACAGCAGCATGAGGCCCCACCCCTGCCACCCTCGCCGCCATGCCTCTCCCCCAAGGTCACCATCACTCCCCCCTCCACCCCCCGAGGTCGCCAATACTCCCCCCCTCCCGAGGTCGCCGCAGCCACTGCTCCCCCCTCCACCCCCGCCAAGGTCGCCTCTCTCCCCAGCCCCCCTCCAGCCACCCAGGTTGTCCAGCGAATTCTTCAGGGCAGGCAGGAAAGATTCCCAGTCTTGCCTGCCTGCCCGCTGCCGGCGCTGACCCTCCCCCGTTGCTGGATCGCTCTTCAAAATGGCCGCCAAGACTTCCACCGCTGGAAGTCTCGGCGGCCATTTTGAAGAGCAATCCGGCAACGGGGGAGGATCAGCGCTGGCAGCAGGAAGACAGACAAGACTGGGGATCTTTCCTGCCTGCCCCGAAGCATTCAATGGACAACCTGGGTGGAAGGAGCGGAGGCAGGGGAGAGAGGAGAGTCGGTGAACATGGGTGGCTGGAGGGGGGACAGGGGAGAGAGGAGAGTCGCTGGACATGGGTGGCTAGAGGGGGGCAGGGGAGAGAGGAGAGTCACTGGACATGGGTGGCTGGAGGGGGGCAGGGGAGAGAGGAGAGTCGCTGGACATGGGTGGCTGGAGTGGGGCAGGGGAGAGAGGAGGGTCGCTGGACATGGGTGACTGGAGGGGGGACAGGGGAGAGAGGAGAGTCGCTGGACACGGGTGGCTAGAGGGGGCAGGGGAGAGAAGAGAGTCACTGGACATGGGTGGCTGGAGGGGGGCAGGGGGAGAGGTGGGTCGCTGGACATGGGTGGCTGGAGGGGGGCAGGGGGAGAGGAAGGTCGCTGGACATGGGTGGCTGGAGGGAGGCAGGGGAGAGAGGAGAGTCGCTGGACATGGGTGGCTGGAGTGAGGCAGGGGAGAGAGGAGGGTCGCTGGACGGGTGGCTGGAGGGGGGCAGGGGAGAGGAGGGTCAATGGACATGGGTGGCTGGAGGGGGGCAGGGGAGAGGAGAGTCGCTGGATATGGGTGGCTGGAGGGGGGCGGGGAGAGGAGGGTTGCTGGACATGAGTGGCTGGAGGGGGGGCAGGGGAGAGGAGGGTGGCTGGACATGGGTGGCTGGAGGGGGGGCAGGGGGAGAGGTCGCTAGACATGGGTGACTGGAGGGGGGCAGGGGAGAGAGGAGAGTCACTGGACATGGGTGGCTGGAGGGGGGGCAGGGGAGAGAGGAGGGTTGCTAGACATGGGTGGCTGGAGGGGGCAGGGGAGAGAGTAGAGTCGCTGGACATTGGTGGCTGGAGGGGGCAGGGGAGAGAGGAGGGTCGCTGGACATAGGTGGCTGCTCACAGAGAGTCTGTGTATCGCACACATACTCTCTCACACTCTCTGTCTCACACACACTCTCTCTCTCACACACACTGTATCTGTGTGAAACACACTTTCTCTCTCTCACACTCACTGTATTTCAGATACACAGTCGCACACACACACTCTTACAGACACATTCGCAACCAGTCTCACTCTCTCTCTGTCACACACACACACTCGCACATTCACTCTCTCTCACACAGTCACTCTCACACAAACTCTCACAAACATACACACTCCGAGGAAAACCTAGCTAGTGCCCGTTTCATTTGTGTCAGAAGCAGGCCTTTTTTATTAGTTTATATATGAAATGCATTTTGGTATCTTCTGTTTGGATGTTTTCTTCTCTTGCTCGTTTTGTGGGATGAGGTGGGGTGTGATGGGTGGGGGAGGAGAGTCGCTGGACATGGGTGGCTGGAGGGGGGGCAGGGGAGAGAGGAGGGTCCTTGGCAGTGGTGTGCTGGTAAATGTTTAACAGGTTCTTTCCCCATTCCCCCTCTGCGCCCCCCTCCCCCCCAAATTGCAGAGATTGCTATAGCTGGGGAGTGAATAATTTCTGGGTTATTTCCAATCCCCGAGACACCCCCAGACCAAATGGTGGTATCTTAAGCACAGGGAACCCCCCCCCCCCCCCCCCAAGGCTGCTTTCAGTATACGCACCTCGTATATCTGAACTCCTTACTTACCAGAGCTGTGTACTAGCTCATAAGTAGCCAAGAACACATACTAAATATAATTAAGAGTATAAGAAGGTATCTTTTATTCCTTAGGCATCAAGTATAATTACAGTTAGCCATTAATCTGCAGATTCAATTTACAGAACACTATTTGTCAGGAGAAATATCATTCAATTAGTTATAGGAATATAATATCCCAGCTGCAAACAGGTGCTTTCTGGGTCTTAGTCTTACGTGATATATTTTATCACTCAAAGGTATTCATGGGAAAGCAATTGGGTAATTTGCCAATTCTGACGCAATGTATTGGTTTCCCACAGAGAGAGAGAGAGTGACCACCCCTCTCTCTAACTTGAAGCAGGAAGTACCCTAACTTTTATATGTTCATACAGGATATTGGTAATATGACAGTAAGCACATCTGATTGGATCTAGTTTATGTCATGGTTAACACTGATTGGCTTATGCTAATGAGTAGCTTCAAATCTTAAACATGTTCTCATCTTTAGCTTGCTTAACCACAAACTTTTGCAATTCCCTTGCACCTGGTCCACTAACTCAAACTTTTCCTTTCCCACCATGTTGCTAAACAATGTCTCTCCGTCAGTTAGACCCCCACCCTTGTGATTTCCTGTTGTTCTCTGCAGTGCTGCAACACTGGAGGTCAAGTCAGAGTTACACAGGCCTGCAAGCTTTTCTCTCATTTTGGAGCCTGAACCAAAGCTAGGCATGGGACCAAGACTTATAGCTGTAGCACTTTTATACAGGAGAGAGCCTGGGGGGGGGGGGGGGGGGCAATGCATTACTCCAGGGAAAAAAATTAAATGATTCCAGGTTCCAATCTAATTCATGTTTAATATGCGATAAAATGCCATAAATAAATATAAACTTTTAATGTTGAGCACCTGATTCTCAAAGTGAACATATTCCAAACACTATAATAAAAATAAAATGATTTTTTTCTACCTTTGCTGTCTGGTGACTTTGTTTTTCTGATCATTCTGACCCAGTATCCGATTCTGCTGCTATCTGTCCTCTTAACTCCGTTTCCAGGGCTTCCTTTCCATTTATTTCTTTCCTTTCCTCCTTTCTGGTCCTCCGCAGACTTGACTTGTGGATCCAGCTTCTGCTTATTTTCTTCATCCATGTGCAGGTTTTCTCCTCTCTTCCTTTTCCCTCATCTCACCTCCTTCCTCACTCTTCCCTCCCCTCCATCCATGTCCAGCATTTCTTCTCTATCCCCTGCCCTCCCCTTCATCCACCCATGTCCAGCGACCCTCCTCTCCCTCTACCCATGTCCAGCGACCCTCCTCTCCCTCTACCCGTGTCCAGCGACCCTCCTCTCCCCTGCCCTCCCCTCCATCCACCCATGTCCAGTGACTCTCCTCTCCCCTGCCCTCTATCCACCCACCCAACAACCCTCCTCTCCCTCTACCCATGTCCAGTGACCCTCCTCTCCCTCTACCCATGTCCAGTGACCCTTCTGTCCCCTGCTCTCCCCTACATCCACCCATGTCCAGTGACTCTCCTCTCCCATGCCCTCCATCCACCCACCCATGTCCAACAACCCTCCTCTCTCCCCTGCTCCCCCTCCAGCCACCCATGCCCAGCAACTCCCTTCTCTCCCCTGCCCCCCTCCTCCAGCCACCCATGTCCAGCAACTCCCTTCTCTCCCCTGCCCCCCTCCTCCAGCCACCCATGTCCAGCGACTCCCTTCTCTCCCCTGCCCCCCTCCTCCAGCCACCCATGCCCAGCAACTCCCTTCTGTCCCCTGCCCCCCTCCTCCAGCCACCAATGTTCAGCGACTCCCTTCTGTCCCCTGCCCCTTCTCCTCCAGCCACCCATGTCCAGTGACTCCCTTCTCTCCCCTGCCCCCTCCTCCAGCCACCCATGTCTAGCGACTCCCTTCTCTCTCTGCCCTCCTCCAGCCACCGAGGTTGTCCAATGGATGCTTCGGGGCAGGCAGGAAAGATCCCCAGTCTTTCCTGCCCACTGCCGGCGCTGACTCTCCCCTGCTGCCAGATCGCTATTCAAAATGGCCACCGAGACTTTTTTAATGAGAGATCCGGTAGCGGGGGAGGGTCGGCGCCGGCAGCGGGCAGGCAAGACTGCCTGCCCCCAAGAATTCGCTGGACAAGGGGGGAGCAGACCCTGTAGGAGCGGAGGGAGGGAGCGAGCGGACCCTGTAGGAGGGAGGGAGGGAGGAGGGAGAGCCGGCTCGCCCTCAGGAACAACCGGCTCGCAAGTCGATAAAAAATTTAACAACCGACTCTTGCGAGCCAGTGCGAGCCAGCTCCAGCACACCACTGGTCGCTGGACATGGGTGGCTGGAGGGGGGGCAGGGGGAGAGGAGGGTCGCTGGACATGGGTGGCTGGAGGGGGGGGCAGGGGGACAGGGTCACTGGACATGGGTGGCTGGAGGGGGGGCAGGGGGAGAGGAGGGTCGCTGGACATGAGTGGCTGGAGGGGGGCAGGGGAGAGAGGAGGGTCTCTGGACATGGGTGGCTGGTGGGGGGCAGGGGAGAGAGTAGAGTCGCTGGACATGGGTGGCTGGAGGGGGGCAGGGGAGAGAGGAGGGTCGCTTGACATAGGTGGCTACTCACAGAGAGTCTGTGTATCGCACACATACTCTCTCACACTCTCTCTCTCACACACACTCTCTCTCTCACACACACTGTATCTGTGTGAAACACACTTTCTCTCTCTCACACTCACTGTATTTCAGATACACAGTCGCACACACACACTCTCACAGACACATTCGCAACCAGTCTCACTCTCTCTCTGTCACATACACACACACTCACACATTCACTCTCTCTCACACAGTCACTCTCACACACACTCTCTCAAACATACACACTCCGAGGAAAACCTTGCTAGCGCCCGTTTCATTTGTGTCAGAAACGGGTCTTTTTTACTAGTTTATATATGAAATGCTTTTTGGTATCTTCTGTTTGGATGTTTTCTTCTCTTGCTCATTTTGTGGGATGAGGTGGGGTGTGATGGGTGGGGGAGGAGGGGATAAGTAGTAGTGGGTTCTGAAACAGGTTTTTCTGGGGGAGGGGTGATTCTGGGGAACAGGGTATAAATGGTGGTATGCTTGTGGTAGATGGGATGCATGTGTTTTTGGTGTATCTGGGAGTTTGTTGTCTGGTTTTGTTCTGTGGAGGTGGGGGTGGGGGTTGGTTTATTGAGGTTTGCATGGTATGGGTTGGGGCAGCTGGGATGCTGCCCCCACAGCCTTTATTGTACTCATAGGGCGGCCTGAATTTCTCTTTCTGAGGTGGGATAGTTAGTTTGCTCATTGCCATTCTTATTGTTGATGGCATCAACTCTCCAGTCAAGCGCACAAAAATTATATCTTATTGCTCCAGACTGGATGTCCTACTAGCTTCTAACCTGGAACATTTGAAGCTGTGGAGCAACTGGGTTGGAGAGTAGGCTTTCTCTTCTTTTAATGACCAGCAAAGGGGAATCGCTATTTTAATTCACAAAAAACACCATGCGGAATTCCACAAACTCTTTCAGAACCCAGAAGGCCATTTTGTTGTTTGGGCGGGAGAACTGGCAGGCGCAAAGATAGCCTTATGCTCAGTTTATACTCATAATATTTATTCGCATCGCTTCTCTCACCTCCTGTCGGTGTTTATGTCTCTGGGGCTATGCAAACTGGTAGTAGCTGGCTATTAGATTGTAAGCTTTTTGAGCAGGGACTGTCTTTCTTCTATGTTTGTGCAGCGCTGCGTATGCCTTGTAGCGCTATAGAAATGCTAAATAGTAGTAGTAGTAATTTTAACTACTGATCCATTTAACAACCAGCTCTTGCTCTAGCACACCACTGGTCGCTGGACATGAGTGGCTGGAGGGGGGGGCAGGGGGAGAGGAGGGTCGCTGGACATGGGTGGCTGGAGGGGGGGCAGGAGGAGAGGGTCGCTGGACATGGGTGGCTGGAGGGGGGGCAGAGGGAGAGGAGGGTCACTGGAGGGGGGCAGGGCGGCTGGTGGGGGGGCAGGGGAGCGAGGAGGGTCGCTGGACATAGGTGGCACACATATTCTCTCACACTCTGTCTCACACACACTCTCTCACACACACTATCTGTGTGAAACACACTTTCTCTCTCTCACACTCACTGTGTCTCAGATACGCAGTCGCACACACACTCTCTCACAGACACATTCGCAACCAGTCTCACTCTCTGTCACACACACACACTCGCACATTCACTCTCTCTCTCACACAGTCACTCTCACACACATTCTCTCAAACATACATACTTCACAGTATCTTTTAGTCTCACAAGGGAATTGTGAGACTAAAAGATACTGTGAACCGCTATGTAGATAAAGATGAAGAAAAAAGCAAATTTGCTAAATAGATACTTTTGTTCTGTTTTCACAAAAGAAAATCCTGGAGAAGGACCACGATGGACTGGCAAAAGTACATTTGAGAATGGAGTGGATATAGAACCGTTCACGGAAGAGTGTGTGTATGAATAATTTGAAAATCTAAAGGTGGATAAAGCCATGGGACCAGACGGGATCCACCCCAGGATATTGAGGGAGCTCAGAGAGGTTCTGGCGGGTCCTCTTAAAGATTTGTTTAATAAATCCTTGGAGATGGGAGAGGTTCCATGCGATTGGAGAACGGCGGAGGTGGTCCCTCTTCACAAAAGTGGTGATAGGGAAGAAGCTGGAAACTACAGGTCGGTAAGCCTCACTTCGGTTATTGGAAAAGTAATGGAAGCGATGCTGAAGGAAAGGATAGTGAATTTCCTGGAAGCCAATAAGTTGCAAGATCCAAGACAACATGGTTTTACCAAAGGGAAATCATGCCAAACGAATCTCATTGAATTCTTTGACTGGGTGACCAGAGAATTGAATCATGGATGTGCTATAGACGTAATCTACTTAGATTTCAGCAAAGCTTTTGACACAGTTCCCCACAAGAGGCTCTTAAATAAACTGGATGGGCTGAAGATAGGACCCAAAGTGGTGAACTGGATTAGGAACTGGTTGACGGACAGACACCAGAGGGTGGTGGTTAATGGAATTCGCTCGGATGAGGGAAAGGTGAGTAGTGGAGTGCCTCAGGGATCGTTGCTGGGGCCGATTCTGTTCAATATATTTGTAAGTGACATTGCCGAAGGGTTAGAAGGTAAAGTTTGCCTATTTGCAGATGATACTAAGATTTTTAACGGAGTGGACACCTGGGAGGGAGCGGACAACATGAAAAAGGATCTGCGGAAGCTAGAAGAATGGTCTAAGGTTTGGCAACTAAACTTCAATGCGAAGAAATGCAAAGTGATGCACTTAGGGAGTAGAAATCCACGAGAGACGTATGTGTTAGGCGGTGAGAGTCTGATATGTACGGACGGGGAGAGGGATCTTGGGGTGATAGTATCTGAGGATCTGAAGGCGACGAAACAGTGTGACAAGGTGGTGGCCATAGCTAGAAGGTTGCTAGGTTGTATAGAGAGAGGTGTGACCAGCAGAAGAAAGGAGGATGCCCCTGTATAAGTCGTTGGTGAGGCCCCACCTGGAGTATTGTGTTCAGTTTTGGAGGTCGTATCTTGTTAAGGATGTAAAAAGAATTGAAGCGGTGCAAAGAAAAGCTACGAGAATGGTATGGGATTTGCGTTACAAGACATATGAGGAGAGACTTGCTGACCTGAACATGTATACCCTGGAGGAAAGGAGAAACAGGGGTGATATGATATAGACATTCAAATATTTGAAAGGTATTAGTCCACAAACAAACCGGTGATGGGAAGGCAGTAGAACTAGAGGACATGAAATGAGATTGAAGGGGGGCAGACTCAAGAAAAATGTCAGGAAGTATTTTTTCACGGAGAGAGTGGTGGATGCTTGGAATGCTCTCCCGCGGGAGGTGGTGGAGATGAAAACGGTAACGGAATTCAAACATGTGTGGGATAAACATAAAGGAATCCTGTTCGGAAGGAAGGGATCCTCAGAAGCTTAGCCGAGATTGGGTGGCGGACCCAGTGGTGGGAGGCATGGCTAGTGGTTGGGAGGCGGGGCTAGTGCTGGGCAGACTTCTACGATCTGTGCCCTGAGAATGACAGATACAAATCAAGATAAGGTATACACAATGAGTAGCACATATGAGTTTATCTTGTTGGGCAGACTGGATGGACCATGCAGGTCTTTTTCTGCCGTCATCTACTGTGTTACTATTAGTGGACTGCCGACCAATATTCCCTCTAAGCAGAGCAGCTGAGTAATTGCTCATACATTTTAGGAGTGTTGCTCACAGATTTTACATGGTCGCTCACAAAAATACCAACCGAACTTTCAAACATGATTAAATTATCAATATTAAATACAAATTAATAAAACTAAGTCAATTACCAACCTGATTTAAATGAGTTTCATATAAAATTGCGCTATATGAAATGGTATATTCTGTTGTTTCCTTGTCACATCCAGTCTCGTGAAATGCATTGCTAATACTGGTGCTCAAAAATTGTTGTTTTTTAAAACTTGTTGTTCACATTCACACACAAAAAAATTTGCATACACCAGGCCACTCCTTAGAGGGAACAGTTCTGCTGACCCCCTAAGGCTCACATTTCTGACTCAGAAGGTAAGGAGGTCAATTTCTTGGTAAAAGTTCTAGGACTGCTGGATATCGAGATTACTTCATCCATATGACTGTGACTACACTTTTTTCCCCCCATGTTCACGGGGTTCATGCCAGATTAGACCATATACTTCTGGACACCTCTCTCTTTTCTAAGATGACAGCTGCTGGCATTGAGGATGGCGCTCTTTCGGATCATTGCTTAGTGTGGAAAGATCTCTGTTGGCATTCAGGTGTGGCAAATGAATCCCATTTGGTATATGGATCCCCAGTTCTGAGCTTTCCTTCACCAGGCTTGAGAGCAATACCATGTTGATAATGATCCTAGAAATGTTGCCCCTATTTCTTTCTGGGAGGCAGGCAAGGCCATGATGCGTGGAAAATGTTTAGCTTACACAGCATGAGTGCGGACAGAACAGGATAGTTTTTTTCTCTCCCTGACACAGCAGTTGCTGCAGGTTTGTGGGGCATACGTATTGACTTGGGATGCTGCGTGTGCAGCAAGTGGATTAATGAGCTTTTGAGCAAATGGGCTTCTCGGGACATTTATTTGTATAAATACAATCTGCATAGGTTGGGGAATAAGGTGGGCAAGCTGCTTTCTGCTTTGATTAAGCAGCATGGTGCAAAACCAACAATCGCTCACATACAGATGCTTGCCAGTCATAGGGTGACCATGGAGAGAGAGGTGCAGGTGGCCTTTGTGGAGTTTTATATTGTTTATGACAAGGGAGCTGTGATGCTGGTTAGGGGCTGGATCTCCCTCAGTTAACTCAGAACCAGCGGGATCCTTTGAATGCCCCTATTGAGGCAGGTGAACTTGTGAGGATCTGTAAAGCATCTTAAAGTGGCCAAGGCTCCAGGTCCCTATGGTCTGGGATCTGAGCTTTACAAAATTTGGGGAGGAAAACTGGCAGGGCCCTTCCAAGCTATGTATACATATCTTTGTGATATGGGTATGGCAGGCAGCCGGTTGACTCATGCTCACATCGTAGTGTTGCCTAAGCCTGGTCGGAATAAGGATCTTTTGGGGTCCTATCGACCAATTTCCTTGCTCAATCAAGACATCAAACTCTTTGCTAATATTATGGTGAGTTGCTTGGGAGCAGTTCTGCCATACTTGGTGCATGCTGACAAGCTGGTTTTGTGCTGGGCAGATATGCTTCTACCAATATCTTGAGGGTAATTGCTGCTTTGCAGTATAGGGGCTCCCAGACAAGGGATGCCCTTATCACAGAAAAAGCGTTTGATAAAATCTTTTGGTTCTGCCCAGTTATATAAATTTTAGGAGTGTAAATTTAGGAGCATAACCTTTATAGAATTAGGCCCAAAGCGGCTAGGAATTCAGTTTGGAGAAAAGACGGCTGAGGGGAGATATGATAAAGGTCTATAAAATAATGAGTAGAGTGGAACGGGTAGTTGTGAATCACTTGTTTACTCTTTCCAAAAACACTAGGACTAGGGGGCATGCAATGAAATTACAAAGTAGTAAATTTAAAATGAATCAGAGAAAATATTTCTTCACTCAATGTGTAATTAAACTCTAGAGTTCATTGCCAGAGAATGCGGTAAAAGCAGTTAGCTTAGCAGCGTTTAAAAAAGGTTTGGATAGCTTTCTAAAAGAAAAGTCCATAAGCCATTATTAAAATGGACTTGGGGAAAATCCACTGCTTATTTCTAGGATAAACAGCATAAAATGTATTGTACTGTTTTGGGATCTTGCCAAGTACTTGTAACCTGGATTGGCCACTGTTGGAAACAGGATGCTGGGCTTGATGGACCTTCGGTCTGTCCCAGTATGGCAATACTTATGTACTTACGTACAGCTGAGATTTTGATTTATGGAGCTCTGACGCCTGCATTTTCTCTGGAGCAGGGACTCAACAGGGCTGTCCCCTTTACCCATATTGTTTGTTCTTTCCTTGGAGCCCCTGGCTGCGAAGATTAGGCAGACTGCTGAGATTACAGGCCATATGGTGGGCTCTGTGGAATGTAAGATCAATTTATTTGCCGATGACATGCTCATTTATTTAGATGATGCCACTCACACCGTCCCTAAATTGGACTCTCTTATATTGCAATTTGGCTTCTTCTCTGGGCTACAGATCAATTTTGAGAAATAGGAGGCTCTCGTCATTTATTTTTATTTATTTTTGTTACATTTGTACCCCGCGCTTTCCCACTCATGGCAGGCTCAATGCGGCAGGCAATGGAGGGTTAAGTGACTTGCCCAGAGTCACAAAGAGCTGCCTGTGCCAGGAATCGAACTCAGTTCCTCAGTTCCCCAGGACCAAAGTCCACCACCCTAACCACCAGGCCACTCCTCCACTTGTCTTCCTCGTGTGCATGCCAGTGGCTAGTGATGTTCCCTCTAGTTTGGTCCTTCAGCACGTTGAACTATCTTGGAGTTTATCTTCATTGAGATTTTGGGGGTTATCTATCAAAAGAACATCCAGGATAAGTTAGAACGTCTTAAACTACTCTTGCTTCAGATGGAAGGATTTACCGCTCTCTTTTTGGGGGCATGTGGCTTTAATTAAAATGGTCATGCTCCCAAAGCTCCTTTATTTGGAGGGTATGGTGGGTTCATGAGTCATTGGAACGAGTGCTTGGCTTCTCGCTTGAATGCACATATAAAGTGCTCTTGTTGGGGAGTGCTGCTGATCTAGTTGGTCAAGGGGTGTCTGACTTTCAGGGTCAGTTTGGGTGTTTGACTTTGATACTAACGAAAAAGACCATTTTGTCTCACTGGACATGGGAAGCATCTCCACCTCTTAAGCAATGGCATGCTCTAATGTGTCAAATGGCACAGAGGGAACAGGACTGCTTTCAGCACACTCAGCGAGAGGGGGGGGGGGTTAAGAGGGTCTTTTTTCTCTTTCATTTCTCTTTCCTCCTTCAGTTTGTTTTTGGGGTTTTCTATTTATAAAATGTACAGAATGCTCTGATTGCTATCATCTTGTGTTCTTCGTCATTGAGCTGATTGCTGATGTTTTTGCCTTTTGGACTGTTCTGTACACTAATAAACATAATTTTCAAAAAAATATGCATAATTTAAAAGACATGTGAGTCTCTGTAGGTAACTAATGCAGACTTCTTAATACGAAAGAGACCCTGTCTCATTTTTGTAAATGATATATTAGCCTATACGAAGTATTCTGCAAGCTTTGTAATTGTTTTTGTAGTCTGATGGAACAGCATGCATAGATTACATTACAGTAATCCAGCTAAGAGAGCACAAGGGCCGGAACCACAAGCTGAAAACGAATGGGATGAAAATAGTTTCTAATTCTATGAAGTTTTAATCTCCAGGAATTTTTTTTATTCAACAAACTAATATGAGTTTCAAAATTTAACAATGAATAAACAGTTAAACCCACAACATTTTTAAAGAATAATCAACGGGGAAAGTAAGATTCCTAAGCGAACTATTGCTTGATAGCTCTGGCCATCCAAAGCCTAGCCAAAACATTTTGATGTTATCAACATTTTGAGGTCCTTTTATTAAGTTGCACTAACAGATTTAGTGCATTCTAACGATTAGCTTGCACTAAATGGTAAAGCACCCATTATACTAGTACACCTTAGTAAAAGGACCCCTTAATTTCAATCAGTATCTAGTTGCCCAGGCTTCTACATGATCAATACAGATTTGCACAATATTTGTGAGAATTCTGTTTTTACAAGTTGCAGAAATAAGTAGGGTAATTACATCTGCATATGAATAAAACCTAATATCCAAACGAGATTAAAAAAATAGCAAGTGAATTCATTAAAATAATGAACAAAATAGGAGAAAGAGATGAGCCATGCAGAACTCCACATTTGGCCCTCCAAGGATCTCAGAAAGCCCCTGAATCAATTAAACACACTTTTTTTTTTTTTTTTTAGATATGTTAGTGATACAAGGAAGTGCAAAAGTAGTGCTGTGAGACTGAAGGGTGAAGGGAAGGAATATGTAGAAGCTGATAAGAATAAGGCAGAATTGCTTAGAAATTATTTCTGTCCTGTGTGCACAGATGAAGGGCAGGGAGTAGGACTGCAGAAGACAAAAACAAATAGGAATGGGAGTGTAGTATATTCTGAACAATTTTCAGAGTGTATTTGTGTGGAGCTAGCTGAACTAAAGATGAAAAAAGTGATGGGGCCAGATGGCATACATTTGAAGGTACTGAAGGAACTTAGGGAGGTTCTGGTAGCTTTGCTGTCTGACCTTTTCAATGCTTCTCTAGAGTCAGGAGTAGTCCTGGAGGACTGGAGAAGGATGGATGTGATCCCTCTCCACTAAAGTGGAAGTAAGGAAGAGGTTGGGAACTATGAGCTGGTTAGTCTGACCTTTGTGGTAAGTAATGTAAACACTTCTAAAACAGAGAATAGTGTATGGGTTGAAGTTGAATCTGACTAAAACATAAGCATTACTTTTTACTAGATGGGGTTTCCCCCTCAATTTGGCTCAGCTTACTATTCAGGGTGCTAAACTGGTTTTGAAGGACACTTTGGATAAGTGTCTCACATTTGATGCTCAAATCTCTGGATTTGATCAAAGATGTTATTTTCTATTGACGCAGGTTTGTACCATTCATGCTTTGTTAGATTAGAAATTATTGTGACTTCTCTTTCATTCATTAATCCTATCTCGATTATATTACTGCAATTCTTTATTTTGTGGATTGCCTCATTACACTGTTAGAAGATTGCAATTGATGCAAAGTATGGCTGTTGAACTTCTGACAGGTGCCAAGAGATTTGATAGAATGACCACTGCCTGCCGGTGGCATACCACATCCCATTCTATTACTACTTCATTGAATTTCTATAGCACTACTAGATGCACGCAGCCCTGAACACATTGTATGCATGTACTTTCTCTGTCCCTAGTGGGCTCACAATCTAAGTTTTCTGTACCTGGAGCAATGGAAGGTTAAGGGGCTTAAAAAAGGTGCAGTAACGTTTTTAGTTCGTGCTAATGATTAGCGCACGCTAAATACTAGAGACGCCCATAGGAATATATGGACATCTCTAGCATTTAGCACATACTTATTTTTAGTGCATGCTAAAAATGATAGTGTGTCTTTGTAAAAGGCTAACTAACTGACTTTCCCAGGGTCACAAAGAGCTGCAGTGGGAATGATACCCAGTTTCCCAGGCTCTCAGACCACTGCACTAACCATTAGGCTACTTCTCCACTTGTATTATTGCATTCTGAACATACTATACTGGATCTCTGCATTCATTCCCTATGTTCCAACGTATTCTCTATGCTTCTCACAGCATTCACTTCTGGTTGTGCCTCCACATCTGAAGGTTAGGTTTGACCTCACGCATCGTTTCTGTTTTAGTATGGTAGCTCTTTCGTTGTGGAATATGCTACTGTGATATCTTTGTGCTGAATCTTCATTTCAATGATTTAAGGTGGGATGAAAAAGTACTGTTTTACTCTGGCCTTTTCCTTGGATTGAGTTAGTCTGGCTGTTGAGCCTGTGGCAGTTCTGGCAGTGGCTCCAAATATCTCTTAAGTATATACTGCTTTATTGTGTTATCCTCATCATCTTTTGTGTGGGCTTTGCATAATTAATTTAGTTGGTATT
Organism: Microcaecilia unicolor; assembly: GCF_901765095.1. Lineage (NCBI taxonomy): Eukaryota > Metazoa > Chordata > Amphibia > Gymnophiona > Siphonopidae > Microcaecilia > Microcaecilia unicolor. The sequence continues at coordinate 326,022,762 of NC_044032.1, read as the reverse complement.
TTGTTTTTGTTATTTTTAAGCAATATTGTAATTTAGTTCCTGCTGTTTTTCTCCTTGTGGCTTTCCCAATTTTATATTTATATGATTGAAAACCACTCAGACAGATTAGGGCCAATATTCAGACTGCGAGAGGTATCCCGGTTAACTCCTGTGATCGGTGGTGAGACCGGATATTCAGTGCAATAATTAGAATTTACAAGCACTACTTTCTAGGCTTATTCTATAAAGTGAAGCGTGTCAATTCTAATGTGTGCAGCTGAAACGGGGGTGTGGCACAGGTATTTAGGCCTGGTTTTAGGTGGCCTAAATGGGTGCACTTAAATTTTAGGTGCAAGAACAGCTGCTAAGTGTATTCTATAAACTACATCTAACTTGAGGCACTTATAGAATCGCACTAAGCGCATGATTTTTCAGTGCCGATTTTTGAGGCACCATATATAGAATTTGGTTGTAAGGGGATACTCAGTCAAACATTCTCAAGCCACTAATAAGTCGAATTGCCATGTTCTGGGTAGTACATAATTTTCTGATTAAATGTTTAGCACATCCCAGATATATAATCTTAAAATAATCAATTTTTGTCAAGATTAGGGCTTGTACTAATAGCCTAAATTTCTCTTGAGAGAAATATTTCCGCACATGCCTTTGACTGTTCATAAGCCAGAAACATCTCTTTACAAGACTATTTATCCGAGTGTCTAACATCAAGTGATTTTCAAGGACTACTCCAATTTGTAGATTAAACCATTTACTACCAGAGAACTTATCATTAATGAAGGCTGCTTGTGACCGAATAATACTACTACTACTACTTAACATTTCTAGAGCGCTACTAGGGTTACGCAGCGCTGTACAATTTAACAAAGAGAGACAGACCCTGCTCAAAGAGCTTACAATCTAATAGACAAGTGAACGTTCGGTCCGATAGGGGCAGTCAAATTGGGGCAGTCTGGATTCACTGAACGGTAAGGGTTAGGTGCCGAACGCAGCATTGAAGAGGTGGGCTTTAAGCAAAGACTTGAAGACGGGCAGGAAGGGGGCTTGGCGTAAGGGCTCAGGAAGGTTGTTCCAAGCATAGGGTGAGGCGAGGCAGAATGAGCGGAGCCTGGAGTTGGCGGTGGTGGAGAAGGGTACTGAGAGGAGGGATTTATCCTGTGAACGGAGGTTACGGGCGGGAACGTAAGGGGAGATGAGGGTAGAAAGATAGTGAGGGGCAGCAGACTGAGTGCATTTGTAGGTAAGAAGGAGAAGCTTGAATTGAATGCGGTATCTGATCGGAAGCCAGTGAAGTGACCTGAGGAGAGGAGTGATATGAGTATATCGGTTCTGGCGGAATATGAGACATGCAGCAGAGTTCTGAACAGATTAAAAACTTGGTCTTCTCACTATTAAGTAATTCCAATATTATTCAACATATTCAACTATAAATCATGGCCAACAACATCAAAAGCACTTCATAAATCAAATTGCTTAATAAGAGCCCTTTTACCCTCACTCAGCAATAAAAAATTAAAACACATCATAATGACTGTGCTAAAATAAATAGTCAAACTGTACATATGGAGTAAAAAACAAGGGGAAAATAGGATAAGAAGGCAAGAAGAGAAGTAAAGATTACAAGAAGTGGGTTGAGAAAGAAATGAGGTGATCTGGGAAAAAAGAATGTATATGGTGCACATGGGCTACGTAGGGAAGAGTGACTGTTAAGAACTGGCCAAGAAGGGAAGAGGGTGAGTAGTATGGATGGGCCAGGCTGGAAGGGATGTGACTGTGGTACAGATTTAAATATGGTCTGGTCAGTTGTGCCCATGACCCTTCTATACTTTCTTTTTCTTTTTACAGATGTAATGTATGCCAAGTTGAGCACCCCCAATCATTTTCAAAAAGTTGGCTCCTATGATTCCACATCCATTGTGAGCAGGGGAGTGCCAGGTGGTAGCTGTTTAATGTTTGTTTTTTAATTTGTTCAGGAAGTCTGCTGTCTTATATGGAGCTGTTTGTGTACTAGGGCTTTAAGGAACATTTTTATAAGTGCAAATATTTCCTCTGTGAGTGTGCTAATACCAAATATGGTTAGTCTGCGAGGGTTTTTGGAATTTAGGTAATATTAAAACATATCCACGGAAGGATGGTCAGGTATAGGTTTTCTGATATTGTGATCTGTTGCTCATTCCTCATTTGAGGAAGAAGGTTCTACCTTCAAAAGCTAGACTATAAATATATTGTTAGCCCAATAAAAATGGCATCATCTTAATTTCTTTATTGTTTTATTTTTATTTATTACCTACCAGGAAAGGAAGGAGTTGCAATTGTTGTAACTTACTCCTTCTCATAACTATAAAGGTAATCTTCCCTCAATCACTATTCATGAAATTTATGAGGATACCACGTGTGGGAGTGCCACATTGACTTGCTGCCCCTTTTACCTATTTTATCTTATTCTTCCCCACTTGATGTCCCTCACTGAAATGTTTTTGTCTAGAGAAGCTACTGGGTGGATGGCTGTCTTGACACTACAGTCAATTCTTTGTGCCACTGGGATAAATTTTCAAAGAGCTACAATATAGTCTAGCCACCCAAGTTAATTTTAGGATACTTTTTAGCCAGAACGTATTCTAAAGATAACTGATCATAGCAAAACATTTTAGCCACTTAGAAACTCCTTAAAAATTCAACTGTTAATTTTTCCAATTGAACTTTTATTCCCCATCAGGACAGAAGATGCAAAGAGATACCTTATCACCTGATCATTATTGGTGAATCTACAAAATGTTCTAACTTTTTTCTAGTGATGTTGTACGACTGGAACGACCTGATCTGGAGGAACAAAGAAACCAACTTATTGTCCGAATCAACACTGATAAGAATCAGCTGAAAGCTATAGAAGACAGAATTCTAAAACTGTTGTTTACTTCAGAGGGTAATATTCTGGACAATGAAGAACTCATCAACACACTTCAGGATTCCAAGGTTGGAGAAAAATGCATTATTAATTGAAAATAATAGTCAAATCAGATTTACAAATAGTTAGGTAGTATATACTGTGCCCTTTTTTATTCTTTAGTATAAGTTAAAGGGGGTAATATTCAAAATGATTTGGCAAGTTAACTTTGGATTTTAATCTGCTAAAACATTATTTTTAACTTTGTGGGCTTATGTAGCAAAAGTTAACCACTGCTCCTTGTGACTCTGGGCAAGTCACTTAACTCTCCATTACCCCAGGTACAAAATAAGTACCTGTATATAATATGTAAACTGCTTTGATTGTAACTACAGAAAGGCAGTATATGAAGTCCCACTCCCTTTCCAATGATGAAGAGACAGATTACCTTTCTAAGAGCCCAGAATTAGCTTTAAAACATTTCTGTGCATATGCTTTGCCTCCACTGATTCCTGAGCATTGCCTTCCCTATGTTTCTACTTGTTGGTTTTTAAATTCTACTTTTCAGGTAAGAAGAAAGTTAGCTTTCTCACCCCTACCTGTGTTTCACCTTAATAATTCATTGTTTTCCATCAGATTTTGATTACTTGTCTTCATATATCTCATTTTTGTTTATTTTTCTTAAAAACACAATTTTGTTTGATCTAGCTTCATTAGTTTTTGACATTTCCTCAAAGGAACTAGGATTCATATAGTGCCCAACCTGTGATAAAATGAGTCTCTTATCTTCAATAATTTTTATTGAATAATTTTATTAACATTACAAAAGAACAAAAACAGCAATATATCAGACATCTTCTAAAGTTTTATTCTCTGTTGCAGGAAGCACTGCAAGTAGCACTGCGCGCCCTTGAATATCACTCTCTGAACTCTTCTTTAGACATGTGGCAACTAGTCTGTAGTCAGAAAAGAGAATAAAATTTGACATACTTCACTACAACAACTGATACAGACAGACCCATCCACACACATAAGAAGACTCCTGAGGCAGGCTAGTGGGCCGAAACCCAGCCATGTCGATTTGTTGTTGTTGACCAATAAATCTTCTAGACATAGGCGGTCGGTGGCCCAACTGTTTGGGGAGGCTAAAGGGGGCGGGGTTAGGGGTGTGGCCAGGGGTGGAGCTTAAATCCATAATTGTCTGAATACAGAGAAAAAAAATAAAAATGTCACAATTAATACCTTTTATAAAATTTAGATATTAGATATGTATCATATGTCAATGAATAAAGTGGTTGCTCAAAGCATATACTAACCACAATCGCTCAACTGCAAAACACTATGCACAACTTTGTGCAAAAACACACTCAGAACCTTACTGTACCATAAATATTACACTGGGCAGAAGCTAATACACCAATATACCACCCATACGGAAAATGCAGACCGTCAACAATATGAAACAAGGGATCATATCACAATTCTCATGTAGAGCCACAAAACACCCTAATTCATGTTTAATTATTATTATTATTATTATTATTTATTGCATTTGTATCCCACATTCCCCCACCTATTTGTAGGCTCATTGTGGCTTACAAAGATTTGTTAACATTGTGGGATAAAATGCCATAAATAAGTAAATAAATAACTTTTAACGTTGAGCACCTGATTCTCAAAGTGGACATATTCCAAACACTATAATGAAAATAAAATGATCTTTTCTACCTTTGTTGTCTGGTGATTTTGTTTTTCTGTTTACTTTATAAGCTCTAATGAAAAGACAGCATTGCAACACTGTGCAAAATAGATTGTCAAGCTTGATTATTGACTTTCCATATACTGTCATTGCCATGGGGTTTTTATCATGCAGGACTAAGACAAATAAATAAATAAGGGAAAAAATGAAGGTGAAGATCATCTGCTAGTCTGATGGGCAAATACTGAGGGTGGCATTGCTCCATAAAGATTAAACCTGAGGGGTCGAGGTCTGATTTTTGCAAACACTTTCTACTAGATATTTTTAAATTAAAGAACATGTTTGTTAAAATGAAAGTTGAACAACTGTGAAGCAGAATCTCACAGGCCTCAGATGATATTCTGTTTTGTCCCCTCTAGTTTTTGCTGTCTGCTAGTAATTTCTTAGCAAGGAAACAAAATGTTTGAGCTCTAGAAAGATCAGGACTTCTCAGCTAGAGCCAGGGCTCAAATTTTGCAAAGTTCTAACCACTCCATGCAAAGGCTGCACTTCTGCTGACCTGTTTTGCCCTCTTGCATATAAATTGTCCTCAAACACTCCAGCCTGAGGAGTTCTCCCTCCGATGCTGGCGATTCACATAGCCAGCCTTAATCTGCCTGCGTTGGAGCCTCTTCATCAGACGCGTCCCGCCTCCTCTAATGCAACTTCCTGTCTTATGCAGAGGCGGGACGCGTCTGAGGGAGAGGCTCTGACGCAGGCATATTAAGGCTGGCTATGTGAATCGCCGCGTCGGAGGGAGAACGCCTCAGGCCGGAGTGTCCATGACCACGCGGATGGGTGAGAGCGGGGGGAAGTACAAGACTCGCACGGGAGGGGGGAGGAGGCAGAGATCGGCCATCTCTTCTAAAGATGTGTTTGGGGGAGCAACCGCTCCCCCTGCACCCCGACCAGCAGCCAAGGGAAGTCCACAATTGGGTTGGTGAGGCTTAGCTTCCCCAAGCCTCTTATACGGGGCGCCTATGCTTCTAGACCAGTACAGCATCATCGTTTTATTGAGTCACCTTTACTGTCTCCTTAATGGTATTATCTCTGTGAGGTTTTTTGTTCTTCTATATTTCTGTCGACTACCCTGTAGTAGTGCCCAGATGTTATTCCTGACCCACTAAAGCATACATAGGCTTTGCGTACTTGACGAATTGTCAGTGGGTTTGAGGAGAATAATCCTGTCCAAGTTTCATTAAACCTGTTAAATTGATGAGGCTTATTTCCTTCCGATTCTTCCCATTTCTGGGGCTCCCTGTGCTGTTAAGGGAAAGGGAAATGGGACTTGATATACAGCCTTTCTGAGGTTTTTGCAACTACATTCAAAGCGGTTTACATATATTCAGGTACTTATTTTGTACCAGGGGCAATGGAGGGTTAAGTGACTTGCCCAGAGTCACAAGGAGCTGCAGTGGGAATCAAACTCAGTTCCCCAGGATCAAAGTCCACTGCACTAACCACTAGGCTACTCCTCCACTGAAAAGAAGGCCAACAAAGGGAGACCGGTACTTGAGGCCAGGGGTTTATGAAGACACATCCAACAATCAGCAGCATTAGTAACATCAATAACTAACTGCTTTGGAAACTTAAAGATTGGGGTTTAAAGGAGGAATTGTAGGTTAGTGATAGGCAGAATAAAAATATAAAAAAGCAAACTTTATCAACTAATCTCCATATTCTTTTCCCCCTAATTTTAAAACTTGAACTTTGTACCATAGCATTAACAGATAGCCTCTAGCAGGCACTGCAGGACTTAGTTCAGATTTCGTCCTGCCCACCCTCCCCAACACCCACCAACCCCTGGCACAACTATTCATTTATAGTCAGTTATTGTAATTAGGATAACAAACGAGGAGCGTTCTTATAAAGTTTTAATTACATTTCATTACTTCCTAAGAAGAAAACACTAAATAAATCACACAATATACCATATAAACTAAAGACATTTTTATATTAGGCTAATATCCTTAATACCTTAGCAAGTTTTAAATTATTGAAAAACTCAAAAATACTAAGATGGAGTCAGCAGTTCAACAGCGATAGAGATGCTATTAAGTCTTTTGCATTGCGTGTCACATGTATGATTATCTCCCAGTTGGTAAGCGGTTATATATGTGTCCCCAATGCAAAGAGCTCCTAGCTCTCAGAGAACAGATCCGTTCTCTTGAGGCTAGACTTGGTGGAGCTGAGAGAGACAGAGAGGTACACCGAGGAGACCTACAGGGATGTTGTAGAGGCCCCACCTCCAATCTGGCAGCCCCTGTGCTGCCTTGGAGTAGGGAGGTCTTCTAGAAGGAGAGCATCACCTTGGTGAAGTACTCCTTTAGCCAGGACCTGTCCATCAGGGGATGTACTACCCTCTCACACTGAGGATATGTCTCCAAGAACTTCTGCCCAGGCAGCAAGGGTTAGGACAGCTGTTGTAGTTGGTGATTCGATTATTAGGCATATAGATGACTGGTGGACATGAGGATAACCTGGTGACTTGCCTGCCTGGTGCGAAGGTGGCAGACCTCATGCATCACCTAGACAGGATCTTAGATAGTGCTAGTGACATAGGAAAATGTGGGAGGGAGGTTCTGGAAGCCAAATTTAGGCTCCTAGAAAGCTGGTCCAGATCCTCCAAGGTCGCATTTTCAGTGATGCTCCTCATTCCATGTGCAGGACCCAAAAGGCAGACAGAGCCCCGAAGTATCAATGCGTGGTTGAGCCGATGGTGCAGGGATGAGGGATTTAGATTTGTTAGGAATTGGGCGACATTCTGGGAAAGGTGGAGACTATTGCGAAAGGATGGGCTTCACCGTAACCGGGATGGAACCAGGCTGCTGGCGCTAACTTTTAAAAAGGAGATAGAGCAGCTTTTAAACTAGAATGGGAGGGGGGGGGGGGGGGGGGGGGAAGCCGACAGTCACCTAGGAGTGCATAGTTCGGTGTGGAATATCCTTTAAAGAAAATCATTGAAAGTTAGAGAATCCCAGTAGAGAGGTTTCAACAATGCTTAAAGTAAGAGAGCAGGATAAAGGAAGAACATTATCCCATTCAACTTCTAAGCAGATTATAGATCAAAGGAAAAAAGACAATTTGAAGTGCCTGTATACAAATGCAAGAAGCCTAAAAAAAGAATGGAGAGTTGGAATATATAGCACTAAATGATGAGGTAGATATAATAGGCATCTCAAAGAATTGGTAGAAAGAGGACAATCAATGGGACATTGGGTTAACAGGGTACAAATTGTATCACAATGATAGAGAGGATCAAATTGGAGGGGGGGTTGCGCTATGTGTTAAAGAGGGAATTGAGTCAAATAAAATAAACATATCACATGACACAGATAGCAGCATGGAATCATTATGGATAGTAACATAGTAAGTGACAGCAGATAAAGACCTGTACGGTCCATCCAGTCTGCCCAACAAGAAAAACTCATTTTACTTGATATGCGATACTTTGATTTGGCCTTTCCATTCTCAGGGCACAGGCCGTATAAGTCTGCCCAGTACTCTTCTTGTACTAAAAGTCCATGTGTGAAGGGAAGGAGTATTCTTTTAGACCTGTACTACTGTCTGCCAGGACAGAACAAACAGGTGGATGAAGAAATGTTTACAGAGATTAGGAAAGCTGGCAAACTGGGCAATGCTATAATAAAGGGTGATTTCAATTACCCCAATTTTGACTGGATAAATGTTACATCAGGGAGTGCCCGGGAAAAAAATTTTCTAGATTTACTAAACGACTGCTTTGTGGAGCAGCTGGTCCAGGAACTGACAAGAGGGGGAGCCATTTTGGATCTGGTCCTTGGTGGCATGCAGGGCAAGAGGTGGCAGTTTTCAGTACCCTGGGAAACAGTGATCATAACACGATCAAGTTTGAACTACTGTCTGGGATGAACCCACAAAGAAAATCTACTGAAGTTGCATTTAGTTTTCGAAAGGCGACTATAGTAAAATGAGGAAAATGGGGAGGGCAGAGGAGAATTGATGGACATGGATGGGATGGGATGGGAGGAGAGGAGAGAATTGCGGGACACGGATGGGAGGACAGGGAAGAGAAGAATCGCTGCACATGGAGGGGAGGGCAGAATCGTGGGACACGGAGGGGAGGGCAGGGCAGAGGAGAATCGCTGGACATGGAGGGGAGGCCAAGGGGAGGTCAGAATCATGGTACACGGAGAAGAGGGCAGGGGAGAGAGGAAAAATCGCTTAGACGAGAGCCTTCCTAGGGCCCGTTTCATTTTGGACGAAACAGGCTTGGTTCCACTAGTGTTTTTATATTATACATTATATTTTACACATCATTTTATTTTATTTTATATCTTTTCATTTCATTTTTATTTTATTGCATATCTATATTATTTTTGTTTTTATGTATATATTTTATATATATATGTTTATTTTATTTTATTTGTTACATTTGTACCCCACATTTTCCCACCTATTTGCAAGCTCAATGTGGCTTACATAGTACCGTAAAGGCGTACGCCAGTCGGTTTATAACAAAAACAGGCTATATTGTGGTCGAAATGAGGTAGGTGTGTATCAGGCACCATGAGGATGGAAGGGATGAAGATTGTATATTGTCCAGTACGATCATTGGTTATGTATATGTATATATATATATATATATATATATCCTATATAATAAAACTTACCTCCAACGTTCTAAAGTGCTTGGGACCGTGGCTCCCTCAGCACGGAGGTGGTCTGCTAGGCAGCATCGAACTCAATGACGTCACCAGACCCAGCTGATCGCAGGAACTGGCTGCTGGCACGCGCAAAAAAAAAAAAAAAAAAAAAGAAGTGAAACAAAAAAGGCTCGAGAAGCACTCCCGAACCTGCCGTGCTCTAACGAAATCAACAACCGCCATCACAACGCTCGCACAGCACGAGACTGCCGCCCAACTGAGGAGAATACCGCCGCCCTGACAGTGCTATCCTGCAGAACCTGCCGCACAACATACTGCCGCCCCGAACTGCCATCCGAACCCGCACCAACAAACAAAAAAAGGTGAAGAGACAGCCTCCAGCCGCCCTCCGGACCCACACTAACAAAAAACAAAAATCCAAGTGAAGAAACAGCCTCCAGCAGCCCTCGGAACACACACTAACCAAAAAAAAAAAAAAAAGGTGAAGAAACAGCCTCCAGCCGCCCTCCGGACCCACACTAACAAAAAAAAAAAAAAAAAGAAACAGCCTCCAGCAGTCCTCCAGACTCACACTAACAAAAAAAAAAAAAGGTGAAGAAACAGCCTCCAGCCGCCTCAACAGGGGACGTCACAAAAAGCAAAGCAAGAAGATAAAACGAACTGCAGTCTTCTCTGGACGAGGTTCACGCCGCCCTGAACCGCCCTGATACTGCAGCACTAACAACAGGGCAAGCTGGACGAGGTTCACAGACACCGATCCTGCAGACAGCAGTGCAATGTGTAAACGAACAGGTACAATTAAGGGGGCAGAAACTTTAACGGAGGGGGCATGGAACTTGAAGGGGAGACAGACAAACACATGGAGAAGGGGTGAGAGAACAGAACGGGAGGGAAGGGGAGAGGAAAAATGATGCAGATGGATGGATGGAGGGCATGGTAAAGAGAGCACAATTGCTGGATAAAAGAAAGAATTCAAAACAGAAACACGGGGGGGGGGGGCACCCTTACATTGCCACTCACAGGAGAGAAGGGGGGAAAACTTCTAACAGAAAGGGGGGGACTACACACAGGAGGGGGACATGCACACATACACACAGTCTTTCACTCTCTGTGTCACTGTGACACACACTCTCTCGAACACACACACACACACACACTCTGTTTCAATGCCCACCCCTGTGGTCCTGCAACAGCTTAAAGGAAGGATATGGAGACACACACACGCACGCTCTCTCTCACACACAACCAGTCTACAAATCTCTGTTTCTCACTGTCACACACACCCTGTCTCATACATACACATACACTCTGTCTCACTCCCGCCCCTGTGGTCACAGAACTTCAGACTTCACATGACGGAACAACACAGCAACAGATGATTTACAAATTTAACAAATATTCCTTCTCATTATAATACTTTTCTAACAACTCTATAGTTACCAAAAACAAAAAAAAACATTGCTAGCGCCCGTTTCCTTTCAAACAGAAACGGGCCTTTTTTACTAGTATATATATATATATATATATATATATATATATATTTGTTTCAGACTCCTGAGGCAGGCCTGTGGCCAAAACACAGACTGTGTCGAGTCTACAATAAACCATCGTGAATATTAGTCTGTTGTCCTGGTTCTTGAGCCATCGATCTACTTCTCTCCTTTCACTGTTGTCTTCCCGTGGGATTTTGCTGTTCATCCACCTTGGTGGACTCTTTTCTCCTAATCCTTGTATTTCAATCTAGTCAGGAGGTAAGTCAACCATTGAATATGTTGAAAAATTGGATAACTTTTTGACACAAACATTTTATCAAACGTTCTGCTGGGTAAACATCTAATTTTAAATTCACTACTATATAAAATTTTTTGTTCAGTTAAAATTTTGAACTAACCCTTCCTTATGTCCTTCAGCAAATAAGGGGTGAATATTTCGGGCCACAGTAAAGTGACGGGCTGGTCCTACTGAGTGGCACTTGATTTTTAGCATATTATCTGAATAATGCCACTGAAAATCTCTACTGACTGCCTTGGAGCTATCCAGATAGTGTCAGGGTGATCAGGGGCAGAGCTAGATGTTATCTGGGTATTGTCAATATTCAGCATTGTTATCTTCTTGTTTGGTTGGTTTATCAGTCTCCAAATCAAATCCCATGATCACTGGAGTGGAACTGGAATATATAGCTTTAGTTTATATTCTTGATTTGCTTTTTTTTTTTTTTGTAATTTTTTTGAATCCCCAAAGTGCATTACTATGATGCTTGCTGTTGCTGTTTTCTGCTTTTATTTAAAATTCATTGGTGTAGCAATTATCTATTGAAGTAGTTATTTTTTAGAGAACATCACTTAAAATGAATTGAATGATGTTATCTGCAATGTTGAGCTGTTCTTATTTCAAATTCATTGTTTATTGTGGTAATTATTAGAGGATAATACTTTGTAAAGTTCCTGAAGGTCATTTCTCCGTTGCTTAATACGATTTCAGAGTTACTACTTTTTAAAAATAATTTTCAGCCACAATTCATTAAAATGAGAATATGTCTCCGATTACAGCCCACAGGGAAAAAGATAGAACCGCTGTTGTAGTTGGAGACTCGGTCATTAGGCATTTAGATAGCTGGGTGGCTGGTGGATGTGAGGATCGACTGGTGACTTGCCTGCTTGGTGCGAAGGTGACGGACCTCACGCGGCACCTAGACAATATTTTAGATAGTGCTGGGGAGGAGCCGGCCGTCTTGGTACACGTGGGTACCAACAACGTAGGAAAATGTGGGAGAGAGGTTCTGGAAGCCAAATTTAGGCTTTTAGGAAGGAATCTCAAATCCAGATCCTCTAGGGTAGCATTTTCTGAAATACTACCTGTTCCACGCGCAGGGCTTAAGCGACAGGCAGAGATCCGGAGTCTCAATGCGTGGATGAGACGGTGGTGCGGGGATGAGGGTTTTGGATTTGTCAGGAACTGGACAGCATTCTGGGGAAGGGAGAACCTATTCCGATCTGATGGGCTTCACCTTAACCAGGGTGGGACCAGGCTGCTGGCGTCAACATTTCAAAAGGAACTAGAACATCTTTTAAACTAGAAACAGGGGAAAGGCCAACATTCGCTCAAAAGCGCATGGTTCAGGATAAGGTATCTTTTGAAGATATCACCCAAACAGGGAAGAAAAAGGTCCTTGTAAGTATGGATGTCAAAGAGACCGTAGTGGATCAGTTGGCCTTAAGTAAAATTAATAATAACCAGACAGAAGATAACATATTAATAATGCCATGTATTAAACGTGATATAAAACTGAGCAACAAGCGTGCATTGAAATGTCTATACACAAATGCAAGGAGCCTGAGACTTAAGATAGGAGAGATGGAATACATGGCACACAATGGAAAATTGGATATTATAGGCATCTCTGAGACCTGGTGGAAGGAAGATAACCAGTGGGACACTGTCATACTGGGCTACAAATTATATCGTAGAGATAGGGTAGATAGGATTGGAGGAGGGGTAGCACTGTATATTAATGAGAACCTCGACTCAGGCTGCAAATATTGCAGGATAAAAAACCCCTATTGGAATCTTTGTGGATCGAAATTCCACGTGAAAAGGGGAAAAAATGGTGATAGGAGTGTACTACCGTCCACCTAGCCAGGACGAGCAGATGGATGCAGCAATGTCAAAGGAAATTAGGGAAGCAAATAAAATGGGCAATGTAATAATAATGGGTGATTTCAATTATCTGGATATAGACTGGGTTAATGTAACATCGGTACACGCCAGGGAGATAAAATTTCTTGATGAAATCAAGGACAGCTTCATGGAACAGCTGGTTCAGGAGCCCACAAGAGAAGGAAAAATACTAGACTTAGTCCTTAGTGGAGCCCATGATCTAGTGTGGGGGTAACGGTGAGAGGGCCACTTGATAACAGTGATCATAATATGATCAGTTTTGATATTGGCATTGAAGGAAGTGAACTTAGGAAATCAAATACACTAGCATTTAACTTTAGAAAAGGTGATTATGATAAAATGAGAAAAACGGTGAAAAAAAGACTAAAAGGAGCAGCTCACAGGGTAAAAAACTTGCATCAGGCGTGGATGCTGTTCGAAAAACACCATCCTAGAGGTACAGGACAAATATATTCCGCGTATTAGAAAAAGAGGAAAAAAGACCAAACGTCAGCCGGCGTGGCTAAACAGTAAGGCAAAGGAAGCCACTAGAGCCAACAAACAATCCTTCAGAAAATGGAGAAGAGAACCGACTAAAAATAATAAGATAAAACATAAGGAATGCCGAGCCAAATGCAAAACGGAGATAAGGAGGGCAAAAAAGGACTTTGAAAAAAAGTTAGCGTTAGAAGCGAAAATACATAGTAAAATTTTTTTTAGATACATTAAAAGCAGGAAGCCAGCTAAAGAATCAGATGGGCCGCTGGATGAAAGTGGTGTTAAAGGGGCGATCAGGGAAGACAAAGCCATAGCGGAGAAATTAAATGAATTCTTTGCTTCGGTCTTCACCGAGGAGGATTTGGGAGGGACACCGGTGCCGGAAAGGGTATTTGAAGCAGGCGAGTCAGAGGAACTAAACGAATTCTCTGTAAACTTGGAGGATGTAATGGGTCAGTTCTGCAAACTGAAGTAGTAAATCACCAGGACCTGATGGTATTCATCTCAGAGTATTAATAGAACTGAAAAATGAACTTGTAATATGCAATCTATCCCTAAAATCAAGTGTGGTACCGGAAGACTGGAGGGTAGCCATTGTTATGCCGATTTTTTTAAAAGGTTCCAGAGGAGATCCGGGAAATTATAGACCGGTGAGTCTGACGTCGGTACCGGGCAAAATGGTAGTGGCTATTATTAAGAATAAAATTACAGAGCACATACAAAAACATGTGCTGATGAGACAAAGTCAGCACGGATTTAGTGAAGGGAAGTCTTGCCTTACCAATCTACTGCATTTTTTTGAGGGGGTGAACATACATGTGGACAATGGGGAGCCGGTGGATATTGTGTATCTGGATTTTCAGAAGGCGTTTGATAAAGTGCCTCATGAAAGACTCCAGAGGAAACTGGAGAGTCATGGGATCGGAGGTAAGGTATTACTATGAATTAAGAGCTGGTTGAAACATAGGAAGCAGAGAGTAGGATTGAATGGTCAGTATTCTCAGTGGAGAAGGGTAGTTAGTGGGGTCCCTCAGGGGTCTGTGCTGGGACCACTGCTTTTAAGCATATTTATAAACAGGGCCGTGCCAAGGGTCTCTGGTGCCCCCCTGCAGACTATCAGTTGGCGGCCCCCTCCCCCCGGTTTGGCACGATGCAAAGGAAATAGGAGCTGAAAGATGGAGTGCATCTTTGTGGGATTGCTGAACAAATAAAGGGTTTACAACCACTTAGCTTTATGTTTTTATTGATGAGGAAATAAACATGGTATAATAGATACCATAAAATATAAAACTACTAACGGATCAATGTTCAACCAGGGTGGCCAGCATTTTATTTAGCACTGGCTGCTATCCAGATGGAAAAATAGTAAAATAAATGCTGCTTTATGTAGATATTCAATTAGCTGATTGAGTAGTGCTGTTTGCCAGATAATTTTTATCGCTGCCCAAGCTCCACCTTGACACTATCCCATCAGTCACTATACCGTTATGCTCCCATTTCCCATGTAATTCAAGTCACCTTCCCTCTATACTTCCACATCCCCTTTCCATCCCTTCTCCCTACAGTGTCAGGCCATGTTCCACTTTCCCATTCCTGCCCCTGCAATTCCAGGTCATCTCTTCACATCCCTTCCACCTTCAATTTAAGGTCACTGTCCCATCTTCCCTCCTCTCACTTTCTCTTACAATTCTAGGTCTTCTTTTCATCTGCAATGCTAGATCACCTTGCCATCTCTTCTATCTCTATAATGCTAGGTCACAATCAAATCCATCCCACTGCAATGCCAGATCATCTTCACATCTCATCTCCCCCCCCCCCCCCCCCCCCCCCCCCCGCAATACCATGTCAATTTTCAGTTGTCCTCCCCCCACCCCTACCAATGCAATCCCAGGTCGATCTCCCATTCTTTAACTGCCATAACAACAACCTTAGAGGATCTCCATACCTCCTTTCCAGGCTGCTGGCTCTCCTCTCTCAACAGCAGCACTCCAACGCGGCCGCGGCGGCAACACCTGGTCCTCGTGGAAGAGCTGGCTGGGGGCGGTGCCAAACAGACGAACGAGCGCTGCTGCGCACGGGAAGGCAGCAGCGCATCGTGCATGTGCATAGGCGCCAACGTGAGAGAGGTTTATTTGTTAATATTAGAACACACATCACTGACTCGGCGGGCGGCGGCGCCCTCGAAGGTAGGCGCCCCCCTGCTGTGCTTACCCCGCTTACCGGGTTGGCACGGCCCTGTTTATAAATGACCTAGAGATGGGAGTAACTAGTGAGGTAATTAAATTCGCAGATGACACAAAGTTATTTAGGGTCGTCAAGTCGCAGGAGGAGTGTAAAAGATTTCAGGAGGACCTCGCGAGACTGGGGGATTGGGCGTCCAAGTGGCAGATGAAGTTCAACAAGTGCAAAGTGATACATGTGGGTAAGAGGAACCCGAATTACAGTTATGTCATGCAAGGTTCTGCGTTAGGAGTCACAGACCTAGAAAGGGATCTGGGAGTCATCGTTGATAAGATGTTGAAAATTTCTGCTCACTGTGCTGTGGCGGCTAAGAAAGAGCACAGAATGTTGAGTATTATTAGGAAAGGGATGGAAAACAAACACGAGGATGTTATAATGCCGTTGTATCGCTCCATGGTGTGACTGCACCTCGAATATTGTGTCCAATTCTGGTCGCCGCATCTCAAAAAAGATATAAAGGAATTGGAGAAGGTGCAGAGAAGGGCAACGAATATGATAAAAGGGATGGAATGACTTCCCTATGAGGAAAGGCTGAGAAGCTTAGGGCTCTTCAGCTTGGAGAAAAGGCGGCTGAGGGGTGATATGATAGAAGTCTACAAGATAATGAGCGGAGTAGAGTGGACAGATGTGAAGCATTTGTTTACACTTTCAAACAATAATAGAACCAGGGGACACAAGATGAAGCTAGAATATGGTAGATTTAAAACAAATAGGAGAAAATTTTTCTTTACTCAGTGTGTAGTTGGACTCTGGAACTCTTTGCTGGAGGATGTAGTGACAGCAGCTGGTCTTACGGAGTTTAAGGGGGGTTTGGACAGATTCCTGAAGGAAAAATCCATTGAATATTATTAAAAAATTATTATTATTTTTTTTTTTTTTTGGGGGGGGGGGGGGGGTTGCCAGGTTCTTGAAGCCTGGATTGGCTGCTGTCGGAGACAGGATGCTGGGCTTGATAGACCCTTGGTCTTTCCCAGTATGGCGGTGCTTATGTGCTAAATGAGTCAAACAAAGCGAGCTCGAGATGCTGGCAGGAAATACCTGAGTGGATTTATGAAAAGAAAAATAAGCAAAACAAAAAAAGACTGCTGAAGAAAAGCAAAAAGGTGCTCTAAGTAAGTATTTCAGAAGAGCCAACTTGGAGACATTTGAAGTGGCAGGCCAGGGATATGAAAGAGTTGATAGTAGAGAAGAAGATGTTTTGCTAGAGCTGACAGAAAGCAACAGAAAAGCCCAAGAAACAAATGATGACACAGAAATACCTCAGTCTGATCATGCAACTACTAGTCAAAGCAGAGATACCAAAGAAACCCATGACATGAAGGATCCAGAACAAGAACACTTTCAGGAAAATGAAAGTTTGAACATTTCAATGGCAGATTATGAAAATCCTAAAAGCCTTGAAAGTCTAACCATATCAGATGATCCAGCCACCTGGCCAGAAAGAATTGACCATCATCTGAAGGATGATGTGAAAAAAGGAAAAAAGGACCACCTAAAATTATTTTGGAAGAATTTCCTTGAAACGAAAATGGAAGCTATTTCTCAAAAGCCCATTGCAAAAGAAAGCTTCCAAATGGTGAACTCATTCATCGCCCATGGGTGATATCCTCCGTGTCAGCAAACAAGATATTTTGTTTTTATTGTCGCATTTTTGGAAATATTACTACTACTACTTAACACTTCTAAAGCGCTACTAGGGTTACGCAGCGCTGTACAGTTTAACAAAGAAGGACAGTCCCTGCTCAAAGGAGCTTACAATCTAATGGACAAAATGTGCGGTCAATCAAATTGGGGCAGTCTAGATTTCCTGAATAGAGGTATAATGGTTAGGTGCCAAACCGCCTTATTTTCGAAAGTGGTAGCCGGTCATCTTCCGACACAAATCGGGAGATGGCCGGCCATCTTCTAAAAGTGGCCAAATCGGTATAATCGAAAGCCGATTTTTGGCCGCGTTTAACGGAACTCCGTCGCGGAGCCGGCCAAAATTGACGAGGCTGTGTCGGAGGCATGGTGAAGGCGGGACTGGGGCGTGGTTATGGGCTGCACAGAAATGGCTGGCTTTCGTCGATAATCAAAAAAAATTAGCCGTGTTTAGCGAACATTTAGGTCACTTTCTTTGGACCTTTTTTTTCACGACCAAGTCCCAAAAAAGTGCCCTAAATGACCAGATGACCACCGGAGGGAATCGGGGATCACCTGCCCATACTCCCCCTGTGGTCACCAATCCCCTCCCATACTAAAAATATAAAAACATAAACCTTTTTTGCCAGCCTGTATGCCAGCCTCAAATGTCATACCCACCTCCATGAGAGCAGAATGTGTTGTATGGGCTTTTCGGGGGGTGGGGGGGGGGGGGGGGGGGTCAGCTCCCAAAGTAAAGGAGCTATGCACGTGGGAGCTTTCTGAAGGCCACCGCAGTGACCCCTAGGGTGGCCGGTTGCTGTCCTGGCATGTCAGGGGGTCCATTGCACTGAAAATACTAGCTCCTCCCACAGCCAAATGCCTTGAATTTGGCCGGCTTTGAGATGGCCGACATAACTTTCCAGAGACTGCAGGGGGGGTGGGCCCCTCATCATCCCCCTCAAGGGGAGGCATGTAAGCCACATTGAACCTGCATCCAGTGGGAAAATGTGGGATATAAATGCTACAAATAAATACATTATGTTTGGTACATTTGTACCTCTGCCTTTCCCACTCATGGCAGGTTTGATGCAGCTTACATATTATATACGGGTACTTATTTGTACCTGCGACAATGGAGGATTAAGTGACTTGCCCTATGCCTGCAGTGGGAATTGAACGTAGATCCCCAGGACCAAAGTCCAGCACCCTAGCCACTAGGCCACTTCTCAGCAATACATATGCCCTGAATGTCTTTTCCACATTATTCAACACAGTCCTACAATCCTCCATAAGTATGGAACAACATTTCTACATTCTAGCCTGCAAACTATTTTCAAGGTGGCCACAGGTAGGTGCCTACTGAGCCCTTAAGTCATAGTGAGAGAAAAGGTTTATTGTTACAGTTCCTACTCCAAATTACCTGCAGGTGGCTACAACCTGGTGGCTGGAGTGGCCTAGTGGTTAGAGCACTGGTCTTATAATCCAGAGATTGTGGGTTCAAATCCTTTCTGTTTCTAGTGACCTTAGACAAGTCACTTAACCCACCATTACCTCAGATGCAAACTCAAAGCCTTCCTGGCACTGAGAAACATGCAGAGTACCTGAATATAACTCACTGTGAGCTACTACTGAAAAAGCTGTCATCAAAATAAAAAATGCATATTTATGTGGCCTTCTGTACCTGTTGTATTTTATTGCAATTGTGATGAAGTAAACATCCATCTAATGCTTTTACCATTGTTTTCCCTTTTCTCCTCAGCAGTATATACCATTGCTCAATGTGAAAAGATGACCCAGCTGTTTGTAGCTCCTTCCTTGCCCTCACCAATGAGGATTGGTTGTGGGTAAGGGTGTCTGGCGATCACAGAGCAAACATCGTCTATGTGCTACCTATGGGTATCTGCTAGTTTCTACTTGGCAGATCACTAGTGCTAGACAACATACCTATTATTTACCCAACTCTGTGCTGTGGGGCTTTATGGTAAGGGGGGGAGAGTGTGGATGGGCATTTGTGTTCCTCAACAGAAACGCCCACCCAGCCTCCCCCCTTACCATACAGCCATGCAGTTTGGTTGGAACAGGTGGCCTTCTGTATGGCCACACATCACACCCAGGGGCGTATCTGCGTGGGGCCACAGGGGCCTGGGCCCCCGCAGATTTCGCCCTGGCCCCCCTCCCCGCCGTCAACCCTCCCCCGCTGCTTACTTTTGCTGGCGGGGTCCGACCCGCAATCTTCATATTTCGGCTTCCTCCGTGGCCATGTGCTTCCAGGAAGTAACGCTGCAGCGCTGATTCGTTGAATCTAGTTCGGCGTCTGACGTCCCAGCACGTCAGACGCCGAACTAGATTCAACGAATCAGCGCTGCAGCGTTACTTCCTGGAAGCACATGGCCACGGAGGAAGCCGAAATATGAAGATTGCGGGTCGGACCCCGCCAGCAAAGTAAGCAGCGGGGGAGGGTTGACGGCGGGGAGGGGGTGGAGAGAGGCGGCGGCGGCGGCGGCGGGGGGGGGGGGAGGCAAAAATGTGCCCCCCTCTCTGGCTCTGGCCCCCCCTACCGCCGGATTCCAGATACGCCCCTGATCACACCTATGTACCAACGTTTATCTGTCACAGGTCACCTGTCATGCAATTCATATTGCTGCCTCCTCTCACATCAACCCCAGCATTTGAAAATATGTAGTGCACAAAGAGAGACACACACCCTGTTATATCAAAAGTATCAAATGTGTATTCAAATGTAACTAAGCAATCAAACTGTACAATATTTCCCCCCCTCCCTCCCCCCCAATGCCCCTCAATGGTATGGGTACCACCCGCAATGGCCGTGCACAGCAGGCTAATGAGCAGCACCAAGAGCACTCTCACTGCGCTAAGGTGCTGCTCATTAGCCTGCTGCATTGCCCCCATCTCCTGCCTCATTGCTGACACCTCCTGCAGCAACTGGGTTTGGCCATCAACCAGTTGCTGCAGGAGGTGCAGTACTGGGGCAAGGGATGGGGCTGGGGATGGGGGTAGGGATGGGGGTGGGGCTAGGGATGGGGGTGGCGCTGGGGATGGGGTGGAGACTGCAGGGGGGGTGGGCCCCTCATCATCCCCCTCAAGGGGGGAGGCATGTCTGCCCAGGCGTCCTCCTCCTGGCCCTCCTCCTGCATCTCCAGGGCCTCCTCCTCCTGGGCCTCCTCCTCCGTCTCCTGGCCCTCCTCCTCCTGGGCCTCCTCCTCCGTCTCCAGGGCCTCCTCCTCCTGGGCCTCCTCCTCCGTCTCCTGGCCCTCCACCTACTACTACTACTTGACATTTCTAAAGCGCTACTAGGGTTACGCAGCGCTGTACAATTTAATATAGAAGTCCCTGCTCAAAGGAGCTTACAATCTAAAGGACAAATGTATCCTGGCCCTCCTCCTGCTGCTGCCCTGTGTATGTAACAGGATTGTGTTTGAGATCAGCACATCCAACATAGCTTACGTAGCTGGCCTGAGGAGCTGGCTGGCCTGAGGTAGGGGATGGGGTGTGAGATGCATGAGATGAGATGACAGGGAACCCTGGATGCTGGTCTGACTCAGACTACACAGGCAGACCACACTCATTGCTGAGCAGCATGTTTGCATAATGATTTGTGATTCTGCTTGGCTGACCATTTTGGGGTTTCCTTTATTTTTGTTTGGGGGGGGGGGGGTGGGAAGCGCATCACTTTAATATGAGGCAATGACATCCAGTAAGAGTAGGACCAGCGGCAGCACTACCATGAACGAGTATCCACCCCAGAAAGGGGGATACAGAAGTGAGGCATGTCATCTCATTCATGTCATCTCAGAACAGGTGAGTTGGAAGTTGCAGCCACACTCACGGGAGGGTAGCGGCAACCTCAGGCCTTGATCTGGGAAAGAGGTGTTTTGACCTACTAGTTGCCTATTAGCCACTTGGAACATGATATTGTACAGGACATATGCATTATGAAGTCATTTAGAAATGAGTACAGGTGCCCTGTTTATAATACTTACGCTGATCTCTGATCCGCCGTCTCATGGCCCAGATCATGTCGGGCCTTTGCAGCCGGATGCGGCGGTACCTACGGCGGAGGGACTCCAAGTCCCTCCTGATGCCAAATCTTCTGCAAGATATAAGTTTGTAAACCAGGCGTTAGGGGATGGGCCTTCTTGCCTTCAGCACACAAATAATCATTTGTACATCAAATAGAAGACATTCTGAACACTTCTTGGGGGGGGGGGGGACATAACATTGGTACAGATGATGTCATACAGGTGGACGTGAGGACAGAGAAATTTTGTGTGTAGTATTGTAGGGATGTGGGAATGTTGTTTATTTCTACTACCTGGATTCTATTAATGAATGGGCATGTATACATATCAGTGATGACCCTTGAATGCAGCCTAGAGTTTGTGGTTACACTGCTGAGGGAGCTCTTAGATGTATAGCTGCAGGAGGGAGGGGGGGACACCTACCTCTCTATCTGGTCTCTGATGTAACCCCAGGTTTGTATGCACCGATTCCTGGGGGGCAGATGGTGGTGCCTGGGGAAAAGAACACACCTGTGCCTTAGGCACAGGGTCACCAATAGCAGGTTTTTTGCCACAGAGAAGTTGGGCTCCCTTCTCATCGCAATATTTTTAATTGAATACAGGAAAACGTGCCTCGCCTTATATGGCCGGCCATGCCGTGATGGCCGGCCTTAGGCTCCATATATGGTTCGCCATTCCATATATGGATAGGTTAGTACGTGCACATCCAAATGGCCGGCTATGATGCATGGCCGGCTGTGACGCATGTCCGTCATGCGTGCGGGGCCTACGTGTGGAGTTTTCCTTATATGGGATTTTTCATTTATGGATCATTATCAAATATGCGAACTTCATCCACAATATTTTTCCCGTGCCTGCATGTTCTGCAAGCACACTGCATGTAGTTGCGAACATCCAGATAGAGGGAACATTTAAGGAACAGTGAAAACTATCAAGTACAGTAACGTATTATTTGTCACCACTACCGTATTCTTCGTATACTTTGGCCGTCCCTGATTTGGCCAGTTTGAACCGCAGTAATGGAATGTTTAATGGTGGCCTTTTTGCTATGCTTTAGCCGGATTTAATTTGGCCGGCTTCTACCGCGATAATGTTATATCTATGGCCGCCCTTATGGCTGGCCATCTCGTTCGAAAATACGGTTTGCTCCTCTGTTTCGCGGAGCCGGCCATAACGATGGCCGGCCATCTATTTGGCCGGCGCCATTCGATAATGCCCCTCAAAGGCGACATTGAAGAGGTGGGCTTTGAGCAAGGATTTGAAGATGAGCAGGGAGGGGGCTTGGCGTATGGGCTCAGGAAGTTTATTCCAAGCATAGGGAGATGCGAGGCAGAAAGGGCGGAGCCTGGAGTTGGCGGTGGTGGAGAAGGGTACAGAGAGGAGGGATTTGTCCTGTGAGTGGAGGTTTTGGGTAGGAGCATAAGGGGAGATAAGGGTAGAGAAGTAATGAGGGGCTGCAGATTGAGTGCATTTGTAGGTTAGTAGGAGAAGCTTGAACTGTATACGATACCTGATCGGAAGCCAGTGAAGTGACTTGAGGAGAGGGGTGATATGAGCATATCGGTCCATGTGGAAGATAAGACGTGCAGCAGAGTTCTGAACGCATTGAAGGGGGGATAGATGGCTAAGTGGGAGGCCAGCGAGGAGTAGGTTGCAGTAGTCAAGGTGAGAGGTAATGAGAGAGTGGACGAGAGTTCGGGTGGTGTGCTCAGAGAGGAAAGGGCGAATTTTGCTGATGTTATAGAGAAAGAAGCGACAGGTCTTGGCTATCTGCTGGATATGCGCAGAGAAGGAGAGGGAGGAGTCGAAGATGACTCCGAGGTTGCATGCAGATGAGACGGGGAGGATGAGGGTGCATCGACTGAGATAGAGAGTGGAGGGAGAGGAGAAATGGGTTTGGGTGGAAAGACAATGAGCTCAGTCTTGGCCATGTTCAGTTTCAGGTGGCGGTTGGACATCCAGGCAGCAATGTCGGATAAGCAGGCCGATACTTTGGCCTGGGTTTCCGCAGTGATTTCTGGTGTGGAGAGATAAAGCTGGGTGTCGTCAGCATAGAGATGATATTGGAAATCATGAGATAAGATCAGCGAGCCCAGGGAAGAGGTGTAGATTGAAAAAAGAAGGGGTCCAAGGACAGATCCCTGAGGAACTCCAACAGATAGCAGGATGGGGGTGGAGGAAGATCCATGAGAATGTACTCTGAAGGTACGGTGGGAGAGATAAGAGGAGAACCAGGAGAGGACAGAGCCCTGGAACCCAAATGAGGACAGTGCGGCAAGAAGTAAATTATGATTGACAGTGTCAAAAGCAGCGGATAGGACAAGGAGGATGAGGATGGAGTAGTGACCTTTGGATTTGGCAAGGAACAGGTCATTACAGACTTTAGTGAGTGCCGTTTCTGTCGAGTGTAGAGGGCGAAAACCGGATTGAAGCGGATCGAGGATGGCATGAGAGGAGAGAAAATCAAGGCAGCGGCTGTGAACAGTGCGTTCAAGTATCTTGGAGAGGAAGGGTAGGAGGGAGATGGGGCGGTAGTTGGAGGGACAGGTAGGGTCTAGTGATGGTTTTTTGAGGAGTGGTCTGACTACAGCATGCTTGAAGGTGTCGGGGAAAGTTGCAGTGGAGAGAGAGAGGTTGAGGATATGACAGATGGAGGGGGTGACAGTAGGAGAGATGGTGTTAAGTAAGTTGGTGGGGATAGGGTCAGAGGAGCAGGTGGTGCATTTCGAGGAGGAAAGAAGGTGGGCGCTTTCTTCTTCAGTGATATTAGGAAAAGAGGAGAAGGAGGCCTGGGTTGGTTGGTTGAGGGAGTGGGTTAAAGGGTGAGGAGGAGGAGGTGGTTTGGTAGTGAATTCGAGGTTGATCTTCTGTATCTTGTCACGGAAGAAGTCAGCCAGTGATTGAGGAGAGAGTGAGGGGGGTGGGAGCAGAGGGCACTTTGAGGAGGGAGTTAAGGGTGGTGAAGAGATGACAAGGGTTGGAGCTGAGGGAATTAGTTAATTGGGTGTAATAGTCCTGTTTGGCAAGGAATAGGGAGGACTGGAAGGAGGATAGTATGAATTTGTAATGAATGAAGTCGGAATGGGTGCGAGATTTCCTCCAGAGGCGTTCAGCAGATCAGGCGCAGAAGCGAAGGTATCAGATGCAAGGGGTCAGCCAGGGCTGGGGATTAGTACGCCTTGTGGGACAGGAGATGGATGGTGCAAGGGTGTCTACAGCAGATGAGAGAGTGGCATTGTAAGCGGAGACAGCCTTATCGACAGACTCGGAGGACTTGATGGAGGGGAGGAGATTAGAGATATTAGAGGATATTGTGTATCTGGATTTTCAAAAGGCGTTTGACAAGGTACCTCATGAAAGGCTACAGAGGAAACTGGAGGGTCATGGGATAGGAGGAAATGTCCTATTGTGGATTAAAAACTGGTTGAAGGATAGGAAACAGAGAGTGGGGTTAAATGGGCAGTATTCACAATGGAGAAGGGTAGTTAGTGGGGTTCCTCAGGGGTCTGTGCTAAGACCGCTGCTTTTTAATATATTTATAAATGATTTAGAGATGGGAGTAACTAGCGAGGTAATTAAATTTGCTGATGACACAAAGTTATTCAAAGTCGTTAACTCACGACAGGATTGTGAAAAATTACAAGAGGACCTTACGAGACTGGGAGACTGGGCGGCTAAATGGCAGATGACGTTTAATGTGAGCAAGTGCAAGGTGATGCATGTGGGAAAAAAGAACCCGAATTATAGCTATGTCATGCAAGGTTCCACGTTAGGAGTTAAGGACCAAGAAAGGGATCTTGGTGTCGTCGTCGATAACACACTGAAACCTTCTGCTCAGTGTGCTGCTGCGGCTAGGAAAGCAAATAGAATGTTGGGTATTATTAGGAAAGGTATGGAAAACAGGTGTGAGGATGTTATAATGCCGTTGTATCACTCCATGGTGAGACCGCACCTTGAGTATTGTGTTCAATTCTGGTCGCCGCATCTCAAGAAAGATATAGTACAATTGGAAAAGGTGCAGCGAAGGGCGACTAAAATGATAGCGGGGATGGGACGACTTCCCTATGAAGAAAGACTAAGGAGGCTAGGGCTATTCAGCTTGGAGAAGAGACGGCTGAGGGGAGACATGATAGAGGTATATAAAATAATGAGTGGAGTGGAACAGGTGGATGTGAAGCGTCTGTTCACGCTTTCCAAAAATACTAGGACTAGGGGGCATGCGATTAAACTACAGTGTAGTAAATTTAAAACAAATCAGAGAAAATGTTTCTTCACCCAACGTGTAATTAAACTCTGGAATTCATTGCCGGAAAATGTGGTGAAGGCGGTTAGCTTAGCAGAGTTTAAAAAGGGGTTGGACGGTTTCCTAAAGGACAAGTCCATAAACCGCTACTAAACGGACTTGGAAAAATCCAAAATCCCAGGAATAACATGTATAGAATGTTTGTACGTTTGGGAAGCTTGCCAGGTGCCCTTGGCCTGGATTGGCCGCTGTCGTGGACAAGATGCTGGGCTCGATGGACCCTTGGTCTTTTCCCACTTAGTTTTAAAAGCTTTGTACCACAGCATTAACAGATAGAATCTAACAGCCACTGCAGGATCTAATTTAGTATTCCCACCCACCCCTAGGACAATTCTTCATTTATAGTCAGTTATTGTAATTAGATTAACAAGCAAGGAGTGCTCTTACAGAGTTTTAAATACATTTCATTACCATCTAAGAAGGAAACACTAAATAAATCATAAAATATACTATATAAACTAAAACACACTTTTATATTAAGCTAATATCCATAATATTGTAGCAAGTTTTAAATTATTGAAAAACTCAAAAACACTAAGATGGAGTCAGCAATCCAGCAGCGAGAGGGGTGCTATCCAGTCTTTTGCGTTGAGTGTCACATATATGATTATCTACCAGTTGGTGAGATGTCATATGTGTGTGCTCTTAGATAACGTGTCCATTCTCTTGAGGTTAGAGTAGCAGACTTGGTGGAGCTGAGGGAGACAGAGAGGTACATAGAGGAGACCTACAGGGATGTTGTAGAGAAGTCCCACCTCCAGTCTGGTAGCCCTTGTGCTACCCTGGAGGCCTCCTAGAAGGAGAGCATCACCCTGGTGAAGTAGGAAGTACTCCTGTAGCCAGGACCTGCCCACCAGAGGATGTACTATCCTCTCGCACCGAGGATATGTCTCCAAGTGCTGCCCGGGAGGGAAAGGTTAGGACAGCTGTTGTAGTTGGTGATTCGATCTTTAGGCATATAGATAGCTGGATGGCTGGTGGACATGAGGATCACCTGGTGACTTGCCTGCCTGGTTCGAAGGTGGCGGACCTCACGCGTCACCTAGATAGGATTCTAGATAGTGCTGGGGAGGAGTCCGCTGTCTTGGTACATGTGGGTACCAATGACATAGGAAAATGTGGGAGAGAGGTTCTGGAAGCCAAATTTAGCCGCATTGAGCCTGCCATGAGTGGGAAAGCGCGGGGTAAAAATGTAACAAAAAAAAAATGTAGGCTGTTAGGTAGAAAGCTCAAATCTAGATCCTCTAGGGTAGCATTTTCTGAAATGCTACCTGTTCCACACGCAGGGCCCAAGAGACAGGCAGAGCTCCGGAGTCTCAATGCATGGATGAGACGATGGTGTAGGGAGGAGAGTTTTAGATTTGTTAGGAACTGGGCAACATTCTAGTGAAGGGGGAGCCTATTCCGAAAGGATGGGCTCGACCTTAACCAGGGTGGGACCAGGCTGCTGGCGTTGGCATTTAAAAAGGAGATAGAGCAGCTTTTAAACTTGAAATGGGGTGAAGGCCGACAGTCGCTCAAAAGCGCATGGTTCGGGATAAGGTATCTTGCAAAGATACCTCACAAACAGGGAAGATAGGGTTTCTGGATAGTGAGGTTGCACAACAGACCGTGGTAGGCCAGGTGCCCTTAAATACAACTAAAGATCAGACAAAAGATGGCAAATCAGTAGTGTCCAGTACTAAGCATCATGCAAATAGGAACAACAACCATACTCTGAAATGTCTATATGTAAATGCTAGGATTCTAAGAAATAAGATGGGAGAGTTGGAATATATTGCACTAAATGAAAAATTGGATATAATAGGCATTACTGACAGGGCCGGTCTTAGCAAGTGTGGGGCCCTATGCAGACCAATTTGGTGGTGCCCCATCCTAGCCCCGCCCCTATCCTAGCCCCGCCCCTATCCTAGCCCCGCCCCCGCCCATTGATAAGATTATTCAGTTTTTAGAAAATTTTTTTATTTATGAAATTTCAAATAAAGACAAATGAAGCTAAACTTGTACAGAAAAACTGATTGAAATAATAAGCACAATGCTATCATGAAACTCCCCCTCCCAAGAAATTATTCAAGTCCACAATTAGTAGTTCAAATTCTCATAACCCCGGGGGGTCAGAGGTGCGGACACACAATCTCTCCACTGCAAAACACTATACACAAACTTGTGCAAAAACACAGTCAGAACCTTACCAAACCATAACAGCACTAATTCCAAGGACAGGACGAGCTACAACCTTATGCATGGAAAGGCAGAACTGTAATTACACCAGGCTCTATAACACCAATACACTACCTTGTGAAAAAAAAAGGGCTGCAAATACTACACGCTAGCAGGATACTGTACCTTGATCACACTTGAAAAACACATGACACAACAAATATGAAGGCAAAATACTGAATGGAAAGTTACCTCAAGAAGTCAGACTCAGCATGCAGCAATACTAGAAAAATTGAAACTTACATGCAAAATATCACAGATGCACATTTCTAAAAGCTGACATATTCCAGTTAATAAATTCTGAATAAAATACTTTTTTTCTACCTTTGTTGTCTGATCATTTAGTTTTTCTATTCGCTTTGGTCCCAGTGTCTTCTGTTTTATGGAGTGTCTTCTTTCTGTTTGATAATTTTTCTCTCACCGTGTCCACCATCCTCCTGTGTCCTTATGTGTTCTGTCTACCATCTGTAGCCCCCTGTCCCTATCCTTTCTCCAGTTTCAGCATCTGCCTTCAAAGTGTTCCGATCCAGCCCTTAAATTCAACAATTTGCCCTCCATACACATCCAGCATTTCTCCTCTCTCCCCTCCACTCCATTTCCAGCAATTTCTCCTCTCCCTGGGCCCTGCCATCCCATCCAAGTCCAACCTTGGCCCTCTCTACCCTTCCCTCCTCCATCCACATCCAGCAATTCTCCTCTCTCCCCTCCCCTCCATTTCCAGCAATTTCTCCTCTCTCTGGGCCCTGCCATCCCATCCAAGTCCATCCTTGGCCCTCTCTGCCCTTCCCTCATCCATCCACATCCAGCAATTCTCCTCTCTCCCATCCCCTCCATTTCCAGCAATTTCTCCTCTCCCTGGGCCCTGCCCTCCCATCTGTTCCTCTCTCCCCTGCCCCCCTCCATTCACCCATGTATCCAGCAATTCCCCTCTCCCTGGGCCCTGCCATCCCATCCAAGTCCATCCTTGGCCCTCTCTGCCCTTCCCTCCTCCATCCACATCCAGTAATTGTCCCCTCTCCCTTCCCCTCCATTTCCAGCAATTTCTCCTCTCCGTGGGCCCTGCCCTCCCATCTGTTCCTCTCTCCCCTGCCCCCTCCATTCACCCATGTATCCAGCAATTCCCCTCTCTCCCTGAGCCCTGCCATCCCATCCATGTCTCTCTTTCCCCTGCCTGCCCTCTTCTCTCCCCCACGATGCACGATCGATCATCGATCCCTTTCCTTTTTCGCTTTTAAATTTACCTCCAGTCCGGCAGCGTCAGTGAAAGTGCTCCCAGCCAGTAAAAGCACTTCTCTTCGCTGTGTCCCGCCTTCTGACGTCATGACGTCAGAAGAAGGCGGGACACAGCGAAGAGAAGCGCTTTTACTGGCTGGGAGCGCTTTCACTGACGCTGCCGGACTGGAGATGAATTTAAAAGCGATAAAGGAAAGGGATCGGACCGGTGATCGATCGTGGGGGAGAGAAGAGGGCGGGCAGTTTGGACGAGCGGCGGCGATCCCCGGGCGGAACTAGGTCAAGGCTGACTGAGGCGTGCCGCGCGGGGCCCCCCTAAGCGCGGGGCCCTATGCGGCCGCGTCGGTCGCCTCGGCCTAAGACCGGCCCTGATTACTGAGACCTTGTGGAAGGAGGATAACCAGTGGGACACTGTCATACCGGGGTACAAAGTATATCGTAGTGATAGGGTGGACCGGACTGGTAGAGGGGTAGCATTGTATATTAACGAGAGCCTTGACTCAGATAGATTACAAATTCAGCAGGACACAAATCAGACCTTTGAATCATTGTGGGTTGAAATTCCATGTAGAAAAGGGAAAAGGATGGTGATAGGAGTGTACTACCATCCGCCTCACCAGGATGAGCAGGTAGACGCAGAAATGATAAAAGAAATCAGAGACACAAACAAAATGGGCAATGTGATAATAATGGGTGACTTCAATTATCCAAATACAGACTGGGTAAATGTAACATCGGGACACGCCAGAGAGGTACAATTCCTTGATGAAATCAAGGACAGCTTTATGGAGCAGCTGGTGCAGCAGCCAACAAGAGAAGGAAAAATTCTAGACTTGGTCCTTAGTGGAGCGCATGATCTGGTGATGGACGTTATGGTACTGGGGCCGCTTGATAACAGTGATCATAATATGATCAGTTTTAATATCAACCTTGAAGTAACTATACACAGGAAGTCAAATACGTTAGCGTTTAACTTTAAAAAAGGAGACTATAAAATGAGAAGAACGTTGGAAAAAAAACTTAGGGGGACAACTGAGAGGGTAAAAACTGTACAACAGGCATGGACGCTGTTCAAAAATATCATCCTGGAGGCCCAGCCCAAACATATTCCACTAATTAGAAAAGAAACACGGAACTCCAAAAGACAGCTGGCCTGGTTGAAAAGTGAGGTGAAGGAACCTATTAGAGCTAAAAGAAATGCCTTCAGAAAATGGAAGAAGGAACCATCTGAAAATAACAAGAAGCAGCATAAGGAGTGTCAAAGCAAATGCAAGGCGCAGATAAAGAAGGCCAAGAGGAATTATGAAAAAAAGATAGCATTAGAGGCAAAAAAAACATAGTAAAAAAAATTTTCGGTATATTAAAAGCTGGCAAAAGAATCGGTTGGGCTGCTGGATGACCGAGGGGTAAAAGGGGCGATCAAGGAAGACAAAGACGTAGCGGGGAGATTGAATGAATTCTTTGCTTCGGTCTTCACCGAGGAAGATTTGGGTGGGATACCGGTGTCGGAAATGATATTTCAAGCGGACGAGTCGGAGAAACTTACTGACTTCATGGTAAACCTGGAGGATGTAATGGGGCAGTTCAGCAAACTGAAGAGTAGCAAATCTCCTGGACCGGATGGTATTCATCCTAGAGTACTGATAGAACTGAAAAATGAGCTTGTGGAGCTACTGCTAGTGATATGCAATTTATCCTTAAAATTGAGCGTGGTACTGAAAGATTGGAGGGTGGCCAATATAACGCCCATTTTTAAAAAAGGTTCCAAGGGAGATCTGAGAAATGATAGACTGGTAAGTCTGACATCAGTGTCGGGGAAATGGTAGAGGCTATTATTAAAAACAAAATTACAGAGCACATCCGAGGACATGGATTACTGAGACCGAGTCAGCATGGCTTTTCTGTGGGGAAATCTTGCCTGACTAATTTACTTCAATTCTTTGAAGGAGTAAACAAACATCTGGACAAAGGGGAGCCAGTTGATATTGTGCATCTGGATTTTCAAAAGGCGTCTGACAAGGTACCTCATGAAAGGCTACAGAGGAAATTGGAGGGTCATGGGCAGTGGCATAGCTAGGGTAGTTGACACCCGGGGCCGGTCATTTTTTAACCACCCCCCCAAATCCAGTACTAGGCATACCGAGAATACAAAACACTCAGGACCTATAGAGCAATTCTACCATACCATAAGCAGTAATTTGTACGAGTCACACTAGGAAAAGGAAAGCATCTTAAACACTACAGTGAGCACTAGAACATCAATTCACCTATTGTAAAACGAAAACAGACAGATTAGTACAGATCGTCGATCCTGCACAGTCAATGCCAACCGAAAGCCATGTCTTTTTCACAAACACAGATACACCCTAATCCACTATAGAATAAGTAATCATAAACTTTCTATTTAGACAAAAATTAAACTGAACCCCCGATGCCAGACTCTGCATACAATGCAACACCACAGAAACAGAAAATGTCCCCTAGTACTGTGCAAAATATAAAGACAGCAGATGTAAATTTGAAAAAACTAACAAATACCAATCACCACTTTACAAATTAACAAATAGAAATAAAACAAATACAGAAAATAAAATAATACCATTTTATTGGACTAATACATTTAGCTTCCAGAGGCCAAAATCTCCTTCCTCAGGTCAATACAGTATAGTGTGTTACAGTATCCTATCCTGACCTGAGGAAGGGGGTTTTGTTCTCTGAAAGTTAAGTCAAAATGTATTAAAATTAGTCCAGTAAAAAGATTACCTTATTTACATGTTCTATTTATAAACATTTATTAACAGTACTATATCCTAAAGCAAAAAAAATAAAAATATATTTTTTATTTACAGTTTGTTGTCTCTGGATTCTGCTTTCCTCATCTTCTTTTCACTGTCTTCCTTCCATCCAGCATCTGTCTTCGCTGTCTCTCTGCCATCCAGTGTCTGCCCTCTCTAATGTCCCTTCCATGCACTGTCTGCCGTCTCTCTCTGCCCCTTCCATCTACTGTCTGCCCTCTCTCTTCCTTCCATCCACATCTGCCCTCTATTTCTACCCCTTCCATCCACCATCTGCCCCAGTCTGCCATCTCTCTCCACCTTCCATCAACATCTGCTCGCTCTCTCTCTCTTCCTTCCTTCCATCCATCCACATCTGCCCTCAATATCTGCCCCTTCCATCCACCATTTGCCCTAGTCTGCCCTCTTTCTCTCTCCCCCTTCCACCCACCATCTGCCCTTTCTCTCTGCCCCTTCAATCTGTCTGCCCTCCCTCTCCCATCCATCCAGGGTCTGCCCTCCCTCACGCTCCCCCCTTCCATCCAGGGTCTGTCCCCTCTCTCTCTGCCCCCTCTTTTCAGCCCCCTTATTCCACCTGCCCCTAGTTCCAGCCCCAGCCCACATCTCCCACCTGCCCCCATTTTCAGCCCTACTATCCCACCAGTCCCCAGCCCTTTTCTCCCATCAGTCCCGAGCTTCAGCCCCAGCCAGTTCTCCCTGTCCCCTTTAAAGCCCTCAGTCCCCACAGTTTCAGCCCCCGTCCCTTTTCAGCCCCCAGTTCCAGTACTAGCCCCCTTATCCCAACTACCCTCCTTTTCAGCCCCCAGTTCCAGCCCCCTTCATCCACCACATGCCTTGCATCCCCCCTTTTCAGCCCCAGACCCATTCTCCCACCTGCCCCAGGCATGGACCCATTTTCCCTCCTGCCCCCTTGTCAGACCCCTGTTCCAGCTTCAGATCCCTTCTCCCATCTGAGCACTCCCCTCCCCAGTCCCCTTCTCCCCTCTGAGCACCCCACCCCTCTCCAATCGCCTTCTCCCCTCTGAGCTCCTCCTCTCCCATCTGAGCCCCCCCGACCCGGTCCCGTCCCCCCTCCGTCGAGAGCTGACAGAGCCCTCTTCTCCTGCCACCACCCTGCCTTTTAAAAAAAATCCATGCAGTGGCGCAGGCAGCGCCTCACATCTGCCCTGTGTGTGCTGTGAAAGGAGAAAATCGCCTCGCTGGCGTCGGGCCTTCCCTCGTTATGTCCCGCCCTCGAGGAAAAAGGAAACCTCAGATGAGGGCAGGACACAGCGAGGGAAGGCCCGATGCCAGCGAGGCGATTTTCTCCATTCACAGCACACGCAGGGCAGATGCGAGGCGCTGCCTGCGTCGCTGCATGGATTTTTAAAAAAAAGGCAGAGTGGTGGCAGGAGACGAGAGCTGTCGGCTCTCGATGGAGCACCCCCCACCCGCTGATACCCGGGGCAGACCACCCCCACCGCCCCGCCCGTGCTACTCCACTGGTCATGGGATAGGAGGAAAAATCCTATTGTGGATTAAAAACTGGTTGAAGGATAGGAAACAGAGAGTGGGGTTAAATGGGCAGTATTCACAATGGAGAAGGGTAGTTAGTGGGGTTCCTCAGGGGTCTGTGCTAGGACCGCTGCTTTTTAATATATTTATAAATGATTTAGAGATGAGAGTAACTAGCGAGGTAATTAAATTTGCTGATGACACAAAGTTATTCAAAGTCGTTAACTGGCGACAGGATTGTGAAAAATTACAGAAGGACCTTACGAGACTGGTAGACTGGGTGGCTAGATGGCAGATGACGTTTAATGTGAGCAAGTGCAAGGTGATGCATGTGGGAAAAAAGAACCCGAATTATAGCTACGTCATGCAAGGTTCCACGTTAGGAGTTACAGACCAAGAAAGGGATCTGGGTGTCGTCATTGATAATACACTGAAACCTTCTGCTCAGTGTGCTGCTGCGGCTCAGAAAGCGAATAGAATGTTGGGTATTATTAGGAAAGGTATGGAAAACAGGTGTGAGGATGTTATAGTGCTGTTAAATCGCTCCATGGTGCGACCGCACCTTGAGTATTGTGTTCAATTCTGGTCGCCGCATCTCAAGAAAGATATAGTGGAATTGGAAAAGGTGCAGCGAAGAGCGACTAAAATGATAGCGGGGATGGGACGACTTCCCTATGAAGAAAGACTAAGGAGGCTAGGGCTTTTCAGCTTGGAGAAGAGACGGCTGAGGGGAGACATGATAGAGGTATATAAAATAATGAGTGGAGTGGAACAGGTGGATGTGAAGCGTCTGTTCACGCTTAAATACTAGGACTAGGGGGCATGTGATGAAACTACAGTGTAGTAAATTTAAAACAAATC
Source organism: Microcaecilia unicolor (assembly GCF_901765095.1). Classification (NCBI taxonomy): domain Eukaryota; kingdom Metazoa; phylum Chordata; class Amphibia; order Gymnophiona; family Siphonopidae; genus Microcaecilia; species Microcaecilia unicolor. Next base: position 325,988,532 of record NC_044032.1, on the reverse strand, counting down.
GGAGAAAATATTTCTTCGCACAACGCGTAATTAAACTCTGAAATTCGTTGCCGGAGAATGTGGTGAAGGCGGTTAGCTTGGCAGAGTTTTAAAAGGGGTTAGATGGTTTCCTAAAGGACAAGTCCATAAACTGCTACTAAATGGACTTGGGAAAAATCCACAATTCCAGGAATAACATGTATAGAATGTTTTTACGTTTGGGAAGCTTGCCAGGTGCCCTTGGTCTGGATTGGCCGCTGTCGTGGACAGGATGCTGGGCTCGATGGACCCTTGGTCTTTTCTCAGTGTGGCATTACTTATGTACTTATGATTCTAGACTCCAAACAAATTCTGCAACACTGACTGCCCAAACTGACTGTCTCGTCAGGTATCCTGCTCAAGGCAGTATTGTGATGTGAATGTATGGACTGAAGACCATGTCGCAACATTGCAAATTTATTGAATGGAAGTTGACCTCAAGTGGGCTACCAACGAGCAATGGCTCTGACATTATGAGCCATGACATGACCATCGAAGGCCAGCCCAGCCTGGGCATAAGTGAAGGAAATGCAATCTGCCAGCCAAATTGAGATGGTGTTTCCCGATGGTGACCCCCATCCTTTTGGGATCAAAAGAAACAAAAAGCTGGGCAGACTGTCTTTGGGGCCTTGTACGCTCCATGTAGTAGGCCAGTGCTCTCTTGCAGTCCAAGGTGTGAAAGCTGCTTTCACCAGGATGGGCATGAAGTTGGGGAAAGAATGTTGGCAAGACAATCAACTGGTTCAGATGGAACTCTGACACCACCTTTAGCAGGAACTTAGGGTGTGTGCAGAGGACTACTCTGTTGTGATGAAACTTAGTATAAGGTGCATCCACTACTAAGGTCTGAAGCTCACTGACCCTACAAGCTGAAGTAACAGACTCCAAGAAAATGACCATACAGGTCAAGTACTTCAGTTGGCAGGAATTCAGTGGCTGAAAAGGAGCTTTCATCACATGGGTGAGAATGATGTTGAGATCCCATGACACTGGTGGAGGTTTGACAGGAGGCTTTGACAAAAGCAAACCTCTCATGAAGCGAACAACTAAAGTCTGTCCAGAGATGGGCTTATCTTCCACACGTTGATGATAAGCACTAATTGCACTAAGGTGAACCCTTATGAAGTTGGTCTTGAGACCAGACTTTGACAAGTATAGAAGGTATTTAAGCAGGGTCTGTGTAAACCTTCTAGTCGTGGAGCAGGTAAATTACAATAATTAAAGAAATAAATATATAGGAATGTCACAGTTTCAAATAGGGTTCCCAAATAAACTCCACACAACCAAGGGATTTAACAAGAAAAGAAATATTAAAGATTTTATTAAAGGGTAAAGTAAATAGAAACACTGGGATATGTTCCTTAAAGTTGGTACCAATTTTTAAAGTTTGATGGTATTAAATAAAACTAGTGCAAGGTGCTAAATGCTTTGTGATAAGTTACAAAGGAAATAAAGGCAATAACATATTCAAAACTACAATTACAGTTACCAAGACCCCAACCCCCCATCTGCAATAACACAAAACATCCCAAACATGTACACAGCTCTAATTAGTGTACTCAGATCTGATATATATATTTTTCAGTTTGTGTGCACACAATAATGTTACCGGTATCTCAAATCTTCGCTAGCATCGCAGCTCTCTTGCATTGGGTACCTTGGTCTTCTCCACATCCACGTCTCCTCGGTTGGCGAGGTCAGCTCACCAGCTCGGAAAGTCCAGGATACCTACTGCTCTGACTCAAAAAACTCAAAAAAGGAAACCCTGACTCCATGTGCTTGGTGTGTGTACTAACCTCAATCAGTATTTTCTTTGGCAAAGGACCTTGTGGACTAACTAGATTCAAATAAAAAGATAAGCAGGGGAAATTCCTATCTAACCCTCCCAAAACGTGACCCCTTTTATTTTGTTCTGCTATACAACCACCCTCTAATCACACTGATGGACTGCTAAACTAAATCTCCTAAAGGCAGACACTCACAGGACTGGGGGCTTAGACTGGGCAGCTTTTCCCCAGGGCAGGCTTCTGTCTGGATTCTCCTGAGGCAGACACTCGCTGGCACATACTCAAAAAAAAGTTTCTCTCCGGATAAGCCTCTTCCTTACAGGACAGACAGTTACATGGCCGACTCTCTCCTCTCTGGACAGGCAAACACTCACACGGAGGGATGCGCTGGGTGGACTTCTGGGATTCAGGGACCTCACCAAGCTGCTCTCTCTTCAGCTCTGCACTGCTCCCAACACACTCCAGACCCCCTTCTCCTCCTCTGTTCCTGTCTGCTTTAGTGCCCGGCCCTCCACCTTATAGGACTCACCAGCTCCCTCTCTTCATTTGGGGCTCGTCAGTGGATCCTTCTCTTCCAGCTTGCAGCTGTCTCTTCTTGCCAGAGAATGCCCTTCTCTGCCCCAGCTTGTACACTCCTGCCTGGATCCGATTTTCCCCTCTCAGGGCATGCTTTCAGCCATCTCTCTTTGTCTGGCTTGCCTTTCTTCTTCTTCTTCCCAGGCTGCCTCCTCTTGCCTGAACATGCCCTTCTGTGCCCCAGCTTGCACAGTCCTGGCTGGATCCGACCTTCTTCTCTCAGACCATGCTTGCAGCCTCCTTTGTCTGGGCTCGTCCTTCCTCACTTCTCCCAGGCTGCCTTGGGACTGCAAAACGTTTTCTTTGTTCCACCCCTCCTGTCCCCTGGATTGGCTTGAAATTCGCGCCAATCTATGGGTCAGACTGCCTCCTGCCACCTCACTGGTCCAAATTCGTGCCCTTTAGCAGATCCTGGCTCCTATTGGCTGTCTTCCACACTGTCCCTTCCTCTAGCTCCCAGCTTGCTCTGGGGCCTCAGACAGCAAATCGGGAGCCTTGTAACAGATGTCACTGCCCATCCTCCCACAGTTACAAGCTCGTGAAGTTTTAAACACACCTCTAGCATTTATGGGCACCTGAGTCCTTTGTTTTACAGCAGTGCTGGAGCATTCTAAACACTTTAAACATTTAACTAAAAGGTGTCAGTGCTGTTGCTGCCCTGAGACCTCTGTACCTCCCTGTCCTCTGCAGGATTCCCCCCTCCCAGGAGAAAAAGGGGGGGGGACAAGGTAAAGGCTTATTTTTATATATATATTTACACTTCTCCCAGGGTACACAAATGTTGCCCCCAACATTTCTCCTAACACTTCATCATACAACATCACATTCACAGTTTTAGGTTAGGCCCACCACAGTAGCACTTCTCCCATTACTATGCGTGTCTCAATATAGGTAGTAATTGTCTGACAGATACCTGGAAGGGTTCCCTTTATTTGATCGGGAGGACCTCCTGGGGGGGATACAGGTATTCATGAGGGCCAACACCAGCCTCCTCTCCTATTACTTCGGGTTCTACTTCCCCCTCTACATCAGGCTCCATCCCTAAATCTGGCACTTCCCTGTTTGGGACTGTATCTTCCCTGGCAACGTAAGTACCAGGCTCTCCCAACAATAAATAGAGTGCACTGTCATTTTCATCATCAACATTCTCACTATCTCCAATATCTGGTATCTCAGGTAACCCCAAGGTGGACCCTAAATCATACATGGCATTGGGTAACACCTTCACATGGTTTCTGTGCACTACTTTGACAGGACCACCTTCCTCAGGGACAGCTTTGAGCAGTGGCGTACCAAGGGGGGGCGATGGGTGCGGTCCGCCCAGGGTGCACGTCGCTGAGGGGGTGCCGCGCGCACCTGTCCTTCATTCGTTCCATGCTCCCTCTGCCCCGGAACAGGTTACTTCCTGTTCTGGGGCAAAGGGAGCATGGAACGAACAAAGGACAGGCGCGTGTGGCACCCCCCCAGCAACGTGCACCCGGGGTGGGTTCTTTTGTGGGGGGGGGGCACATCGGCGATCCGCCCCGGGTGTCAGCCCCCCTAGGAACGCCACTGACTTTGAGGCTACTTCCCCCAGGCTCATTGACTTGGTCTATCACGTATATTCTGTCATCCTACTACTACTACTACTATTTAGCATTTCTATAGCGCTACAAGGCGTACGCAGCGCTGCACAAACATAGAAGAAAGACAGTCCCTGCTCAAAGAGCTTACAATCTAATAGACAAAAAAAATAAATAAAGTAAGCAAATCAAATCAATTAATGTGAACAGGAAGGAAGAGAGGAGGGTAGGTGGAGGTGAGTGGTTACAAGTGGTTACGAGTCAAGGATCGGTCCTTGGACCCCTTCTTTTCTCAATCTACACCTCCTCCCTAGGCTCACTGATCTCATCTCATGGTTTCCAATATCATCTTTATGCCGATGACACTCAGCTTTATCTCTCCACACCAGACATCACTGTGGAAACCCAGGCCAAAGTATCAGCCTGCTTATCCGACATTGCTGCCTGGATGTCCAACCGCCACCTGAAACTGAACATGGCCAAGACCGAGCTCATTGTTTTTCCACCCAAACCCACCTCTCCTCTCCCTCCACTCTCTATCTCAGTCGATGGCACCCTCATCCTCCCCGTCTCATCTGCCCGCAACCTTGGAGTCATCTTCGACTCCTCCCTCTCCTTCTCTGACCATATCCAGCAAACAGCCAAGACCTGAGGGTGTTACTTTGGCTGTGTAACTGGTTGATATAGTTAAAATGGGAACCGTTTCCAGAGGCAGGCGATTGAGAATACCTTGTAGATCATTATGCAGAAGCCCCTGAGATGCCAAATTTGCCAAGAAATAACTCTACGTGATCTAGGCTTACTTTAGGCACACAGGAATTTCATTTGATATGCAGGTTTGTCAATCAGTTGTTTATGACTTTACTTGTTTTGCACTGGTTTGGGTCCTACTGGATGTTCAGTGCCAGTCACTGGAAACAGACTTCCATTGAATATCCAGGGTCAGTGTCAATCACGGCATTTATGTGGGCTACCTCCTATGGTATGAATATCGGGCCCACTGTGTCCCACAAGTTTTTAATATTTCATGGGTATCCAGATAATTTATTTGTGGGTTTTATTTTGGGGTAGAAAGTGATCTTGCATTTTGCTACAGTAGATAATACATTTTTATTTTTATTTCTCTTGTGCTGTACTGCTTATAGAGAATGTGATTTCTTAGTGTTTCTTTTTCTAATTTTTGGTCCTTTATTCTATAATGGGTGAGGACTGTTTTGTGAGTGACTGAAGTAAGAGATTTAAAAATGTCAGTGTTTCCAAAGTTTCCATAAGTGTGAATGTGGTTTATGTTGACGCAGAACAGACTGTTTTCTTAGAAATCCATCATAAAGTTCACTTGAAAGCATTATTTGGTATATTCAACAGTACTCACAACTATATGCCTAGTGCCCCCCCTCCCCATGTTAACTCTGGGCCCTCCCAAAAATGTGAAGTCTGGCTACGCCCCTGATGGAAAGAAACTTTGATCAAAATATAGCTAAAAGTACCTGTGAATGCCAGTGGTAGACATGCCAAATCTCATACATTTGCCCCCCTTCTCCAGCTCACACATCAAAATTCCCTTTCCTCCCCCTCAGTTCCACATCTCTCTCATTTCTCTCCTCCCCCCCCCCCCCTCCTCAGTATGACATCTTTTACTCACTCCTCCTACCCTTCCCTGTGGTCCTTTAAACATGCCCTCGATCCTCACCGGAAGTTACAGCAGCAGCGGCAGTGCTGAAAACAGGCTGCCTGTAGGTGGTCCATGGGGCCTTCCCTCTGCTGGTCCCACCTCCTCTGATTCTACTTCCTTTTTCCAGAGGGACAGGACCAGCAGAGGGAAAGCCCAGTGGACTCCCCAAAGTCTGTTTTTAGTGCTGCGGCTGCCAGTGATCAAAGGCACATTTAAAGGACCCCGGGGGAGGGAAGAGCGAGTAAGAGATGTGGATCCAAGAAGGAAGGGAGTGAGTTGGAGATGCCATACTGTGAAGTCAGGGGGAAGAACCAAATGATACAGGACCTGAGATGTGGAACTGCAGGGGGATGGGAGTGAGTCAGAGATGCCATGCTGTGAAGGTAGGGGGAGAACTAAATGATGCAGGATCTGTTGGGAGAGAGGGGGAGGGAGAGATATTGGACTTACTGTTAGAGTTACAGTTAATCTAATATAATAAAACGCACCGTGAACGTTCTGAAGACAACGTTCTGTGAAGCCGGAAGCTTGAAGCCGGAAGCCTGAAGCCCTGAAGCCTGAAGCCTTGAAGCCTTGAAGCCATCTGACGTCACTCCCAGGCTGAGGCTGAAGGGTTCGTGGATTCGTGGTGTGAAGCCTTCAAGCCAGCCAGCCGTCTCTGCCCCGCCCTCGCGACAAAACAAACAAATCCGGAAGCGAAACGTCAGGGAAGGAGGCGGCGCTCCCGACGTCTAGCCTTCCCTTCGCTGTGTTCCGCCTTAAAAAGAAGGCGGAACACAGCGAAGGGAAAGCTAGACGTTGGGAGCGCCGCCTCCTTCCCTGACGCTTCGTTGCCGGAACCACGGAGGTAAATTGAAAAAGAAGAAAAAAAAAAAAAAACGATGCATGGATGCGAAGGGGGGGGGGGAGAAGAGGGCGGGCCAGGCTGGGACATGGGAGAGAGAGTAGCATGGATGCGACGGGGGGGGCATGGAAGGGCGAGAGGGGACTTGCTGGAAAAGGATGAATGGAGGCGGCAGGGGACAGAGGAGCATGGATGGGTATGGATTGGGAGGGCAGGGCACAGGGAGAGAGGGGAATTACTGGAAATGGATGAAGGGAGGGGGCAGGGGACAGAGGAGCATGGATGGGCATGGATTGGGAGGGCAGGACTCAGGGAGAGAGGGAAATTGCTGGATAGGGAAAAATGGAGGGGCCAGGTGACAGATGAGCATGGATGGGCATGGATTGGAAGGGCAGGACTCAGGGAGAGAGGGAAATTGCTGGATAGGGAAAAATGGAGGGGCCAGGTGACAGATGAGCATGGATGGGCATGGATTGGAAGGGCAGGACTCAGGGAGAAGGGAATTGCTGGATAGGGATGAATGGAGGGGACAGATGGGCATGGATGGATATGGATTGCAGAGCAGGCCTCAGGCAGAGAGGGGAAATGCTGGATAGGGAAAAATGGAGGGGCCAGGTGACAGAGGAGCATGGATGGGCATGGATTGGAAGGGCAGGACTCAGGGAGAGGGGAATTGCTGGATAGGGATGAATGGAGGGGACAGATGGGCATGGATGGATATGGATTGCAGAGCAGGCCTCAGGCAGAGAGGGGAAATGCTGGATAGGGAAAAATGGAGGGGCCAGGTGACAGAGGAGCATGGATGGGCATGGATTGGAAGGGCAGGACTCAGGGAGAGGGGAATTGCTGGATAGGGATGAATGGAGGGGACAGATGGGCATGGATGGATATGCATTGCAGAGCAGGCCTCAGGCAGAGAGGGGAAATGCTGGATATGGAAAAATGGAGGGGCCAGGTGACAGAGGAGCATGGATGGGCATGGATTGGAAGGGCAGGACTCAGGGAGAGGGGAATTGCTGGATAGGGATGAATGGAGGGGACAGATGGGCATGGATGGATATGGATTGCAGAGCAGGCCTCAGGCAGAGAGGGGAAATGCTGGATAGGGAAAAATGGAGGGGCCAGGTGACAGAGGAGCATGGATGGGCATGGATTGGAAGGGCAGGACTCAGGGAGAGGGGAATTGCTGGATAGGGATGAATGGAGGGGACAGATGGGCATGGATGGATATGCATTGCAGAGCAGGCCTCAGGCAGAGAGGGGAAATGCTGGATAGGGAAAAATGGAGGGGCCAGGTGACAGAGGAGCATGGATGGGCATGGATTGGAAGGGCAGGACTCAGGGAGAGGGGAATTGCTGGATAGGGATGAATGGAGGGGACAGATGGGCATGGATGGATATGGATTGCAGAGCAGGCCTCAGGCAGAGAGGGGAAATGCTGGATAGGGAAAAATGGAGGGGCCAGGTGACAGAGGAGCATGGATGGGCATGGATTGGGAGGGCAGGGCTCAGGGACAGAGGGGAATTGCTGGAAAAGGATGAATGGAGGGGGCAGGGGACAGATGGCCACTTTCACTCTGACTCTCAAACACTCACTCTCACATACACTCTCCCAAACATACACACTCAGAGGAAAACCTTGCTAGCGCCCGTTTCATTTGTGTCAGAAACGGGCCTTTTTTACTAGTTTTCTTATATTCCGCTAATACCATTTATATAGTTCACAGTGGATTACAGAAAGAACACTAGACCATAAAAATGTCTAGGAAGTTACAAATATACAACAAAGGAAAAAACAAAAAGAAAATTAACAAAGCTAGCACCCTCTACTTTTTAGCCACATACTCAGAAAACAATAGAGTCTTAAGGCCTTTCTTGTACATATCATAAGATGAAAGAAGACGTAAATGAATAGGTAAAACTCTCCAAAGTTAGGTTGCCTGATATGTAAACAAACTTGTAAAATATTTCTTCATGAGAATACCCTTAGGACTTGGAAAATCAAACAAAAGAAATTTGCAGTTATTATATGATGTTCGACCTAACCTAAAACATGCAAGAGATGTCAAATAGAGAGGCACTAATCCCTAAACAATTTTCCATAAAAAAACACCCTAGTTTAAAAGTTATCCTCAGCTCAATAGGAAGCCAATGAAGCTTTCTGAACTAGACTGTCTGTCAGACTTTCTTAAAGAATAAATCAGATGAATCACAATGTTCTGAGTCATCTGCAATTTTTGCAATAAATATTTAGGCAATCCTAACTAAAGTAAGTAGGGGATGATGGGACAGAAAAGAGAAGCTAAATTCCTGGGGAGGAGAAAAGGAGATATGTTGGATATAGAGAGGGATAGAGACTCAGAGGGGTGATGCCGGACAGGTGGGCAGGATAGGGACACAGAGGGATGATGATAGACCATGAGGGGGAGATGGGGTACAGATACTGGATAGAGAAGAATATGGATACAGAGAAGGGGAATGCTCAACATGTTGGGAGGATAGGAGGAAGAGACACAGGGGAAATATTGGATAGGGTGGATAGTGAGACAGAGGGAAAATGGATGGTGGACATGTCCAGAGAAGAAATGCCAAAAGGACAAAGAGAACAAGAAAGGAAAGCATAAATGAGCCTTCAAGAATGGAACAATGGAGAGACCTTTAATCTAATTGGATTAAAGGACTCTCCATTGTTCCATTCTTGAAGGCTCATTTGTGCTTTCCTTTGTTGTTTTGGTTTGTGTACTTTTGGACCCTCTCTTTTGCTATTTGAAAAGGACAAAGAGACCCTGTGCAAGAGAGTTAAGAGAAGATAGATGAAAGCAGAAACCAAAGACCAGGACCAGCATGATTAGAAAAATGAAATGACCAGACAAGAAAGGTAGAAAAATGAATTTCACTTTGTTTATTAATTAGAATATGTCAATTTTGGAATGTACATCTATCAGAACTGGTTTTAGACGTGGCTGGGGCTCACAAGAAAAACCTCCTGCATTCTCCAGCATAGTGGTGGTAAATCTCCAGCTTTGGGATGGGTCACCCATGGCATCTCTGCAGTGGGTGCTGCTTCATTGTGTCCATGGAGGGGTAATTTGTATTGCGTTTGCCACATCCAAACATTTTGAAATGTTGTTGCTTTGGCTGGGAAGCTAGCTTATTTGCAGGGTAGGGAAAATTGTTTAAATCCTATGAAAGAATAATGATTGTGCTGGCCTCCCCTCCAGAGAGGAGCCTAGACACGATTCCTTATATTAGTTGGACACAAGCTTCCCCCATAGCAGCAGTGTTTGGAAGAGTGTATAAATCAGTTATCTGATTTGGAAGTACATTATGGTTTATAGTTTAAAGTTTCTTGATACACTAGTAGAAAATTAGCATTATTCCAGTCATTAGCATTAGCACCATCAGAAATTAGCATTATTCCAGTCCTTTACCATCACAAAATATCATCCAACCCATCAAACTGGCGACTTCAAAAGAAACCTCCCATCAACCTACCAATCATCTATAAACAATGAAACTCCTTCACCCAAACCTAGGACATCCATCTCAAGACAGATTATCAACATTCAATCTTCAACCCCGAATGTTGCACCTTACCTATCCGACCGAGTGGGTTATGTCAATGGCAGATCTGCAGCTAATAAGGCCGAAATCCTTACAGACTGGATTAAATCAGACAAACTTGATCTACTATTCATTACAGAAACTTGGGCCCATAGTTCAAAAGACCCCATCATAATTGATTTATGCCCTCCTGAATATAAGATCTTACACTGGCCAAGAAAAGAAAGAAGAGGTGGTGGGATAGCACTTATTTATAAATCATACTTCACCCCCGAATCTATATCAGAGTTAATTACACCTCAGCTTGAAATTGCTTCATTCAAACTCCATAGTCCTAAACTATGCGACCAACTAAATTGCATTTTGTTTTACAGACCTCCAATAAACTGGAATAATAGTCAATCCACTTTTATGGACTTTATTGCAAATGTCTGCACCAATGTATTATTAATTGGAGACCTAAATCTATACTTAGAAGACTCCCACTCCCCAAATACCCGCGATTGCATGGACTTCTTTCAACTCTGCAATATTGACCTTCCTCCAGTGCAACCAACTCACATTAAAGGTCACTCGCTTGACATAATTTCTCACAAACTCTCCACCAACCAAAACATAACTATATCTGATATCAAATGGTCCAATATCCCTTGGTCTGATCATCATAAATCAACACTAACCTTATATTGGCACACAAAGGATATGCTTATAACTCAAAATCCTTCAACAATCACCACTAGAGGACGGATTAACAAAGACAGTTTCTGGCAACATATATATATAACAACAATTGGTCAACACAACCTAACTCTCTCTCTCCTTCCTCACAGATTGGAATACCAGATGCAAACTCATCCTGGACGAAATTGCCCCCCTTCAATCCAGAACTTTATGTAGACGTCAACCATCACCATGGTTTAATGACCGACTAAAAAACCTGAAATCACAAACCAGAAAACTAGAAAAAGCATGGAGTGGATCAAGAAACAATCTCACCTTTAACGCTTGGAAACAGTTCCAGAGAAATTAAAAGAGCAAAAAGAAGCTACTATACTCAAAAAATCACAACCAATGGCACAGATATAAAGAAACAATATCAACTCATAAAGAGCCTCCTTATGACCAATCCAGTTACCCTCTCACCTTCAAATAGCCCATCTGCAGACCAATTGACTAAGCACTTCTATAATAAAATGACTAAGCTTCGTAAATCGATTCCCCATGATTGTAACTACATAGATACTTTTCTTGATGAATTGGATCCCAACATAAATGAAACTCCGGTTGACCGCTCATGGACAAGATTTACCCTCCTCACCACCGTAGAAGTTTCCAAGGCGATTTCCAAACTCTCCAGATCTCATTGTCATCTTGACTCCTGCCCAGCCATTTAATGAAAGATGCCCCTGAACGCTTCATCACAGATCTCACTGCCCACCTTAACTTCTTGTTGCAACAAGGTTCCTTCCCTACCGAACATGGTAACATATTACTCACACCTATGCCCCAAAGACTCCAAGAAACCGATAAATGATGTTACCAACTACCGACCAGTGGCCTCCACCCCCCTATTAACTAAATTGATAGAAAACAGAGTGACCTTTCAAGTCAATGAGTATATACAAAAATTCTTCATCCTTCATGAGTCTCAATCGGGTTTCCGTCCTACCCACAGTACAGAAACGGTATTGCTTACTTTAATATCCAAATTCAAACAAGAAATATCATTCGGAAATAGCATACTCCTTTTACAGTTTGATATGTCTGGAGCACTTGACATGGTCAACCACTGTATTCTTACTAGACTTCTGGATAAGTTGGGAATTGGTGGCAATGTTATAAAATGGATTGAAGGCTTTATTACCTCTAGATCCTATCGAGTCAAGTTATCTACAGCAATATCATCTCCATGGTCATCAGATTGCGGTGCACCTCAAGGTTCTCCTCTCTCCCCTATTCTATTCAACCTTATGATGATTCCTCTGGCTAAATCCCTTTCCAAACATGGTCTCAACCCTTTTATCTATGCTGACGATGTCACCATATTCATTCCCTTCAGATCTGGCCTGGCAGAAATTTCCAACAAAATTACCAATGGAATGAATATCCTAACTTCTTGGGCCAACACTTTCAAAATGAAACTGAATAAAGACAAAACTCAATGCCTAATCCTCTCTTCCCAATATTCCACATACCATCCAACTACTCTCACTACTCCTGATGTCATAATTCCTATATCCAACAATCTGAAAGTCCTTGGAGTTACATTGGATAAATACTTATCCCTTGAAGACCATGCAACATCCATCACGAAGAAAATGTTCAACATGATGTGGATGTTGAAATGTGTGAAACCTTATCTCCCCTTGAATACCTTCTGCAGCTTGGTACAATCCACAGTACTCACCCACGTTGATTACTGTAATAGTATCTTCATTGGATGTAAGGCCCAAATCATGAAGAAACTTCAGACTGCTCAGAACACGGCAGCTAGACTTATTTATAGGAAGCCTAGATTCGAAAGTGCAACACCCCTCCATATGAAACTTCATTGGCTACCTATTAGAGAACGAGTCAACTTTAAGGCCATCACACTAATCCACAAGATCAGTGGAGGAGTGGCCTAGTGGTTAGGGTGGTGGACTTTGGTCCTGGGGAACTGAGGAACTGAGTTCAATTCCCACTTCAGGCACAGGCAGCTCCTTGTGACTCTGGGCAAGTCACTTAACCCTCCATTGCCCCAGGTACAAATAAGTACCTGTATACAATATGTAAGCCGCATTGAGCGCGGGGTACAAATGTAACAAAAATAAATCCATGGAGTATCACCAAGTTACATGGTCAGTCTACTAAACCTTATGACCAGAAACATGTCAACATCTTCACGATCCTACCTTAACCTGCACCTTCCCAACTGCAAAGGACTAAAGTACAAAACCTACCATGCATCTACTACTACTACTACTTAACATTTCTAGAGCGCTACTAGGGTTACGCAGCGCTGTACAATTTAACAAAGAGAGACAGTCCCTGCTCAAAGAGCTTACAATCTAATAGACAAGTGAACGGTCGGTCCGATAGGGGCAGTCAAATTGGGGCAGTCTGGATTCACTGAACGGTAAGGGTTAGGTGCCGAACGCAGCATTGAAGAGGTGGGCTTTAAGCAAAGACTTGAAGACGGGCAGGGAGGGGGCTTGGCGTAAGGGTTCAGGAAGGTTGTTCCAAGCATAGGGTGAGGCAAGGCAGAATGAGCGGAGCCTGGAGTTGGCGGTGGTGGAGAAGGGTACTGAGAGGAGGGATTTATCCTGTGAACGGAGGTTACGGGCGGGAACGTAAGGGGAGATGAGGGTAGAGAGGTAGTGAGGGGCAGCAGACTGAGTGCATTTGTAGGTAAGAAGGAGAAGCTTGAATTGAATGCGGTATCTGATCGGAAGCCAGTGAAGTGACCTGAGGAGAGGGGTGATATGAGTATATCGGTTCTGGCGGAATATGAGACGTGCAGCAGAGTTCTGAACAGACTGAAGGGGGGATAGATGGCTAAGTGGGAGGCCGGTGAGGAGTAAGTTGCAGTAGTCCAGGCGAGAGGTAATGAGAGCGTGGACGAGAGTTCGGGTGGTGTGTTCAGAGAGGAAAGGGCGAATTTTGCTGATGTTAAAGAGGAAGAAGCGACAGGTCTTGGCTATCTGCTGGATATGCGCAGAGAAGGAGAGAGAGGAGTCAAAGATGACTCCGAGGTTGCGGGCAGATGAGACGGGGAGGATGAGGGTGTTATCAACTGAGATAGAAAGTGGAGGAAGAGGAGAAGTGGGTTTTGGTGGAAAGACGATAAGCTCGGTCTTGGACATGTTCAGTTTCAGGTGGCGGTTGGACATCCAGGCAGCAATGTCGGATAAGCAGGCCGATACCTTTGCCTGGGTCTCCGCGGTGATGTCTGGTGTGGAGAGATACAGTTGGGTGTCATCAGCATAGAGATGATACTGGAAACCATGAGATGAGATCAGGGAGCCCAGGGAAGAGGTGTAGATTGAGAAGAGAAGGGGTCCAAGGACCGATCCCTGGGGAACACCAACAGATAAGGGGATGGGGGTGGAGGAAGATCCATGAGAGTGAACTTTGAAGGTGCGGTGGGAGAGATAGGAGGAGAACCAGGAGAGGACAGAGCCCTGGAACCCAAATGAGGACAGTGTGGCAAGAAGTAAGTCATGATTGACAGTGTCAAAAGCGGCGGATAGATCCAGGAGGATGAGGATGGAGTAGTGGCCTCTGGATTTGGCAAGGAACAGGTCATTACAGACTTTAGAAAGTGCTGTTTCTGTCGAGTGAAGAGGGCGAAAACCAGATTGAAGCGGATCAAGGATGGCATGAGAGGAGAGAAAATCAAGGCAGCGGCTGTGGACTGCGCGCTCAAGTGTCTTGGAGAGGAAGGGTAGGAGGGAGATGGGGCGGTAGTTGGAGGGACAGGTAGGGTCTAGTGATGGTTTTTTGAGGAGTGGCGTGACTACAGCATGCTTGAAGGTGTCGGGGACAGTTGCAGTGGAGAGAGAGAGGTTGAGGATATGACAGATGGAGGGGGTGATAGTAGGAGAGATGGTGTTAAGTAAGTTGGTGGGGATGGGATCAGAGGAACAAGTGGTGCATTTTGAGGAGGAAAGAAGGCGGGCGGTTTCCTCCTCGGAGATATCAGGAAAGGAGGAGAAGGAGGTCTGGGTTGGTTGGTTGAGGGAGAGGGTTGAAGGGTGAAGAGGAGGAGGTGGCTTGGTAGTGAACTCAAGGTTGATCTTTTGCACCTTGTCGCGGAAGTAGTCAGCCAGTGATTGAGGAGAGAGTGACGGGGGGGTGGGAGTGGAGGGCACTTTGAGGAGGGAGTTAAGGGTGGCGAAGAGACGACGAGGGTTAGAGCTGAGAGAATTAGTCAATTGGGTGTAATAGTCCTGTTTGGCAAGGAATAGTGAGGACTGGAAGGAGGATAGCATGAATTTGTAGTGAAGGAAATCTGAATGGGTGCGAGATTTCCTCCAGAGGCGTTCAGCAGATCGGGCGCAGGAGCGAAGGTAACGGATGCAAGGGGTCAGCCAGGGCTGGGGATTAGTACGCCTTGTGGGACGGGAGGTGGATGGTGCAAGGGTGTCCAGAGCAGAGGAGAGAGTGGCATTGTAAGCGGAGACAGCCTCGTCAACAGACTCAGAGGACATGATGGAGGGGAGGAGATTAGAAATACTAGATGATAAGGTGGGAGGGTCAATAGTCTGGAGATTCCTGGAAGTAGTGGTTAATGTTGGGCGGGGCTGAGGGGGAGGGTGAAAAAGTGTGAAGGTGATCAGGTGATGATCAGAGACAGGAAGAGCTGAGGTGTGGAAATTGGAGGGTGAGCCGGAAGAGGAGAGGACGAGGTCAAGGCAATGGCCATCACGGTGAGTAGGGGTGGTGGAACATAGCTGGAGGTTGAAGGAGGATGTTAGAGTGAGGAACTGAGAAGCGTGAGAGTTGGACAGGTCATCAACGTGTATGTTGAAGTCTCCGAGAATGAGGGATGGAGATGAGGGTTCAAGAAAAACAGAAAGCCAGGCATCGAAGTCGGTGATGAAGGAAGGGAGGGATTTATCAGGGGGGCGGTAAATGACTGCCACTCTGAGTGGCAACGGGTAGAATAGACGGATGGAGTGGACTTCAAAGGATGAGAAGCAGTGAGACTGTGGTAGGAGGAGGGGTTGGAAGCTACAGGAGGGCGAGAGTAGTAACCCAACGCCTCCTCCACGGCCAACTAGGCGGGGAGTATGGGAGAAGAGATAGCCTCCATGGCATAGAGCCGCAACTGAGGCAGAGTCGTCAGGGGAGAGCCAGGTTTCAGTTAGGGCAAGCAGGTGAAGGGAATGAGAGATGAAGAGATCGTGAGTGAAGGGAAGTTTGTTGCATCTAACTTCCCCTACCTGGGATCCCAACTCTGGAATGCTCTACCCAGATACATTTGGTCAATTAGTGAATATCTTCCCTTTAGGAAACTATTGAAAACCCATCTATTCAAACAGGTTTACCTGAATGACTTGACCTACCATAAACAAACATATGCAACCCATTTATTTACCAGTTCAACTAATCGATAACAACAATGACTCAGAAAATATTTACTACCAACTGTCTTACCCTTCATGCTCTTCCCAACTTCTCCTTTATTGCTCCACCTCCTTACCTATCCCTATCCTTTCTCCCATACCTCTTCTATCCCATTTACTCCTTGTTCATTTGTTCTATCACATACCTTCTTTGTTGATTCTGATACTACAGATTGTATTCTCTTGTTACTATGTAAGCCGCATTGAGCCTGTGATGAGCGGGAAATCACGGGGTACAAATGTGATCAATTAATAAGTGCTGGTTATAAACAATAAGCTGATGGAAGGTAAAGCCCTATTGCTTTAGTTGAAACTGTTTCTGTATTAGCAGATGCAGGGAAACTGTGATACTAGCAAAAAGAAGAGATTATTTAAAACCTTGTTGATTAATAAAGAGAAGATATGATGACTGAAAGAAGAGTGATTTAACACTAATTAATTAATTAAAGAGATGCTGCTCCTGTTTTAAATTGGTGCAGGAAGGATAGGATTCTAGAAAGATAGCATGTGTTGACTGAAAGCCTCGTATTTAAAAACCAGGTGAAAAACTGTATTGAGCAGAGGATATGGGGGGCTACTATCCCAGCTCAAGAATCCAAATATTGTACCTGCCCTCTGTTTTTTTGAATATCAGCCTAGTAATCACAAAATAGTTTTTACTTGTTCAGTTCTTTTGTGGGATTTTTAAATGACATTTATAAAATATACAAAGCCATTTATCCATCCACCATTATTTGGATAAATAGTTTTGCTGGTGCTGGCCAGTGATATTAAGCAACACCATCCAAACAGTGCTGCTGAACATTCTTACAGATCACATTGCATAGGTAAAGCTAACAGTTATTCAGTGAGCAGCAATATTCAGTCACTGTCCAGATAACTATCTGGATGAAGTTAGGACAGAAAAAAATTTGTTGTCCTAACTTAATCCAGTTACCTGTTCAAATAGCAGCACTTGTTGCCCTACCTGGATATTCAACACCACTCACTATCCGGATAGAGGTGCTGAATATCCATGAATAATTTAAATGCTATAGCTAGCATTTAAAAGAAACCCTGGCTGTTTAAATATTGACCTCACTGTTTTGGTTCCTCAAAAATACTGACAAATCTGTTGCTAATTTGTCTTTGCCTCACCTGTTAGTATGGTTAAAAAAAAAAAAAAGAAATTAGATGATACAGATTAACTGAGAACTTTACTAGAAATCATTTCATTGTGCCATTGTTTTCTTCTTATATATGTATCTTTCAGGTTACCTCAGGAGCCATAAAATCAAGACTAGTGCAAGCAGAGGCCACGGAAATGAAAATAAATGTTGCTCGAGAAAAGTATCGTCTGGTGGCTACACAAGGATCTGTCATGTACTTTGTAATCGCAAGCCTTTCAGAAATAGACCCTATGTACCAATTTTCACTAAAGTACTTTAAACAGGTATTTCTGCCTATATACAAGAAAATCATAGCACCTGGTTTATCAAGAGTTTTCTGCTTTCCCTGCATATGGAAAAATATGATACATTAAGAACAAATATGAATGCTAACCACCTAAAAGTATGTATCCATATATGGGTGTAGTTTGAGTGGATCAGAGGAGGAGTTGTGATATACACATTGTAACCAGGTACCTCTAAGTGCAGCCAAGGATAGAACAATCTCCTCCAGCCACAGGCTCCTGGTACAGTCAAGAATAAATGTCCACCAGCAACTTCAATTTTAAGGACTTTATTCCATGCAGGTTTCTAGTAGACCTGATACACAGTTCCAACAGCAGCATTCACCTTCAACCTTAAGCACATGTAAGCCACCTGAAAGTGGCAAATAGTTCCCTTTAAGCAGTAGGCTATCAGCACATACCAGAATTCAATAAAGGCTCACAGTCAGCTCCAGTCTGGGCTCTTTATCCAGTGCACAATAAACAGTAGTTCAATTCCAAATAGAAGCAATTCTTTCAGTTCATCATCACAGTTAAATCACAAAGCAGCAGTTTCTGTCTTCTACTCTCTCTACCTTCAGGAGAGTTCAATACTTTAGGGACTCCTCATACCCAAGGATTTTCACCCTGCATCAGCTTCACTGGTAAATTCAATACTTTAGGGACCTCCCTTACCCAAGGAGTTTCAGCCTGCAAATACTTTTGAGACTTCCTCACACCCAAGGGATTTCAGCCTACTTCCGTACTTTAGGAACCTCTCTTACCCAAGGATTTTCAGCCTGCAACTGCTTCTCTCCTCTGGGACTCCTTCCCACCTGCCTAATCAATCCCTGGCTTCTGCTTTCACAACCAATCATTCTCCTTCCATTAGCTTCCCCCACACCCATACCAGCTGAGTTAAGCATTAGACTAATGATGAGCTCCTGCACACAGGGTTTCCTAACTCTCTTTCCCCCCAGTGGCAGCCCATCTACACATCCTGCCAGCTTACACCCATGTCTTCCCTCATTGCAGCTAGGAGTCCAGTCCGGGTTCCTCATCTCACCCCCCTGGCTCCTTGCCTGCAATGCCTTCTGGGACTTGTATTTCAGACTGAAACTGCCTTAACCCAACTATCCTGGATGTGACTTTATCACAACATATATTTTATGAAATATGTGTATATACATGTAGATTACAAGCATTCTTTTTTGGGAGTAGGTATAAATATGTGCATCAGCACATAAGTGTTGTTGAGGCTGGTACTGTGAGCCAGTTTCTAAAGGCACATGGAAACCTATGTTGCCTTTAAAGTAGACTTTAAGTAGGCACCTATTTTGGGCTTCTGACATAGGCATCCTGTAGTAATTATCATGCTCTTAAGCCTTAATGAATTTGCATTGAGTGACTCACAGGAAAACCCATAAACAACCATATTTACACACTATTATTGGCTAGATTGTTCAAAATATTGTTTATCATTTATTAAACATTTGCTATACTGCTTGTGTTGAACACAAATCAGAGTGGTTTACAACCAACTTACATTTGTCTAGTATCTTTTGCTGTCTTCTTCCTATCCCCTTTCTGTTTTGTTTTAATGAACGTTTCTGTTTTGTTTTAATGAATGTTTCTTCTATTTGATTTTCATATAGGATATAAGCTGTGAGACTTTAGCTATGTTACTTTCGAAAGCTAATCAAAAAATGTATTAAGTCCAATAAAAGAGCTATCATCTTATTTTTTTCTCTGTTTTGTTGTATTTCTATTTATGTTTTGTAGTTCCATTCTATGTTTTGTTGTATTTCTATGACCAACAATCCAGTCTTAAATATTCTTCAATAAGTTAATTTTTCAGTTCTTTGTTCACTCAATTTTGTCTGTATTGGGTTGTGATAGGGTGTGATAGACTTCCTCACTAGGCCACTGTAAGGGAATTGAAGCTAGCTTACCTAGCCAGCAGGGCGGGGCTCAGGCAGAGAGGAAGTTAAAATCCTAGAGTGAGAACAGAACTGGGAGGCCACGAGTAAGGAGTAAGGGATTCTCCAAGTATGTTGTGAACCTGAGGCTGCAGTGTCTGAAGATGGGCCCCAGGCAGGAGGAAGGGTTCTTAAGGAAAGTTTTACAAGTTGTGGTCACTGGATCAGAAGACAGGCCAAAGGTAGGAAAGATATGTGTTTGTGCAAGTTGAGAATTGAGCCTGCTAGAAACCAGTTTCTGTGAATGTGTAACTAAATTTACTGAAAACTGTGTTGTAGAAGCCTGGCAAGAAAGCAATCCTTGATGAAATGTAGAATTAAGTTTCAATATGGTTGCTGCCCATGTTTAAACACCAAGTCTGTGACAACAACAGACTGTGTTATTTTCATTGTTTAATCAATAATAAAGATTGTATTTTGATGTACACATTGCACTGACTGCAGTCTATGAAGGTTCCATGTTTGGCTGTCACCAACACTATTACATATGGTTCCGGCAGTGGGATCCATGCTTCCTAGTGTAAAGAAAGCAAAATCCAATAACCTCCAGTGCTTGAGGCCTCACTACAGTATAGGCACTTGTATGTGGGCAAAAGGAATAGCCCCGCCCTAAAGAGGGAACTCAAGACATTTAGTTAGAACTGAACAAGCAGATGTTTTTTTGCTGTTGTGGTTTGCTGTTAAGAAAGTCTGAGCTGGAGTGGCCAGGAGAACCTGGTAATCTGTATGCATTGGCTTCAGTATAATCCACAATAAGCCAACAATATAATCCACAAGAATTCAAAGAGGCTGACAAGTTTAATTGTTAAGTGGTTTGCAGTGAAGGGCTTCCATATAAAATATAGACTATGAAGATATAAAGAGATATATAAACTACTGCTATTGAGCTTAATCTGGAGCAGAGTAGTGATTGGAGCTGGATCTGGAGCTGCTACTTATCTTGTTGAAAGGCCAGCTGTTGAATATAATAGGCCAGAGGGAGTACGAAACTCCAAACAGTTGGCTGGATATAGGAGCTTCTGCAGCTAGTGCAGTTGGAAACTCTGGAGTGAGGAAGCCAGACTGCATACTGAGGATCTGACTAAAAAGTGATTTGCAACCTCATGTCCAGACGTCCCAAGAAGGAAAAGGGACCCACCAAGGGCAACTGAAAGAGGTTAAGTACCCACTTCACTACCAGCCTAAGAGGTTGAAGGAAGTCAACTGCTGTAGTACAGCTGTGAGTGAGGACTATCTCCAATAGTATATCAACCAGGAGAGAAAAAAGTCAACTGGGAGAGGTTCAAGACCAACCTCAACATCAGTACAGCAAGTTGGAGGAAGCAACCTTCTGGATTACAGAGCTGACAAAGAAAGTGCAAAGAATATGGGAATGAACTGTGGTTTATCTGCACTGCTGTGAAGCAAAAGGATTAATAGAAACCATTGAACAGGTGGAGGAGATATAGCAATTGAGATAAGGGACCCTCCAAAGCAGCATTGCAACTGAGGCTGGAGAAGCTCCAGTCCTTGGAAATCTCCCTAAGCTACTAGAGTAGCCAGAATGCTTGGCTAAAAGTCCAATTGAAAGCTAAAACCCAGAAAGTTCTGTCTCTAAGAAGTGAAAGAGAACAAGAGGTTACCAAGTTATTGAGATGGACATGGAGGTATCCACTGCTTGCCCCAAAATTGGTAACATGGAATGTTGCTGCTAACTGGGTTTCTGCCAGATACTTGTGACCAGTGCATTTTTTCTAGCGAAAAGGTGCCGGTACTCCAATGCCAGGCCACCCTTCAGGGGTGGGGTGATCATTGAGGGACATACCCAACAATAGCCAGCTCTCCTGCAACCAGTCACAGAACCTATGACAAGGCAGAATTGTTGTGTAGGGCTTCAGCTCTTTCATTAAAACTTGGGGACTATGGGTCAAATTTAGCAAACAATGGAAAATGTGCTGGTATTCAGTACCCCCAATTACCCCCTCAAAAAAAGCCCTGCTTGTGACCTGGATTGGCCACTGTTGGAAGTAGAATACTGGGCTGGATGGACCATTGGTCTGACCCAGTATGGCTATTCTTATGTTTTTAAAAAGCACTTTTTAAGAACAAGACAAGGTTACCTGCTGCAGGAGCAGGTAATACTTATGAAGTCATCCACTGAAACTCTGCAGAAGGTGGCAGGTGAGCTGCTTATTGAATTGCAAGAGGCCAAAAGGCTCACATGGAATATTGAGGAGCAACATGAGAGCCTTAGTTAAAATTAGCCAGTCACATGACCAACTCAGGCAGCTAGAGCTTCTTGTACCATGAGCTGTTGGATGAGAAAACCAGCTGTGAAACAGAGAAGGAAGAGATAACCTGCCAGTTGCTGGACCTGCAAGAACAGTTGGAGAGGATTGTTCTAGCTGACCATTTTGAAGAGACACAGTGTTCACCAATCAATGAAGTAACAGAGAAAGTTAAGCAGTAGGCAGCCTTGGATTGTGTGCTGGCACAGCAGCATCAAGAGGTTCAGGTGCTGAAGGATCAAATTGCCTTGTTGACAGTCCAGACTGAGGGCTATCAGGCCAAAGCAAAGGCTCTAGGAGAAGAAGCTGCAGCAAGAATTGGCAGCAACAGTGCCATACTAGCAATATGCAGAGCCATAGGAGCCAACTTTTCAAAATGATTGGGGGTACTGAAATTTATTTATTTTTTTTTTTTACAGGCAGTGTGTTCTTCCCCCCCCCCCCCCCCATCTTAAAATTATGTCTACTGCAGTCTTCACCTGGGCAGTAGCAGCGCCACTTATAGGCTGCCTGCAACCTGCACAAGGACTTCTTCCCTGAACAGTCCCACCCCTCAGTCCCCCTATACTGTGCAAATATAAAGAGATGCAAATTTCAAAAACTGACATATTTCAATCACTATTCACCGAGGAGGATTTGGGGGGGACACCGGTGCCGGAAAGAATATTTGAAGCGGGGGAGTCGGAGAAACTAAACAAATTCTCTGTAACCTTGGAGGATGTAATGGGTCAGTTCAGCAAGCTGAAGAGTAGTAAATCACCGGGACCTGATGGTATTCATCCCAGAGTATTAATAGAACTAAAAAATGAACTTGCGGAGCTACTGTTAGAAATATGCAATCTGTACCTAAAATCGAGTGTAGTACCGGAAGACTGGAGGGTAGCCAATGTTACTCCGATTTTTAAGAAGGGTTCCAGAGGAGATCCGGGAAATTATAGACCGGTGAGTCTGACGTCGGTGCCGGGCAAGATGGTGGAGGCTATTATTAAGAATAAAATTGCAGAGCATATACAAAAACATGGACTGATGAGACAAAGTCAGCACGGATTTAGTGAAGGGAAGTCTTGCCTCACCAATCTAATGCATTTTTTTGAGGGGGTAAGCAAACGTGGACAATGGGGAGCCGGTTGATATTGTATATCTGGATTTTCAGAAGGCGTTTGACAAAGTGCCGCACGAAAGACTCCTGAAGAAATTGCAGAGTCATGGAATCGGAGGTAGGGTATTATTATGGATTAAGAACTGGTTGAAAGATAGGAAGCAGAGAGTAGGATTGCGTGGCCAGTATTCTCAGTGGAGGAGGGTAGTTAGTGGGGTCCCGCAGGGGTCTGTGCTGGGTCCGTTGCTTTTTAATGTATTTATAAATGACCTAGAGATGGGAATAACTAGTGAGGTAATTAAATTCGCCGATGACACAAAATTATTCAGGGTCGTCAAGTCGCAGGAGGAATGTGAATGATTACAGGAGGACCTTGCGAGACTGGGAGAATGGGCGTGCAAGTGGCAGATGAAGTTCAATGTTGACAAGTGCAAAGTGATGCATGTGGGTAAGAGGAACCCGAATTATAGCTACGTCTTGCAAGGTTCCGCGTTAGGAGTTACGGATCAAGAAAGGGATCTGGGTGTCGTCGTCGATGATACGCTGAAACCTTCTGCTCAGTGTGCTGCTGCGGCTAGGAAAGCGAATAGAATGTTGGGTGTTATTAGGAAGGGTATGGAGTCCAGGTGTGCGGATGTTATAATGCCGTTGTATCGCTCCATGGTGCGACCGCACCTGGAGTATTGTGTTCAGTACTGGTCTCCGTATCTCAAAAAAGATATAGTAGAATTGGAAAAGGTACAGCGAAGGGCGACGAAAATGATAGTGGGGATGGGACGGCTTTCCTATGAAGAGAGGCTGAGAAGGCTAGGGCTTTTCAGCTTGGAGAAGAGACGGCTGAGGGGAGATATGATAGAAGTGTATAAAATAATGAGTGGAATGGATCGGGTGGATGTGAAGCGACTGTTCACGCTATCCAAAAATACTAGGACTAGAGGGCATGAGTTGAAGCTACAGTGTGGTAAATTTAAAACGAATCGGAGAAAATTTTTCTTCACCTAACGTGTAATTAGACTCTGGAATTCGTTGCCGGAGAACGTGGTACGGGCGGTTAGCTTGACGGAGTTTAAAAAGGGGTTAGATAGATTCCTAAAGGACAAGTCCATAGACCGCTATTAAATGGACTTGGAAAAATTCCGCATTTTTAGGTATAACTTGTCTGGAATGTTTTTACGTTTGGGGAGCGTGCCAGGTGCCCTTGACCTGGATTGGCCACTGTCGGTGACAGGATGCTGGGCTAGATGGACCTTTGGTCTTTCCCAGTATGGCACTACTTATGTACTTATGTACTTATAGGTTAACAAATACAAATAAAACAAAAAATGGAAAATATGATATCATTTTAGTGGACTAAATACATTTTTCAATTAGCTTTCAGGTCAGGACAGTATACTGCTGTTATAGTATTCTATTCTGACATAAGAAAGGAGGGTTTGGTCTCCAAAGATTAGTCAAAAATGTATTAAAATTAGTCCAGTAAAGATATCACCTTACTTCCATTTTCTGTATTTATTAACACAGCTACCACACTACTTTATCCTAAACTAAAAATAAAATTCATTTTTTCCTACCTTTGTGGTCTGGCCGTTTACTGTTTCTAATTGTTTTGGTCCCAGTCTCTTGTTTCTTCTTTCCTTGATCTTTAACTTTCCCCCTTTCCATCCAGCGTCTACCCCCTATCTCCCCCCTTTCCATCCAGCGTCTACCCCCTATCTCCCCCCTTTCCTTCCACCATCTGCCCCCCCTCTCTTTCCTTTCCATCCAGCGTCAGCCCCCTCTCTTCCCTCTTTCCATCCAGCGTCTATTTTCTCCATCCATGTGTAGTTTTTCTCCTCTCTCCTCTGCCCTCTCCCCATCCATATCCAGTAATTCTCCTCTCTCCCCTGCCCTCCCATCCATACTACTACTACTACTTATCATTTCTATAGCGCTACAAGGCATACGCAGCACTGTACACCATACACAAAAAGACAGTCCCTGCTCAGAGCGCTTACAATCTAGAACCAGATGCATCCATCATTCTGTGTTCACTGCAGTGTGGCACAGGTGAAGAGTAACCATACCACACATGTATACAGAACCCTGTCTGATTTTGCAGGGCACTTTCTCCACATACCATGTTCCAAGACATAGAGCAGCACTGAGGCTCTTTGAGGAGCAATAAATTCACTGCTTTTTATTCTACATTTCATCCTATTCTCATTTGAGATTGTATTTCAAAGGAAACACTGTGCATATTTTACTATTTATGGATAGTTCCCTAGTTCCCATTCTTCAAATTATGCTCAGAATACAATATATAGTCTACTACACAAAGCTCAGGAGCAGCTGGTTCCAATAGTAAACGAATAAGGCTTAACATACCACTCCTATTAAAAGTGCAGCACAAAGACACTAACCCTGCCCAGATCCTTGCTAATGTCTGCCCAAACTTCTGAACAGGCTACTTCTTTTCAAAATGCAAAGTGATTTTTCTACATTCTCTGGCTACAAGAACCATAAACTCTTCTTTAGCATTTCAATTCAAATTTTAAAACAGGGAACAAAAAATGTTTTTCTTGCCATTGCACAATCTCCTTTTGGTTTCTCATCAGTTATGTGTCACAGCAGTTTAAGGTTCAAATGACATTTGACCTTTTTAAACATTTGTAACAGCAGCCAGAGATAAAACAGAGCACCATTTAATCGGGAAAGACTCAGTGCTTGCAGTCTGTTTGAGGGGTGCAGGCAGGAGAAATTTATTATAAATATTAAGACAAATCATGGCCATTAACTGAAAAGAAAAAAAATAACCCTAAACCTGAGCCCTTAGGACACTTTAGTCTCACTTTCAAAGACACATTTTTCATGAAATAAGAGGACGACACAAATTAAACTTTTTTCTACCTCCTGTTAGTTTAAAATCTATTGCTTTGATTTACCTGACTGAAGGGCAGTGAAAGCAAAGCACAGCACAGCACAGCAGGCTGCCTCTTGTCTTCTCTCCTTATCTCTCTCAACCTCCTGCCCTTGTATAAACAGGAAATGAGGGCGGGACACTCAGAGAGGCAGCCTGCTGTGCTTTGCCCTGCTTTGCTTTCACTGCTGTTCAGGTAAAATCAGTTTTAAGCGCTGGCTGAGCTGCAGGAAAGCAAGGACGGCAGGTTTCAAAATATTGGGGGTGCTCGAGCATCCACAGCACCCACAGCACCCACGGAGTCGGCGCCTATGTGCAGAGCTGCAATGGCAGCTAACCAAAGTTGAGAGAAGCCACCGAGAGCTGCAAGCAAGGGCACAAGCATTGGAGACCCTGAATGTCTCCAGATCAGGTCTGTCTAGCACTGTTCTTAAACTAAGTTCTGAAGCTAATGTCAAACCCCTTAAAATTTACACTCCAGCCCATTCATATCTATTCAGTCACGATATTTAGGTGCTTGAGCTACTAGGGTTTGTTTTAAACTACCCCAAGTCCCATCATCGCCCTGCCCAGCAATTGGAATTCATTGGAGCCCTGCTCGATACATAGAAAGTTCAAAACTTTCTCCCAGGCACTCGAACAGACACTCTAGCCTCTCAGCAAGTCACGACTTGGCAAATGTTGAGGTTGTTGTGCCACATGGCATCTACAGTTTATGTAACACCCATGACATGCCTTCACATAAGATCTGCCCAGTGGACTCTGGCTTCTCAGTGGTGCCAAGCCACAGGGAGTCTGGAAGATGTCATCCGAGTATCCCCGCAGTTTGCTCGCTCGTTGCTAAGAGTGGACCATTCAATCCAATTTGACTCTGGGACTTCCATTCCAAATTTCTCAGCGACAAAATGTGCTGATGATGGATGCATCTCTCCTGGGTTGGGGAGCTCATAGGGCTTCAAACTCAAGGGACTTGGTCCACCCAGGAAACAGGTCTGCAGATCAGTCACCTGGAGCTTCAGGCAATCTGGGTTTGGGATTTGTTCCTCCATCCTATGATCCCTTTGCAACACTTGTGGCACTGTATACATTTTTTAGAAAATTACATCTTAGACATTTTTTTGGACAAATCCACCAGCTCCTGATATCTCCTTTGTTAAACCTTGATTATCATGGTTGCCCTTTGAGAATTTAGATCCATCAGTTTTGGCATTTCAAAAGTGTGTATTGCATGATCTAGAAATTTGAAGAAGTATCAAAAGAAGAAATTTGCTAGCTGGAATCTTTCCATCCCATTGTGGGAAGCCTTGGTTGCTTTGCAGAATCAAACGGAGATGATAATTCTTCGTGCCAACAAAGGTGGAGCAGTGACTTTGTGGTGTAAAGAGAAATATCTAATGGAAGGATATAGACAACTACAAGACATCAATACTTATAAAACGTTATCTTCAGATCCTACCCCACAACTCCTAACAATAATTAAAGAGTTGGTTGAGAAAGATTTTTCTAAATCGATGCTGACTTTGAGGGAAACTAAATTTCTAATTACAGAACATCCTACTACCCCTAGAATCTATTTCTTGCCTAAAGTGCATAAGGATATTTGTGACCCTCCAGGTCGCCCTATTGTGGCCCTGAGAAATTCAATTTTAGAACCGTTATCTCAGTTTTTGGTCTGTTTTTTTGAAAATGATGGCTAGTCAGGTTGCTTCATATTTACAGGATACAACAGATTTTTTTATGGTGCCTTTAATCAATTGATCTGTTAGCGGATTCAATCTTTGTAACCATAGATGTAATTTCTTTATTCACTGTTATACCACAACAGGATGCCCTGGATTTGGTGGCAAGTGTGTTAGATAAAAGATCACCATCACAACTTATCTCTAAAGAATTTCTTTTGCAGCTGGCTTAGTTGGTTATTACAAAAAAAAAATTTCTGGTTCCAGAATGATTTCTATGACCAAATTCAGTGGCTATGGGGGCATCTGCAGCATCCACCATAGCTACTCTTTTTATTTAGCAAAATTTGAAGGTCAATATATATATGGGACAGAAGGTTTTAAAAATATTTCTTTATGGAGACAATATCTGGACAACATTTTTTCCATCTGAAATGGGTCTTTACAAGGGTTAATGGAGTTTGCAAGTTGGCTTAATTCTTTACAATCTAATCTGAAATTTACAATGCATTATGACAAGTTGGGGTTAGAATTCTTGGATGTCGGGGTCTACAGGATGGATAATAAAATACAAACCCCTTGTATCAAAAACCTACAGCCCAGAACACCTTACCACATTTTTCTAGTTCCCATCCCTACCGTCTGAGAGCTAGTCTACCTACCAGTCCGTTTTTACGTCTGAAACGCATTTGTTTTGAAGATCAAGCTTCTAGGTTCATCACTCGATTTTTGGAGCGAGAATATCCCTTCAAAATTATCAGAAAAGCATATCTGAGGGCTAAGTTTGCACACCGCGATTTACTATTACAGTACAAACAAAATTGGGAGGAAGATAGATTGGTAGCTGTGTTACCATTTTCAGCCTTTAGTTCTAAAATCAACAAGCAGTAGGTTTCCACCTGTCTTGACGCTGACTGCTGTGCAGGGCCCCTGGGACCATCCAGCGTCGGATCCGACCCCGAGGCATGAGGATTTGACATCGTCCTCATTGGCACTGAGGAGCCCTGATGTCGATCTTCATGCGAAGGCCAAGAAGCATCGGCATCAATCATCCTCAACGCATAGTGCCTGGAGCTCCAGGACGTCAATGGATTCGGCACCCAAGAAGCATCGGTTGTAAGAGGACTGCTCCCCCTCTGTTCAGAAGGTGCTGATGCGTCAGTCTCCCAGCACCCAGGACCCAGCAACTATCTGAGCGCATCTGGGCCTTGTTCCCTGAGATGCTTGATGGCCTCTTGCAATGGTGTGCATCAGTATCATGGATGCTTGTGCCTATCCTGCCATTGTGGCCCCGCGGCACTCAGCGTGCAGTGTGGCCTCCGACACCAATGTCGCATGTGGCCCCGGTATTGACTGCCACCCAGGCCGGCACTCCCTCAACGTCAGTAGAGGAAGCTTCACCGGAGTAGAGGTGGAAGCCAACTCCTCAATGCCCTTCTCAAGGACATGGTTCCTCCAAGTTGAGGCAGGCTTGGTCTCAGCCCTCCTATGAGAAGGTTTAGTCTGGTACTGATGAGGAGCACTCATGGGAGTTGGAAGAAGATCCACGGTACTTTTTGGAGGAAGAGTCCTATGGCATCCCCTCTGATCCCTCCCCTCCACTGGAAAGGAGAAAATCTCCTCTGAAGAGCCTTCCCCCCCTTTTTTGTGAAGGAAATGGCTGAGGCCATTCCATTTTCTTTAGAGGTGGAGTACAATCCCAGGGCCAGAATGCTCTCAGTCCTGAACAACGAGTCACTCCTAGGGAGGCTGTGACTGTCCCTCTCCATGAGGTACTCCAGGAGGTTCTTGTTCGGAATTGGGAGTTCCTTCTGTCAGTCCCTGTCCTGCTCAAGAAAATCAACACTATGTACTCAATCCACAACACACCTGGATTTGATAAGCTCCAGTTGCCCCATCATTCCATGGTAGTGGAATCTGCTCTCAAAAGAGTCAGGAGTTCTAGAGATTATGTCTTTGCGCCCCCAGTCAGAGAAGCTAGAACCTTGGACTCTTTTGGAAGGAAGATGTTCCTAGCCTCTATGCTCATATCATGTATTCAGTCATACCTACTCTTCACAAGCATTTTCTTGCAGGACTCGGTGCACAAGCTTCTAGACTTGACTGATTCTCTCCCACCAGAGCAGACTGAGTCACTGCGCCAGGTGGTCAAGCAGCAGAAGGTGTGTCATAAGTTCCTGGCCAACTGGCACATGTAACACTTTTGATGTGGCATCCAGGTCTCTGCCCAAAGTATAGCAATACGCAGACTCTCATGGCTGCGTGTTTCTGACTTGGAACCTGTAGTTCAGCTGAGGTTGGCGGATGTTCCATGCCAGGGGGATAACCTTTTTGGAGAAAAGGTTGAGGAGGTCACTGACCAAATCAAGAAACACTGATACCGTCTCTTCTCTCTCCCGCCAGACGCCTTATGGATCAGATGTAAGTACACCACCTTCTCTTGCCAGCCTGCTCGAGTTCAGCCCCAAGCATGCTTTTTCTCATTAACATCATGGACCTAAGGCCCTTGCTGCTCCCCAGTCAAAGCAAGGGACGAGCTTTTGACCAGCTCCAACAGAGCATAGTAGCTGTCCAAGTGTCTTTCCCGGATGACTTACTGGTCAGGTGGAGGCTGAAGTTTTTCCACAAAAGGTGGCCTCTTATAACCTCCGACCAGTGGGTTCTCCAAATAGTCTGTCTTAGATATGCCTTAAATTGGCGTCACAAACCTCCAAATTGCCCACCAAAAGCTTATTACTTCAGCTCTCAACATGAGCAGGTATTACAGAGGAACTCTCAGCCCTTCTGAAGGCCCATGTGGTCAAGCCTGTTCCACCAGGGGAGGAAGGACAGGGATTCTATTCCAGGTACTTCTTCATACTACAGAAGACAGGGGAGATGCATCCCATCCTACTTCTAAGGGCCCTGAACACATTCCTGGTCAAAGAAAAGTTCAGGATGTTTTCCCTGGGCACCCTTTTCCCGATGATTCAGGAAAACAATTGGATATACTCTCTGGACTTGATGGATGCATATACTCATATCCCGATACTTCCAGCCCACTGGAAGTATCTACAATTTTGGCTGGGAACATACCACTTCCAGTACTGCGTGTTGCCCTTTGGCCTCATATCAGCTCCCAGAGGCTTTACCAAATGTCTAGCAGTAGTTGCAGCATCACTAAGCAGATTGGGAATCCATGTGTTCCCTTATCTCGATGATTGGCTGGTGAAGAGCACATCAGAGGATGGTGCTTGGGAGTCCATGCAAAGTACTATTCAGGTGCTCGAGCTACTAGGGTTTGCTTTAAACTGCCTCAAGTCCCATCATCACCCTGCCCAGCAATTGGAATTCATTGGAACCCTGCTCGATACATAGAAGGTTCGAGCCTTTCTCCCGGGCACAAAAGCAGACACTCTAGTTACACTTGCTTCTCAGGTTCGGTTCGGCAAATGTTAAGGTTGTTGTGCCACATGGCATCTACAGTTTATGTAACACCCATGACATGCCTTCACATGAGATCTGCCCAATGGACTCTGGCTTTTCAGTGGTGCCAAGCCACAGGGAGTCTGAAATATGTCATCCGTGTATCCCCACAGTTTGCTCGCTCCCTGCTATGGTGGATCATTCGATCCAATTTGACTCTGGGACTTCCATTCCAAATTCCTCAGCCACTAAATGTGCTGATGATGGATGCATCTCTCCTGGGTTGGGGAGCTCATGGGTCTTCTGACTGAAGGGGCTTGGTCCGCCCAGGAAACAAGTCTGCAGATCAAGCACCTGGAGCTTCAGGCGATCTGGAACACTCTAAAGGCTTTCAGAGATTGGCTGTTTCACCAAATTGTACCCATTCAAATGGACAATCAAGTTGCCATGTATTACACCAACAAGCAGGGGGCACTGGATCACATCATCCGGATGTGGCGATGGGTATGGCATGTTCCTTCGAGCCACTTATCTGCGGGAAAAAACAACAGCCTGGCTGTCAGACTGAGCAGGGTTAGGCAACCACATGAGTGGTCTCTCAACATGAGCGTGGGGTTCCCCCTTGGTGGATCTCTTTGCCACTCACATGAATCACAAAGTCCCTCAGTTCTGTTTCAGGCTCCAGGCCTACAACAGACTAGCGTCAGATGCCTTCCTCCTTCATCGGGGGTCTTCTGTATACATATCGTCTCATGGGGAAGACTTTGCTGAAGCAAGACCAAGGGACCAAGATTTTGATCGTGCCTTACTGGCCTCAGCAGATCTGGTTTCCTCTCCTTCTGGAGTTATCCTCCAAAGAACCATGGAGATTGAATTGTTTTCTGACCCTCATGACACAGAATGAGGGATCTCTTCTGCATCCCAACCTTCAGTCTCTGGACCTCACAGCCTGGATGTTGAGAGCCTAGAATTTGCTTCCTTGGGTCTTTCAGAGGGTGTCTCCCGGGTCTTGCTGGCTTCCAGGAACGGTTCCATAAGAGGAGGTTTGCTGTGTGGTGTGAGGGCAAGGCCCCAGATCCTCTTTCTTGCCCTATAGAGACCCGGCTTGAATACCTTCTACATCTTTCTGAATGTGGTCTTAAGAGCAACTCAGTAAGGGTTCACCTCAGTGTAATTAGTGCTTATCAGCATGTAGAGGGTAAGAAGTCCATCTCTGGATGGCCTCTAGTTGTTCGCTTCATGAGAGGTTTGCTTTTGTCAAATTTCCCTGTCAAACCTCCACCTGTGTCATGGGACCTCAATGTCATTCTCACCCAGCTGATGAATTCCTGCCATCTGAAGTACTTGACCTGGAAAGTCATTTTCTTGGTGGCTGTTACTTCAGCTCATAGTGTCAGCGAGCTTTAGGCCCTAATAGTGGATGCACCTTATACTGTTTCATCACAATAGAATAGTCCTCCGCACGCACCCACCAAAGGTTGTGTCAGAATTCCATCTGAACCAGTCGATTGTCTTGCCAATATGTTTTACCTGGCCTCATGCCCATCCTGGTGAGAGCGCCTTGCACATCTTGGACTGCAAGCGAGCATTGACCTATTACATGGAGCGGACTAGGCTGTACAGACAGTCTGCCCAACTTTTTGTTTCTTTTGATCCCAACAGGATGGGGGTCACCATCGCAAAACGCATAATCTCTAATTGACTGGCAGATTGCATTTCTTTCACTTATGCCCAGGCTAGGCTGGGCTGACCCTGGAGGGTCATGTCAAGGGTTACAATGTCAGAGCCATGGCTGCGATGGTAGTCCACTTGCGGTCATCCTCAACTGAAGAAATTTGTAAGGCTGCGATGTCTGCAGTCCACATATTCACATCTCATTACTGCCTTGAGCAGGATACCCGACGCGACATTCGGTTCAGACAGACAGTGTTGCAGAATCTGTTTGGGGTCTAGAATCCAACTTCCCTAGGCCCATTTTATTCTATTCCATGCTGCATTCTCACTCAGTTTGTATATAGTTTCGTTAATCTGAGTTCTGTCCTCGCCATTGCGAAGCCCAATTGACCAATGTTTGTTGTTTTCAGTGAGCCTGGATACTAGGGATATCTCAATTGTGAGAATTGTGGCCTGTTTGTCCTCAGAGAAAGTGAAGATACTTACCTGTTGCAAGTATTCTCTGAGGCTAGCAGGCCTTATATTCTCATAAACCCTACAACCTCCCCTTGGAGTTGTCTCCTATTTTTACTTTTTCTTGCTGTAGTATTTATTTGCGGTAACCATGCTGTCACGGTGGGTGGGAAGGCATTCACGCATTTGTGCTGGAGCATGTCTCACGCTCCACAAAAGCTTTGTTAAAGCTTGTTAGAAGCTCCAGACCAGGCAATTCGGGATTGCAAATCTTGTAAGCCGCACTGAGCCTGCTATCAAGCGAGAAAGAACAGGGTATAAATGCTATACATAAATAAATAAATAAATTGCTGTTCTTGGAGAATACCCGCTACAGGAAAGTATCTTTGTTTTATATTTAAATTTTCCTGTAAATGTATTAAATAAAATATCAAGAAAAAAGAATATTTTCTTTGAACCATTTCAACTAACTTTAACTTTGAGTAACAAGATTGTGGAGACAGGCAATGTAGATCAGCCTAAACCTAGTAGTACTGCTTGATAGTTTGCTCGAAGAATAGTGTTATTGTATTCTCTCTCTCTAAGAATTTTTTCCCTTTCATTATGGTTTAGTTACTAAGGGGTCCTTTTACTAAGGTGTACTGAAAAATGGCTTGTGGTAGTGTAGGTGCTGGTTTTGGGTGCACGCCAATTCATTTTTTAGTGCGCCTGTAAAAAAAGGCTTTTTAAAAAATTTTTGCTGAAAATGAATGTGCGGCAAAATCAAAATTGCCGTGCATCCATTTTGGGTCTGCGACCTCACTGCCAGCCATTGACCTAGCGGTAAAGTCTCACTCAGTAACTGGGGTGGTAATGACCTATGTGCATAAAATGTCACTTGGCACATGTCTGATACGCACATCCGAAAATAAAAATTATCTTCAGCCATGCGTATTCGACGCTAGCCAAAAATGAAATTACTGGAAGAACCATGCGGTAGCCAGGCGGTAACTCCATTTTGGCATGTGTTGGGCGCGTGTAGACACTTATGTGGCTTAGTAAAAGGGCCCCTAAAACTGTTAGAGCTCTTGGGATCTTCTCTTAGTGGACTTGGGATAGAGTGAGGAGTTTTCTTTATTTGTTTCCTATTTTTGGTGGATGACCCTAATGGTTTGCTTAAAAATGAAATTATTCCTATTTTGTATATATTTAAATTTCAAACATTTAAAAAAGAAGAAGAAAAATAAAAGCCTGCACTAAATATTTATTTATATGCTATTAAGGAAGTTAATTGCACCCTTACATATACTTTTTATTTCTGTAGATATTTAATACAACAATTGATACTTCTGAAAAAAGTAATG
Source organism: Microcaecilia unicolor (assembly GCF_901765095.1). NCBI lineage: Eukaryota > Metazoa > Chordata > Amphibia > Gymnophiona > Siphonopidae > Microcaecilia > Microcaecilia unicolor. The sequence goes on along the minus strand of NC_044032.1, from coordinate 325,954,193 downwards.
ATCTAAACCTGCGTCTGGCAACACTGCTTAGTCAAACAATTTTAACAGCCTATACTAACATTTCACGAGGCCTTTTTGAACAGCATAAACTTATATATAGTTTTATGCTTTGTGTGGAAATCATGCGGCAGAAAGATGAAATCACTGAATCAGAATGGAATTTTTTTCTCAGAGGAGCAGCAGGTTTAGATAAGGTATGCTTTGAATTCTCTAATGAAAACTTAAGCAACACATTATTATTTAACTGTGTACACAGTAATTATATGAACCGTATGATGATAATGGCTATGTAGCCATTACTTGCATAGACTATTTGAAAACTGTCCTCCCTCCCTCAGTTTGGCTAAAAATATTTGCAGGCCATGTCTACAAGTGTTTCCTGGGATTTGAATGTAATAGACTATAGGCCTGTTACTGTATCTTGTTAAACTCTAAATAAACATATTTCTAAAAATTAAAAAAATCAAACAAAATTTGCATAGGTTTACAATGTGAATTATTTTACTACAATTAAGAGAGGTGAGCTCAGAAAATAATCCATATTTTTATTTTCAAATCTGCACATGTTATTCAGCAGAGAAAAACGTTACCCACAGAAAAAGCAGCTGCAAAACTTTGTGAGTACATTATGCTTGCAAGTTTCAAAGGGAATCATATATTTGCTTACTTTCTCTTTGAAACTTACTTTAAGTCTGTGAGTAAAAAACACTCACTCAATTTATCCAAAAGTGGTTGGTCTAAAAATTGTCCATTATGTTTGTGTAGGACTTATAGGAAATTAAGCAAACATTTTACTGTCTTCCGCTATACTCTGTGGATCTTTTAACTGTATGTTGTGTTCAACAGTACAATATATTGTGAAATTAATATTAAGACACATCATTATCAAACTTTTCTCCAGATGTATTAAACTTTCCTCCATAGACATAAACTGAAAAAAACTTTAATACATTTAACCCATGTTTTATTGTACATCATCTCTACTTTATAGTAGAAGCTCATTTTAGAATGGTCATATAGCACACATGTGTAAATATCGATTTTACAATACTGCTATTTGATGACTGAGGGGCACACAGATTCTAAATTATGGTTTGAGCAGTCCAAATAAAATTAGGCTGCTTGTTCAGGGGGCCTTTTATAAAATATGATTATAAATAGAAATTGAAAAAAAAATAAGATGTTGCCTTTTTTTATTGGACTAACAATACATTTTTTCACCAACTTTCAAAGGCAAGAATTTTCTTTCTCAGGTCAAGACAGTGTGAGGAAAATGAGACAATCTCAGAATATATAAGTGAAAAAACCATTCTAATGAAAAACAGCAAGAGATATGTGAGTTACCAGCTGGTGACAAAGCAGTATAATTTTATGATTTATAATATGATAGGAAACCCATGTTTATTAGGACCCAGCTCTGTGGGTGTTATGGGTGCCTGGGCACCCCTGATATTTTATGCTGTACTTTATTAAATTTATAAAAGAAAGCTCCATGCTATAGAGCAGGAGGAGAAGGCAGGAAGGAGGTGCTTTTGTATCCCAGCTACTGCTCTCTACTCCTTGTGCAGCCTACTGGCTGGCTTGCCTGACCAATGGGTAGCAGGAGCAGGGTTGCCAGATGGGCGGTTTTCCCGCCCAATTGGGCGGTTTTCCGCAACCCGCTGCGGGAAATTTTTGCCCGCGGCGGGTTGCGGTTTTTTGGGCTGCTTTTTGGGCTTCAGGACAGTTTTTTGGGCGGCTTTTTCGGCCGCGGGGGGCGGGGTTAGTGACGTGTTTGGGCGGGGTTAGTGACGTTTTGGGCGGGGTTAGTGACGAGGGAGGCGGGGCTGATGACGGGGGCGGGGTTGATGACGGCAGGGGCGGGGTGATGACGCGGGGGTGGGGGTGTCAGGGGCGGGGTTTGAGTTTGGGCGGGTTTTGGGCGGTTTTTATGCTGCATTGGGTGGGAAAAAAATTTTCCACCTGGCAACACTGAGCAGGAGGAAGAGGGAACAACTGAAGCCTAGAGATAGATGTACTTCCTGTCTACAGCTACCAAAGGAGAGAAGGGAAGTAGCAGATAGACACTGAGAAAAGAAAAATAAAAGACTAACTGTATTGGCATGACAATTTTACATGTTTTGTCAAAGTAATACATTTAGAAGTTGAGGTTAAAAAGTCAAAGTACTAGGAGAACAAAAGGGTGAACATGTTGGAAAGGGCTTTTTGGCTGGGAGAGAGAATACTGCTGTGAAGAGCTGGAGGTAGCAGAAAGCAGCTGAAAGGAGAAAAGAGGTTGGGTAGTGGTGACAGAGCCTAGGAGTGGAGTTGTGGAGAGAGGACTAGAGGGGTGAAGATAGGGTTACCATATGTCCGGTTTTACCTGGACATGTCCTCTTTTTGAGGACACCGCGGGGCGTCCGGGCAGGTTTTGCCAGCCTGCCCATTTGTCTGAGTTTGCGGGCAGGCATGCCTCAGGGTGTTCTGTCCTCCCCTCCCCTCCTGTATCTTATTGTCGTTCCCTGGTGGTCTAGTGGCCTCTTCGGAGGCAGCAAAGAGCTCCTTCTTTCCTGCCCGGTGCTGCCGCAGACCTCTCTCTCCCGGGTGTTGCTTCAAAATGGCTGCTGAAAGTTCAAGTTGTGGCCTTGTGAGACTTCCACAGAAGTCTCGCAAGATTTATTTTATTTTTTATTGTGCTTGATATAGTGCAAATTCGTCTAATGAGAGTTCTATACGGTTAACAGTAAAATAAGAGGAAAAAGGTCAGAGAATAGGATGGTGGAGTAGGGTTACCATTCGTCTGGATTTCCCCGGACATGTCCTCTTTTTGAGGGCGCCATCGGGAGTCCGGGCGGATTTCAGCATTTCCTCAATTTGTCCGGGTTTCGTTGGGATGGGTCATCACATCACATGACCTGTCCTCGTCCTCCAACCTGACTCCTCTGATGCGTGGGCCGATGCAGGCAGGCTACAGGCAGCGTCTGTGCGTGTGCGTGCCAGCCAGCGCCTGCCTGCCTGCCTGCAGATCAGCATCAGCTGATGTGATGATCCTGCACGCTGCACGCAGGTGCAGTTACTGCTACTGCAGCTTGCCGCCTTCTCAGCCCTCCATAACCGAGTCGACGATGAGGCTGCAGAGTCTGGATGGTCTGATGTCTGTCTGTGTGCCCCTTGCTGCCCTTAGACGCCGCCATAACCTGAGGTAGTGAGGTAAATAATAACTAGTAGATCGACGATCTTTAAAATTCAGAGGGTATAATTCGGAGGGGGGGGGGGAGGAACCCTGGAACTTGAAGAAGGGAGGGAGAGAGGGGGCAGGGGGGCCTGGAACTTGGAGAGAGAGAGGGGGGGCCCTGGAACTCAGAGGGGGGGCCCTGGAACTCAGAGGGAGGGAGGGGGGGGACTGGAACTGTCTGGGAGGGGAGGGGCAGGGGAATGCTGCATCACCTGTAAAAAAATTTCAGCACCCCAATGCTGCATTATCCTAGAAATAAGAAGTGGATTTTCCAAGACAGTCCATGTTAAGAATGGCTTTCACCTGCCAGGCAGTACCGATTCAGCACTCATCCCCTTTCCCCACCCTAGTTCTGTCTATTAGCTTTTTCTTTTAGGAAATTATTGAAACCTTTTTAAAACCCTGCAAGCTAACTGTTTTACCACACACTCTCTGGCAACAAATTCCAGAATTGAATTACATGTTGTGAGTGAAGAAATATTTTCTCCAGTTTGTTTTACATTTACTACTCAGTAGTTTCGTTGCATATGACCCCCTAGGCCTTGTATTTTTGGAAATAGTAAACAAGCAATACATCATGTCTACTCATTTCTCTCCACTCATTATTTCATAGACCTCTATCATACCTCCATTCAGCTGTCTCTTTTCCAAGGTGAAGAACCCTAGCCTCTTTATCCTTTCTTCATAGGGAAGTCTGTCATCCTGTTTGCCATTTTTGTCACTCTTCTCTATACCTTTTCTACTTCCGTTATATTTTTTTTGAGGTATGGTGACCAGAATTGCACTCCTCAGTATTCAAGGTGCAGTTGCACCATGGAGTGATACAAAGGCATCATAATATTCTCATTTTTGTTTTTCATTCCTAATAGCTTAACAGACAATGGGGGGGGGGGAAGAAAGTGGGAGACGTTTTGGAACTGGGAATGAGGTTGAGCATGGGGGAGATATGCTGGATAAGAAGACAGGATGAAAGTGGAAGAGTGAAGAGGGAGATAGTGGGAATCCTGGACACACAAGGAGTAGATATTATGGTTTTCTTGGTTTGTGTTTACAGAGTTTTCACTGCACTGACCTAGTGAGCACAGTCATCTAACATGAGCTACGAACTTTAAATGCCGAAACGAAACTTTTAATTTACTGATATGATGAAAGCGAAATACCTATGTTTTCGTTCAGGTCGAAATGACAGAGAAGCGGAATGCAAAACATGTGGTGGTGGGACTTATATTGCTGTTGCGATAAAGGTGCACTTGATTTAGAGGCACATATCAGAACATCGAAACATGTTAAGAATGTTCAGGGAGAAAGCTCATCTATGAAACTTACAGATTTCGTGTTCCAAAATTGATGATTCTGTTTCGGCTGTTGAAGGAACATTGGCATTTCATGCAGTTAAACATCATCATAGCAGTTGCAGGTTAGTAAAAACAATATTACCTGACTCCAACATTGCACGAAAAATATCATGTGCACGAACAAAAACCGAAGCAATTGTTAATAGTGTGCTGGCTCCGCATTCCGTTGATGTGGTTGTAAAAGCACTAAACTGTGTACACTACTGTGGGGTCCTGACAGATGGTAGTAATCATGGATCTCAGAAGTTGTTTCCAATTCTTATTTACTACTTCGATTGGAAAAATGGTGGTTTACAGTCGAAACTCATTGATGTGCATAGCACTCCAGATGAAACTGCAGAAAGAATTTCAACATGTATTAAGAACACCTTGGACAGAGATAGCTTATTTCAGAAGTGTATAGCCTTTGCAGGAGATAATTGTAATACTAATTTTGGAGGTGTTCAGCATAGAGCTACTGGCAAGAATGTGTTTGCTAATTTAAAGAAGATGAAAAGAAAAAGCAGTGGTAATGGTACGTTAGTTGGAATTGGTTGTCCAGCACATGTTTTGAATAACTGCATTCAGCATGGCGCTGATACACTTGATGTTGATATTGAGTCAATAGTTTTAAAAATTTACAACTATTTCTCAATCTACACTGTTCGCACTGAATATTAAAAAGAGTACTGTGAATTTGTTGAAGTGGAATATCGTTAGCTACTTTATCACTGCAAGACTCGATGGCTGTCTTTGTTTCCTAGCATCCATTGCATGTTGCAGATGTTTCCAGCCTTGAAGTCTTTCTTTTTGTCTCAAGAAAAGCCACCTGCTGTGATCCGAAATTTCTTTGAAAATGATCTCAGTGAGATTTACCTTTGGCATATGCATTCGCTGATGAATGTGTTTCATTCACACATTGAAAAAATTGAACGTGAAAATAACTCACTACTGGAGGTTATGAACTGCCTTAAATCTGTCTAGTCTGTTCTCACATGTCACTAAAGGTGAAGGAGTTGTTAAAGAAGTTGCATCAAGATGGACTGGATGACCACTGTGATGCATTTTGTTCACAAGTAGCCTCGCTGTACACCACATGTTTGGAATATTTGGAAATGTGGACCGTGCCACTGGAGGAGTTCACTGCATTTTCATGGATGGCTTTCTCTAAAATTCCAAGTTGGGATGAAGTTCTTGCAACTGTGGCATATCTCAAAGAAAAGGAAATAGACATTGACGATAGCAAATGTTTTGATCAATTCTGCAACTTGAAGAGATTTGTTGAGTCAAACCAAAATGAAGATTTTGAAAAGTTATTGTCGCATGAGAAATGGGTGAAGTACTTCAATAGATGCAAGACTGAGGAATGTTTCTCAGAACGTCTTATCATTGCAGAGTTTTTCTTTGCGATTCGATCACATAATGCTAACACTGAATGAGTTTTTTCCTTAATGCAGAGCCAATGGACAAAGGAGAGAAACAAGCTTCTGGTTGAATCTGTAAAGGGAATTCTCTTTGTGCAGCACAACTTTAAGCATATGACATGCAAAGACTTTCATATGTATATCAAGTGCCAACCAAAGTTGTTGCAGAATATCCGCTCTTCTGATAAGTATTCTAGAGCTCAGACTCAGTCAAATTCAGATTCAGAAACCTTTGAAACGTAGATTGTCTACTGCTGCTGCAGTGTCATGAGAGAGGTTTGCACTGCATGTGGGTATCCTGGAAATCTGGCTGGGGAGCCTCCAGGACCACTGCATGCAAACTTTGCAAAACTTTCATGAATATTTATTGTGGGTATCCTGAAAACCTGACTGGCTGGAATGCGGGTGCCTCCAGGAGTAAGGACCAGGTTTGGGAACCACTGCAATTCTCTGTTGTACAGTACACTCAATACAGCTGCTTGTCAGCTTTTTGCAGTTTTGCTGCTTTTATAGTTGTAAGAGGTTTTACACTAGAGAGTTACACGGGGACAGAAATCCAACCTATCCCCACCCGTCCCCACTGGAATCCAACCCATCCCCATTCATCCCCGTAGGGAATCTAACCCACCCCCGTCTGTCCCCGTGGGGAATCTAACCCATCCCTGCCTGTCCCCAAAGGGAATATAACCCGTCCCCGCCCATCCCCCCCAAGAATTTAATTGCTGACGGCTCTCTCAGTCTCTCTCTCTGGGTTTGAGCTGCAGCACTGCAGGCAAGGAAGGAACTGAAGTTGGAACACTCTGGTGCACACATGTGAAACTTCTCTGATTCACTGGCACTGAGTGCTAAGAGATCACCACATGCACGCAGCAGTAGGTCAGGTGACATCTGATACTCATGCCTATGTCAGAGCTGAGGTCTGCGCATCAGCCCGGGAGCAGAGAGGATTAATAGTAACATAATAAATGACAGCAGATAAAAACCGGATCAGTCCATCCAGTCTGCCCAGTAGTCACAATCATTATCAATTCATGATTAAATCAACAATGAATGTGATATTATATACTTGATTATGGTCTTTCTGTGGCGTTTCTCGGACATAAACCATAGAAGTCCGCCTGGCCCTATCCTTATGTTCCAACTGCTGGAGTTGCCCTTGAAGCCCACTCCAACCTATTCACCTTCTCATTTGCAGGACACAGACCGTAAAAGTCTGTCTAGCATTGTCCTTGTGTTCTAGCCACTAAGGTTGCTGTCTAACCCTTTCCAGCCCATCTTAAACCAGATTGCCATATATGAGACGCAGACCATACAGGTCTCCCAGTATCGGCCCTAGTTCATCACACCACAGTCACCATCTATGTGTCACGTGACACATCTACACACAAGCAGCCATTTAAAGTTTAGGTTTTTTATAACTTCCATTTTCTAATTAGAGATTCTCTGTGTTCATCCCATGCCTTTCTGAATTCTGTCACCATTTGTGTCTCTTGCACCTCCTTAATGGAGACTTTCTGCTGTTAAAGCAAGGAGCAGGAGGAGGAGCACTCAAAGAACTTGGTACTCTATAGGTGAGAGGCTGGTGCAAGTACAGCATACACTTCCATGAGAACCCCACAAGAACTGCTTCTGTCCCCATGGGAACCCCGCAGGACTGCTTCCATCCCCACGGGAACCCCTCAGGAACTTCTTCTGTCCCCACGGGATCCCCACAGATCTGCTTCCATCCCCGTGGGAATCCCGTTCCCGTGCAGGTCTCTGTTTTATACTTTATTTGTTCCTGTGCAGTTGATATACTGCTGCATTCTTTTAAAGTCACCATTCTATGGTTGGTTAAATGGTGCTACAATTGTTATTTCTGTTTGGACTCATTGAATCCTGTGTTAAACATTACTGTTTGTTGTGCTTTTAGATGCCAATTAAAGCTGAACCCTTGTGTTTCAACGTTATTGGTCTACCTCCATTTTCTTGTGGGCACTATTCCATGGTTGGTTAAATGGTGCCACAATTGTTATTTCTGTTTGGACTCATTGAATCCTGCGTTAAACATTACTGTTTGTTGTGCTTTTAGATGTCAATTAAAGCCGAACCCTTGTGTTTCAACGTTATTGGTCTACCTCCATTTTCTTGTGGGTTTTTTTGTCCATGCAAATGGGGGCAAACAGTTGTTCAAAAACTTGAAATCTGACATAAAATCGTGGCTCTCCCTGGTAGGGTTACCATGATGCTCATTTTCAAAGTACATAGACTTACAAAGTTATGTATGTTACTATGGAACTTTGTAAGTCTATGTGCTTTGAAAATGAGCACCCATATGTCCAGTTTTATCTGAACATGTCCTCTTTTTGAGAACATGGCCAGGCATCCGGGTGGGTTTTGCCAGCCTACCCGTTTGCTAGATTTGCGGATGAAAGGGCAGGCTGGAGAGCAGACAGCTGGGCGGTCCTCAGGGTGTCCTATTCTCCCCTCCTCTCCTTTACCTTACTGTGGTGCCCTGGTGGTCTAGTGACCTCTTCAGGGCAGAAAAGAGCCCCCTCTTTCCTGCCCTGCACACCTACAGACTGTCTTGTTCCCTGTGCCACTTCAAAATTGCTGCTAACAGTTCAAGCAGCAGCCTCGCGAAACTTCCATTGAAGTCTTGCATAGGGGGGCGGGGGGGGCAGAGAAGGGGTGTGACAGTGGGGCGGGGTATGTGTCCTCTTATTTCTTAGGGCAAATATGGTAACCCTATGGTGGAGGAGGAAGAAAAATTAAGGGATTGGAAAGGGGGGTGAGGTCAGGGGAAGCAGGAGATTTCAATTGGCAGAAGTATCAAAGGTTTCAGAGAAAAGAACTGATTTAAGCAGTTTCTTAAAAGTGTGAGAGGAGGGTTGTTTCTATTCTTTTTTTTTTCATTAAATTTTTTTTTTATTATAACAATTTTGTAACAGCTTTTTCAATGAGCACATCCTGCTCACTCTAGCCCATGCAGGGGCTAACAGTTACTGAACTAATACATCATGCACAATCTTATCATTTATTTGAACTCCTCTGCATTATTTGTTTTAATAATAGTCCCATAAACAACATCCGCACTCCAACTAGGCTGTGCGCCAATAATATACACCCCCCCCCCCCGACCCTCCAACCACCTTCAGCCCCTGTATAACGAGAGTACCTTTTGGTGCTTTGAGGCACACACTCTCATCCCCTCCCCCCCTTGTCCCTCCCCCTCCAAGCCCATCTACCTCCTCTAATTCTCTAGCATCCTAAATGCGTAGTAATCGCTGTTGGAATCAAGCCCATCCACCCTTATGTCGCAGAAACCCCTCCCTGCGATAGGCCGTAAGATGCTCCATTTGTATTAACTGACCCAATTTGCACTTCCAATCACCCAATGTCGGGAGGATCTACTTTCTTCCAATGCCGTGCTATAAGGCACTTAGCTGCTGCCAACCCCCATCGCATCCATTTGCTTTCCTCCCAAGAATCCCTCTCGTTAGGTAAACCCAAGAGGCATACCACAGGACTGCACACCAAGGATGAGTCAATCAACATTACCAATGCTTTCATAATGGCCTACCAGAAAGGAACCACTCTGGGACATGTCCACCATACATGTAGAAAAGAACCCAGTTGTGATTTACACCTCCAGCACAGGGTTCACCAGGGTACATCTGATTCACCAGGGTACATCTGCTTCAATCTCTCAGGTGTGTAATACCATCTGGATAGGACTTTATATGCATTTTCCTGCACCAAAACACATACCGAGGCTTTTTGAACCTCCCCACAAATAATTTCCCACTCCCGATCAGAAAAACGGCAGTTTAAATCTGCCTGCCAGGCCCCCTGAAAACCAAATGGCCTGGGATCCCATCCCCTAAGAAATTTATATATCACTGATATGGGTCTGGACACCCTCCTCCAGCCACTCTATTCACTCTCTGGATGTGGAGGTCTGGTGGTTGACCACCTTCCTCAGGATTCAAAATGTACCCACACAACTCTCTAATTACTGCGTCACAGTTGCTAAATATATCCAAGTCAGGGATTCCTTTGAATCGCAAATTGTTTCGGTGCGACCTATTCTTCAGGTCTTCCACCTGCTCCCTGAGTTGTTGCAATTCCAGCGTGTCAGTATTCACTACTTTATGCAGTTTCCCCGTGTCCTGCTTAAGAGTCTCCGTCCCCTCCTCCACCTCACCGACACGAGTTCCCAAGTCGTGAATTTCAGCCCTAATTTCTCTCAGGGCAGTTTGTATATCCTTTCGGACCCCCGCCAGATCGGCCTTCAAGTCACTATGTCTGATTTTGCAATCTCACCAGCTTCTTCGAATTCCTCCTCTGCGTGCTCCTCGCCGGCCACAGCTGGGCTCACCGCCATCTTTGTGTTCAAGCTGCCATCCCGGTCCGTGACATTACTTCCTCCTAGGAGGAGGGTTGTTTCTTGATGTGCTGGGGGAGTGAATTCCAGAGCTGGGGATCTAGATAAGGCATTTTCTCAGGAGATGGTCAGGTGGAGAGCTGAGGGAGGAGGGAGGGAGGGAGAGGAGATTAATATGGGATGACTGGAGGTGGTGGGAAGGGGGTGTAGGGAATAAGGAGATTGTTGATATAGGCTGATGCAGAAGGAAGGCGGCCCTTGTAGACAGGTTTTGAACTTGACACATGTGGACATAGGAAGCCAGTGTTCAGAGTGGAGGACGGGCATGACATAATAGAAGTTTTGGGAGTTGTGAAGCATTTTTACAGCAGTGGATTGGACTTAACTGTAGGTGTTTCATAGAGTGAAGAGGGAGTCCGGCATAAAGGGAGTTGTACTACTACTACTATTTAGCATTTTTATAGCAGTAGTCAAACTTGGAACAGAGAAGGGGTTGTGAAAGGTAGGGATGGACAACACGAATATGATGCATTATAAAGAATGAAGAGTGAACTACAGAGTTGATTTATGATTTAAAGGTCATTTGGTCGTACCGAGCCCCCAACCTTTTGAATATAGAGAAATCAAATACATTTCTATTATGCATGGAGTACATAACAGCACTGAGATGGGGGAAAAGAACAATCTGTTTTCTAGCAATTTGGAACTCTTTTTTAGCCTTAGCATTGAGGATCTATATTATCCTCAATGCTTAATTGGCTGAGGGTATGAGGAGGAAGGGGAGAGAAAATGAAAATTGATGGTGATCTGGGTTCTTGGTTCTGAATCAATGGATGCTATCTATTTTTATAGTTGAGAAATGTTTGGGGGTTTATTCTGTGTTGTTATTGTCGATTTGACCCTCATATCTTGTAATAAAGATTTTCTTAAAGGTCAATTTTGGTATTGAAAATGATGCCTAAACTTTTTATCACGTCTCTGAATGGAAATGACTTATCATCAATTGTGGGGTATTGGGGCAGTGAGTTACAGGTTAAGGAAAATGATTGATTCATATTTAGTAGTGTTTAAGAAGAGGAGATTGTCTTTAAGCCATATGGAAACATGGTTGAGACAGGTATTTAATGATGCAGGTGAGGAGGATGGGTCTGAAGTGCAGCAGAGGTTTTGGATGTCATCAACATAGCAGTAAGGGATGAAGCTATGTTCCTGAATCATAGTAAGGGGGAGAGGAAAATGTTTAAAAGGGTGGGGTGAGAATAGTACTACTACTACTAATATTTAACATTTCTAAAGCGCTACCAGGGTTACGCAGCGCTGTATAATCTAACAAAGAAGGACAGTCGCTGCTCAAAGGAGCTTACAATCTAAAGGACAAAAAAGTGCTGTCAATCAAATTGGGGGCAGTCTAGATTTCCTGGATAGAGGTACAATGGTTAGGTGCCGAAAGCGACATTGAAGAGGTGGGCTTTGAGCAAGGATTTGAAGATGGGCAGGGAGGGGCTTGGCGTATGGGCTCAGGGAGTTTATTCCAAGCATAGGGTGAGGCGAGGCAGAAAGGGCGGAGCCTGGAGTTGGCGGTGGTGGAGAAGGGTACTGAGAGGAGGGATTTGTCCTGTGAGCGGAGGTTACGGGTAGGAGCGTAAGGGGAGATTAGGGTAGAGAGGTAATGAGGGGCTGCAGATTGAGTGCATTTGTAGGTTAGTAGCAGAAGCTTGAACTATATGCGGTACCTGATCGGGAGCCAGTGAACAGACTTGAGGAGAGGGGTGATATGAGCATATCGGTCAAGGCGGAAGATAAGACGGGCAGCAGAGTTCTGAACGGATTGAAGGGGGGAATAGATGGTTAAGTGGGAGGCCAGTGAGGAGTAGGTTGCAGTAGTCAAGGCGAGAGGTGATGAGAGTTCGGGTGGTGTGCTCGGACAGGAAGGAGCAAATTTTGCTGATGTTGTAGAGAAAGAAGCGACAGGTCTTGGCTGTCTGCTGGATATGGGCAGAGAAGGAGAGGGAGGAGTCGAAGATGACTCCGAGGTTGCGGGCAGATGAGATGGGGAGGATGAGAGTGTTGTCGACTGAAATAGAGAGTGGAGGGAGAGGAGAAGTGGGTTTGGGTGGAAAGACAATGAGCTCGGTCTTGGCCATGTTCAGTTTCAGGTGGCGGTTGGACATCCAGGCAGCAATGTCGGATAAGCAGGCTGATACTTTGGCCTGGGTTTCCGCAGTGATGTCTGGTGTGGAGAGGTAAAGCTGGGTGTCGTCAGCATAAAGATGGTATTAGAAACCATAAGATGAGATCAGCAAGCCCAGGGAAGAGGTGTAGATTGAAAAAAGAAGGGGTCCAAGGACAGATCCCCGAGGAACTCCAACAGAGAGTGAGATGGGGGTGGAGGAAGATCCATGAGAATGTACTCTGAAGGTACGGTGGGAGAGATAAGAGGAGAACCAGGAGAGGACAGAGCCCTGGAACCCAAATGAGGATAGTACAGCAAGAAGTAAATTATGATTGACAGTGTCAAAAGCGGCGGATAGGTCGAGGAGGATGAGGATGGAGTAGTGACTTTTGGATTTGACAAGGAACAGGTCATTACAGACTTTAGTGTGTGCCGTTTCTGTCGAGTGTAGAGGGCGAAAACCGGATTGAAGCGGATCGAGGATGGCATGAGAGGAGAGAAAATCAAGGCAGCGGCTGTGAACGGCGAGTTCAAGTATCTTGGAGAGGAAGGGTAGGAGGGAGATGGGGCGGTAGTTGGAGGGACAGGTAGGGTCTAGTGATGGTTTTTTGAGAAGTGGTGTGACTACAGCATGCTTGAAGGTGTCAGGGACAGTTGCAGTGGAGAGAGAGAGGTTGAGGATATGACAGATGGGGGGGAGGGTGACAGTAGGAGAGATGGTGTTTAGTAAGTTGGTGGGGATGGGATCAGAGGAACAGGTGGTGCATTTCGAGGAGGAAAGAAGGTGGGCGGTTTCCTCCTCAGAGATATCAGGAAAAGAGGAGAAGGTGGCCTGGGTTGATTGGTTGAGGGAGTGGGTTAAAGGGTGAAGAGGAGGAGGTGGCTTGGTAGTGAATTCGAGGTTGATCTTCTGCACCTTGTCATGGAAGTAGTCAGCTAGTGATTGAGGAGAGAGTGAGGGGGGGTGGGAGCAGAGGGCACTTTGAGGAGGAAGTTAAGGGTGGCGAAGAGACGACAAGGGTTGGAGCTGAGAAAATTAGTCATTTGGGTGTAATAGTCCTGTTTGGCAAGGAATAGGGAGGACTGGAAGGAGGATAGCATGAATTTGTAATGAATGAAGTCGGTATGGGTGTGAGATTTCCTCCAGAGGCGTTCAGCAGATCGGGCGCAGGAGCGAAGGTATCGGATGCAAGGGCTGGGGATTAGTATGCCTTGTGGGACGGGAGTTGGATGATGCAAGTGTGTCCAGAGCAGTGGAGAGAGTGGCATTGTAAGCAGAGACAGCCTTGTCGACAGACTCGGAGGACATGATGGAAGGGAGGAGATTAGAGATACAATAGGATAAGGTGGGAGGGTCGACAGCCTGGAGATTCCTGAAAGTAGTGGTTAGTGTTGGGTGGGACTGAGGGGGAGGGTGATGGAGTGTGATCAGGTGATGATCTGAGAGAGGAAGAGCAGAGGCGAAGAAATTGGAGGGTGAGTAGGTAGAGGAGAGGACAAGGTCAACACAATGGCCAGTTTGGTGAGTAGGGGTGGTGGAGCTCAGCTGGAGGTTGAAGGAGGATGTCAGAGTGAGGAACCGAGAAGCATAGGAGTCAGATGGGTCATCAGCGTGTATGTTAAAGTCTCCAAAAATGAGGGACGGAGATGAGGGTTCAAGAAAAACAGAGAGCCAGGCATCGAAGTCGGTAAGGAAGGAAGGGAGGGACATCGGGGGGGGGGGGCGGTAAATGACTGCAACTCTGAGTGGCAGCGGGTAGAATAGACGGATGGAGTGAACTTCAAAGGATGAGAAGCAGTGAGACTGTGGTAGGAGGAGGGGTTGAAAACTACAGGAGGGCGAAAGTAGAAACCCGACTCCTCCTCCGCGGCCAACTGGGTGAAAAGATAACCTCCATGGCACAGGGCCGCGACTGAGGCAGAGTTGTCGGGGGTGAGCCAGGTTTCAGTTAGGGCGAGCAGTTGGAGGGAACGGGAGATGAAGAGATCATGGGTGAAGGAAAGTTTGTTGCAGACCGAGCGGGCATTCCACATGGTACACGAGAAGGGGAGGGAAGAGGGGGGGGGAGGAGGGGAATAGAGATGAGATTGGAGACATCCCGGAATCGTTTGCATGGATAAGATGAGGACAGGTGTGGGGGACTTGGATTGGGATTGATATCTCCCGCGGATAGGAGGAGAAGGAGCAAGAGAGTGTGGAAGAGGGTGGGGGAGGTAGGGCGACAAAGATGGGATGCGCTTAGGAGGAATGGGGATGGGTTAATGGCAGGAAGGAATGATGAAGGTTGAGAGCTAGGAAGGAGGAAGGGGATAGGAGAGATGGTGAGGTGGTGAGGGACGGGGGTGGGTAGGGTATTGTAGTAGTGAGCAGGACGGGAGAGGACATGGATGGGCAGTGAGTTCCTGCAGTAGACAGCGGTAGGGGAGGAGGAAAAGATTAGGAAGGGACAGGGCAAGGAAAAGAATGTGTATAGGGGCCATGAGTAGTGACTGAGGTGTTTATGGGTGCATATGTAGTGACTGAGGTGTTAAGCAACAGATAGAGTAACTGGGAGAAAAATAGATGTAAAGAGAAAAATGCCCCAGCGCCACGGCACCTAGAGCGGAGGCCCTGAGTGGATCGGAGCGGACCTGGGAGTCACTCCGGAGAAGGCTGAAAGGATATGCAGATGAGCTGCAAGTCCTCTACAGCACCTGAAAGGCAGCCGGTGGTAGAGCTGGGCTTACCAGGGGTTAGGCCGAAGCCAGCATTCCTCCCCCTGAGGGTCGCCTGAGCCTTGAAATAGTCTGGACTCAAAGCAGAAAGTAGATGAGAAGGAATGACTGAGTGAGTTGGAATGTGCGATTACTTAAGTAGCTAGAAAACCAGTGTGACAAAACAGTGGGTTTTCAAGCCTGTGAATTGTAATAAATAATTTTATGAAAATGTATTTCTTCTAATTGGCCAGCAGATGGAGTTGGTTTTCTGTTTTAAAGCTGTTGCAGAAAAGATTATTTTCTCTTTTCCAATTTAACCTTGAGAAAAGGGGAACTTACAGTACCGTTGGCCAGATACTTTCAAATGTTGGTGCTCTGGGCTCTGATTGGTTCTGAACTCAGATCTAGCCTGGAGATACTGGATTTTTCTTTAATCTCAATGTGGGGGTATAGAGGAGAAACATCTCTGTCCTGAGATCCTGTTCAAAGCTTGTGAACAGTTAATTTCCTGAGCTCCCCAGGTGCTACTCAAGTAGTAACAAGTGTTTGATAGTTTTAATGTTGATCCTTGTTTTGGTTATCTCCTATTGCGTGCTGTACTTTTCCATCTGGTTTTTCAATTGTTTACTGTTCAACTTTTTCATGATAATAAATTAATTTATTTATTAGCCCTGTTTGTTCTGGACTGGCTAAGAATCCTGGTTTGTGCTTTTGGGTCTGTGGGTGAGCTGAGGGCTTTCTAGAAAATCTGAACAATTCTGGTGCATTCAAGGAAACACTCTCTAAGGAAATTATCAAAGTTAAAAAAGGTTTTTTTTTAGTTTTTACACTAAATCTTCCTCGGTGAAGACCGAAGCAAAGAATTCATTCAATCTCTCCGCTACATCTTTGTCTTCCTTGATCGCCCCTTTTACCCCTCGGTCATCCAGCGGCCCAACCGATTCTTTTGCCGGCTTCCTGCTTTTAATATACCGAAAAACTTTTTACATTGCTTTTTTGCCTCTAATGCTATCTTTTTTCGTAATCCCTCTTGGCCTTCTTTATCTGCGCCTTGCATTTGCTTTGACACTCCTTATGCTGCATCTTGTTATTTTCAGACGGTTCCTTCTTCCATTTTCTGAAGGCATTTCTTTTAGCCCTAATAGCTTCCTTCACCTCACTTTTCAACCAGGCCGGCTGTCTTTTGGAGTTCCGTCTTTCTTTTCTAATTTGTGGAATATGTTTGGCCTGGGCCTCCAGGATGGTATTTTTGAACAGCGTCCATGCCTGTTGTACAGTTTTTACCCTCTCAGTTGTCCCCCTAAGTTTTTTTCCACCGTTCTTCTCATTTTATCATAGTCTCCTTTTTTAAAGCTAAAGGCTAACGTATTTGACTTCCTGTGTATAGTTACTTCAAGGTTGATATCAAAACTGATCATATTATGATCACTGTTATCAAGCGGCCCCAGTACCATAACGTCCCTCACCAGATCATGCGCTCTACTAAGGACCAAGTCTAGATTTTTTCCTTCTCTCATCGGCTCTTGCACCAGCTGTTCCATAAAGCTGTCCTTGATCATCAATAACAACTTGGCAGCACCTGGGAATTCGACAAAAGACTTCCCTGGGAGACAGAGAGCTTCTAAAGGAGAGCCATTACTGAGCCAGTGATCCACACCAAAAAGAGATGAGAACACCCTGGATTGTTGTCCACTCCAGAGACTCAAAGACTTTTCTCTCTTCTCTGCATTGTTTGTTATTTGTGTGATGAGTCTTGTTTTAACCCTTGTGAGACTGCAAGAGATAATTTGCCAGAGTAACAGTGAACCGGAGACAAGTAAGATGTTGCCATGTTTTAAGATTCAGATAGGGATGGGTAATCCACCTAGGTGGATGAACAACGAAATCCCACTAGACACATAAAGTGGAAGACAAAGTGGGAAGTGGACCAGTAACTCCAGAGACTGGGACAACTGAGTTGAACAGGAAAACTTTATTACAGACTTGACACAGATGTGTGTTTCAGCCATAGGCCTGCCTCAGGAGTCTAAAAACATATAAAATAGTATATAAACATAAATAATAATAAAAGTTGTCAAACATGTACAATGCAATGTAAAAAAGTAAAACAATTACAAAAGTGTCACAATACAACAAAACTGAGAAACTATCAAAATATCAAAGAATTAACAGTTCATAAAACACATATCATATAACGTGTAATGATGAAAAATCAAATCATATATAGTAGCTGGAAGGAAGCCTTAGCATTCTTTAATTTAACAAAGGGTATCATAACTAGAAATGCATAGGTGTTCAAAACAGCATATAGAAGGATACAAAAACTTTATTGAAATTTAGGAAACAGACAACTCACTTGTAAAGAATATGCTGATATGCATAAACTAAGGGACGATAAAAACATTCAGTACCATACACAGGATAACCACAGATACAGCATGGTAAACATGTAAAGGCATACATACAAGGTCATCATGGGTTGACTCAGAAGTAGGGTATCACATAACAGGTAAAAATGGAAAATGGGATATAGCTATATAGAAATTCTGTATCAAAGCGGGCGTACATGCATCATGTGGAAATATAAAGTGAACTGCTACAGCATATTATCAAGAAAACATGTCAACATACCTTGAAAAAGACTTTTAAGCTCAAAGAGAGTGGCAGCGCGACAAGTAGCTAAAGTCCTCAGTGTGAAAGTAAAGGGCGAATGAAACAGCGTACACTATTATATGGGGGAAAACGTGTCAAAAAAACGGAAATGAGGTCTCAGGTTGCTAATGGAATGTCGTCAGAGTGCATCATCACATTCCTGAATATATCTGGGCAGCTAACTGGCCGTCGCTGTGTGGTGACTTAACAGATTGAAAAACTTCAAAAATAAATAAATAAACATATTGAGATTGAAAAAGGTTTAGAGTGAAAAAAAGACGAAAAAGCATGGTCACATATGCAAGCAACCCACGTCAAAGGGCACACACTCGACCTCATCTCACACAAACTATCAACAGACCAGAACCTAATAATAACAGATATTAAATGGACAGAAACACCATGGACCGATCATATACAAGAACACACAACCTACAGCACAAGAGGTCAAGTAGACACGAAAACATTCTGGCAACAGATATACAATAACGAATGGATAGCACAAACGGACTCCATATACTACCTCATAGAATGGGATAAAAGATGCAGAAGCATACTAGATGAAATAGCACCCTCACGAACAAGAACCTCACGTAGGCATAACTCGATACCATGGTTCAACAATGAACTGAAAAAGCTAAAAACACAATCCAGGAAACTCAAACGAGCATGGAGTAAAACAAAAGATGAACACACACTCAACGCATGGAAGCAAGTACAAAGAAAATACAAATACGCAATTAGACAGTCCAAAAGATCATACTATTAAACTAAAATAGGGACAGATTACAAAAACACGAAGAAACTATACCAGCTCGTCAACAAACTACTAGCACCACCTTGGTCACTACAACCAATACAGACATCCCATCTGCAGACAAACTTACTAAATACTTCAATGAAAAAAATTGCAAACCTACGCAACACGCTACCTCAGGACAATACCGATATCGAAAACTTCCTCAGTGGTTTGACCCAACCCTTGGGGAATACCCAGCTGACCGAACCTGGTCAAACTTCGCTCTCCTCACCGTCGAAACAGTTACCCAGGCGATTAGCAGGTTCTCCAACACTCACTGTAAACTGGATACCTGTCCCAGCTACCTAATAAAATCTGCCCCTGACCGCAGAGAGTAGGGTTGAATGGTCATTATTTTCGATGGAGAAGGGTAGTTAGTGGGGTCCCTCAGGGGTCTGTGCTGGGACCGCTGCTTTTTAACTTATTTATAAATGACCTTGAGATGGGAGTAACTAGTGAGGTAATTAAATTTGCAGATGATACAAAATTATCCAGGGTCGTCTCGTCGCGGGAGGAGTGTGATAGATTACAAGAAGACCTCGTGAGACTGGGGGATTGGGCGTCCAAATGGCAGATGAAGTTCAACGTTGACAAGTGCAAAGTGATGCATGTGGGAAGGAGGAACCCGAATTATGGCTATGGTCATGCAAGGTTCTGCTTTAGGAGTTATGGACCAAGAAAGGGATTTGGGAGTCATCGTGGATAGGACGTTGAAATTTTCAGCTCAATGTGCTGCGGCGGCTAAAAAAGCGAACAGAATGTTGAGTATTATTAGAAAAGGGATGGAAAACAAGCATGAGGATGTTATAATGCCATTATATCGCTCCATGGTGCGACTGCACCTGGAGTACTGTGTTCAGGTCTGGTCGCCTCATCTCAAAAAAGATATAAAGGAATTGGAGAAGGTGCAGAGAAGGGCGACAAAAATGATAAAAGGGATGGGACAACTACCCTATGAGGAGAGGTTAAGAAGGCTAGGACTCTTGAGCCTGGAGAAAAGGCAGCTGAGGGGTGATATGATAGAGGTCTACAAAATAATGAGTGGGATAGAGCGAACAGATGTGAAGCGTTTGTTTACGCTTTCTAACAATAATAGAACCAGGGGACACAAGATGAAATTAGAATGTGGTAGATTTAAAACAAATCAGAGAAAGTTTTTCTTTACTCAGCGTGTAGTTAGACTCTGGAACTCATTGCCGGAGAAGGTAGTGACGGCAGCTGGCCTTGCTGAGTTTAAAGGGGGTCTGGACAGATTCCTGAAGGAAAAGTCCATTGATTGTTATTAAATTTTGGGTTTTTGCCATGTTCTTGGGGCCTGGATTGGCCGCTGTTGGAGACAGAGTGCTGGGCTTGATGGACCTTTGGTCTTTTCCTTAGGCGCCCCGTATAAGAGGCTTGGGGAGGCTAAGCCTCCCTAGCCCAATGGTCGACTTCCGTTTGGGTGTTGCACCCACCCTACCCGCCCCCCTCGCGCGTGCGTTCTAATTGTTTTACTTCTGTGGCAGCGATGTCATTGACGTCGCTACCACGGAGAGTACGGAGGTCAGGAGTCAGGACCTGCCCTGCGCTAGCCCCGCCCCTCCCAAGAGCTTCCTATCACCACGGCAACCCCTACGAGGTCTGGGGAGCACCCATGAGGTTTAATGGAAATAAATCACCATTGCCAGTTTTAAATTGGGCCACTTTTAAAGAGGACTCCAGGAAATTTTATTACAGTTGTGTGTTCCGCCCCCTTGGCAGCGACATCATTGACGTCGCTACGGAGGTAAGTGCCGCCCCCTTTAGCCTCCCCAAAACAGTTGGCTACCAACCGTCTATGGTCTTTTCCCAGTGTGGCAGTGCTTATGTACTTATGTACTTCATAGCAGACCTCACATCCCACCTAAACTACATGCTTCAGCAAGGCCTCTTCCCCAAGGAAAATGGCAACATCCTACTCACCCAAATACCAAAAGATACCAAGAAAAAAACAAACGAAATCACTAACTACCGCCCAGTAGCATCTATCCCACTGGTAGTCAAACTGATGGAAAGCATGGTAACCAAACAACTTACTGATTATAAAAACAAATTCTCAATATTACTTGAATCACAATCAGGATTTCACCCCCTCCACAGCACTGAAACAGTACTAATTACTCTCCTAGCCAAATTCAAGCAGGAAATAGCAACAGGCAAAAGCATACTTCTCCTCAAATTCGACATGTCTAGTGCATTCGACATGGTAAACCATAATATATTACTAAGACTACTAGATTATTTCAGAATTGGTGTAAATATACTTTGCTGGATCAAGGGTTTCCTAACCACTAGAACATATCAAGTGAAATCAAACTCAAACATATCATCACCGTGGAAAGCAGACTGTGGAATACCTCAAGGATCACCACTATCACCGATCCTCTTCAACCTAATGATGACCCCCCACTAGCCAAGTCCTTATCCAACCAAGGCCTTAACCCTTTCATCTATGCAGACCATGTCACAATATACATTCCTTATAAACATGAACTGACAGAAATCACCAATGAAATCAAACTCAACTTGAACATCATGGACTCATGGGCAAGTGCATTTCAACTAAAACTCAATAAAGATAAAACACACTGTCTCATCCTCTCATCCCAATACTAGCGTGGACAACCCCATAAGTAACACCCCAGATTACACCCTCCCTATCTCAGCCAGCCTGAAAATCCTCGGCATTACAATGGACCGTAACCTTACACTAGAGAGCCAAGTGAAATCCACAACAAAGAAAATGTTCCACTCAATGTGGAAACTCAAACGCGTGAAACCATTCTTCCTGAGGGAAACATTTCGCAACTTGATACAATCAATGGTATTAAGCCAAGTAGACGACTGCAATGGAATTTATGCAGGATGCAAAGAACCTTAAAGAAACTTCAGCCCGCTCAAAACACGGCAGCCAGGCTTATATTTGGAAAAACGCGATTTGAAAGCGGAAAACCCCTCCATGAAAAACTGCACTGGTTCCCAATCAAAGAACGTATTATTATTATTAACATTTGTATAGCGCTACCAGATGCACGCAGCGCTGAACACCTGACATAGAGAGACAGTCCCTGCTCAATAGAGCTTACAATCTAAAAATAATACAGACAGATAAGACAATTAAGGGCGAGGGGAAGTACTGAGTGAGAAGGAACAAGGGGAGGCAATTGAGTAGTAGCTAGGAGCCAAAAGCAGTGGTGCTTTCAAAATCTGCACCCTGGTTCATAAAATCATCTTCGGCGAAGCCCCGGGATACATGACAGACCTCATAGACCTACCAACCAGAAACACATCCGAATCAACACGAACATATCTAAATCTCCACTACCCAAGCTGCAAAGGGCTTAAATACAAATCAGCTTACGCACTCAGCTTTTCCTACATAGGTACACAACTGTGGAACGCATTACCAAAAGCCTTGAAAACAACGTATGACCACCTAAACTTCCAGAAATCAGTAAAAACCAACCTGTTTAAAAAGGCATACCCTACCGATCCAACTTAAATGCCTGAACTCTGCAACACAACGAAACCAAAGTATGTAATGGACATAACACAACTCTTCCGCTCTACGATTCCCTAATGTGTCTGTTCCACATGAACCTTATCTTACCACAACATCACTTTGTATTTGTTCATACCGGAGTCACTGAATGCCTCTCCGATAGTATGTAAGCCACATTGAGCCTGCAAATAGGTGGGAAAATGTGGGATACAAATGTCTCAAATAAATAAAGAATAAATAAAATTAAAGCAGTATGAAGAGTCAATGATAATGAAATAAACCCAGTTGAAGGAACAAGGGAACACAATGGAGGAGGAGTAAGATGATTAAACTGATGAGTCATGGAGAAATGTCACCATGCAAATACACACTTAAAAAAACAAAGTTAAATAAAGTAAAAGTCATGAAACATTATAGCCAGATATACAAATCCTGATTGAAGCAGAGGGAAGCTCTGTGCTCAGGAGAATACATCATTTTGTAATTGGAAAAACAAAAAAAAATCCAAAATATATGTAACACAACGTAATGGCAGAGTATACAAGTCAAAGATGTATGGTATAGAGGTACTAAAACATGGTAACAGAGTATGTAAATCGCACATGGGACAATGGGCAGTTCTATTGTATAATGATCAAAATCCAATACGTATCAAAAAATAATGTACATATAAAAAAATATACAATAGGACAGAATACGAGGAAACAAAGTATGATATGTAAAACTGTAAATGACATATAATGTATTCAATATAAAACCATAAAAGATATAATATATACCAACAAGTGTCACCATTGAGACCTGCTGGTGCTAACGTTTGTAACTCAAAAATTAGTCTCTGTTCTTCCCTTAGCAGAAGATTATCAATGTTGCCTCTTCTCCTATTGGTTTTGAAAGCCTTGGGAACCAAAAATGAAAGATCAGAAATAGTGTGATTTGTTGCTTTCCAATGACCAACCAAAGGTGCGCTTTCAGCATTTTTGTTAATGCAACTTCTGTGCTCTAAGATTCTTGTCTTGATTGCTCTTGTGGTCTTACCAATGTACAGCATAGGACATGGACACTTAATGAGATAGATGACGCATGAGGTGTTGCAATCCAAAGTGTGATGTAAATAATACTTTCTGGATGTGCCTGGATGTACAAAAATAGTAGTATCCATTGAACAGCTGCACACTTTTTTATTTATTACATTTGTATCCCACATTATCCCACCTTTTTGCAGGCTCATTTTCCACAGCGATGATGTCCTAGATGAGTTAGGTTATCTACGGGTTCTGGTAACAGGAACGGGACTAAATGTTCCTTGAGGTTCTTATCACTTAAATAAGCAATCACAGGCTTCTTATTTTTGAAACACTCCAAGGCAAGCCATCTAAGATGTGCCAATGGCGTCTGATGGTCTTTTGTATATCTTTGGCCAGAAAAGAATACCTAAGGTTACAGACTATAGGTGGCATTTTGCAATGATTCACTGGTTGGAGTAAAGTGGATCTGTCTTCAGTAATAGCCCGCATGTACCCCTTGTGGATACATTGAGCCGGATGTCCTCTAGTGAGAAATCTGTTGCTTAAAATGTCAGCTTGAATATTGAAGTCCTCAAAGTCAGAACAAATTTGACACAACCGGAGAAACTGGCTGAGGGGTAAATTTTTCTTAAGGGAAGGATTATGACAGCTAGTGTAATGCAGGAATGCATTCCTGTCTGTAGGTTTGTGATAGATGGTAGTCCTAAAGAAATATTGATCCTTTGAAATATTAAGATCGAGGAAATGAATGGTATTCTTACAGTATTCCATTTCAAATTTCAAATTTTGGTCTCTGGAATTAAGCCAACTATGGAAGGTATGGAGAGAATCAACATCACCTTGCCAGAGAATACAAATGTCATCTATATATCTCTTATAAATCTTGATGTTTTCTGTGAAGATATTAGATTCCAAATGTTCCTGTTCAAAATTCCCAACATAAAGATTGGCTACGTCGGGGGCCATGGCTTACTCCATGGCCGTGCCTTTCATCTGCTGATAAAATGTGTTTTGGAACATGAAATAATTCTTTGTAAGTGCTAGGGTAGCACAGGTCAGTATAAGATGATTTGGAATTCTCCTGTGGGTAGTTCTTTTTCGTAGAGTACTTTCAATGATACTCAGAGCTGCAAACTGTTGAATATTGGTATAGAGAGACCCTATATCAAGCGTCACCATAATAGTATCAAGCAGCGGACAATCATAATCCTGTAAGATGTTTATTATATCAGTTATGTCACATACAAATGATGGAATCAGTGGGATGATGGGTCTAAGGAAAAAATCAATGAAAATAGAGAAGGGTTCCAGAACAGAACCATTACCCGAAACAATTGGTCTGCCAGGTAGATTGTCCAGAGTCTTATGTATTTTTGGTAACACATATATTGTGGAAATAACCAGGTGTATCACTTAAAGGAATTCTTTTTCTTTCTTAGTCAGGAAGCCCATGCGAGATATCAATTAATTCTTGGATATCCCGTTGTATGTCTTCTGTGGGATCTCTGTCAAGAGGAATATAGAATTCTTAAGTCTGTCAATTGTCTCATAATCTCGTTGATGTAATCATTGCGATTCATAACCACCACTCCTCCTCCTCCCTTGTCTGCTGGTTTGATGACTATCAGGCTCGTTTTCAAAAGAGAAAGACGCCCATCTTTCGACACAAATCGGAAGATGGGTGTCCTCACAGGGTTGCCCAAATCGGCATAATCAAAAGCCATTTTTGGGCGTCCCCAACTGCTTTCCATCGCAGGGATGACCAAAGTTCACGGGGGCGTGTCAGAGGCATATTGAAGGCGGGACATGGGCGTTCCTAACAAATGGGGGTCCTCGACCCATAATGGAAAAAAAAGGCGTCCCTGATGAGCACTTGGATGACTTTACCTGGTCCTGTTTTTATTACGACCAAGCCACAAAAAGGTGCCCAAACTGACCAGATGACCACCGGAGAGAATCAGGGATCACTTCCCCTTACTCCCACAGTGGTCACTAATCCCCTCCCACCCTCAAAAAATATATTTTGTGCCAGCCTCAAATGTCATACTCAGGTCCATCACAGCAGTATGCAGGTCCCTGGAGCAGTTTTAGTGGGTGCAGTGCACTTCAGGCAGGCGGACCCAGGCCCATACCCCCCCTACCTGTTACATTTGTGGTGGTAAATGTGAGTCCTCCAAAACCCACCACAAACCCACTGTACCCATATGTAGGTGCCCCCTTTACCCGTAAGGGCTATGGTAGTGGTGTACAGTTGTGGGTAATGAGTTTGGGGGGGGGGTCAGGGGGGATCAGCCCACAAAGTAAGGGAGCTATGTACCTGGGAGCAATTTATGAAGTCCACTGCAGTGCCCCCTAGGGTGCCCAGTTGGTCTTCTGGCATGTCAGGGGGACCAGTGCACTACGAATGCTGGCTCCTCCCACGACCAAAGGGCTTGCATTTGGTCGTTTCTGAGATGGGCGTCCTTGGTTTCCATTATTGCCGAAAATCAGAAACGACCAAGTCTAGGGACGACCATCTCTAAGGACGACCTAAATTTCAAGATTTGGGCATCCCTGACCGTATTATCGAAACGCAAGATGGACATCCATCTTTTTCGATAATGCGAGTTTCCCCGCCCCTCTACTGGGACGTTTTGTGAGGACGTCCTCAGCAAAACTTGGGCATCCCTTTCAATTATGCCCCTCCACGTCTTGATTCTGCCACAAATGTCTTATAGCTTCTTGTTCAATCCTTGAAGTGCTGTAGTATCGCAGATGTTTTTTCTTCTCTAGTTTAGTTATGTCCCTCTCCATTCATGAGCTAAATGCTTGAATCAACGGATTAGTTGGACCTGGCTGGAGGGACCCAAGATGATGGTTTCTTAACTATTGAAGTATCTATATAAGCAGTTAAGAAAGCATGGATGATTTTGTTTGAACAGATCAGTTTTGGTTTGGAAATGTTGGAACAAATGACAGACCTTTATGTAAGATTTTTATTTCTGGTTCTGTAAGAGTTGAATTTGACAAATTAAAAATTGGAGTGGCCATCTCCATTGATTGTTATAATTGAACCTCTCTTTGCTGTAATGGTGTGCATGTGGTCCCCTGTACGTGCCTCTGCCCCTGCCCATCTGGGGGAATCTCTCTCTGGGTGGATAATCTCTTTCTCTGGGTAGATGGTATCCCTCGCTGGAAAATGAGTGGGAATGGGAATTCTTCATCTTGACGTCTTTCTTCCACAGTTCTTCTAAAAAAACATTAGTGTTGTCGTGTGTGCAGTCTGCTGGAGATGGAAACGTGTCGTCTGGTGGTGAGCGTGGTTCTATACTTCTCCTTTATGATTGTGGTTGGTTAGGTATACAGATGGGGCTACAAAAGGGTGATGTTTACAGATCTCCAGAATCACTCTTAACCCTCTTGCGTTTCTGTTCAGTAGGAGTCGTATGTTTCTGGGATCTAGGTTCCAAAGAAGTAATATCTCCCTTACCTCTGTGGTGGTGTTCAGTGTCTGTCACTGGACGGATAAAATTCCCGTCTTTCTTTCTGGAATGATATGTTTTGGCCTTGGAAAATAGGTAAACAGTACCTCTCTTATAATCCATTTCATCCAGTTGAAATTTGCGAGTTTTCGTCTCCTTGATATGCTTTTTAAATTTGATCATCCTAGAATCAATGTCCTTAGAAACACATTCAAAATTGGTATCTAAAGAATGCGCAGTTCTGGTATCCAAGGTATCTTGTAATGATCTGCTCTTCTGTTTCGAGGTTTCTGCTATTAAAATCATCAAATCTAGGCTGCATTTATTTAAAACAGAACACCGTTTATCTAAAACCTCTTGGTTATCTAAAAACATAGCTGGCGCCTTAGTAAGTCTAAGGGCCCTAGGAATTCTTTTAACTTTACAATAATTCAACATAGTATTAAAATGCAAGTCATTTCTTATGATGTTCTTTCTTAAGTTAATAATTTCTAGCCATAAGTCAACTAATGATTCTGCCGGCTGGGCAGTCTCATCTTCCTCTTGATCCTGGTGTTGTAGTAACTAAATGAAGTACTCCTTGCTGTAGTGGAGGACATGGTCCCAGCCCTGGGAAGTCATGGTCCGGTTTTTGGGATAAAATAGGGATGGGTAATCCACCTAGGTGGATGAACAACGAACACCCACCAACACCTACCCTCCCCTAAGACAACTCTTCATTTATAGTCAGTTATTTTAATTAGTGTAACAAGCAAGGAGTGCTCTTACAGAGTTTTAAATACATTTCATTACCATCTAAGAAGGAAACACTAAATAATTCACACAATATACTATCCTGCTTATAATCGAACGAAAAAAACGCCCAGGTTCCGACCTAAATCGGGAGATGGACGTTTATCTCACAAAAACGAGTAAATCCATATAATGGAAACCACTGTTTCAGTGCGTCCGTGTCGCTCGTACGTTCACGTAAAAACGTCCAAATAAGAGGCGTGTCGGGGGCGTGTTAGGGGCGGTGATAAGACGTGGACGGGTACAACGTATAACGAATAGCAAAATGGCTCTGGTTGAGCGGGAAGATGGGCATAATATGATGGACCCGAAATAAAAGCGACCAGAGCAAGGGGGAAAGCGTCTTTAGACCCATTAGCGATTGTGTGTAGTTGGAGAGTGGCAATATTGTTGGTGGAAGAGCTGAAGTGGTGGTTGCAGAGAGAAAGCCGAGCGTGTTGAGTACCTGTGACGGTCGTCTGTGTGCCCTGCCTCTTTTTGTGTCATACCCTTTCACCGTTCCTTACTCCTACTCCTTTGCTCCATCGCCCCCTTCCCCTCCCCCTATCCCTCCCCATTCACTCCTCCCACGTGTATACTCTATTCCCTGACCTCCGTTTGTCTCTGTGTTCCTGTACTGTTTGGCGAGTGAGTGGCCAGAGGGCGTGGTGGCTGGAAGTGAAAGATCTGTGTGTGGTGCTGTTTGACTACTAGTCCTAATACTTGCACTGGTGGTGGGGATATGGATGCACTTAATGCACTTGTGGCATGCATGCTACACGAAGAGGCCACCCACCGCAGGAGGTATTCACGGCCCCGAGTGTTTAGGCCCCGCACCACCTTCCTACAACTCACTGACCAGCAGTGTCTAACAAGGTTCAGGTTTGATAGGGCCACCATTCGTCAGCTGTGTGAGCAGCTGAAACCCCTCCTTCAGCCCCAGACACGTAGGAATAACCCCATTCCTGCCCACCTCAAAATCACTTCCGCTCTCTCTGTCCTGGCCACTGGCAGTTTTCAATCCGTATTAGCTGCTAACACAGGGCTCACCCAGGCTTCTATTTCACACTGTCTCACCCAGTTCCTGGATGCCTTTATCACTCACACCTCACACTACATCACTTTCCCCACCACCCCCCAGGCCCTGCACAACAACATGGCCGCCTTCTATGCTGTTGCTAGATTCCCCTCGGTCATCGGTGTGATAGACTGCACACACGTAGCCCTCAGACCCCCCCGGCCACACGAAGCCACCTACAGAAATAGGAAGGCATTTCATTCTATGAACATGCAAGTTGTATGTGATGCCCAGGGGGAGATATTAGACGTGTGTGCCAGGTACCCCGGCTCCAGCCACGATGCCTACATCCTACAGCACTCGGGCATCTTCCGCAAGTTCGAGCGAGGGGAGTTCATTGGTGGATGGCTACTAGGTAAGTGCAACATGCATGTACCACCCATACTAGACCTCCTCCACTGGGCAACCCTCCGCCCTGGCTTCCTCCACCACAACCCACTATCCAAATCCCCCCGCCCCCCCTGTACCTGCTCCAAGCGATACACACTCATCTATCTCATTCTGCTTTTGTGCAAAGGTGACCGAGGCTACCCGCAGAGGACATGGCTCATGACCCCCCTGATCCACCCACAACCAGGGCCAGAAGAAACCTACAACAGGAGACATCGCAGCACCCGGGGGATCATTGAGCGCACCTTTGGTTTATTGAAAAACCGCTTCCGCTGTCTGGACCGGTCTGGAGGAGAGCTGCTCTACAGTCCAGAAAAGGTGGCCAAGATCTTTGTGGCGTGCTGCATGTTACACAATTTGGCTCAGCGCAGAGGACAGCCTCTCCCAGAGGAGCCACAGCCACCACCAGAAGAGGCCCCAGATGAGCTGGAAGAGGAGCCCCCTCCACCCCCAGCCCACAGAGCAGAGCTCAATGCCTACCAGCTTGGCGTAAGAGCAAGACAAAGACTCATTGAAACAAGTTTTAGGTGAAAGTAAGTGAACATTTATTTTTTACATTAAGTGCATGTGTGTGTTCAACCCCACCACCACCACCACCCCCCTCCCACACCCACCCCCCTCCCACCAACCCTCACCCTACAGCATGTCCCATCATTTTCCCCTTCCCTTCCCCCGTCCCCTCCTACCCCTCCCACGCCCTTCCTTTGCAGCTGGTGCTGCACGGGAAGTCTCTTCACCCTCTTCTGAGCTGCTGCTCCCAGTGTCCTCCTCCCTATCCCCACGGCAGCCTGCGGCTTCGGCTGCACCGTGGAAATCGGGCCACCTTGTTGGTTGTAGTGGTCTGGCCACAGGACCCAGAATGGGAGCAGATTTGGTGGGTGCTGCAGGAGTGGGTGCGGAGGCTGAGGATCGCAACGCCCACCTCTTAGCTGGTGGTTGGTGGTGGTCAGTGGAGGAGGATGTTGATGGCAGGGGCTGCTCCAGCAGCACGGGGGCTGGAGTAGGTGCGGTGCCCTGAGGGCGCAGGTGTTGGATGCTCTGCTCCAGCCGTTTCAGTTGCTGGAGCACCTCCTGGTGGCCTTCACGTTGCGCCTGGAGGAGTTCCTGGTGAGCTCGCTGCTGTGCCTCCAGTGCTTGGCGCTGCAGCTCCAGTTTCTGCTGCCGGTACTCCTCCAAGCGCACGTTGTGGCGGAGTAGTTCCGTGGCCAGCCGCAGGAGTTGCCTCCTTTGGCCGGATGGCCTCTGGCGGGGAGCTGGGCCCTCCTCCTCCTCACCAAAGTCCTCCGGTGCTGGAGGTGCGGCCTCTGCTGGTGCTGCAGGTGGTGGTGGTGGTGGCAGAGGCTGGACAGCTGGTGCTGCAGGTGGTGGTGGTGGTGGTGGCAGAGGCTGGACAGCTGGTGCAGGTGGTGGTGGACGCAGAGGCTGCACAGCTGGTGCAGGTGGTGGAGGCTGGACTGCTGGTGCTGCAGGCTGTGGAGGTTGAGGCTGGACTGCTGGTGTAGGGCGTTGGCCTTGCAGGCCACTAGGGCCAGCCTCCTCTGAGTCATCACCTGTATAGCACAAGAGTGAGGAATAGTGTTGGTGCAAATAACCCACTTTTGTCTTTCAGCATTCATATACATTGGCATGTCTCCCAACCTGATGACCCAGCAAAGAGATGGTGAGGAGGAATGGAATTGACACGGGTGCGAAAGAGAGAGCCCCACAGGCAGCTGGGTAGAGGTGGTGGATGAGCAGCCAAGAGAAGGACACCACTCACAACGTTGTGGACAAGCTGTTAGTTGTATAATTGTTAAATTGAACAACATTGCAGCATGTGTTGTGTTACTACTGACTTGCTAGACTGCATAGAACTGCTTTATGACCCCCATTACAGGCTCCTTCAGTTGAATGCATGTGGCCCACACTCAGTAGAGCACAGAGGTCACAGGAGGAACTAGGCACAGTTTGTTAATGGGAAAATAGGATGGAGTAGTAGGGAAGGACGGCCCCCAAAGTTCTGCCACAGTAGTAACCTACACACACCCATAGGAGCCAACTGGAAAGTAGTATTGGGGGTGCTAAGCCCAGTGACCAACACTCCTCCCTGCACAGCTACATGATCTTTCCTCAATATTGGGGGTGCTCACACACACACACAGCACCCACCCTGTCTGCTTGGTCCTATAACACACATGACCACTACCACTACTCAAATAGAGCTTACAATTCAATAAATATGGCCACACAGGACAAGTAAGAGGAAACCCAATGACAACGGTAGGGATAGGGAGTAAGGGTAGAGAGCTAGTGAGTAGGGGTTACCAGGTCACAACAGCATCATAAAGGTGGCCTGTTAATATACATAAAGACAGGCCAGAGATACTCCCCCCCCCCCACCTCCCTCCTCCTGCCCCCCACTCCTCACCTCCCTCCCCCTGACCCCAACTTCTATAACACAAGTGTACTGCAGCACAACAGATACCCCAACTGCATAATGAAACACCTACCTGAGTCCTCAGCCTGGCCCGAGGTGTCCAGGGAGCCAATCCCGTGGATGCCCTCCTGGGGTAGGAGGGAGTGCACCATCAGCTCCATGGGCGTGAGGTTGGCAGTGTCATTGCCTGGGGGATTGGCCCCCGCCTTCCTCCGAACATCCCTCCTCAGCTTCCGCCACTTCCTCTTGCAGTCCTCCACGTCTCTCCCAGCATGGAAGTCAGCAATCAGGCTGTCCCGTACTGCCTCCCATTCGCGCTGCTTTGTTGTTGCAGCCAGCCTCTGCCCTGTGGGAGCAAACAGACTCCGGTGCCGCTGTACTATTTCTTGGACCAGGAGCTCCACCTCTGCTTAAACAAAATTACCCTTCCGGGTCGGCGGCATGCGTGGTGGCATTGTACCAATGGGGTTATCGAAAATACGGAGTGGGCGTTT
This sequence comes from Microcaecilia unicolor, assembly GCF_901765095.1. Taxonomy (NCBI): domain Eukaryota; kingdom Metazoa; phylum Chordata; class Amphibia; order Gymnophiona; family Siphonopidae; genus Microcaecilia; species Microcaecilia unicolor. Next base: position 325,922,376 of record NC_044032.1, on the reverse strand, counting down.
ATATAGGCGCCAAGAACGCCCATTGAGACGGGGGAATAGGCGTTTCTGATATGGGCGTTTATTGTTCAATTATACACACAATTCCTAAGCGTGCCCAGCTCAGATAGCGATTAGGAACACATGGTTTTGATTATGAGTAGATAAGTATGGGTGTTGCCACCTGCCTTCCCTTTCTTCATTGCCATTTTACCTGCCATTTCCTGCACTGAAACCTTGCCGGTTGTTCGTAATAATCATTTACAGGATTTTACCCTCACTTATATGAAGGTATGTGTTTAGCAATGTATGCTTGGGTACACCTGTGTATTTAGGGGGTGGGGGAATATTATTGGCCCTCAGCCACCACGCCTTCTGTTTCCTCTCTTCCACATCCCCTGATGCTCCCTTCCTTTCTCCCATTCTCTCTGCCTGGTTGTAGCAGGCAGTGTGTGGGGGCCAAGAATTTAGTACAGTCGGCCCAAATCGAGCACCCCTCGGTAAGGGTCATTTCAATCAGGGAGATGTGCAGCTAATGTTCCAGAAGATAAAAGGCGCACTACACAGTCTTGAAACAGACGTTCATGGTAAGCTCTCATTTGTCTGACACCTCTTCTCTTTGTGCTCATAGTCAAGGAGTGTGCATTCACTGTATGTATGTAGTCTGGAGTCAGATGTTAGGTAGCTCTCTTTTCACCAGGTTCCTGTGCACTGTACTGTGGGGTTGGCAGGTCCTCAGTTGTGTGGGCCAGCTGTTGGAGGTGCTGTATTGGTTCCCGGTAGGTTCCATCTTCCTTGTTTATGTGGTGTACCCCAGTCCCCATTTATGAAGTGGCCACCCATTCTCAAGGTCCATAGGCGGGGGAGGGGAGAATGATGAATGCAATGGATGTGTATAGCACATTATGGAACACCTTCTTAAATTGCTCCATAGGTAGTAGGGAACATGCACATTACATTGTTTTTAATCGGTAGCCTGGACAAAATGATCGAGGTGGCTACAGGTAGTGCCACTGAGGCCTATGACGTGGTGGTGAGGGAGAGGGGTGTGTGTACAGGTACCAACCCAAAGTAACTGGTGGTGGCTAAAGCCTGGTGGCTGCTGTGGCCTAGTGGTTAGAGGACCAGCCTTATAATCATAAGGTTGCTGGTTCAAATCCCACCTAAGGCAAGTCACTTCAGGGACAAAGTTTGACACAAACCCAGAATACTTGAATGTAACACACCTTGATCGACTACTGGAGAAAGTGTGATCACAGCTGCAAATAATGAGCACCATTTTTATTTGTGCCCTTCTCTAACACAAGTATTACATTGCAACTGTGATGAAGTAACCATCCATCTATTGGGTTTCCCATTGTTTCCCTTTTGCTCCTCAGCATTATATACCATAGCTGATGTATTCAATGTGAAAATATGAGCCAGCTGTTTGTAGGTCCTTCTTGGGCCCCCCCCCCCCCCCCCACCACCAATGTGGCTTGTGGGTAAGGATATGTGTCCATCAGACAGCAAACACTGTGTATGTGGTACCTGGAGTTATGTGGAAGTGTGTACCTGGCAGATCACACGTGGTACACTATTAATCTCTTATTGATGGCACTCTGTATTGTGGGTCAGTATGGTGGAGGGGAGGGAGGGAGGGAGGGAGAGAGAGATGCTGGCTGGCCATTTTTATTAATGAACACAAATATCCATCCAGCCTCCCCGGCCCAAGCCCCCTGCACATATGGCCATGCAGGTTGGAATGAACAGGTGGCGTTCTGTATGGCCAACATTCTCAGACATACATCACCTTCTCATTCACACAGCACATTTAATGCTATGCATATTGCTGCCTCCTTCCTCTCAACTCAACAGCACCATTTGGTGATATGTAATGCACAAGGGAGACAAACACACACACACCCCCTGATAGTTATAGTGTAAGAGAAACATTTATATCCCCCCCCACCCCCACCCCTACAAAATAACCCCCAACAATGCCCTCCTCCCCCCCCACAACTCCCCACACAACCCCAACAATTCTCCCCCCCTCCACAGAACCCCCAACATTTCCCTCCCCCCACACACACAACCCCAACAATTCCCTCCCCCACCCACTCCCCACACCCCCAACAGGCCCCCCCCTATTTAAATTAAGGGCGGCCACGCCCTCTGAGCAAGGCCCTCTGTAGCAGGGCAATGAGCAGGCCCAGCAGTACCCTTAGTGGGCCCTGGAGCTGCTCATTGCCCTGCCGTAGGGCTCTCACCTCCTGCAGCAGCTGGTGCTGGCCAACTAGAAGCTGCTGCTGGCCATCTACCAGCTGCTGCAGGAGCCGCACCACTGTTGCAGGGCCAAAGGCTGGAGGTGGGCCAGGGGACATTGAAGATGATGGCCCAGGAGATGGAGGTGGGCCAGGCGATGGCGCTGGCTGAGGCGATGGAGGTGCCTCAGGGGATGGAGATGGCTGAGGGGAGGGAGATGCCTCATATGGAGGTGCAGGTGGGGAGGGGTCCTGATGTATGTCCTCATCCTCATCAATGATGAGGACCCCCTCCGACGAGTCCTCCTCCTCCTCCTCCTGGTGGCCCACCTCCTGGCCTGGCTGCTCCTCCTCCTCCTCCTCCTCATCCAGGTGCCCCTCCTCTTGCTGTTCCTCCTCCTCCTGCTCCTGCTCCTCCTCCTCCTCCTGGAGGTGGTGGCCCTCCTCATCTTCCCGCTCGGCTTCCTGCTGGTGGAGCCCTGTGTATGTAAAAGGAGTGTGATTGAGATCAGTGCATACAACATGGCTTGCATAGTGCAGTAGCTGGGTGGCGTGAGGCAGGGGATGGGGCAGGGTGTGGTAAGGCGTAGCCTATGCCCATGGGGAATGAGCTGCATCAGATGACATGACACAGAACCCTGGACCCTCCTCTGACACACACCACGCAGGACATGTTGCCATACCAAATTCATTGCTGACCAGCATGTTTGCATTGTGAGATGCAACGAGGGGTTGATGGGCAGTTGTTGTATGAGTTATTGGGGGGGGGGGCAGTGGGAAGGGTGTTGAGCACAAATCTTTTATGTGAGTTAGGCCATAACATGCAGTAAAAGTAGGGCCTCAGGCAGCTGTACCAGGACACACTAATCAGCCACCACAGTAAGGGGAATAGTAAAGTGTGGCATATCATTGTCATTCATCTCTGGGGGATGGTCGGACGTTGCAGGCACGCTCATGGGAGAACCCCTGCAACCTGCATCCTTGATCTGGGACAGATATGTTATTACTTACTAGGTGGCTATTAGGCACATGGGAATTGATATTGTACAACACATTTGCATTATTCATGAAATGTATGTAGTAATCTGTACAGGTGTCCTGTTTTTGAATACTTACGGCGAGCCCTGAGGTGCCTTCGCACCGCCCGGATGAGGTCGGGCCTCTCCCGCCTCACACGGCGGAACCGCCTCCTGAGGGACTCGAGGTCCCGGTGGACTCCAAAGCGTCTGTAAGATATAAGTTTGTAGAGCAGGGGTCAGGGGGGTTGGTCCTTTTTGTCCTCTGCACACATTCATTTGCTATTCACATACCAGAGAGAGAGGGTCTACAGTGTTGGGGGGGGGGCCACCTCCATTGGTAGTGAATCATAGGAGCCACCTTTTTAACATTTTGGGGGGGTGGAACCCCCAGTGGAGATGACCCCTCCCTCCATACATATTTTATATTGGGGGTGGGGTGGTCAAGCACCCACAGCAGCCACCGAGTTGGTTCCTATGCAGATGATGCCAGAGAGGTGGGCATGAGGCCAGACAGTACCGTTTGTATACATTATAATGTATGCTTGTTAAACTACTTTATATGTGTTATCATGACCATGTTATAAAGTATGGTATAGGTTTCATTGGTCTCATGCTTCCACTATTCGGATGCGTTGTAACCCACTGGCTGCAAAGAGGGGTTGGAAAATGTGCCCTTCTCATAACTAACAAAATTGTCACATAACACTAATAGAATAGTCACATACCTAACCTAACGAAATACATTCTTGTAGGGATGTGGGAATGGTGGTCGTTTCAATAACATACAAATTATTAGTGACTGTGCATGTTCCTATATTACTCATGATCCTTGCATGGACACTCCAGTTACTGCTGGTAACATTGATGACGGAGTTGTTATATGTGTAGGTACAGGAGGGGAGGGGGGTTGGGCCATAACCTTACCTTTCTAGCCTGTCCCGGATGCGGGACCAGGCTCGCATGGCCTGCAGCCTGGGGGGCAGGTGGTGGTGCTGTACAAAAAGGCGATGGCGGTGCCTTAGGCACAGCCGGACGAGCAGCAAGCTCTCCTGTTCTCCAAAATTCGGCTCTCGCCGTTGTGCCATTTTTCCACGTGTTGGAAAAGAAGTGCCTTATATAGACGACCTTGCGTGAGGGACGTCGTTTCATGCACAGCTCCATATATGGATGACCATTCCATATATGGCCCCTATCAGCACGTGGACGCCCTCGTAAGCATAGACGTCTTTGACGTGCACATGCCTGCACGTGTATGGAACGTGCCTTATATAGATGAGTATGACGCACCCCACCCGACCCTTTTCACATATACACAATATGCATATAGCTGCATGTTCAGTAGGTGTACAGTGCATGCAGATCCGCACATTCAGATGGGCACATATGATGAAAGTATGGGTGGAGCAGCATGATATGTCTGTAGTTGACACATATACACGTTCCTCATATTTTCCCGTACCTGGATGGCCTGAACAACATGTACTGTACTTGCGATACACCTATGTACATTATTTTACACAGCACGTGATTTGGTCGTTTGCACCTGCAATAATCGACCGTGTTAGGGCGCCCAATTTAGTCACGCTTATGCGCTCGTCATTTGATTGTTGTCTTACAGGGATAATCGATTATCGAAAAACGCCCACACTATTTTCCCATTATACATGTCTATTTTTGGGCGTTTTCGTAAGTACGTCCTAATTCGTACTTGGACGATCTTTCCATTATGCCCCTCCATATAAACTAAAAGACACTTTTATATTAGGCTAATATCCTTAATACTGTAGCAAGTTTTAAATTATTGAAAAACTCAAAAACACTAAGATGGAGTCAGCAGTCCAGCAGCGAGAGGGGTGCTATCCAGTCTTTTGCATTGAGTGTCACATGTATGATTATCTCCCAGTTGGTGAGATATCATATGTGTGTGCCCGATGCAAAGAGCTCCTAGCTCTTAGGGAACATGTCCGTTCTCTTGAGGCTAGAGTAGCAGACTTGGTGGAGCTGAGGGAGACAGAGAGGTACATAGAGGAGACCTACAGGGATGTTGTAGAGAAGTCCCACCTCCAGTCTGGTAGCCCTTGTGCTACCCTGGAGGAGGGAGGTCTCCTAGAAGGAGAGCATCACCCTGGAGAAGTAGGAAGTTCTCCTGTAGCCAGGACCTGCCCACCAGGGAATGTACTATCCTCTCGCACCGAGGATATGTCTCCAAGTGGTGCCCGGGAGGGAAAGGTTAGAACAGCTGTTGTAGTTGGTGATTCGATCATTAGGCATATAGATAGCTGGGTGGCTGGTGGACGTAAGGATCGCCTAGTGACTTGCCTGCCTGGTGCGAAGGTGGCGGACCTCACGCATCACCTAGATAGGATTCTAGATAGTGCTGGGGAGGAGTCTGCTGTCTTGGTACATGAGGGTACCAATGACATAGGAAAATGCGGGAGAGAGGTTCTGGAAGCCAAATTTAGGCTCTTAGGTAGAAAGCTCAAATCCAGATCCTCTATGGTAGCATTTTCTGAAATGCCACCTGCTCCACGCGCAGGGCCCAAGAGACAGGCAGAGCTCCGGAGTCTCAATGCGTGGATGAGGCAATGGTGCAGGGAGGAGGGTTTTAGATTTGTTAGGAACTGGGCAACATTCTGGGGAAGGGGGAGCCTATTCCGAAAGGATGGGCTCCACCTTAACCAGGGTGGGACCAGGCTGCTGGCATCAGCTTTTAAAAAGGAGATAGAGCAGCTTTTAAACTAGAAATGGGGGGAAGGCCGACAGTCGCTCAAAAGCGCATGGTTCGGGATACCTCACAAACAGGGAAGATAGGGTTTCTGGATAGTGAGGTTGCGCAACAGACCGTGGTAGGCCAGATGCCCATAAATACAACTAAAGATCAGACAAAAGATGGCAAATCAGTAGTGTCCAGTACTAAGCATCATGCAAATAGGAACAACAAACATACTTTGAAATGTCTATATGCAAATGCTAGGAGTCTAAGAAATAAGATGGGAGAGTTGGAATATATTGCACTAAATGAAAAATTGGATATAATAGGCATTACTGAGACCTGGTGGAAGGAGGATAACCAGTGGGACACTGTCATACCGGGGTACAAAGTATATTGTAGTGATAGGGTGGACCGGACTGGTGGAGGGGTAGCATTGTATATTAACGAGAGCCTTGACTCAGATAGATTACAAATTCAGCAGGACACAAATCACACCCTTGAATCATTGTGGGTTGAAATTCCATGTAGAAAAGGGAAAAGGACGGTGATAGGAGTGTATTACCGTCCGCCTCGCCAGGATGAACAGGTAGACGCAGAAATGATAAAAGAAATCAGAGACGCAAACAAAATGGGCAATGGGTGACTTCAATTATCCAAATATAGACTGGGTAAATGTAACATCAGGACACGCTAGAGAGGTACAATTCCTTGATGAAATCAAGGACAGCTTTATGGAGCAGCTGGTGCAGGAGCCAACGAGAGAAGGAAAAATTCTAGACTTGGTCCTTAGTGGAGCGCATGATCTGGTGAGGGACGTTATGGTACTGGGGCCGCTTGATAACAGTGATCATAATATGATCAGTTTTGATATCAACCTTGAAGTAACTATACACAGGAAGTCAAATACATTAGCGTTTAACTTTAAAAAGGGAGACTATGATAAAATGAGAGGAACGGTAGGAAAAAAGCTTAGGGGGACAACTGAGAGGGTAAAAACTGTACAACAGGCATGGACGCTGTTCAAAAATACCATCCTGGAGGCCCAGGCCAAACATATTCCACAAATTAGAAAAGAAAGACGGAACTCCAATAGACAGCCGGCCTGGTTGAAAAGTGAGGTGAAGGAAGCTATTAGGGCTAAAAGAAATGCCTTCAGAAAATGGAAGAAGGAACCGTCTGAAAATAACAAGAAGCAGCATAAGGAGTGTCAAAGCAAATGCAAGGCGCAGATAAAGAAGGCCAAGAGGGATTACGAAAAAAAGATAGCATTAGAGGCAAAGAAGCATAGTATAAAAAAATTTCGGTATATTAAAAGCAGGAAGCCGGCAAAAGAATCGGTTGGGCCGCTGGATGACCGAGGGGTAAAAGGGGCAATCAAGGAAGACAAAGACGTAGCGGAGAGATTGAATGAATTCTTTGCTTCGGTCTTCACCGAGGAAGATTTGGGTGGGATACCAGTGTCGGAAAAGATATTTCAAGCGGACGAGTCGGAGAAACTTACTGACTTCACGGTAAACCTGGAGGACGTAATGGGGCAGTTCAGCAAACTGAAGAGTAGCAAATCTCCTGGACCAGATGGTATTCATCCTAGTGTACTGATACAGCTGAAAAATGAGCTTGCAGAGCTACTGCTAGTGATATGCAATTTATCCTTAAAATCGAGCGTGGTACCGGAAGATTGGAGGGCAGCCAATGTAACGCCCATTTTTAAAAAAGATTCCAGGGGAGATCCGGGAAATTATAGACTGGTGAGTCTAACGTCGGTACCGGGGAAAATGGTAGAGGCTATTATTAAAAAAAAATTACAGAGCACATCCGAGGACATGGATTACTGAGACCGAGTCAGCACGGCTTTTGTGTGGGGAAATCTTGCCTGACCAATTTACTTCAATTCTTTGAAGGAGTAAACAAACATGTGGACAAAGGGGAGCTGGTTGATATTGTGTATCTGGATTTTCAAAAGGCGTTTGACAAGGTACTTCATGAAAGGCTACAGAGGAAATTGGAGGGTCATGGGATAGGAGGAAAAGTCCTATTGTGGATTAAAAACTGGTTGAAGGATAGGAAACAGAGAGTGGGGTTAAATGGGCAGTATTCACAATGGAGAAGGGTAGTTAGTGGGGTTCCTCAGGGGTCTGTGCTAGGACCGCTGCTTTTTAATATATTTATAAATGATTTAGAGATGGGAGTAACTAGCAAGGTATTTAAATTTGCAGATGACACAAAGTTATTCAAAGTCGTTAACTCGCGACAGGATTGTGAAAAATTACAGAAGGATCTTACGAGACTGGGAGACTGGGCGGCTAAATGGCAGATGACGTTTAATGTGAGCAAGTGCAAGGTGATGCATGTGGGAAAAAAGAACCCGAATTATAGCTACATCATGCAAGGTTCCACGTTAGGAGTTACAGACCAAGAAAGGGATCTGGGTGTCGTCGTCGATAATACACTGAAACCTTCTGCTCAGTGTGCTGCTGCGGCTCGGAAAGCGAATAGAATGTTGGGTATTATTAGGAAAGGTATGGAAAACAGGTGTGAGGATGTTATAATGCCGTTGTATCGCTCCATGGTGCGACCGCACCTTGAGTATTGTGTTCAATTCTGGTCGACGCATCTCAAGAAAGATATAGTGGAATTGGAAAAGGTACAGCGAAGGGCGACTAAAATGATAGCGGGGATGGGACAACTGCCCTATGAAGAAAGACTAAGGAGGTTAGGGCTTTTCAGCTTGGAAAAAAGACGGCTGAGGGGAGACATGATAGAGGTATATAAAATAATGAGTGGAGTGGAACAGGTGGATGTGAAGCGTCTGTTCACGCTTTCCAAAAATACTAGGACTAGGGGGCATGTGATGAAACTACAGTGTAGCAAATTTAGAACAAATCGGAGAAAATTTTTCTTCACCCAACGCATAATTAAACTCTGGAATTCGTTGCCGGAGAATGTTGTGAAGGCGGTTAGCTTTGCAGAGTTTAAAAAGGAGTTAGATAGTTTCCTAAAGGACAAGTCCATAAACCACTACTAAATGGACTTGGGAAAAATCCACAATTCCAGGAATAACATGTATAGAATGTTTGTATGTTTGGGAAGCTTGCCAGGTGCCCTTGGCCTGGATTGGCCGCTGTCGTGGACAGGATGCTGGGCTCGATGGACCCTTGGTCTTTTCCCAGTGTGGCATTACTTATGTACTTATATGTACTTATGTACAGGCTTGGATTTCCTGAATATCTGTCCTCCCTCACAATCCCATACTCACTGGCCCATCTTCTCCGTTTCTTTAAATGACTACCGCCTGGTCTCACCTGGTCCCAAATTAGCACACTTTGCATCTACTAGACATTGAGCTTTCTTCTTTGCAGCCTCCTTCCATTGGAAGTCATTCCATTTGCACATCCATGCAGAACCCTTATTTAAGACCTTTGAAGCAGGTCTAAAGGCTTGGCTCTTCACCCAGGCTTAGGTCACCTGGCATATAGCTGCTTCAGGGCCGGACTCTGTATCTCCATGCCCCCCCCCCCCCCCCCCCCACACACACACATACACACGATTTCTATCCTCCTCCCATTTTGTTCTCCTCCCCTCCTGTATTCTCTCACCTTTCATCACTTCATCATCTCTCTTCTTTCCTCTCAGGTGTGATAATTCCTCTGTATGCTTTTTACTCTTTCCTGTCAAATATTGTAGTTCCTTTTCTGTTTCCTGGTAATTTTTGTTTTATTGTATACTGCCTATATCTGCCAATTAGGCTTGGTGGTATAGCAAATCTCATTCAAGTATAAAACGATAAGAATAATGCTTCTATTTCCAAAGGGAGATGCAAGTAATCTTCACAAAAAATAAAAGATCAATCATTTGTCTACCTACTACTACTACTTGACATTTCTAAAGCGCTACTAGGATTACGCAGCGCTGTACAGTTTAACATAGAAGGACATTCCCTGCTCAAAGGAGCTTACAATCTAAAGGACAAATGTATAGTCAGTCAAATATGGGCAGTCTAGATTTCCTGAAAAGTATAAAGGTTAGGTGCTGAAAGCAACATTGGTGGGCTTTGAGCAAGGATTTGAAGATGGGTAGGGAGGGGGCTTGGCGTAAGGGCTCAGGAAGTTTATTCCAAGCATAGGGTGAGGCGAGGCAGAATGAGCGGAGCCTGGAGTTGGCGGTGGTGGAGAAGGGTAATGAGAGGAGGGATTTGTCCTGTGAGCGGAGGTTACAGGCAGGAATGTAAGGGGAAATGAGGGTAGAGAGGTAATGAGGGGCTGCAGACAGAGTGCATTTGTAGGTAAGAAGGAGAAGCTTGAACTGTATGCGGTATCTGATTGGAAGCCAGTGAAGTGACCTGAGAAGAGGGGTGATATGAGTATATCGGTTCAGGCGGAATATAAGACGTGCAGCAGAGTTCTGAACAGATTGAAGGGGGGATAGATGGCTAAGTGGGAGGCCAGTAAGGAGTAGGTTGCAGTAGTCATGGCAAGAGGTAATGAGAGCATGAACGAGAGTACGGGTGGTGTGCTCAGAGAGGAAAGGGCGAATTTTGCTGATGTTAAAGAGAAAGAAGCGACAGGTCTTGGCTATCTGCTGGATATGCGCAGAGAAGGAGAGGGAGGAGTCGAAGATGACTCCGAGGTTGCGGGAGATGAAACGGGGAGGATGAGGGTGCCGTCAACTAAGATAGAGAGTGGAGGAAGAGGAGAAGTGGGTTTTGGTGGAAAGACGATAAGCTCGGTCTTGGACATGTTCAGTTTCAGGTGGCGGTTGGACATCCATTCAGCAATGTCGGATAAGCAGGCCGATACCTTGGCCTGGGTCTCCGCGGTGATGTCTACCTACAAATGAGCTGTTCAATGCAATGGATGCTGACAGAATATATAATCATATAGGCTTTAATAACATCATGGCAATAGAACAAAAGGACAATAAATGAGGATCATATGGAACGAAAGACCAGCTCTTGCAAATAAAGCCCTCATGACTAGTGCTAAGAAAAATAGAAACCTCAGTGTACCATGGATTGATTATAAGAAAGCTTTTGACAGTGTCCCTCACTCCTGGATAATAAATTGCCTTGAAATGTACAAAATAACTCTAAATTGATCAAGTACATTAACTTCACCATGAAAATGTAGTAAGCCAAACTCCATCTCCAGTTTGAAAATGGACAGTATATCATTCCTAATATCAGGATCCAGTGAGGAATATTTCAGGGACACTGTCACCACTCTTATTTTGTATAACACATAGGGCCAGATTCAGTAAATGGTGCTCAAATTTAGGTCTTACAAAAAAGGGGGGAAAAACCAATTCAGTCGGAGTATATAAACAACATTGCACCACACTAAACTCCAACTTATATATGCAAATATCTCTTTATTATAAATACTTGTGCCTTATACCAGCTATTAACTTTAAACATTAAGACACTCATTCATCACCTTTCAACCACCACTCACCCTATGTACTAGTTACCTAAAATGTCTTTAGAAATTTAAATATCAAACCATTATACATGAAAAAAATTCTGCTTCATCATGTTAGTGAGGCAGACAGTTCATAGCACTCAATAATGTCCACTGCTGTAATGTGCTGTATAAGGACATCCACTGTGTGATCCTTTGTTAGTCAATTATCAGCAGCTGATTAGTTGCTCCTCCTTGGCTTATACACACAGAAATTGTCAGCATTGCTGTTTACAAACATCCACTGTGTGACCTTTTGTTAGTTAATTTTCAGCAGCTGATTACATGGGTCCTCCTTAACTTATAGGAACTGTTGCACACAGGAATTGTCAGTACTGCTGTTTTCATTGTATAGGTTTCACTAGCATCCTGTGAATGGACAAGCCCTCCACAGGGAAATTACAAACAACTTGATTCCCCAATGCTGGACTGCATTACATTTTTCTCTCTTAAATGCTGGACCGCATTTCGCTTCCCTTCTTCAGAGGGACCCACCTGAACATCTACAAACCACAATGTAATACCTATTAACCTCTTACATCATTAGTATAAACAATCTTCATATAGCAAAACCTCACTTACTTTAAATGTTATGCACGATTGCTTGCCTGAATGGTGCTCACACCGGCAAAGGGCTAAGATCCCTCCACAGGAAACACCTACCGTGAGCATACGTCCCCAGGGATAAATAATCAAGTTGCATCCCGCCCCTTGTTTGCTTAAAGACACAGTGTTTCAAATCCATTCAACTTCTAGATAAAGACCATGTGGAGCCACAGTGCCCCACATGAAAATGTAATGTTGTTCAATAGCTAACAAGCTAGCACTGATGTCACCCCCTCTACTTAACTGGGGGAGTTGAACCAATACTACACACCGTAACTGATCTACAGAGTGATTGCATTTATTCCAGTGCTCCACCAGAGGATTCGCTTGTTTATTAAGACTTAGGTTGCTGATATGTTCAGCTAACCTGTTCTTAAGTTGCCTTTTTGTGTGCCCAATGTAATATAAGTCACATGGGCACCTGATGCAATATATTACCCGTTCACTGCTACATGAAGTGATGTTTCTCAACACGAACTGCTTATTAGTATGAGGAACAGGAATCGTACTGGTGTCACAGGAATAACAGCAATAGACACATTTGCCACAAGGGGAATGCCTACCAGTCCCTTTGTGTCTTGTCGGACGTTTTAATAATTCCCCAATATTGGCTTGACGGGCATATGCCACTTTCGGGTGCTCGCTGAACTCAGGGTGAACAGAGAGAACGTGCCAGTATCTGTGGATAATAGAACTAATACTGCTAGCCCTATGAGAAAAGGGAATGACACAAGCCATGGTACCACGGGGAGGTCTCTGACCAGGCTGAAACAACCACGGACGGTGGGCATACAAAGCCCTTTTAAACGCGCCTCTAACTACCTTCATGGGATAACCCCGAGCTAAAAACCTATTCATCATAATTCTCGCCTGACTTTTAAATTCTATAACAGAGGAACAGAGATGTCGTAATCTTAAAAATTGACTGACAGGAACACCCCTCTTCAGAGCCCCATGATGGAAACTCTGATAATGCAGAAGGGTGTTCCTGTCAGTAGGCTTACAGAAAATAGTAGTAACAAATCTCCCCTCCAGGGTTCTACTAATTTTGACATCCAAAAAATCAAGTTCTGACTGATCAATCCTAAAGGTAAATTTAATGTGCTCATCCACTGTGTTCAAAAACCCAATGAAGGAGTGAAGTTTGTTTAAGGGACGCGCCAAAATAAGATGATATCGTCAATGTATCTCAGCCACATGACTACATGTTTATATCAAGCAGATTGTATAATTATACTACAGCAAGAGGCCCTCACTGGATGCCCACCGGAAGGGTGGAAGGCCAGATTTTAGGACTCAGGCTGTAAAAATACCAGCTAGGTTTAAAAATCTATGACTGGCTGAGCAAGGACTTGCATTTCCTGTAAGTTAATATGTGTCCCCGCTTGGGATCCATCCACTGGAATAGTGGTGGGTCAATTTACATACCTTAAACAGCCTAAACTGCTAAAAAGTACTGAAATGATTTAATATTTGAGAATCTGCAAAAAGCAGGTCTGAACAATGAGTCCTGCCACAAATTGGTACAATTTTTAATTCAAATATAGCACCTGTAATGAAAGATCAGATGAATAAAATGGAGCTTATTAGTTTTGGTATACAATGATACAGAGGTAATACAGAGTTCATGAAAGGTATGAAAAGTATGAAAAGTATTGCAGCCGGAAGATGTGAAACTGTTATCTCAACGCTTCCCAAAACATGTTGATAATTAGCAGTAGCTGAGAACGGAAGGAGGTGGGTACATCAGATAGCAGATCGCGTGGGAAAGTATGATCTCAGAAAGTGAGAAAGATTAGGAGCAAGGTTTCTCACCATTCACTTCTATGGAGAGGATAGAGTATAAAAGATGGCAGATTTTGGCTTAGTTTGAGAGTCTTCTCCAAAGCTTCTGTCAGACGGCGAAGCCCTGTGCGGATGAAACCAGAATCTGATGTCTGTATTTGTATCAACTTGAAGACCTGTGTTTGGGTAAGAAATAAAATGTACCTATCTATCTAAACCTATCTCTGTCTCTATTTTTATTGATTCTATCTTCTCTTTACCTAACATTTAGCCTAAGGTAGATCACATACAAGTGACACTCAGTTTTGGACAGAAAGCAGTAGTTATGGGAATTAGTTTTCAATTACGGCTCCTAATGCCACCCCAGAACAGACCCCCTTATGATTGGGTGACAATGGAGGTTAGAGAAACTATACAGAACCTGATATATGAACTAAGTACCTTTAGTCCCCCATGTGACGGAGTCAGAAAGAGGTCTATAAGAGGGGAGATTAAAAACAAGATGTATACACGTGCTCATTCTCAAATTGGGTCATGTACAGACAAGCCAATGAGGGTGCTACAGTCGCCCCCATGGCAACACCTTGTGTCTGTACATAGAACCGATCGTTAAATTCAAAATAATTATGACAGATCACAAATGTCATCAACTTTTTTAAAACCTCAATCTTGGGAATGGGCACTTGCATCTCAGCAAAATGGTGACATGCTAATTGTATTGCCTTGTCCTGGGGGACATTAGTATAGAGAGCGGCGATATCCAAACCCACCATAAAAAAAATCTTCTCTCTGCGGCTCCATGTCCTCAAGCAGCTGGATAAAGTGCATAGAGTCCCATACATAGGATTCCGCCTTTTTTACTAAGGGATTCAACAACATGTCCAAGTACTTAGATACTGGTTCGAGAACTGAATCTCAAGTAGAAACTATCGGCTGACCAGGGGGGTCCACAAGAGACTTGTGGACTTTTGGGACAAAATATATAGGGTACCTTCGGACAAGGATGACAAAGTTGACGTTGTTCATTTCTTGTCAATAAGCCATCGAGTACTGCTTTATTAACACAGTTCTCTATTTCTCTCTGTAGCCATGTTGTAGGATCACTATCTATAGGCTTATAATATTGAATTTGTTGCAATTGTTTCAAACCCTCTTGAATATATTTGCCCCTGTCCATAATCACTGTGGACCCACCCTTGTCAGCTCGCTGAATAATGATATGTTCATTATTAGCCAGGTCAGTAATACTCTGACACTGGTCAATGGGCATATTGTTGCTTTCCCTAATATGTTGAGTTTCCAACCTATCTACTGCTGCGAGTACCAGTTTTTGATAGGCCACAATAGAGGAGTCAACCGGACCCGGCGGAACCCAGCGAGACCTGGGACCAGGTCGAGATAACACCACCCTATTCTCATCTTCCTGAGTGGGATTCCCAAAATGCAACCGCAATCTAAGATCTCGAAAAAATCAATACAACCCCCACCTGGTTTCAAAAGCATCATACCTGTTAGAGGGTACGAAGGACAAGCCCTTGGCCAGGGCCTCCTGGACCATGGTCAATGTGTCATTAGATATGTTAATGATGTTACTTACTTCTTGAGTATTCCTTTGGGTTTGATAGTTTTGCCTGTTTCCTTGGGTTCGTTGGATGCCCCGGGCCAAGGAGGAGCAACTAATCAGCTGCTGAAAATTGACTAACAAAGGATCACACAGTGGATGTCGTTATACAGCACATTACAGCAGTGGACATTATTGAGTGCTATGAACTGTCTGCCTCACTAACGTGATGAAGCAGAATTTTTTTCATGTATAATGGCTTGATATTTAAATTTCTAAAGACATTTTAGATAACTAGTACATAGGGTGAGTGGTGGTTGAAAGGTGATGAATGAGTGTCTTAATGTTTAAAGTTAATAGCTGGTATAAGGCACAAGTATTTATAATAGAGATATTTGCATATATAAGTTGGAGTTTAGTGTGGCTCAAATTTAGGTGCCAGGAAAATCCACGCTAAGCTTGCTGTTTGTAGATGACTTGAAGATCTATAGTTCCAGTGATTAACATTTGGCAGATCACCTCAGTATAGTAAAAAGAAACCTTTCAGATGACATCAGGATGACTTTTGGTCTGGATAAATGTGATAAAGCAACATTCCTAGGCGGAAAAGGGCCTCATAGAAATAGATTATCTATCTATCTATCTATCTATCTATCTATCTATCTATCTATCTATCTTTTATTCTACCTCAACAGATCCAAACATGCAAAAAGTTCTGAAGTATGTGGGCAAGTGTCCAGAATCTAGCTTTATCATTAAAGTTGGGAAAAGGAATGAGTAAAAATCCACCTTATAAGTATATGAGCAGAACCAACAGAATATGCATAGCATGAGAAGAATGGAATCAACAGAATATGCAAAGCAGGAGAAAAAGCTCTTTAAAGAAGTTGATCAAATATGGAAAAATAACTTGCAAATGCACAGATAAAGTGGGAAATATAAAGCATTACTCCAGGAACATATGGTTTCTACATAAGTATAGTATATGGCAATACTTATGTAGGAACCATATGTAGATAAAACCTGGACATATGAATGGTTAAGAAGACAGCTGAAATCTAAGGATGAGAGATTAATAGTTGCAGCTCAAGGCAGTGGATTGCAGACAAGATGGTTCATGGTGCGCATAGAAAAAACTAGTACAACCGACATTTGTAAATTCTGGAAATGATTACTCGTCTCATAGCTGGCTGTGAAGTGCTGATGACAGAAAATTTATATACATAAAGGCACAAGAAGGTGGAACGCCTTAGTCATTGGAAACTCTGAAAATATTAGAACATCATTGTACCAGAAAAACATTGGGATTGTGACCCTAAGGGGCCCTTTTAGTAAGCGGCAGAAAACCCAACGTGGGCTTACTACGTGCCAATCTGGAACTACCACTGGCCCAATGCAAGCACTAGTGGTAATGCAAGCACCAGTGGTAATTCCACCCCCAAGGGGTTACCACCGGGTCAGTGCAGGATCCCCTACTGCCACCTCAGTGGGTGGTGGTAAGTGGTCCCCCCTGCATGGCCACGCGATAAGTTCAATCTTTTCACATGGCCATTTCTGTTTTTCAGCCTTTTTACAAACTGCAGTAAAAAGGGCCTTAGCGCACCACTGCTAGCACAAGGCCCTTTTTACTGCAGCTTAGTAAAAGGGCCCCTAAGAGAGTTGTGGAAAACAAAGAGGTTATGTCCACTTGGGATATGCCCATCCTGACATATAAACAGTTGGATGCAAGAAAACCAGACATAGTGGTAAAGGAGAAAAACAGCAGAATGGTACTAATCATAGAGGTGTCAGATCCAAGTAATAATTACATAAGTACATAAGTAATGCCATACTGGGAAAGACCAAAGGTCCATCAAGCCCAGCATCCTGTTTCCAACAGTGGCCAATCCAGGTCACAAATACCTGACAAGATCCCCAAAAAGTACAAAACATTTTATACTGCTTATTCCAGAAATAGTGGATTTTCCCCAAGTCCATTTAATAATGGCCTATGGACTTTTCCTTTAGGAAGCCGTCCAAACCTTTTTAAAACTCTGCTAAGCTAACCGCCTTTTCCACATTCTCTGGCAATGAATTCCAGAGTTTAATTACACGTTGAGTGAAGAAAGCGAAGATACTTACCTGTAGCAGGTATTCTCCAAGGACAGCAGAATGATTGTTCTCACACTTGGGTTGACGTCCACGTCGGCCCAGGAACGGAAGTTTTGCTAAGAAAATCTCAAAACTTTTCCAGAGTCTTCTGGCGCATGAGCAGCGTGAACCGGTTTCCCGCCCGTCGCATGAGTAAGGACCTCAGTATAGTCCAGAAGCAAGAGGAGAACAATAAACAACTCCATAAGGGGAGGAGGGCGGGTTTGTGAGAACAATCAGCCTGCTGTCCTCGAAGAATACCTGCTACAGGTAAGTATCTTCACTTTCTCTGAAGATAAGCAAGCTGCTTGTTCTCACACTTGGGGTATCCATAGCTACCAGGCTCACTCAAAACAATGAACATTGGTTAATTGGGCTTCGCAACGGCGAGGACATAACAGAGATTGACCTGAAAAGAAACACAACTAAGTGAGAGTGCAGCCTGGAACAGAACATAAATGGGCCTAGGAGGGTGGAGTTGGATTCAAAACCCCGAACAGATTCTGCAGCATCGACTGCCCAAACCGACTGTCGCATCGGGTATCCTGCTGGAGGCAGTAGTGAGATGTGAATGTCTGGACTGATGACCACGTTGCAGCCTTGCAAATCTCCTCAATGGAGGCTGACTTTAAGTGAGCCACTGACGCAGCCATGGCTCTAACATTATGAGCCAGGACATGGCCCTCCAGAGTCAGCCCAGCTTGGGCATAAGTGAAGGATATGCAGTCTGCTAACCAACTGGAGATTGTGCGTTTTCCGATGGCAACTCCCCTCCTGTTGGGATCAAAAGAGACAAACAACTGGGTGGACTGTCTAAAGGGCTTCGTCCGCTCCACGTAAAAGACCAATGCTCTCTTACAGTCCAAGGTGTGCAACTTGTCTTCACCAGCGCGGGTATGTGGATGGGGAAAAAATGTTGGCAAGACAATTGATTGGTTCAGATGGAACTCTGACACCACCTTCGTCAAGAATTTAGGGTGAGTGCGGAGGACTACTCTGTTATGATGAAACTTGATATCAGGTGCATGCACTACCAGGGCTTGGAGCTCACTGACTCTACGAGCTGAAGTAACAGCCACCAAGAAAATGACCTTCCAGGTCAAGTACTTCAGATGGCAGGAATTCAGTGGCTCAAAAGGAACGTTCATCATCTGGGTGAGAACGACGTTGAGATCCCATGACACTGGTGGAAGTTTGACAGGGGCTTTGACAACTAAAGGCTGTCCAGAGATAGGCTTACCCTCTACACGTTGATGATAAGCACTAATTGCACTAAGGTGAACTCTTATGGAGTTGGTCTTGAGACCAGACTCTGATAAGTGTAGAAGGTATTCAAGCAGGGTCCGTGCAGGACAAGAAAAAGGATCTAGGGCCTTGCTGTAACACCAGACGGCAAACCTCCTCTATTTGAAAAAATAACTCTTTTTCGTGGAATCTTTCCTGGAAGCAAGCAAGACTCGGGAGACACCCTCTGAAAGACCTAAAGAGGCAATTTCTAAGCTCTCAACATCCAGGCCATGAGAGCCAGAGACTGGAGGTTGGGATGTAGAAGCGACCCCTTGTTCTGGGTGATGAGGGTCAGAAAACACTCCAATCTCCACGGTTCGTCGGAGGACAACTCCAGAAGAAGAGGGAACCAGATCTGACGAGACTAGAAGGGAGCAACCAGGATCATTGTTCCATGGTCTTGCTTGAGTTTCAGCAAAGTCTTCCCTACTAGAGGTATGGGAGGATGCGCATACAGAAGGCCTGTCCCCCAATACAGGAGAAAGGCATCTGACGCTAGTCTGTCGTGGGCCTGAAGTCTGGAACAGAATTGAGGGACCTTGTGATTGATCTGAGTGGCAAAAAGATCCACCGACGGGGTGCCCCACGCTCGGAAGATCTTGTGGACAACGCCCATGTTTAGCGACCACTCGTGAGGTTGCATTTTCCTGCTGAACCTGTTGTTTACGCCTGCCAGATATGTGGCTTGGAGAAACATGCCATGACGGTGCGCCCAAAGCCACATCCGGATGGCTTTCTGACGCAGAGGGCGAGATCCAGTGCCCCCCTGCTTGTTGGTGTAGTACATGGCAACCTGATTGTCTGTCTGAATTAGAATGATTTGGTTGGACAGCCGATCTCTGAAAGCCTTGAGAGCATTCCAGATTGCTCATAATTCCAGAAGGTTGATCTGAAGACGGAAAGGGAAGGGAAATGGGACTTGATATACCGCCTTTCTGTGGTATTTTGCAACTACATTCAAAGTGGTTTACATATATACAGGTACTTATTTTGTACCTGGGGCAATGGAGAGTTAAGTGACGTGCCCACAGTCACAAGGAGCTGCAGTGGGAATTGAACCCAGTTCCCCAGGATCAAAGTCCGCTGCACTAGCCACTAAGCTACTCCAAGCTCCCATCTACATGAACTCCCCACCCTAGGAGGGATTCATCCGTCGTCAACACATTTTGTGGTTGAGGAATTTGGAAAGGACATCCCAAGGTCAAATTGGATCGAATGGTCCACCACTGAAGGGAACTGCAAAAGTCGATGGAGAGATGGATCACATCCTCTAGATCCCCTATGGCCTGACACCACTGGGAAGCTAGGGTCCATTGAGCTGATCTCATATGTAGACGTACCATGGGAGTTACATGAACTGTGGAGGCCATATGTCCTAAGAGTCTCAACATCTGCCCAGCTGTGATCTGTTGAGACACTCGAGCCATGGACACAAGGGCCAGGAGATTGTCCGCCCTTGCCTGGGAAGATAAGCTCGAGACGTCCGTGTGTCCAATAGAACTCCAATGAACTCCAATTTTTGAACCTTGACAAGATGGGACTTGGGATAATTGATCACAAACCCCAGTAGCTCTAGCACTCGAATAGTTATCCGCATGGACTGTAGAGCGCCTGCCTCCGAGGTGCTCTTCACCAGCCAGTCGTCAAGATAAGGGAACACATGCACTCCCAGTCTGCGTAGCGATGCTGCGACAACTGCCAGGCACTTTGTGAAAACCCTGGGCGCAGACGCGATACCAAAGGGCAGTGCACAGTACTGAAAGTGCCGGGTTCCCAACCGAAATCGAAGATACTTCCTGTGAGCTGGGAGTATCTAGATGTGGATATAGGCATCCTTTAAGTCCAGAGAGCATAGCCAATCGTTTTCCTGAATCATGGGAAGAAGGGTGCCCAGGGAAACCATCCTGAACTTTTCTCGGACTAGGAATTTGTTCAGGGCCCTTAGGTCTAGGATGGGACGCACTGGCCTTTAGAAGGGCGGAGAGTTCCTCTGCAAGTACCTGCTTGTGCTGGGAGCTGTAAGAATGAACTCCCAATGGACATTTTGGAGGCTTGGATTTCAGATTGAGAGTGTATCCTAACTGGACAATTTGAAGAACCCACCGGTCGGAGGTTATGAGGCCACCTTTGGTGAAAAAATATTAACCTCCCCCCAACCGGTAAGTCATCCGGAACAGACACTTGTACTGTAGCTATGCTGCACTGGAGCCAGTCAAAAGCCCGTCCCTTGCTTTTGCTGGGGAGCTGCACAGGCCTTATGCATACGCTGTTGACAAGAACGAGCACGCTGGGAATGAACCTGGGTAGGCTGCCGAGAAGCAGGAGTGTACCTACACCTATTATAGGAATAGGGAGCACTCCTCTTCCCTCCAAAAAAACCTCCTAGATGAGGAGGTGGTAGCAGAAGACGTCCGGCGGGAGAGAGAATCCATAGCATCATTGTGCTTTTTGATCTGATCGACCACATCCTCTACTTTTTCACCAAAAAGGTTATCCCCCCCGGCAAGGAACATCTGCCATCCGCTGCTGGATCTTATGATCCAGGTCAGAGACACGCAGGCATGAGAGTCTGCGCATCACTATACCTTGAGCAGCAATTCTGGATGTCACATCAATAGTGTCCTAAGTACCCCTGGCCAGGAATTTTTGACACACCTTCTGCTGCCTGTCCACCTGGTGAAAAGGTTTGGCCAGCTCCGGAGGAAGCGCTTTGACCAAACTAGACAGCTGCCTCACCGAGTTCTGCAAGTGGATGCTCGTGTAGAGCTGGTATGTCTGAATCTTGGCTGCAAGCATAGCGGTCTGATACGTCTTTCTCCCAAAAGAATCCAAGCTTCTAGACTCTCTGCCTGGGGGCACCTAGGCATAGTCCCTAGTACTCTTGGTTCTCTTGAGAGCAGAATCCACCACCATAGAATCATGAGGTAACTGAGACTTCACCATTACCGGCTCTCCGTGTACTCTGTACTGGAACTCATCTTTTTTGGGGACCACTGGATTAGAGAGGGAATGACCAGTTTTGCATAAAAACTTCCCTGAGTGTGTTATGTGAGGGAGCCGTTGCAACCTTAGTAGGTGGAGAAGGATAATCCAAGACCTCGAGCATCTCGGCCCTGGCCTCATCCACAACCTCCATAGGGAAGAGAATATCCTTAGACATTTCCCGGACAAAGGAGGAAAAAGGAAGACTCTCAGGCGGGAGACATTCTTCTCTCAATAGGCGGAGTAGGATCAGGGGGGACCCCATAGGACTCTTCTTCAGAAAGTATCTGGGATCTTCCTTTTCCCCCCACGAATGCTCATCCTGAGTATGTAAGCCCACAGGGGTGCTCTCAGGTGTGCAGCAGCCCTCTAGTGGCTCCTGCCTAGCCTCACCAGCCCTTTGCTTCAAGAAACAACCTTCAAACAAGACTCCTCTGTAACGCCGGTGACTCTGGCCTCTATGTTTGGGCCTCCTCTTTCCCTCAGGGTGACCTCTCCATTAACCTCCAGGCCTGGACCTGCCTCCCCGCTGTATCTCCTGGTAACCGACCCCCTTACCAGTTCTTCTGGTGGGGCCCCCGGGTCACCCTTCTCTGGAAGATAGCACGGATTCATCTGCTTTCAGAAATATGCAAATTAGCTGAGTAAATGTAAATTCCATTTATTAGAGCTAGGCTTCAGTCTTGTGGGAACCTTTCTTTCCAACTATTATTCATTTACTACCAATTCACTCCCTGAGCCCATTTACAGTGGGACACCTGGGTCTCAGGGTATAACAGCCACCACCCCTGGATAGGACCTTCTTTACTCTCCTTAACTTTACGGTCCTATCCTCCACCCCACGGCTGTTTGTTCATTTTAAACCTTTCACAGTTCCAACCTCAATATTTTAGGGACTTCTAACCCCAGGCTTTGCAGCCTGCTTCACTCAGTACCCGGGACACCCAGGCCTCCCCCCCCCCCCCCCCCCCGAACACACAGTTCCTGCCCGTACCTGGGACACCCAATCCTGGACCCACAGTCCTTCCTTCTCAGCACTTGGGACACCCAGTCCTGGACCCACAGTCCTTCCTCCTCAGCACCTGGGACACAGTCCAGGCTTCAAGCCTCCAGGCTCCCATCTCCCCTCCCTCAGGCAAAACTCCCTCCTCCACTGAGAGGAGGCTATTTATGAGATGTCCAATAAACCTCCCCACCTCCTGAGACCTTGCCCCTCTGGTTCCAGAAAGATCTGGGCCTAGAAGTCTCTTCTCACTCCCTCAGCTATCTCTCTGGAGCTCCCTCTACTGGCCCATGGAAGTCAACACTCAGCTAGATCCCTGGAGCTCCCCCTAGGGACCAGAATGGGCATTTTCCCGGTTTTCAGTGGGAGAGCGCCCTCTGGCGGCCTCCTCAAGTAAGGGCAGACATTGTGTTTATCACAGGTATCAGACAAAAGCTCCCTAAAACCAGCCCGAACCCGAGCCTGTCTCAACGTCGAGGAATGACAACCTCGAGGGGGATGCCAAGAAGTCGACCCCTACCTGGACTGTGGCGAAGCTTCCTCCGCCGACGTCAGTCAACCCGGGTGGCAAGCGGCACCGAGGTCGGGGACCTCACCACAGGCAAATGACCAGATGCCGCTTCAACAGACGGTGCAGAAGGCGCAAGCACCCCTGCCACTGAAGTAGACTGGCGCAGCAATCCCTCCAGAAGCGCTGGATGAAGGGCCTTGATGCACTCGTCGAGAGCCGCCATCGGAAAAGGCTGCGGGGCCGGTGTAGGGGCCGGTAGCAGAATCTGTGGGGGCTCGAGAGCCAGTACCAGGCTGCAAGAAGACCGACACATCGGCACCTCTTGTATAGAGGGTGAACGATGTGGTCGTTCGGCAGCCATTACCTGTGCTCTCGAAGTCGATGCCGCCGACCTCAGTACCGAGGCCGACGTCGAAGGACCGGACCGATCCACAAAAAGGTTTTCTTTTTGAACATCCCGAGACACTTGGGTCCGTTTTTTCATCATAGGACACAGCTTACAAGCAGGTGGTAGATGATCGGGCCCAAGGCACTGGAGACACCACGCGTGGGGGTCGGTACCCAAGATGGTCCAGTTGCACCAAGTACAACAATTAAAGCTGCTGGGTGTCCTCGATGTCATGGACGGAAAAACAGCGTCTGCAAAATTAAAGGACGCGATTGTGCCAATTAAAAGCACAAAAAGGGATACAAAAGACGGCCGCAACGAAAAGAAAAGAAACTTAAACTTAGTGACTAAAACTAAGAAAATAAAGGGAACTACTCTACTTTTTTTTTTTATTTTGTCTAAAACGAACAAAAAAGAAAAGAAGAAAAAGAAGGAATCACGCACCGACTCCTTCCTGTGCAAGAGGAAGAGCGAGAAAAATACCGTGTCACCTCAGACGCGGAGGAAAAAATACTGAGGTCCTTACTCATGCGACGGGTGGGAAACTGGTCCGCGCATGCGCGGTGCGCGCCACTCACGCGCCAGAAGACTCTGGAAGATTTTTGAGATTTTGCTAGCAAAACTTCCGTTCCTAGCCCGAAGTGGACGTCAACCCAAGTGTGAGAACAAGCAGCCTACTTGTCCGCGGAGAAAAATTTTATCCGATTCGTTTTAAATTTACTACTTTGTAGTTTCATTGCATGGCCCCAGGTCCTAGTATTTTTGGAGACAGTAAACAAGCGATTCAAATCTACCCGGTTCACTCCACTCATTATTTTATAGACCTCTATCATATCTCTCCTCGGCTGTCTTTTCTGTAAATTGAAGAGCCCTAGCCGCTTTAGCCTTTCCTCATAGGGAAGTCGTTCCAACCCCTTTATAATTTTCATCGCCCTTCTCTGCACCTTTTCTAATTCCATTATATATTTTTTGAGGTGCGGCGACCAGAATTGAAGACAATATTCGAGGTGCGGTCGTACCATGGAGTGATACAAAGGCATTATAACATCTTGATTTTTGTTTTCCATTCCTTTCCTAATAATACCTTACATTGTATTTGTTTTCTTAGCCGCAGCAGCACACTGAGCAGAAGGTTTCAACGTATCATCAACAACAACACCTAGATCCCTTTCTTGGTCGGTGACTCCTAACGTGGAACCTTGAATGACGTAGCTATAATTCGGGTTCCTCTTTCCCACATGCATCACTTTGCACTTGCTCACATTAAACATCATCTGCCATTTAGACGCCCAGTCTCCCAGTCTCGTATGGTCCTCTTGTAATTTTTCACAATCCTCCTGCGATTTAATGACTTTGAATATCTTTGTGTCATCGGCAAATTTAATTACCTCACTAGTTACTCCCATCTCTAGGTCATTTATAAATATGTTAAAAAGCAGCGGTCCCAGCACAGACCCCTTGGGAACCCCACTATCTACCCTTCTCCATTGAGAATACTGACCATTTAACCCTACTCTCCGTTTTCTTTTAACCAGTTTTTAATCCACAATAGAACACTACCTCCTATCCCATGACTCTCCAATTTCCTCTGGAGTCTTGCATGAGGTACTTTGTCAAATGCCTTCTGAAAATTCAGATACACAATATCAATCGGCTCACCTTTATCCACATGTTTGTTCACCCCTTCAAAGAAATATAGTAGATTGGTGAGGCAAGATTTCCCTTCACTAAATCCATGTTGACTTTGTCTCATTAATCCATGCTTTTGAATATGCTCTGTAATTTTGTTCTTAATAATAGTCTCTACCATTTTGCCCAGCACCGACGTCAGACTCACCGGTCTATAATTTCCCAGATCTCCTCTGGAATCTTTTTTAAAAATCGGCGTTACATTGGCCACCCTCCAATCTTCTGGTACCAAGCTCAATTTTAAAGATAAATTACATATTAGTAACAATAGCTCCGCAAGCTCATTTTTCAGTTCTATCTGTACTCTGGGATGAATACCATCCGGTCCAGGAGATTTGCTACTCTTCAGTTTGTAGACCTGCCCCATTACATCCTCCAGGTTTACAGAGAATTCATTAAGTTTTTCCAACTTGTCAGCTTTGAATACCATTTCCGGCACCGGTATCCCACCCAAATCTTCCTTGGTGAAGACCGAAGCAAAGAATTCATTTAATCTCTCCGCTACAGCTTTGTCTTCCCTGATCGCCCCTTTTACTACTCGGTCATCTAGCGGTCCAACCGATTCTTTTGCCAGCTTCCTGCTTTTAATATACCTAAAAAAAATTTACTGTGTTTTTGCCTCCAACGCAATCTTTTTTTCAAAGTCCCTCTTATCCTTCCTTATCAGCACTTTGCATTTGACTTGACATTCCTTATGCTGTTTCTTATTTTCAGTCGGTTCCTTATTCCATTTTCTGAAAGATTTTCTTTTAGCTCTAATAGCTTCCTTCGCCTCACGTTTTAACTACGCCGGCTGTCGTTTGGTCTTCCGTACTTTTTTAATACGCGAAATATATTTGTCCTGGGCTTTCAGGATGGTGTTTTTGAACAGCATCCACGCCTGATGTAAATTTTTGACCCTCGCAGTCACTCCTCTAAGTTTTTTTTTTTTCACCGTTCTTCTCATTTTATTATAGTCTCCTTTTTTTAAAGTTATACTTACTTCAAAGCTAATATCAAATCCGATCATATTATGATCACTGTTATCAAGCGGCCCCAGCACCATTACCTCCCGCACCATATCATGCGCTCCACTAAGGACTAGGTCTAGAATTTTTCTTTCTCTCATCGGTTCCTGTACCATCTGCTCCATAAAGCTGTCCTTGATTTCATCAAGGAATTTTACCTCCCTAGCATGCCCCGATGTTACATTTACCCAGTCAATATCATGGTAATTGAAATCACCCATTATTATTGTGTTGCCCATTTTGATTGCATCCCTAATTTCCTTTAACATTTCCACATCTGTCTGTTCATCCTGGCCAGGCGGACGGTAGTATACTCCTATTACTATCCTTTTCCCCTTTGCACATGGAATTTCAATCCACAGTGATTCCAAGAAGTGTTTTGTTTCCTGCAGAATTTTCAATCTATTTGATTCAAGGCTCTCCTTAATATACAGTGCTACCTGTAAGCATTTATAGATGAATAACTCTTCTGGGCAAAGCTACCCAATGAGTAATTCCCAGGTTCCGTTTACAGGAGTCTGGCTAAACCAACTTCCTAGCTCCGTCCAGGGGTTATATATTATAAAGGAACCTGGCTTTTCTGGGCCTACACCAGAACTTTTCTTCTGTTAGAGAGAACTGGAATAAAAGTAAAGTCACTGCTGTGAAAGATATTAATTTATTATATAGGTAAGAAAATAGAATAATACACCCTACACTACAGCTCAGCTGTACAAATGTAGCTCCCTTATGCTGATAAGCAACTGTAGAATGTATTGTCTAACTAAAACACTGATATCACTGGTTACTAGGTTATTACACTGTTACAAGAAATGATTTACTTGGGGAAAGAGCTCTAGAGCACTCACTACTGTTTATAATTTAAGCGCAGGTGCTGTATTTATAAGTTTTAGGATATTAATTTCTCCACCAATCACCAAAGGTGATAATTGCAATAAATTAAATAAATTAAGTATATATAAAAGATACCATATACTCAGAACACAAAGAGACCGTATTTTTAGCTTCAAAAAGGTTGATTTAATATACAATTGCACACGAGAGGTAGGTTTTAAGAGATCTTTACAGATAATCTGTGCTTAAGTAAGGCAAGGTAGCAGGTCTAGATCAAAAGTTATGTTACTTACAAGTCCTTGTTACACAGTATGAACAGCATTAGGTAAGCATATGTTTGCAGGACAGGAGAGCTTCTGCAGTGAGTGGATCTGAGTTGCTTGCAGTTGAAGAGAATCTGAATCTTGGGGAAACAGCTTTTGCTTTTATATCTTGCAAGCTGCAGGAGGATATACCATGTGGATCTTTGTCCTGGTTTCCTGGTTTCCACATGACCCTTGGGCATTTGCAAAGCATTGTGGTATCTTGGTCTCATGTCTTATGACATCACAAGACTTGCTGTCTGAATCTTGCTGACAAATGGTCTTTTGATGTGAAAAGGCTTCCTGCTCAGTCTCTGGAGCAGATACACATTACAAGTCCTTCCTTTCTGCACATGTCTGAAAGCTGATGGGAGGGGCAGGTATACCTTTGACAAGCAAATGTCCTGTTTATGGTTTCCTCTGAGTTCTTTGTCTTCAATGGGTTCTCCAGACTTTCAGTCTCTTGGGTCTTTGGTTTTCAGAGATGTCCTGATGAGCGTCCAGGTACCCACCTTAGTCATGCTTTTGTTCAGTCCTTTTAGGTGGGAGGGCAGAGAGAGTTTTATTTCTCTTTGTCTTTGTTAAGTGTTTGTAACTGACTATCCCTGCTATCAGAAGTTCCCAGAAAAAGGAATGGGGAGAGAGGGGCTTGAAATGAAACTATTTTCTCTGCTGCAGTGTCAAATATTTATATATTTAAAAGCTGCACAAATATATTGGTGTATATATATGTATCTGATCCAACACAACATCATGCTACACATTTAATTCTGATGATTGGCTTATACCATAACAACACAATCCTGATTAGTAATACTGACTAGGTCATGAAGTAATACAGTTAGCAGCACATCTTCCTGATCACAAAGTTCTGACTAACTCGCCTTTGCTGAGGTAAGAACCCACTAGCTAATCCTCGACTATGGGAAATAAATCTCTGTAATCCTCACCGAGCTGACTCCAGGTGGTCTCTCAGATGAAGTGGACACAGGTTTTTCCCTTTAGACTCCAGCTGTTTTCCACAGTGAGTCCCCGTCTTAGGAAACAGCACAGGCTCTCTGCAGCATGCAGGATTACAGTCTCTCTGGCCGGTAGAGCTGAACCAACAGGTACTTTCTTCAGATGGTCAGTTCACAAGGTTGTGGACCACTTCAGGTCTCGCTGGTCTTCTTTTCAGCTACCCTTCTTCCAGTAGAACCAGACAAATTCTCCCTTTCTTCTTTTCTTTCTTCTTCTGTCTGTCTTCTCTTCTCTGTCCTTTTTCTGGTTCCCGCTCTCTGGCCCCTGATTCCCAGGTGACCAGACCGCAACCAATCAGGATCTTGTCCAGCTCCTTCCCTGAGCAAGAAAAACCTTTTTGATCTTCCAGTTGTTACATTGTGGTATGCATTCCTGTCTCTCATCAGACTCGCTGGCACCATGGCCTTACCCCCTGTAGCTCATCAGGGAGGTGCAAGGGTCAGGTAGCCCACTGCATATCCTTGAGATTTTTCCAGACCTGCCAGTTATTTACCACAAGCAGAGCTCTGCCACAAACAGAAAGTTGAATCTGCTTGGTCACTGAAGTGCAGGGTCTTAGTTCACAGACTCCATCTTGACATAGTTGTATACACAGGCAGAGACCAGCAGAGTGAGGCTCACAGGGAAATAGCTCTACCTACCCCTTCACCAATTTGATCCACCCTATCACTACGATATAATTTGTACCCTGTTATGACAGGTCCCACTGGTTATCCTCCTTCCACCAGGTCTCAGAGATGCCTATTATATCTAATTTTTCATTTAGTGCAATATATTCTAACTCTCCCATCTTATTTCTTAGGCTCCTTGCATTCGCATATAGACATTTCAAAGTATGTTTGTTGTTCCTATTTACATCATGCTTAGTACTTGACAGTATTAATTTGCAATCTTTTGTCTGATTTTTATTTTTATTTAGGGACACCTGATCTACTATGGTCTCTTTTGCAACCTTACTATCAGGATACCCTTTCTTCCCTGTTTTGGTGGTATCTTTGAAAGATACCTTATCCCGAACCATGCGCTTTTGAGCGACTGTCGGCCTTCCCCACGTTGAGAGAATATCATCAAGTACCAAGAAATGCAGTCTTGAGACAAAATGTGGCAGAAAGATAAATAAATATACCTCATTGTTTCGGGTGCCATTGGCTTGATTAAAAAGAATTTCCAAACACGCCTGGATAAGTTGCCTATACACGTTACATCTTATGAACTCCAGAGGGAAACTCTCTTTGGAACAATGCAAATTTTACAGTGAGTGTTAGCAGAAAATTTGAGAGACTGAGATCATACTCCACATGCCCTAGTCAAGGAGTGAGGTTCATTATTGTCATAGTATGTGCAAATCTAACCTATTTGGAGAAATTGTCCCAAGACAAGCAAAGGTGACACTTCTATGGATGAGAATTGTTTGAAATTAGAACAGTGCATCAGTCACATAGGGGCTCATTTTCAAAAGAGAAGAATGTCTAAAAAGTGGCATAAGCACAAAGAGCCTTCAAGGAAAGGGGTATCAACTCAAATTTATTCAACAGACCTGACACAGTCTGTGTTTGAGCAAAACTGCCTGCATCAGTGGTCATAAAGCAGAAGTTAGACATTTTTCTCACCAAAATTCCAAATCGGTATTTTCAAAACCCATTTTCCAAACATTTTTCTATGCAGTTCGTTCAAAGTTGGACTTAGACATCATATCGAAAATGCCCCTCCATGTTAGTATCTTAAGAGGAATGTTTTTTAAAGAAACAATCCTTTGAAGTTAAAAACAAACCATTTGAAGTTAAAATAATAAAATACTTTGGCATCAACAAGAAAGATCTGGGTTTCCTGTCACATTATAAACCATAAAATTTATACTGCTTTGCCACCTTCTGATCATCCATCCATCTCTCCCTATTTCTCACCCCCCTTCCTTTTACCTTTGAGGTGGTCATCTTTTGTTCATACCAGGGGCGTAGCCACGGGTGGGCCTGGGTGGGCCTGGGCCCACCCACTTTGGGCTCAGGCCCACCCAGCAACGGTGCACCTCACAAACGTCAATAATAAAAGAATTGTCTCCCCAGCCCAAACCGCAACTTCTCCCTGCCTGCTGCGCTGCTCACTTCAGTTTAAGGTTTTGCTCCCTCCTTCCCTGCTCGTTCCCTTATCATCGTTGTCTGCAGCAGAGCTGCGCGGTGCCGGGGGCGGGCTGTCTGTATGCTGCTGTGCTTGCCGCTGGCCCCGCCTCTTCGAAAAAGATTATCAGGGAAGGTGAAGCCGGCCGGAAGAAGGAACAGGAAGCAGTCACGGCAGCATGCTAATGGACCCGGTGCCTTGCGGCTTTGCTGTAGCGTTAGATGGCGGCGCTGCCCAGCAGCCCAACGGAGAGGGAAGGGAAAGAAGGCCTGCAGCATGCCGGTGGGAGAGAACAAAACCTGCATCGGGTGGCGGGCGGGCGGGGGGGGGAAGAGAGGGGAAAATGTGCAGCATGTTGGCGGGTGGCTGGGGGGGAGGGAGGGAGAGAAAAATCTGCAGCATGCTGGGGCAGTAGGGAGGGAAGCATCAAAACCTGCAGCGGGTGGCTGGGGGGAGGAAGAGAAAAAGATCTGCAGAATGCCAGTTGTGGCTGGGGAGAGGGAAAGAAAAAAACCTGCAGCATGCTGGCAGATGGCGTGGAGGGGTCAGGGAGAGAGGGAGAGACAGGAGCACTATTGGGATAATGAAGTCAGAAATGCTAGGTGGGGTGGAGGAATAATTGTTTGATGTAGGGAGAGGGATGGAGAGATGCTGCAAGGGGAAAGAGAGGGAGAATTATTGGATATGGCTGGGGTGGGAGAGGGAAGGAAAGGCTGCATAGGAATGGTAAAGGACCAGAGAGAAAAAAAGTGTTGGACATGGAAGTGGAAGGAAGGGAGGGAGAGATGAGAGGGGAAATGTTGAACATGGCATTGAGGTGAGGGGAAAGAAGGATGGAGAGATGCTGTGTGGTGGTGGGGGGGGGGGGGGTAGAGAGAGATGTTAGACCAGGGGCTCAAGGCAGGGAGAGAGGGAGATAGTGGACAATGAGAGAGAGGGAGAAGAAAAGTTGGACATGTAGGTGGAGGAGAGGAAAGGAGAGATGCGTAAGCAGGGGAGGGGAGAAAGAGGGAAGATGGATCCAGGGAGAGAAGATGGACAATGGATGGTAGGGAAGGGAAAAATGCTGGACAATGGGGGAGGGGAGAGAGATGGGACAGGAATATGCTGGTGGTGGGAGGTAGAAGGGATAGGGAGATAGGCTACGAGGGTATGGAGGGAAGAAAGAGGGAACAGATACTGGGCTGGCAGGGTGGAGGGAGGGAGACACAGGGAATGATGAAAAACATGTGGGAGAGGCCCAGGGACTAAAGATGGCAAGGAAATGAATGAGAGGGTAGTGATTACAGGGGGTAGAAATATGGTAATGGCGCGTAGATTGAAAATGGAAGGAAATTGGAAGGCTGGGAAGGAGAGAGATGGGGAATGGGAGAGCTAGATGGAGATGGAAATGTGATAGATATCTGAAAAGTAAAAAGAAGGAAAAGATTTAGAGGATGAAATTTGAGTGTACAGAGGCAGAAAAGAAAAAAAAAGAAAGAAAGAGCTAAAATGGAAAGATCAATATTTCAGAGGCAGGTGTAGTGAGGAAATGAAACGAGAGGAGAGAAAAGACAAATGGACAGCCGCTTGAAGCAGAAGACAGACAGAAAAGCAGGAAAGAGAAACTGGAACCAACATGAAGGAAAAATAAAATGTCCAGACAACAAAGGTAGAAAAATCATTTTATTTTGAATGTTTTAAATGGAATATGTTAGCTTTGGGAAATGTGCATAGTGGATGTCTTTTTATTGTGTTAAGTAGAAAAGGAAATGCGCTTTTGTTTTTGTTTTTTTTCTTCAGTGTTGCTGTACATGCTAAGGTTTCCAAGTTCAATTTTGTCTACATATTTTTATTTCTAATTTGTGATCCCTTGTTCTGTAATTTGTAAGGGTCTGTCAGTGTGACTGTAACGGCAGATAAGGAGATTGGAGAGGAGGCGGAGAGGGAATTGGGGGAGGGGCTTTATTTTCTGCCCTGGTCACCAGCATGGCAAACAGCAACCCTGACCCTTGCTGTAGCTAGTGGGGATCCTCAAGCCCTACTAGCTGGGGATCTCCTCTGAAGCTAGCCAGAGCTCCCTTCTACTGAGCTTGGTAGATGGGGGCATCCTCGAGCCACTGACAACTAAGCATGTATGGGGTGCTGGCATCAGTGGTTCGAGGAGTTGCTGCTGCCTGCTGGGCTTGATGGAGGGGAGTTCTGGCAATCTTTAGTGAAGGTCTTCAGCTGACAGAGATTGGGGATCCTTATCAGCTAAAGTATTTATATTTTGAGTTGGGAAGTGCTGGGGGAGGGGGATAGAGAGAAAATTTTGTGCCCACCCACTTTGTGTTCAGGCCCACCCAAATTGGCTGTCTGGCTACGCCACTGGTTCATACTTGTCTAAGGCTGTCAACTGGACCAGATTTGCAGGGCAGGATTGATCTAGTTCTGGGTTTACCCCATTGCATGAAGGGACTTGTAGTTCTGGACTGGATATTGCGAATCTGGATTCATTTGTGAGCCTTATACTTGTCCTGACTTGAGAAAGAAGTTCCTGGCTTTCAGCGTTAGTCAAAAAATGTATTAAGCTAATCCAATAAAAATGGGATCATCTTGGGGTTTTCTGATGTTTTTGTTGTATTTTTATTTATTGACCTTTCAGGTGGTCTAACAGCAACCACACTACTTCATCTAACATAGGGTTGAAATTCAAACGTTTGTTTTGATTTATATATCTTCCTAAACCAAGTTGTGGTGTATATATTACAACAGTATAAATATAACAGAAAACTAATTAGTACACAGGCCCTTTTACTAAATCATGTTAAGTGCTAATGCACAGTTATTGGGAAAAAAAGCTTGCTGCAAAAGGTTTTTTGCATAATTTTGCCTATCAGCATGCATTAATCACACGCTTTTTTTTCGGGAGAGAGCGTGTCATGGGAAGAATGAGCTTAGAAGCATTATCTAGTTAGCACATTCAGATTAGTACGTTCTAACTAGATAACGCAGTATTAAAGTGGGAGCACCTATCTAGTGCTCCTATGTTAAATTTTTCAGGAAAAGTGTGCTAATGCAAACGTTAGTGCAAAACCTAAAAAAAAAATAATTGAAACATTCCTTAAATATTGCTATGCTAGAAATGGGCTTACAGTGCGGGGAAAGTCCCGCGTTAAAACACGCTAAGCCTATTCCCTAATCAGTTTTAGTAAAAGGACTCCATAATTATTTAATGGTTTGGATATCTTTTTTTCATGTTATATCATTGGTAGCAAATTTTGCCGTTACCCATACACAATTTATAAGATCTAATAGTCTTGTTCCATTGCCAATATTTATGCCTTTTTTTTTCTTTTTGCAAATTTACGGTTTCAATAGGAACGTCCTGCCAAACCTGATGTTCCATGGTTGTCCAAAACGATCTGGCATATGTGCTGTGATTTAGAAGACACACTTGAATGCTTCAAAGGGCTCAAAAAAGAAATATTGTCCACACCAATCGCTATTAATTTAGGTAATGTCACAAATTCATTCATTCATTCATTTCTTGTAGTAAACCAAAGACGTAGAAGGTGGTTTATGTCACGATTGTGACTTTTTTCCTTGGCTGTGCTCTCCTCGCCCTCTGGTGGCCAGAACCGGTGACTGCCATAGATTGTCTTGCTGTCTCCCTACACATCCCAGACTTTCATTCCGGTCCGGGCCAGATATTCTAGCCCTCCAGACTTGGTTTGAAGTTTGGCAGCTAGCCTCACCAGTAGCTGCCTTGTGATTCCAGCAGCTGAGCTTCAGCTGCTGATGGGCTTATTAACCACCTGGAAACCTTCTGAGTTTGCCTTTGCATCACCTAAGGTCTCTGGGTATGTTGGTGTGCTCTGTTGCACTTCTGCCTAGTCTGTTTATTGTCTGAAATCCTTGCCTGGTTCTAGTCTAGTTTTTGTGTAGCTTAGCTTGTACTTTATTGCTTGTTTCCTAGTCTTGTTTCTTATTTGTATTTCTTTGTCTGGTCCTTG
Organism: Microcaecilia unicolor; assembly: GCF_901765095.1. Classification (NCBI taxonomy): domain Eukaryota; kingdom Metazoa; phylum Chordata; class Amphibia; order Gymnophiona; family Siphonopidae; genus Microcaecilia; species Microcaecilia unicolor. Next base: position 325,887,772 of record NC_044032.1, on the reverse strand, counting down.
GTGAGTCTGTGTGTAGGTTAGCTATTAGCTTTAGTTGCTAGTTCCCTTCTTAGTGGCTGCTTGGCAGCTTTCTGTTCTTGCTCTTTTGTCTGTCTGTGTTTTTCCCTAGTGGCTGCTTGGCAGCTTTCAGTCCTGGTCCTTTAGTCTGTCCACTTTCTGTCTTGTGTTGTATTGTTTGTCTGTGAGTTCTAGCCCAGTTTCCTGCCTTGCCTCCCATGTTTGTTCCTTTTCCCGCTGACCCTCAGTCCCTGTTGGTCTGGCTTGCTTCTGAGTCCCATTCCCTGAGTGGGTTCCTGGATCCGGTAAGTCCTGCCGGCTGCCCGCACCTAGGGTCTCAACCCCTGGGGAATGCAGTCAAGTGTAGGTGAAGGCTTGCTCCAGTCCTGTGTTCCAGTATTAGTCCAGAGTGTTCCTGCTTATTTATCTATGTCTGCACCCTGCCTTGTTGTTGTGCTAGCCCAGTGCTGGTTGGGTTTTTTTTCCTGCCACTGCCGCTCTATGGCAGTGGTCCAAGGGCACCACAAGTGTAACAGGAAGGGAGTTTGGGCCTGGGTCCACCTGCCTGAAGTGCACTGCAGCCACAAAAAACTGCTCCAGGGACCTGCATACTGCTGTCAGGGAGCTAGGTATGACATTTCAGGCTGGCATAGAGGCTGGCAAAAAAGGTTTTAAAAAATTTTTTTTTGGGTGGGAGGGGGTTGGTGACCACTGGGGGAGTAAGGGGGGAGGTGATCTCCGATTCCCTCCGGTAGTCATTTGGTCAGTTGGGGCACCTTTTTGAAGCTTGGTCCTGAAAAAAAAGGGACCAAGTGAAGCCAGCGAAATGCTCGTCAGGGCTAGCTTTCTTTTTTCCATTATCGGGCGAAGCCGGCCATCTCCTGACCATGCCCCCATCCCGCCTTCGCTACCCTACCGACACGCCCCCTTGAAGTTTGGCCGGCTCCGCGACAGAAAGCAGTTGGCGCCGGCCAAAATCGGCTTTCGATTATACTGATTTGGCCGGGTTCAGGAGATCGCCGGCCATCTCCCGATTTGTGTCAGAAGATGGCCGGCAAGCTCCTTCGAAAATAAGCAGGATAGTATAAAAAATCCAATAACTTAAAGAAAATCTATCATTATTGAAAAAGTAATATTATGCATGTGCCTTGTTTGTATTGATTATATAGGACGCCTCAAAATTCAGATTAATCCCAACTCTTGGGAAGGCTATTCTTCTCAAGGACAAAAAGAAAAAGATGACAAAAGTAATCAAGTGGACAATGACTGGAATACAAAACTGAAAATGTTTCAGAAATTGATCATTGTTAAAAGTTTATTGGAAGAAAAGGTGAGTTTTATTTGAAATGAAACTAAAATGATTATTTAAAAATATGTTTTAAAAAATGGACAATACAGTATGAGTGCATTATTGTCAAAATAATAAACCAAGAAGCAAAGTAATTTTGGCCAGTATATTGTTGCCCACTGAAGAGATCTTCTTTAAAAGAGATATTATTTAAAACTGATACAATCTAAAGCAATGCTTCTCAACCCAGTCCTTGGGGCACACCAAGGAAATCCACAATAAATATGCATCCTACCCCTGTGAGAAATTTCTTCAATAAGTTACACTGAATATATATTGACTTTCCCCAGTAACTCTGATTATTTTGAATATTTAACAATTCTTTGTTTATTACACCATCACAAAGTTACAAATCTGTAAAAACTCCCTTGTCCTCACTGCTTCAATCATTCATACCATACACCACACTACACTCTAACAATAAATACACAGTGAGGGGCATAATCGAACGTCACCGGCGATCTATTTTGGCGGCAGCACTACAGCTGGCCGGCCATGTTTTTTTCCGATAATACGGTTTAGCCCGGCCAAATGCCAGAGTTCGCCGGGTTTGAGATGGCCGATTTTGTTTTTCAGCGATAATGGAAACAAATGCCGGCGAACTCAAACCTGGCGACATCCAAGGCATTTGGTCGTGGGAGCAGCCAGCATTTGTAGTGCACTGGTCCCCCTCACATGCCAGGACACCAACTGGGCACCCTAGGGGTCAGTGTGGTGGACCTCAGAAAAAGCTCTCACATGCATAGCTCCCTTACTTTGGGTGCTGAGCCCCCAACCCCCACTACCCACAAATGTACAACACTACTGTATCTCTTAGGGGTGAAGGGGGCAACTACATGTGGGTACAGTGGGTTTTGCAGGGCTCCCATTTACCAGCACAAGTGTTACAGATAGGGGGGGATGGGCCTGGGTCCGCCTGCCTTAAGTGCACTGCGGTACCCACTAAAGGTGCTCCAGGGACCTGCATACACGCAGGCCTCTAGGACTTGTTGCTGCTGTATAACCTTGGCACACCAGTTGACACCTGAAGACTAATCTCTTTGAAGAAGTCCTTTATTTGAATACGCACGTTTACTCACAGTTAACTGCAGATCAGAGGTTGTGCCCCACTGGCAAAGAGTCTCCCTGGTACTGAGATTAGCAGTAGGTCAGAGCTGGCAGAAAGGTGTACAATGCCCTTTTTCAGCAACATTCAAGGTAATAACTAAGTTCTCTAACTTGGGTAACACATGAAAGGGATCTAAAAGTGGCTTACATGGCCACTACCTCATGGACTACCGGAAACAAAACTGGACACACTCTGACCCAGTTAGCAGGGGGAAAAGCACCATGGGAGTAGAGCCCACTACCCTATACCCACCACAATGCATTGCTGATGTGACTCTGCACTCACCCGAGAGCCACATCACAACCAGGGAACGGCTGTCAGAAGATAGAACACATTCTGCTGTCATGGAGGTGAGTACGGCATTTGAGGCTGGCATAGAGGCTGGCAAAATATGTTTATAATTGTGCTTTTTAGTGTGGTAGGGGGTTGGTGACCACTGGAGGAGTATGGGGAGGTCATCACCGATTCCTTCTGGTGGTCATCTGGGGCACCTTTTTGAGGCTTGGTCGTGAAAATAAAAGGACCAAGTAAACCCAGCGAAATACTGCTTAACGCTGCTTTTTTTTTCCATTATCCGTGAAAGCCGGCCATCTGGTAGCCACGCCCATGCCCGCCCATGCCCCGCCTTCACTACGCCGCCGACACGCCCCCTTGAACTTTCGCCGGCGAGGTGACGGGAAAGCGGCGATGCTGTCAAAACAGCCGCTTTTGATTATACCGATTTGGCTGCTTTTGAGAGATCGCCGGCCATCTCCCGATTTATGTCGGGGAAATGGCCGGCGATCACTTTCGAAAATAAGCTTGAGTGTGAGCAATTCAAACTGTGTGCCACCGATTGAAATCCATCCTGTGTGCTGACAATGCTGACAATACTGTTGTCACTACGGACTCTATGTTTTATCTACTGAGCACTTCTGTGCGAGCAATAGTTCTGAAATGTTCAGTCTAAAGCCTATGAGGCTCTCCCTTGTAGAATAGTCTCTTATCTTGTGTTGTTATTTTTTCTCAGCGGGTTGTTAAATGCCTCATTCTCTACAGTTTATATCCGGTTCAGTAGATTTCCATCGGAAGGCTGCTACTCCAGCCGTTTCCCTTTGTTAATCTTAGCAAAACTCTACATGCTTCAGCCGAGCAGCTCCTCGATTCACAGTATCACCTCTCGTTATTCACATCACACTGTGTTCTCTTTGATCAAGCCCAAAACAATTGTGTTTCGCTCTAGGCGTCGTCAGGGGCGAAGACTATAATCAAGAAAACAAACATTGAGGAATTCTTTCTTACTTCCTTTTTCTACACTCGCATGATGAACACTTTAAATAAGTTTCACATACCTTGTCACAATTTATACTTTACTCTGCTTTATAGCTCTGTCAGGTCAGGGCACCCACCTGCCTGTCCAAAATGGCGATTGAGACTCCTCAGACACCACGCATGCATCTTTACAGGTTTCAGTTCCTTCACCCTATGAATAGAATCTCCTTTCTTTTATAGACCCGCCCACTCAATTGCTTTATTCAGCCCTGTGGGAAAAACAGTCATCCACTGATAAATTAGGCGTTGTTCTTCCATTAGCATACTGTGCAGTATATTGCCCCCCTAGTGGTGTCCATTTGTATCAGAGCTAAAAATTTCAGCTCTTCCACTTTATGTCCTAGTTGAATCCAGTGAGGACAAGAGAGTTTTTACAGATTTGTAACTTTGTGATGGTGTAATAAACAAATAAAGAATTGTTAAATATTCAAAATAATCAGAGTTACTGGGGAAAGTCAATGAATATGCATGAAATATATTTGCATACCAAGAAGGATATGGATGTAGACAAATCTCATGCATATTTGTAGAGGATATCCTGAAAATTAAACTGGCTGGGTGTGCCCCAGGGACTGGATTGGGAACCCCTGATCTAAAGGGCCTTTGAGCTCTTCTTTATTCCTATTGATCATTAATTCTGTCTCCTGTTTTATAGCTGAATATCACCTAAATCTTATTATTTTGAAAACCTGCCCTCTTTCCCTCTATTTTCTTCTCATCTTTCTGGCTCTCTTGTTATGTCTTTTTCTGATTCTTCTCCTGAATCAGCTAATACAAGGCCTCTTTTACAAAGCCATGCACCAATTCTTGGTGAGACAAATGAGAGGAAGCCCATACAATTCCTACGGGCTTCCTCTCATTTGCCACGCAGGAATCACTAGTGCGGCTTTGTAAAAGAAACTCAAAGTTTGCTCTACTGAGTTTATATCCAAGGTGTTTGATTCATGACTTAGACCACTGGTTCTCTGGGCAAACTCAGCCAGTTGGGTTTTCAAGATATCCAGAAGGAATATGCATTATGTTCTTGCACTGCCTATTTTGTAATCCCATACATATCCATCCTGATACCAAAGAATACACTTTCCATTCCTTACCACATAACAGTTTTTCAAGAATAGATTTTTTTCTTCTTTCAGCTACTCTATTACCCCAAGATTTGAAGCCTGCTATCCACATCAGAGTTATCTCAGATCATTCTCCCATCTCTCTTCACATAGCTTCCTCAATTATACCTATACCAAAATCACCTGTTTGGAGACTTAACTCTCAGATATTGAAAGATGACACTATCAAATCCCGCTTGGAATCTTTTATTACGGAATTCCTTCAATTCAATCCTCCGGGCTCAGCCTCTCCACTCACTATTTGGGAATCCTTTAAAGCTACTCTGCAGGGTGAGTTGATTCCTATATCAGCTCATATAAAAAAACAGCAAGATATTCTCATTAAAAAAGTGGAATCTGAACTTAAAGATTATGAGCAAAAATACCTTACCACTCCCAATCCTAATTTTCTAAACTCAATTTACAAATTAAAATACTCTTATAATAAAATGTGCACTAGTTTGGCGAGAGAGGAAATCTTTCAAACTAAATCCAGATTCTATCTTGAGAGTAACAAAAACAGTAAACTTCTAGCCAACTACCTCAAATGTAAATGTATCAAAATTCAAATCCCTTCTGTAAAAAAAATAATAAAGATAAAATAATATAACACCTCGGGTATCCTGCAGACATTTTCAGAATTCTATCAAAAATTTTACCAGTCTGAATTTTCTGGAGGACCAGAAGCAATTGAAGCTTTTCTCTCTTCTCTACAGCATCCCAAATGGTCACAAACTGACAGTAAGTTACTATCTAGTTCGATTGACTTAAAAGAACTCCTGACTGCACTGTCTGATCTCCCCTCCAGAAAAGCTCCAGGCCCAGATGGATATCCAGCTGAGATGTATAAAATTCTCAAAAATTCTTTATCTCCAATTTTATTGGATCTATTTAATAAAATATCTCCTAATGAATCTAGTTTCAACTGTTTTTCTGAAGCTTTAATAACAGTATTACCTAAGCCTAACAAGGACCCTCAACTTGTCCAAAATTATAGACCTATATCTCTTCTTAACTCTGATTATAAACTATTTGCCAAAATCCTCTCTAACAGACTTAAAAAAATTATTGGTAAAATAATATCACCTTCACAAGTAGGTTTTATGCCAAACAGGCTCATCACAGATAACTCTAGGTTTTTTTTTTCATGTTTCTCACCTGGCTAAATCTTGCCCTGTCCTTGTCAAAGGCCTTTGACAGGGTTGAATGGCAATGTTTATTTGCAGTGCTCAAATGGTTTGGAGCTCCTGACGATTATGTTGATAAAGTCAGAGTACTGCATGCTAACCCGACTGCTAGAATTATTGCAAATAATACTCTGTCAGAGTCCTTTACGCTATGTAGAGACACCCGACAAGGCTGTCCTCTCTCACCTTTTCTATTTAATCTGGTATTAGAACCTCTCTTAATCGCAATACAAACAAATAACGACATCACCGGTTTCCCATATAAGAGCAAACAATATAAATTATCAGCATATGCTGATGACATTCTTCTCTACATCACTAATCCATCTTCTTCCATACCAGCATTACTCTCTCTTATAGATAACTTCTCCATTTTCTCAGGTTACAAAATTGGACATGAGAATGTTGAGAGGCAGGCCTTCAGATTTAGAATGGTTAATTTTAGAATGGTTAATTTTGATTTGATAAGTCCCTTTAACTTATCCTGGTCTTGTAAATCCATCAGGTATCTAGGTATCGACCTTTTCTCCTCAATACAAGACACTACCAAATACAGTTCTGATAACATACTGATTTTTCTCAAACGTCTTCTTCTTTCATGGCATCCTTTAAACATATCCTGGTGGGGAAGAATAGAAACTATAAAAATGATGGTAATGCCTAAAATCTATTTCATACTTAGCATGATACCGATATTACTTCATTCTTCATTTTACAAACAAATTGACACACTCTTAACCTCTTTCCTGTGGAAATCCAAATATCACTTAAAAAGCTTAGAGCACCAAAGGAAACATTTGGTATACTTTTTCTAGACTTCCTACTCTACCATAAAACCTTCATAGCTCAGCAGGGCTGTCATTGGCTTTACTCTGACATTGGTTATACACCGGCTTGGCTATCTCTGGAACAAACCATAGCTAAACCTTTTCTTCTCACTTCACTTCTCACATCTACATTAAGCTCAACACAAAAAGAAAATCCAGTCATCACTAACACTGTTTCTAGATAGTCTTCTTGAGCATTCGTTAAATAAGTCTATACATTCCTCATTATGGTATAATCCAGATTTCCTTATAAATAATAAATCTTTTTATTGGAAAGTATGGTCTGATTGTAATATTTGGCATCTCAAAGATATATATAATAGTAAAGAACAATCTATTAGCTCATTTACCGATTTGCAATCTAAATGTCATATTCCTTCTTCTCAGCATTATAGATGGTTACAATTATCACATTGTATAAATTCACTAAAAAAAAAAAAAAAGAAGCCTTTTTCTTGCTCAGATCCCACCATTTTTCAATTTTCGGAAACTTTGCTTACTACAGGGCATGTTGCATCTGCATTGTACAAATTTTTCTTGTCCTCAATGTATAAAAATTATAACACCCATATACAAATTTGGGAAAATGATTAACATCTTACAGTTCCCAAAAAGTCTAAAGATAAACTATGGTCTTCTCTCATTAAACCCTTGCCATCTGCCAGCATTATACAATCAATGTATTTTCTTTACCACAGATCTGTATGGACTCCATGAAAACTACACTCTGCACATTTAATACCCACAAATGTTTGCTGGCATTGTAATGATTCATCTGGAACATTATTACACATGTTATTTGAATGTCCTCACATACAGATATTTTGGAAAGCAATATGGAGTTCCATTTGTAAAATATTTGAATCTAATATTCCTTTAACTTCTTTGTTAATAATATTAAAATCCTGCTCTCCAGAATTCATCTTCTCTCCCTATAATTATAGACTATTTGATATTTTAATTACAATAGCACAGCGTATGATTCTTGCCAATTGGAAAACTTCTTCATTACTTAATGAACACTTTTGATGGCAATCTGTTTTAATGTATCACAAACTTGAATTGGCCTCAGCCAGTCTTACCGGATCAATAATCAAAACAAATATTTTATGGTCTCCAATTGCTTCCTACCTGGCTTCCAATGCTGTTGAGACTACATAGATGACAATGAATATCTATCTTGAACTCACAATTATAATTGTATAATTCTCTGGCACACTTCCATTAATATGTATTAACATATTTTACCATTTTTGTTAATGTTATGTACTATTTACATTATATTAAAACCAATAAAATATCTTGGGGGAAAAAAAGCAAGCTGTCAGGCATCTGCCATGCCCTTTGTGATTCCCAGTTCTTCCTCTAATTGTCTCTTTAATCTTCCACCTGCAGTGACATCTCTGTATTTTGGGTCAGAACTTGAGCACCTTGCTTCGTTTCCCTTTTCCTCTTTTCTTGGCTTCTGTCAGTTGGTTCTCCAGCCTTGTTTGAGAAGCTTTCTTGAGTTGGGTAGCTATATCTTCAAACTCTTTCAAAGTCTCATCCCTGGAGACTTCCATATGGGTCAACTGAGATTGTCTCTGGACCAGCTGGCCTTCTGGTGTCTGCACTCCATCTCTTCTTGGTGCTCCTGCACATTGATATACTCTGTGTACATATTTTCTTCATTTTTACCAACTAATGGGTCAACAACCCATTCACTTCTTCCAGCCTGGTACACTCTAGCTGGACTGCGCTCTCTCTCTCTCTCTCTCTCTCTCTCTCTCTCTCTCCTCTCTCTCTCTCTTGCCCACAGGCCCCCCCTCCTTCCAGAGGCTCAAATCTTGTGCTTCACTCTGGAGCATGGAATTCAGGTCCCTCAACACCTGTGCCTTTGATTGCAGTTCCTTAAAACTCTGCAAGACTTCAGTTAGCTGTCCCTGCAGTTCAGTATGCTGCCACCATGGTGCTGTTGCTGCCAACTCTTGCTGCATTTACTTCTCTTCAGCTTCTGCAGCCTGTACTTTGGCCTGACAGCCCTGGTCTGGGATGTCAACTGATTTATTTGGTCCTTCAGCACATGGACCTTTTTCTGCTGCTGTGCCAGTTATCCCTCTATGGCTGTCAGTTGATTAATTTTCTTGGCTACCTCTTCGGTGAGAACTTTCTTCATTTCTTTGAATTGGTCAGCTGGGACAATCTTCTCCAACTGTCTTTGCAGTTCCTGCAGCCTGCAGGATATGTCTTCCTTTGCTTTTGCACAACTGACTTTCTCTTCCACCAGCATATGATATTCTCCTTTAAGCTGGGCTTCCCTGCAGTGTAGCTTTTCCACCTGAAGCTCAAGTAGCTTGCAGTGCTCACTTGAATGGCTAACTTCAGCCAAGGCATTTTCCCATTGCTCTCTGCAACCCAGGTGAGCTCCTTTGTGTCCGTCAATTCAGCAAGCCACCCCTCTACCTGATTCTGCATTATATCTGTAGAAGACCTCACATAAGTTACCTGCTCCTGCATCTGAATAAACTCAGGGAGCAGTGACGCCAAGCGGGGGAGGGACAAGGGAAGCATAATTCCCCAGGCTCATCCTCTGGCACCAGGGTTTGTCTCTCTCCACCTGTCAGGACCTGGGTGATTGCGTTAATGTGATAACCCGGTCCTGGCACACAGGAGCAAGAGAGAGACAGACCCTGGCACTGGACCCCCTTTGGAGGCCGGGGAGGAGCAAGTACACTAATGCAGAAAGGTAGGGGCCGGTGGCAGCCTGAGCATGCAAGTGAGTGAGGAGCAGCGGAGACAGCTGCATCCTGAGACAGCTGCATCCTGAGTGGGGGGAGGGGCGGCAGCTGTGTCCCAAGTGTGGAGGGGGGGGGGGGCTGTGGCTGCCCTGCCCCAGGCCCAGCTCTGTCTCTCAGTGGCCCTGGAAGGGAGAGGAGCTAACCTCCAGGCACACCAGAGTGATCCTCAGAGAAAAGCTATGGGGAAGGGGCAGGCATAACCTGAGACAATCATGCAAGGAAGCCCAGGCTGGAAGGGAAGATCCTGTGGGCGTGCTGGGAAAGGTAGTCTTCTAGTCCCAGCTGTGATGAAGGCTGCTGTGAGCAAGCTGGGATTTGTAGTTTCCTCCTGACTCATCCAATGAGAAAGAAGAGTAGCCAGAGGGAACTCCTGGGAGGAAGGAAAGAGGGGCTCAGAAGCTACTGGAACAGAGGAGGGCACCTAAAATGGCAGTCAGCAGAGCAATAAAGGGAGAAAGACAGCTGCTACCATAAAAGAGAGAGAGAGCGCCATGGACCTGCCCTGCCTGTGAGGCTATGGATAAGGGGTTGCCTAGGAACTGGAATGCCCAAAGCGGATAAGGACTTTGGGATTACAAGAAGCTACAGAGAGCTGAGGGTTCGCTTTAAAGGAACAGTGAGTCAAATGTGATTGATCTGCCTCAGCTGTGGGAAGTGGTCAGTGGGAGGGTTCCAATGCCAATGGAAATACAGTGCGACCATTCTCTCTCTGCCTTCATTACTCCTGGAAGGCAGAGGCTGGGACAAAGGGCCAAAGCAATGCACTGTGGAAAAGCAGCACTGAACCAGGTGGGAAAATGCAGGAAAAAGGCTTACTGCAAAACGTGTTAAAGCGTTTTGTGATAATTTGCCTGTCAGCATTTGTAATCATGTGCTACTTTACAAAAACTTTCAGGAATGGGTATGTCATAGGCAGGGAATGGGCATGGAAATGTTATCCAGCTAGCGCATTTGTATTAAGACATGCTAACTGGATAACACAGTGAGGGGCACTTAGCGCCTCCTAAATAGAAGGCAATAAATGTTTCTGCATTAATATTTTTGCAGGTGTTGTATACTAATGGAAAAATGATCAGAGCTATTAGTTTGCAAATTTAGGTGTGCTATTAGCTCTGATCATAAGGGTACTTCTGCGGGAGGATTGTGTCTGGGTATGCGCCTGTCATGGTATCAGGCTCTCGGACACTGGCAGCACGTGAGCCCTTGGACCGCTGCCAACAAGCGGCAGCAGTAGGCAAGACCCTCAACCAGGACTGGGTAATCAAGCAAGGCAGGAGAAGATGTAGACAGGCAAAGCTGGAACAACCGAACTGGAACCACAGGACTGGAACTACAGTAGTAGGCAGGCAGGGAATAAGCAGAACAGAGCAACCGGTCTTCACCTGCGCTTGACCACCATTCCCCAGGGGTTGAGCCCCCAGGTGCAGGCGGCCGGCAGGACTTACTGGACTTAGCTTGCAGAAAGACTAGACCAACAGGATACTAAACAAGCTTGATACTAACACAGGGTTTGGGACTACTGAGGATACAGGATTCTCAGACAGGGAATAGGATACAGAACAAGCTTGACAGAAACAGGGTTAAGGTTCAAAACAGGAGTGCCCACAGGCACCCAGACAAGAACAAGGAATACAGGTAAGACACAAGACAAGGCAGAAGTGCTCCTATCAGCACCCGAAGGGTAAAGCAGGGAAGCCAAAAGGGTAAAGCAGGGAAGCTCAAACCAGCAGACAGAAGTGCTCCTATCAGCAGCACCAAACACTAACCTGGACCTTTGGCATTTGCAAAGGCAAAGCTGAAGGGCTTCCAGGTGCCTAATAAGCCCATCAGCAGCTGAGGCTCTGCTGCAGCAATCTCAAGGCAGCTTAGGGTGAGGCTAGCTGCCAAACTTCCAAGCAAGACTGGAGGGCTAAAATATCTGGACCGGACTGAAGAGAAAGTTTGGAAAGTCTATGGCAGCCACCAGTTCTGGCCACCAGAGGGCGAGAGGAGCACAAACCAAGAAAAAGTCACAATCGTGACAGTGCCCAAGGCACAATTCCTATCACAGAAGTTGCTTGACAGGTCTGGGCTGTCAAAAAAAAAAGCCTGAACCTGTCAAACATTCCAGGGAGCTGGAGGACCAGTGGACCTCCAGACCCCCCCCCCCCCCCGGAAGAGGAGCCCCCCCCCGGTCCAGTCAGACCCAAGCCGATGACCCTCCCCCAACAGAAGATGACCCCCTGTCCCCCTGACAGAAAACACCTCCCCTGGTGGTCTAGCACCCCCTTACCCTGAACTGAACCCCACCCCACCCCGGACAGAAGACCTGGTAGTCTAGTGGCCCCTAAACCCCTCCCCCATACCTTCAAATGACAATGAGGGAGTAACACTCCTTCCTCCTTTCAGCGCCACCTTCAAAATTTTGGGGGCTCACTTGCATCCTGGGATGCAAGTGGCTCTGATCATCGGGTGGGAGCAAACCTGGGTGCTGGTATGGCGCTATTGGCCTCTAATGCCTGAGTTTGCTTTTGATCATCTGGGCCTAAGTCCATATTAGTAAAGGGCCCTCATTTTGTTAGTGTTTGTAAAATGATAGAGAATGTTAAATCACTTTTACCATTGAATTAAGGTGTGTTAAGTTCATTAGTAAGCACTCAAACGTTCTAATGTGTTAAAAAATATTATTAGAAATGAATGAGTTAAACAAACTGAAAAAGCCTAAAAATAAGAAAAATGCTTAAATAAGCCAAACGTTTTTGCCCTGTGTATATCCCTGCTGACGTCAGACAGAATAGTTGCAGTGAGCAGTTGAATACTAGAACACACATCCTACAGCACAAGAGGTCAAGTAGACACGAAAACATTCTGGCAACTAATATACAATAACGAATGGGCAACACAAACAGACTCCATATACTACCTCATAGAATGGGACAAAAGATGCAAAAGCATACTAGTTGAAATTGCACCATTACGAACAAGAACCCCACGCAAGCATAACTCAACACCATGGTTCAACGATGAACTGAAAAAGTTTATTTATTTTCTGAATTTATATCCCACATTTTCCCACCTCTTTACAGGCTCAATGTGGCTTACAAATACCGTAGTGGCGATCGCCATTTCCAGAATAAGAAATACAGAAGAATGTTCCAATCAGAGTATATAGAGTACACAGTAAATTAGAATAAAATCGGTAATCAATACATTTCAGGTGCTGAAATCAAGGGTAGTGAAAAACGTTCAATAATGACAATGTGATAAAGTAATGAAAATAACAATAATTCAATGTTAACTAATTCTGGTACAGTTCTGATGTCCTGTTTTTTAAGAAGGGTCCTTTTGATAAGTCTCTCTGACATGTTAGTCTTTAATAGTTTCCGGAAGGCTGCCAAATCATGTGTTGTTTTATGGCATTCAGCAGTGCATTCCAACGTTGCATACAAATGTAGGAGAAACTAGATGCATATATTGATTTAAATTTAAGTCCTCTGCAATTGGGATAATGGAGATTCAAGAAAGTATGTGACAAACTTTTTGTATTCCTTGCTGGTAAATCGACGAGGTCAAACAAATATGTCGGGGCCTCACCATGAATAATTTTGTGGACCAGGGTACAGATTTTGAATGTAATTCAATCTTTTAATGGTAGCCAGTGTCATTTTTCTCTGAGGGGTTTGGCACTTTCATATTTCGCCTTTCCAAATATGAGTCTGGTTGCAGTGTTTTGGGCTGTCTGAAGTCCGTCATAAATGGAATTGCAATAGTCCAAATGGCTTAACACCATTGACTGCACCAGGTTGCGAAAAACCTCCCTTGGGAAGAAAGGTTTAACTCTTTTAAGTTTCCACATTGCATGGAACATTTTCTTTGTTACATTTTTTGCGTGACTTTCAAGAGTAAGATTTCGATCAATTGTGACTCCCAGGAGTTTCAAGGTATCCGAGACAGGAAGAACGTGGTTTGGAGGGTTAATATTAGCATAATTGACCTTGTTATATTGCGATGAAAGGATAAGGCATTGAGTCTTATCAGCATTAAGCTTTAGTTGGAATGCATCGGCCCATGAATTCATTATTTGGAAGCTGATTGATTTTCTTTGTGATTTCTGTTAAATCATTTCTGAATGGGATATATATCGTGACATCATCAGCATAGATGTAAGGATTGAGTCCTTGATTGGATAATGATTCTGCCAGTGGTGTCATCATTAAGTTGAAGAGAGTCGGTGAAAGCAGCGATCCCTGAGGCACTCACATTTGGGTTTCCATGGAGAAGATGAATTTGAAAGCACTTGGTAATTTCTAGCGGTTAGGAAGCCTTTAAACCAGTTCAATACATTTCGTCCAATTCCAAAATATTCTAGGAGGTTCAATAGAATATTATGGCTAACCATATCGAGTGCACTAGACATGTCAAATTGTAAGAGAAGAACATTGTTGCCAGGTGCAATAATTTGTTTAAATTTTGTTAATTAATAGCACTGTTTCGGTGCTATGATTAGATCGAAATCCTGACTGAGATACATGTAATATTGAAAAGTTATTTAAATAGTCAGTAAGCTGTTTAGTAATTAGACTTTCCATTAATTTGATGATGAGAGGAATGGATGCAACCAGGCGGTAGTTACTTATAACATTTTAATGTTTTCTTTAAGACTTTGGGAATCAGGGTAAGCAAAATACTACCTTTATCCACCAGGAAAAAACCATGTTGGAGCATATAGTTTAAGTAGGAGGTGAGGTCTGTTAAAAAACGTTGAGGAGCAGATTTTATTAGGTAACTAGGGCATGGGTCCAATTTGCAATGGGACTTGGCTAATTTGTTAATCAATTGAGTAACTGTATTCTCCGTCAGTAAGTCAAAGTTTGTCCAGATTCGGTCTGCTGGATATTCGTCGGTGGTTGGATCCAAGCAATTAATGTATTTTTCGTAGTCAGTAGGGTTGAGTGGCAAGGTAGAACGTAGTTTAAAAATTTTCTCGTTGAAGTATGTAGACATCATCTGCTGATGGGGTGTCTATTTTAGTTGTGATGACCGGTGAAGTGTCAATCAGTTTTTGTACGAGTTGGAATAATTTATGTGTGTATTTATAATCTGGTACTATTTTGGATTCCATGCTCGTTCAAATCTCCTAACTTGAGTTTTTAGTGTTTTCAGTACTTCATTAAACCATGGTAATGAACTATGTCTCCGCGAGATTCTAGTTTGTAGTGGTGCCATTGTATCAAGTGTGTTTTTGCATCTATTGTCCCAAGATGTGAGGTAATGTTCGGAATCCGTTTGTATTGACCAATCGTCCAAGTAGAGCTGTTGCCAGAATAGGGCCGGATCGATCTGGCCTCTTGTAGTATAAGTTGTACGTTAAAAACACAAACCAGACAACTCGAACGAGCATGGAATAAAACAAAAGATGAACATACACTCCACACTTGGAAACAAATACAAAGAAAATACAAATACGCAATAAGACAGGCCAAAAGATCATACTATAAAACCAAAATAGGGGCAGATTACAAAGACATGAAGAAATTATACCAACTCGTGAACAAACTTCTAGACACCAACTTAGTCACTACCATGAATACAGACATCCCATTTGCAGATAAAGTTGCGAAGTACTTCAATGAAAAAATTGTAAACCTACGCAACACACCACCTCAGAACAACACCGACATTGAAAACTTCCTTAATAAATTGTACCCAACCATTGGAGAATACCCAGCAGATCGGACCTGGTTAAACTTCACCCTCCTTACCGTCGAAACAGTTACCCAGGTGATTAGTAGGTTTTCCAACACTCACTGTAAACTAGATACCTGTCCCAGCTACCTAATGAAATCCGCCCCTGACCGCTTCATAGCAGACCTCACATCCCACCTAAATTACATACTTCAGCAAGGCCTCTTTCTCTAAGGAAAATGGCAATATCCTACCACCCCAATACCAAAAGATACCAAGAAAAAAACTAACGAAATCACTAACTACCGTCCATTAACATCTATCCCGTTGGTGGTCAAACTGATGGAAAGCATGGTAACCAAATAACTTACAAATTCTCAATATTACACAAATCACAGTCAGGCTTTCGCCCCCTCCACAGCACGGAAAACAGTATTACTCACTCTTCTAGCCAAATTCAAGCAGGAAATAGCAACAGGCAGAAACATCCTTCTCCTCCAATTTGACATGTCTCGTGCATTCGACATGGTAAACCATAATATATTAATAAGTTTACTAGATAAGTTTGGGATTGGTGGAAACATACTTAACTGGATCAAGGGCTTCCTAACCACAATAACATATCAAGTAAAATCAAATTCAAACATATCATCACCATGGAAAGCAGACTGTGGAGTACCGCAAGGATCACCGCTATAACCGATCCTATTCAACTTAATGATGACCCCACTTGCCAAGTCCTTATCCAACCATGGCCTTAACCCTTTCATATATGCAGACAATGTCACAATATACATTCCTTACAAAACCAAACTGACAGAAATCACCAACAAAATCAAGCTCGGCCTGAACATCATGGATTCATGGGCAAATGCATTTCAACTAAAACTTAAGAAAAAACTCATTGTCTCATCCTCTCATCCCAACACAGCACAGACATCCCCACAAGTATCAACACCCCAGATCACACCCTTCCTATCTCAGACAGCTTGAAAATCCTCAGCGTTACAATGGACTGTAACTTAACACTAGAGAGCCAAGTGGCATCCACAACAAAGAAAATGTTCCACTCAATGTGGAAACACAAACGCGTGAAGCAATTCTTCCCGAGGGAAACATTTCGCAACCTGATACAATCAATGGTACTAAGCCACTTAGATTACTGCAATGGAATTTATGCGGGATGTAAAGAACAAACCTTAAAGAAACTTCAGACCACTCAAAACACGGCAGCTAGGCTTATATTTGGTAAAACGCGATTTGAAAGCACAAAACCCCTCCGCGAAAAACTACACTGGCTTCCAATCAAAGAATGCATCGCCTTCAAAATCTGTTTGGGAAGCTTGCCAGATGCCCTTGGCCTGGATTGGCCGCTGTCGTGGACAGGATGCTGGGCTCGATGGACCCTTGGTCTTTTCCCAGTGTGGCATTACTTATGTACTTATGTACTTATGCACCCTGGTTCACAAAATCATCTACGGAGAAGCCCCGAGTTACATGACAGACTTGATCAACTTACCAATTAGAAATACATCCGAATCAACATGATCTTTCTAAATCTGCACTACCCAAGCTGCAAAGGACTTAAATACAAAACAATTTACGCATCTAGTTTTTCCTACATAAGCACACAACTGTGGAACACATTACCAAAAGTCTTGAAAACGACGTACAACCACCTAAAATTCCGGAAATTACTAAAAACCAACCTGTTTAAAAAGGCATACCCTACCGATCCAACTTAAATGCCTAATCTCTGCAACACAACCAAACTAAAGCACGTAATGGACATAACACAACTCTTCCGTTCTCCGATTCCTTAATGTGGCTGTGCCACATGAACTTGATCTTACCACAACATCACCCTGTATTTGTTCACACCGGAGCCTGCAAAGGCCTCTCCTGTACTATGTAAGCCACATTGAGCCTACAAATAGGTGGGAAAATGTGGGATACAAATGTAACAAATAAATAAATAAATCTTCAAATATTCCCTTCCAGCTGTAGCTTTTAGGAAATTCTGTCTGACATTATCTTTTACATTGCCATTTACAACATAATTAATGGCAGTTTGAGAATAACAAAACCATCCTTTCTTAGTTCTCTCATAAATGTTTTGCACTCCTTATTTTAGGATACTTTTACTAAGCTGTAGTAAGCATTCATGTTTACCGCAGCAAAAAAAAACCTTGCCACGGGGTGCACTCAGGCGTCCCACAGTAATTTTGTGATCAGCATGCGCTTCCCACTTGCTATAAAATAGAAAAAAATAGATTTTATTTTTTAGTGCTGGGAGCAGAGAGTAGGCACGTTAGTAGGCATGTTAGTCTGTCAATGAGGCTGTCTCTTCCTATAATACTATTCTCTCCTCTACTCTGGATATTCTCGCTCCTCTCATTCCCCGTTCTGTAAAACGTACCAAACCCCGACCTTGGCTGACCTCTAGAATCCGCTACCTACGTTCCTGTGCCCGGTCTGCTGAACACCTTTGGCTGAAATCCCGTACCCATGCTGACTTCATACATTTCAAATTCTTGCTGACTTCCTTCCAGTCTGCTCTTTTACTTGCCAAACAGGACTATTACATCCAGTTGACTAATTCTCTTGGCTCAAACCCTCGTCGTCTCTTTGTCACACTGAACTCTCTCCTCAAAGTGCCTTCACCTCCAACACCCCCTTCACTTTCCCCCCAGACTCTGGCTGAGTTCTTTCATGATAAGGTTCACAAGATTAAACTTGAATTCTCAACCAGGTCACCTCCACCTCTCCTTCCCTTAGTCCCTTCTCTCAACCCTCCAACCCCTGCCTCATTTTCTTCCTTTTCTGAAATCACTGAAGAGGAAACTACACATCTTTCCTCCTCGAAACTAACTACCTGTTCCTCTGATCCTATTCCCACCCATCTACTTAACCCTATCTCTCCTATTGTCATCCCGTTTATCTGTCATATCCTCAATCTCTCACTGTCCACTGCGACTGTTCCTGATGCCTTCAAACATGCTGTAGTCACACCACTCCTTAAAAACCTTCATTGGACCCTACCTGTCCTTCCAACTATCGCCCCATCTCCCTCCTCCCTTTCCTATCCAAGATACTTGAACGTGCGTGCTGTTCACTGCCATTGCCTTGACTTTCTTTCATCTCAAGCTATTCTTGAGCCACTTCAATCTGGCTTTCTCCCCCTTCATTCAACTGAAACAACACTTGCTAAAGTCTCCAATGATCTGTTCCTAGCCAGATCCAAAGGTCTCTATTCTGTCCTCATCCTTCTCGATCTATCTGCTGCTTTTGACACTGTTGATCACAGCCTACTCCTTGATACGCTGTCCTCACTTGGATTTCAGGGCTCTGTTCTTTCCTGGTTTTCTTCTTATCTCTCCCAGTGTACCTTTAGTGTATACTCTAGTGGATCCACTTTTACTTCTATCCCACTATCAGTTGGTGTACCTCAGGGATCTGTCCTGGGACCTCTTCTCTTCTCCATCTATACTTCTTCCCTTGGTACTCTGATCTCATCCCATGGTTTTCAGTGCCATCTTTATGCTGATGACTCCCAGATCTACCTCTCCACACCAGAAATCTCAGCCGAAATCCAGGCCAAAGTATCAGCCTGCCTGTCTGACATTGCTGCCTGGATGTCTCAGCGCCATCTGAAACTAAACATGACCAAGACTGAGCTTCTTATCTTTCCCCCTAAACCAACCTCTCCTCCTCCCCCATTCTCTATTTCTGTGGATAACACTCTCATCCTTCCTGTCTCATCAGCTCATAACTTTGGGGTCATCTTCGACTCCTCCCTCTCCTTCTCTTCACATATTCAACAGACTGCTAAAACCTGTCGTCTCTTTCTCTATAATATCAGCAAAATTTGCCCTTTCCTTTCTGAGCATACTACCAGAACCCTCATCCATGCTCGTATCACCTCTCGCTTAGACTATTGCAACTTGCTTCTCACAGGTCTCCCACTTAGCCATCTCTCTCCTCTTCAATCTGTTCAAAATTCTGCTGCACGACTAATATTCCGCCAGGGTCGTTACGCTCATATTAGCCCTCTCCTCAAGTCACTTCACTGGCTTCCTATCCTTTTCCGCATACAGTTCAAACTCCTCTTATTGACCTATAAGTGCATTCACTCTGCAGCTCCTCAGTACCTCTCCACTCTCATCTCTCCCTACATTCCTCCCCGGGAACTCCATTCACTGGGTAAATCTCTCTTATCTGTACCCTTCTCCTCCACCGCTAACTCCAGACTCCGTTCCTTTTATCTTGCTGCACCATATGCCTGGAATAGACTTCCTGAGCCGGTACGTCAAGCTCCATCTCTGGCCGTCTTCAAATCTAAGCTAAAAGCCCACCATTTTGATGCTGCTTTTAGCCTAACCCTTATTCACTTGTTCAGAACCCTTATTTTATCATCCTCACCTTAATATTCCCTTGTTTGTCCTGTTTGTCTGTCCTAATTAGATTGTAAGCTCTGTCGAGCAGGGACTGTCTCTTCATGTTCAAGTGTACAGCGCTGCGTACGTCTACTAGCGCTATAGAAATGATAAGTAGTAGTAGTAGTTTCTCAAGCACTAATGGCCATACACTAATGGTAGATAAAAAACAACAAAGCAGTGGAATCAAATGCATTTATTGGAACAATACCCGACGTGGCCACGTTTCGCCCTCAGGCTGCGTCAGGGGTACAAACCATTTATCTGCTACTTCCAACTGAACTGATATGCTTTGTTGTTTTTTATCTACTGTTTTGTAAGCAGTTGTGTGCCTTTTTTTTTTTTTTTTTTTTTTTTGTTTTGTACCTGTGAGGCAAGATGTCCCATACACTAATGGGAAAATTTGTGTGTAGCCATTAATTCAGAAATAGAAAAAAAATGGCCTTAGCATGCTGGAATGACCTGTGTAAGAACAGGCTAAAGCCATTGTTTACCACAGTTTGGTAAAAGGGCGCCTGATTCTTGATTCTTTGTCCATTTAGAGAACCTGGACATTGCTTTGCTTTTTGTTTTTTGTTTTTTAATCTTTTTAGTTTTCTTTTTGGACTGTGTATTATGAAGAATTTATTGTGATTCTTTTTTATGTGATTTTATGTATGTATTTTTGTTCGCCGCCCTGGATAAGGGCAGGTTATAGGTGCTAAATCCAATTCAATTCAAAGGCCCTAACAGTTTCAAGCTTATTAGGGGGCTTATATCCTGCCCATCAAATATTATCTGAGCAGCTTACAATAAAGTATTAGGAAAGGAAGGGAGTGCATTGACAACAATACCATGAGGAGAAGTGGAAGAAATACAATAATAATAGAAAAGGGGGAGGGGAATACGAGAGGAAGGGGAATTGGTGGTTTCCAGGGTGCAACACCACTGTACAGTGTGTGGAGTGGGTATGTTCTAGTCATAAGCATCATGGAATAAGAAAGTTTTCAAATCAGCTTTGAATTTGGAAAGGGAAAATGAAAGACAGAGGTGAGCTGGTAGTTTATTCCAAACTTCAGGACTTTGAACTGAAAAAATAGACTGACGTGTAGAGTTATGGTAGATTTCCTAAAAAGATGGGACTACGAGCTGGTTTTGTTGTGCTGATCGGAGAGCATGAGGGGGACAATAAGGAGTAAGAAAACAAAGGGAAGTGTCAATGTGCAAATTGTATTCAAATTCAAGAAACCTATTGACTATCCAAAAAGAGAAGGGCATCAGAAAATGTTAGCACAAAAGAAATAGGATAATTTTAAGGGTGTGTCCAGTGGTTTATAGCTTCAGTTTAATTTTCATGTATAAATTATTTTTTATTTTATTTTAGGTAGTTTTTGCAGTTACAGATTTTGTAATTGAAAACCTGGGGAAAAAATTTATAGAGAATCCACCTGTTGACCTAACTACTCTCTATCAAGATATGTCATCTTCCACTCCTCTCATATTTATCTTAAGTACTGGATCAGATCCAATGGGAACTTTCCAACGATTCGCAAAAGAAAAAGGATACCAGGATCGGTATGTAAATCTGTAATTTCATTTGCAGAAAATATTGATTAAATATATCAATACATAAAGGATTTTATTTTCTAAATTGTTATCCAAGTAATTGTCCAAGATTCTAATCCAGTCTTGAATAACTGTGCTCATTAAGGGACAATTTTCAAATGACTTGGGTAGTTTCAAAGTTTTTAATGCATGTACATTAGAAATGTTTCAAAATACAAATATTATTTCTCTTTGAAAATTAGCACGTGCCAAGTATGTGTGTGAAAAGCAACCATATGATACAGACGTTCAAATATTTGAAAGGTATTAATCCGCAAACGAACCTTTTCCGTAGATGGGAAGGCGGTAGAACTAGAGGACATGAAATGGGATTGAAGGGGGGCAGACACAAGAAAAATGTCAGGAAGTATTTTTTCACGGAGAGAGTGGTGGATACTTGGAATGCCCTCCCGCAGGAGGTGGTGGAGATGAAAACGGTAATGGAATTAAAAAATGCGTAGGATAAACATAAAGGAATCCTGTTCAGAAGGAATGGATCCTCAGAAGCTTAGCCGAGGGTGGGGATGGGGCTGGTGGTTGGGAGGCTGGGCTAGTGCTGGGCAGACTTCTACAGTCTGTGCCCTGAAAATGGCAGAAACAAATCAAGGTCAGGTATACACAAAAAGTAGCACATATGAGTTTATCTTGTTGGGCAGACTGGATGGATCGTGCAGGTCTTTTTCTGCCGTCATCTACTATGTTACTATCCTGCTTATTTTCGAAGGAGAAGGGCGGCCATCTTCCGACAAAAATCGGGAAATGGCCGGCCTTCTCCTAAAGCCGGCCAAATCGGTATAATCGAAAGCCGATTTTGGCTGGCTTCAACTGCTTTCCGTCACAGAGCCGGTCAAAGTTCAAGGGGGCGTGTCGGCAGTGTACCGAAGGCGGGACGGGGGTGTGGTTAAGAGATGGCCGGCCTCAGCCAATAATGGAAAAAAGAAGGCCGGCCCTGACGAGCATATGGCCGGCTTTATGTGGTCCCTTTTTATTCACGACCAAGTCTTGAAAAGGTGCCCAAACTGACCAGATGACCACCGGAGGGAATCGGGGATCATCTCCCCTTACTCCCTCAGTGGTCACCAACCCCCTCCCACCCAAAAAAAAATTAAAACACATTTTTTTGCCAGCCTCAAATGTCATACCCAGCTCCATCACAGCAGTATGCAGGTCTCTGGAGCAGTTTTTAGTGGGTACTGCAGTGCACTTCAGGCAGGTGACCCAGCCCCCCCCCCCCCACCTGTTACACTTGTGGTGGTAAATGGGAGCCCTCCAAAACCCACCTGAGACCCACTGTACCCACATGTAGGTGCCCCCCTTCATCCCTAAGGACTATGGTAGTGTTGTACAGTTGTGGGGAGTGGGTTTGGGGTTTTTTTGGGGGGGGGCTCAGCACCCAAGGTAAGGGAGCTATGCACCTGGGATCATTTTGTGAAGTCCACTGCAGTGCCCCCTAGGGTGCCCGGTTGGTGTCCTGGCATGTGAGGGGGACCAGTGCACTAAAAATCTGGCTCCTCCCATGACCAAATGGTTTGCATTTGGCCGGGTTTGAGATGGCCGCCATTGGTTTCCATTATCGGCGAAAACCAATGGCGGCCATCTCTAATGCTGGTGATCTCTAAGGGCAGCCCAAATATTGAGATTTGGCCGGCCCCGACCGTATTATCGAAACGAAAGATGGCCGGCCATCTTGTTTCGATAATACGGTCGGGTACGTCGCTTAACAGGGCCGTCATTAGAGATGGCTGGCCCCATTCGATTATGCCTCTCCACGTTACTATATACTTTGCACTTATTTCTGCAGATAGTTGGGGAGTGAGGACAAAATAGCATGTATATTTTTTAATATTGAAATCTGCATGTGCAGTTTTACTTTTTTGAATTAAACACATCCATAGGAACACCTCTTTTCAATGCAGCTAAACATATAAGCCCATATCTACTTTGCATTTGGAGAGGACAATTTCTAATAGGGCCATTTTACCCAGGTCAAGCTTTACTTTTGTGATAAGCAGGATTTCCTTAGCACCTGCAGCAGATGAATCCAGGAACTGGTCGGTTATCTCCGTCTACCAGGAGGTGGAGATATAGACAAGACTGAAGGCAGTGCATCAGTCAGTATGTCTCTATCTCCAACAGGTGGTGCACGGCTTCTCACCAGCTCCTAGATTCAAAGTTCCTCAGATGGGTGGCCAATTGAGACAGGGTCTGGTTGACCGAGGAAGCCATCTTTGAGGGCATACCTCACCCTGCTATACCCCTTCTCCCAGTTTTATTTTGGCTTGACTGGCTGTTCCTGCTCAGAGTTTCTTTTCCTTCCTCACAACTAAAAAAACAAAAACCGGAGAGCCTCTGCCTCCAAAAAACAAAACAGAAGCGGTCTGCATGATTTCTGCCTGAACTACTGCCATTGATCAGAGAGCCAGAGTGTGTGTTGCTTGGCTTTCTGCTGGGAGGTCCCGCTGCGATTGGAGTGCCATGCAGCTTGGGTGAGTGCTGGCTCCTAGGTCTGCTATCCTTTTCTCCCAGGGATAATCCAGCTTGTAAGAGGAGGCGGAAGTGGGGTCTTCAGTGCCCATGACGGCTGCCCCCTCCCTGGTGGCCCTCTCTGATGATTCTTGGCAGCCGGCTGGCCTGGAGGACGTGGAGGAGGTGGAGGTTCTCCATGAGGAGCCGGATTAACCCACGACGGTCCATCTCTTTCATAGGAAGGAACTGCCGTCTCTTATCACTTAAGCTTTGGAGGCATTAAATATTGCTGACCCGAAGGTCACGGCATTGACTGTGATTAATCTGAAGATGGCTAGTACTCGGAGACTGTCAAAGGCATTTCCGGTCTGTGAGGCCATCCAGGAACTGATTTCCATGCAGTGGTTGGACCTGGACGGGGGCTTCAAGGTGGCCAAGGCCATGGTGTGGCTTTATTCAGTGGACGCAGACCGGGTGGAGCAGTTTTCTCTCGCCAAGGTGGATACCCTGGTGACAGTGGTCACCAGGAAGACGACTCTACCTGTAGAGGGTGGAGTGGCATTGAAGGACATGCAGAATCGACGTCTGGAGGCTTCTTTGAAGTGGTCCTTTGAGGTTTCCACCCTAGCTTTTCAGACCTCCGTTTGTAGTTCTTATGCAATTAGAGCTTGTCTTATTTGGCTTAACTTGGCACTGGAACAGGACCAGGAGGCAAATCTTCCTAGGGTGCCTGGGTTCTCTCAGTTGAATGTGGGCCTCGCCTATTTGGCGGATGCCTTATATGATTTAGTGAGGCCATCGGCCAAGATGATGGCATTGGCGGTTTCCTGTTATCGTCTTTTGTGGCTCCGATCATTGGTTGACAGACATGGCTTCAAAGCAGCCTCTTATCAAATTGCCCTTTCGGGGTAAATTGATGTTCATGGAGGATCTGGAAAAGATTGTGAAGGACTTAGGGGATTCCAAGTCCCAGCATCTCCCTGAGGATAAACCCAAACCCGCTGTTTGGGCAGGTTCCTCGAGGTCTCTGTTTCGGGAAGTGGGCTGGTCTTCGAGGGTCTTTCAGTTCCCTCGCTTTCAGCAAGGCCCTTCCTTTTGGAATGACAAGCGAGCCTCATGTGCGTCTGCCCTACAGGGAGCAGTAGCACGATCCTCCCAGTGATGGGACACTGGCCCACTCTTTGGTGGAGCAGATAGTTGGTTGACTGACCCTTTTCTACCTGGAGTGGGTTAAGATCACTTTGGACCAATGGGTTCTAGATGTTGTATGGGAAGGTTACAAGCTTGAATTCAGCTCTCCCATCACAGATTTTTTTTTTTGGAGTCTTGATGCACCACGCTGTCCAAGCGAGCGGTGGTGGAAGTCACATTGCAGGATCTCCTGGGAAATCTCATTGAGGTGGCAAATTTTTTCAAAGGCAGTTAGATATCCATCTATATCACCTCTGGTAAAATCAAACTCTGAAAACAAGTTGGTCCCAATCTGAGCTGTGGACCATGTCTCTGGCCTCGGCGCAGGGGTTAGGCTGGAGCTTTGGATATGAGCCATTACCATCTCCAGCTTCATTTTCTGCAGCTGGAATTCATGCTCCTCTCGCCGTTGTTGCTCTTCCCGGTCCCATTCCTCTCACCGCAGCTGGTTTAGCCACTGTTGCTCTATCATGTAGATCTGCCGAATCTCAGCTGGTGTGGCATCTGGCCATGCTAACACATGAGCCGTTTGTTTTGCATTAGGTTCTTTCGGGTATATCATCTCTGTCAGACATATACTATAGAGGCGATCAAAAGTTATTAAATAAACTTTATTCAAGTAAGTAAATCATAAATCATACTTCACCGCTTGAGTTGCAGACAACATCTTTGCCAGCAACTGGGAAGTCCCGGGTGCAGTCAGGCAGAGAGTCTCAGCCAGCATAATGGGCCTGAGCAACACGTCTGTTCCACAGGAGAGACCTCTGTCTATCTGCCCCTTGAGCTCCTGCCTTTATACCTACCAGTAAACATGACCTCATCATTTAATTGAATAAGGCTGACGTGTATTTGAGGATGTGACAGTTTCTTAATGCATCCTCAGGAACTGCCAGGTTCCCAGGGACTCATTTGAAACACCATCCTTAGCCCTAAGCATGTTTTGTTCCATATAGTACAAATCAGTTCATCCTATGTAATAATTTGCACCTCCGTCTTGATGCCTGGGTTCGTAACACAGTTCCCATTGGTCCACCCTGGGGATGACGTCACAGGGCAGGCCAATGGGAAGTGAGAGGGAAGGGAACCCAGCAGCAGCCACCAGAGGTGAGTAAACAATCACCCCCCCCCCCCCGAGTTCCATGACCCCCTACCTACCTCCCTCCCTCCTTCCACTCCCGTGGCCCACTGCAGTCCGACGGCCCCACTCCCGTCTGAGTTCGACGCGCCCCCTCTCCTCCAATTTCCACGCCCTCCCTCTCCTCCGATTTCTGCCGCCCAGCACCTCCCTCCCTCTCTCTCTCCACCGCCCAGCGCCTCCCTTCCTCTCTCTCTCTGTGGGCTCCGTCTTACCTCCTGCTCCGGCAGTGAAGTCCAGCATGCACGGATGCTGCTGCACAGTGCCTTTGCTCTCGTTTCTGTTTCAGCTGTTCCTCTGGTCCCGCCCTCATTTCCTGTTTCCGGAAGGGCGGGACCAGAGAAACAGCTGAAACACAACTGAAAGCAAAGGCACTCTGAAGCGGCGTCCGTGCATGCTCCCCTTCACTCTTGCCGGCGCTGCAGGAGGTAAAAAGTTTTAAACAGCAGCCGGCATTTACGAAGGGTACGGGCAGCAGCACACGTCCTCCTTGCACTTGGGTGCCACAGACAGACGCCAAGTTCTGGAACTCGGTCGACAGTGGGTGCATGGAACTCGGGGGCCGGGGGAAGAGAGGGGGCGGGGAATGAGAGACAAGGGGGTGGGGGTCCAGAGACGACAGAGGGGGGGGGATCGTAAGACCAGAGAGGAAGGGGGCAACCTCAGACGACACAGCGGGGAAGGGGGTCCTCAGACCAGAAAGACGGGGGAGGGGGTCCTCAGACCAGAGGGGGGGAGGGGGTCCTGAGACCAGTGATGGTGGGGGGAAGGGGGTGCCGACACCTCAGAGAGAGGGGGGAGGGGTCCCGACACCACAGAGAGGGGGGAGGCGGTCGCGACACCACAGGGGGGGGGGCAGGAGGGTCCCGACACCACAGAGAGGGATGGGAGGGCCTCCCGACGCACACACTGTCTCTCAGACACTCACTCTCTCTGTCTCACACACTCACTTTCTCATACACAGTCGCACACAATCTCTCTGTCTCACACACTGTCACACTCTTTCTCTCTCTCAATCACTGTCACACACTCGCTGTTTTTCACACTCACTCACTCTCTGTCTGACACACTCAGTCTCCGTCTCACACACTCATTCTTTCTCTCACACTCTCTCACATTCACTCTCTATCTTTTGCACAGTAACTGTCTCTCTCACACACTCAGTCTCTCTGTCTCACACACTCTCACACACACTCGCACATACTGTATCACACACACTCTTTCACACTCTCTCTGTCTATCTCTGTCTCACACACACTGTATCTGTCTCTAACACAGTGTCTCTCTAACACAGTCTCTCTCTATGTCACATACACAGTCACACACAGTGTAATTCTCATGCACACACTCAGAAACACAGTCACACACATCCTATATTTGTGATTCATCACACAACATCAATTTATTAGAAGAATTTGATGGTGATCTCGATGACATCATCTTAGTCACCTTTGACTTGGAGTCTCTCTACACAAACATTCTGCATCAACCGGTTTTAGATATCATCACTGATGTGCTCAATGACAGAGAAGACAACACGAGAATACCCACTGCCTTTATTGTTCAACTGGCCTCTATAGCATTGCAAGAAAATTTCCTCTGCTTCCAAGGGTCCTATTTTAAACAAACTAAAGGCACAGCAATGGGAGCAAGTATGGCACCCGATCTTGCCATACTCTATGTCGCTTTCTTCGAGTACCACCATTTAGACAATCATCCATTTAAGCAAGAACTAATATTATGGAAACGTTACATTGATGACATCATAGTAGTATGGAAGGGAAGTATTGCAAGACTGAATGAATTCCATTCATGGCTAAATGATCAAGATCAACATCTCACGTTCTCCATGAATTACAGCAACAAAGAGATTCCCTTCCTTGACATTCTAATCAGAAAAGACAGATACCAATTTACAACCACAATATACAGAAAACCTACCGACAAGAACCATTTTTTACACTTTGAAAGTTTTCACAATAGAAGTCTCAAACAAAACCTACCATATTCCCAATTTCTCCGACTAAGGAGGCTCTGCAGTGACTATAATGATTTTGAAAAACAAGCAAAACCTATGTCATCCAGATTTCTAACTAGAGGCTACCCTCAGAACAGTGTCAAAGATGGGTTAAACAGAGCCAGAATGGCAAGCAGAGAAACACTACTGAAGGGCCCCACAAGACGGCCTAAGCCAGATATAGTATGCAGTTTGAGGTTTTCCCACCTTTCATCAGAAATACAAAAAATATTAAGAAAACACTGGCACATTCTGGCTAATCATAAGTGTTTCAGAAACAAACATCTTACCGTTGCTTATACAAGAAACAAAAATATCAAAGAAATTGTTGCACAATCTGCAATACCTGCAAATCCACTTCTGGCTCAGCTTCCAACTGGACATAGGCCATGCGGATCATGCTTTGTTTGTACATCCTCCATGTGCATTACTACTTTTGTACATCCGATCACAATGAAATCCTACACACTACATCACTCCTCCGACTGTAACACAGAAGGAGTTGTATATCTAATTACCAGCCCTTGTGATTTAATTTACATAGGCAAGACTATCCGGAAAATTAAGACTTGAATGATCGAACACAGAAGCAACATCAGACGACAGGATATCTCAGCACCCTTAGTACAACATTGCATCGAGCAATCTCACAACTTTGGAGACCTCCGTTTTTGTGTGTTCAGAATCCCAAATAAACCGTGGAGAGGCGGTAACTTTGATCAAATCTTATTACAGCAGGAACAAAGAGCCATTTTTGAGCTCAACACAGTACACCCGGCAGGACTCAATAATGAGCTAGATCTAACTGTTTTCACATAAGGTGTTTCATTTTTGAATATCACTTGCAGAACACTGATGACTTTTGAGCTCAATATCATATATTTGGAAGAAATTAATACTGAGCCGGGGAGCACTTGGAAGAACAGAAAATGTTATATAGCTTTTTACCTACATTGTCCACACACATTTTTAATATGACACATAGCTATAATAAGATTTTTTTATATTTATATTTACTTTTATTTTTATTTGTAATGTTATTTTTGTGTACACATTGTTTTTAACTTGTATGATTTTGTGTTACAAGTTTTTAATGTAATGTACTTGTCTGTGGTACAGCAATATATGCCTAGTATTTTCCCCTTTTTCTGTTTGTATTCCTATAGATTTCCTTATTCCTTAACTGATTAACTAGTTATCATGTGGCTAATTTAGGATACTCACCATAAGATGGTTATTTTTTAAATACATGCTTTGTACACAATCCTGCTTATTTTCGAAAGAGAAAAACGCCTATAGTGCGACCTAAATCGGGAGATAGACGTTTATCTCACAAAAACGATTAAAATCAGTATAATGGAAACAAAACTTTCAGTGCGTCCATTTCGCTCATACGCTCAGATACAAATGCCCAAATAAGGGGCATGTTGGAGGCGTGTTAAGGGCGGTGTTACGAGGTGGTCGTCTACAACATATAACAGATAGCGAAATGATTTTGGGTGGGCGCAAACATGGGCATCATTGCTTAGACCCGAAATAAAAGTGACCAGAGCAAGGGGGAAATTGTCTTTAGACCCATTAGCGATTGTGTGGAGTTGGAGAGTGGCGCGATCGGTGTTGGGAGAGCTGAATTGTTGGTTGCAGAGAAAGCTGAGTGTGTGGAGTACCTGTTACGTTCGTCTGTCTGCCCTAGTCAGAACGTTGTCACCCTCACCTGCCTCTTTTGTGTCTTACCTTTTGATCTTTCCCTACTCCTCCTCCTTGCTCTATCGGTCTCTTCCCCTTCCCCTCCCCCTATCCCTCTCCATTCACTGTTCCCACGTGTATATTGTATTGCTTGACCTCCCTTTGTCTCTGTGTTCCCTGTACTGTTTGGGGAGTGACTGGCCAGAGGGTGTGTTCGGAGTGAGATCTGTGTGCTGCTGTTGTTTCAGTACTACTACTAATACTTGCACTGATGGGGAAATGGATGCACTAACTTCACTGGCGGCTTCCATGTTAGAGGAACAGGCCACACACCGCAGGAGGTATTCACGGCCCCGAGTGTTCAGGCCCCGCACCACCTTCCTACAACTCACTGACCAGCAGTGTCTGACAAGGTTCAGGTTTGATAAGGCAACCATTGTGCAGCTTTGTGAGCAGCTGAAACCCCTCCTTCAGCCCCAGACCCATAGGAATAACTCCATCCCTGTCCACCTCAAAATCACTGCCCCTCTCTCTGTCCTGGCCACTGGGAGTTTTCAATCTGTATTAGCTGCTAACACAGGGCTCACCCAGGCTTCTATTTCACACTGTCTCACCCAGTTCCTGGATGCCTTTCTAACTCACACCTTTCACTACATCACTTTCCCACCACCCCCCAGGCCCTGCACAACAACATGGCCGCCTTCTATGCTGTTGCTAGGTTCCCCTCGGTCATAGGTGTGATTGACTGCACACACGTCCCACTCAGACCCCCCCGGCCACACGAAGCCACCTACAGAAACAGGAAGGCATTTCATTCGATGAACATGCAAGTTGAGTGTGATGGCCAGGGGGAGATATTAGACGTGTGTGCCAGGTACCCCGGTTCCACCCACGATGCTTACATCCTACAGCACTCGGGCATCTTCCGCAGGTTTGAGCGAGGGGAGTTCACTGGTGGATGGCTACTAGGTAAGTGCAACATGGACGTACCCATACTATGTCTCCTCCACTGGGCAACCCTCCGTCCTGCCTTCCTCCACCTCACTCCACAACCCACTATTCTAATCTCCCCCTCCCCCCCCCTGTACCTGCTCCAAGCAATACACACTCATCTATCTCATTCTGTTTCTCTCCAAAGGTGACTGAGGGTACCCGCAGAGGACGTGGCTCATGACCCCCATGGTGCATCCACAACCAGGGGCATAAGAAACCTACAACAGGAGGCATCGGAGCACCCGGGGGATCATTGAGCGGACCTTTGGCTTGTTGAAAAACCGGTTCCGCTGTCTGGACCGGTCTGGAGGAGAGCTGCTCTACAGTCCAGAAAAGGTGGCCAAGATCTTTGTGGCGTGCTGCATGCTGCACAATATGGCCCAGCGCAGAGGACAGGCCCTCCCAGAGGAGCCACAGCCACCAGAGGAGGCCCCAGATGAGCAGGAAGAGGAGCCCCCTCCACCCCCAGTCCACAGAGCAGAGCTCACTGCTTACCAGCTTGGTGTCAGAGCCAGACAAAGACTCATAGAAACAAGTTTTGTGTGAAAGTAAGTGCACATTTATTTGTAATACTCACATAAGTGTTACCATCACATCACACCCACCACCACCATCACCCACCAACCCTCACCTCCAGCATGTGCCATCACTTTCCCTGTCCCCTCCCCCGTCCCCTCTTACCCCTCCCACGGACTTCCTTTGCAGCTGGTGCTGCAGGGGAAGTCTGTTCAGACTCCTCCGATGGGCTACTCCCACTGTCCTCCTCCGTATCCACACAGCAGCCTGCGGCTTCGGCTGCCCTGTGGAAATCCGGCCACCTTGTTGGCTGTAGCCTGGCCACGGGACCCAGAATGGGAGCTGGTTTGGTGGGTGCTGCACTAGTGGCTGCGGAGGCGCCTGATCTCAAGGTCCACCTCTTAGCTGGTGGTGGTTGCTGCCCACTGGAGGAGGAAGTGGATGGCAGGTCTTGCTGCACCACCACCGGTGGAGTAGGTGCTGTGACCTGAGGGCGCAGGCCTTCAGTGCTGTGCTGCAGCTGTTGGAGTTGCTGGAGCACCTCCTGGTGGGCTTGGCGCTGCACCTGGAGCAGTTCCTGGTGGGCTTGGCGCTGCGCCTGCAGTGCTTCCCACTGCAGCTCTAATTTTTGCTGCCGGTACTCCTCCAAGCGCACATTGTGCCGCAGCAAATCAGTGGCCAGCCGCAGGAGTTGCCTCCTTTGGCTGGAGGGCCTCTGGCGAGAAGCTGGCCCCCTATATGCATCCTCCGCATCAGAAAACTCAACCGGTGGTGGAGGTGCCGCCTCTGCCGGTGGTGCTGGTGGAGGGTGGGCCTCTAGTGCTGGTTCTGCTGCTGCAGGTGGTGGAGGTAGAGGCTGGACTGGTGCAGGTGGTGGTGTTAGAGGCTGGACTGCTGCTGCAGGTGGTGGCGGTAGAGGCTGGACTGGTGCAGGTGGTGGTAGTAGAGGCTGGACTGCTGCTGCAGGTGGTGGTGGTAGAGGCTGCACTGGTGCAGGTGGTGGTAGAGGCTGGACTGCTGCTGCAGGCGGTGGAGGTTGAGGCTGTCCTGCTGGTGTAGGCCTTTGTTGTGATTGGAGGCCACTAGGGCCAGCCTCATTAGAGTCATCACCTGTATAGCACAAGGGTGAGGAAGTGTGTTGGTGAAAATAACCCACTTTGGTCTTTCAGCATTCATCTACATAGCCCCACACTTGATGACACTGCAAAGAGATGGTGAGGAGGATTGGGTTTTGAGACCCATGTGAACGACAGCCCCACAGGCAGCTGGGTACAGCTGGTGGACGGACAGCCAAGACAAGGACACTGCTCACAACTTTGTGGACCCGGACAAGCTGTTTGTTGTATATTAGTTAAAGTGAAGGACATTTGAGCATGTCTTGTGTTACTACTGACTTGGTACACTGCCTAGAACTGCTTTATGACCCCGATTACAGGCTCCTTAAGTTGCATGCATGTGGCCCACACTAACTAGAGCACAAAGGTGACAGAAGGAAATAGGCACAGTTTGGTGATGATGGGAAAATAGGAGGGAGTAGGGAAGGAAGAGCCCCAAAGTTGTGCCACAGAGTAGTAACCTACACACACCTATAGGATAGGAGCCAAGTGTAAAGTATTATTGGGGGTGCTAAGCCCAGTGCAAATAAGCCCTCCCTGGACACCTACATGATATTTCCTCAATATTGGGGGTGCTCAAACACCCACTGAGTCTGCTCCTATGACACACATTAATACTACCACTACTCAGACACCTTACACTGTAATTAAGCTGCACACACAGGACAAGTAAGAGGGAAGCCAATGACTACGGTAGGAATAGAGAGTAAGGGTACAGAGCAAGTGAGTAAGGGGTAGGAGGTGAGACACCATCATAAAGGTGGGCATTTATTCCACATGTGAAGACAGCCTGAGACACACCGTGGTGAAACTCCTCCCCCACCTCCCTCCTCCCCCTGGCCCCAACTTGTATAACACAGTGTAGTGCAGCACAACATCATAATAGACAACCTACCTGAGCCCTCAGGCTGGGCCGAGGTGTCAAGGGAACCGATCCCGTGGATGCCCTCCTGGGGTAGCAGGGCGTGGACCATCAGCTCCATGGGGGTGAGGTTGGCTGTGTCTTGTGCTGCGGGATTGGCCCCAGCCTTCCTCCTCACATCCCTCCTCAGCTTGCGCCACTTGCGCTTGCAGTCCTCCACGTCCCTTGCACAGTGGAAGACCGCATTTACCCTGTCACATACTGCCTCCCATTCCCGCTGCTTGGTGGTCACAGCCAGTCTCTGCCCTGTGGGAGCAAACAGGTTGGTGTGCCGTTGCTGTATCTCCTGCACCAGGAGCTCCACCTCGGCATCTGAGAAATTACCCTTCCGGGTTGGGGGCTGGCATGGCGGCATTGTACCAATGGGGTTTCGAAAATATGGAGTGGGCGTTTATATCGTCGCCAGGAACACCCATTTTGGACGGGGGATAGGCGTGTCTGATATGGGCGCTGTAATTTCGATTATACATACAATTCCTAAACGTGCCCAGCTGAGATAGCGATTTGGAGCTCCTGATTTTGATTATGGGTAGATAACTATGGGCGTCCCCACCTGCCTTCCCCTTCTTGATTGCCATTTAAACCGCCATTTTATGTGCTCGGACTTTGGCAGTTCTGATTCACGTGAGTTCTCACGTGTTACCCACATTTATATTAAGGTTTGTGTTTGGCAAGGTATGCTTCGGTACACCTGTGTATTTTGGGGGGTTGTTATTTGTGGTTGCCCTCAGCCCACAACGCTTCCGTATCCATCCTTTGGGCCTCTTCCTGTCTCCCATTTTCTCTGCCTGGTTGTAGTAGGCAGTCTGTGGGAGCTAAGAAATTGCTACAATCGCTCCAAATCAAGCACCCCTCCCTCGGTAAGGGTCATTTCACTGAGGCAGATGTCCAGCTAATGTTCCAGAAGATAGAAGGCGCACTACACATTCTTGAAACAGACGTTCATGGTAAGCTCTTATTTCTCTGCCACCTCTTCTCTTTCTGCTCATCATCAAAGAGTGTGCATTCACTGTATGTAGTCTGCAGTCATGTCTTAGCTCTCTTTTCACCAGGTTCTTGTGCACTGGTTGGAGGCCATCAGCCCCGTACTGTATGGTTCTGCCAGGTCCTCAATGCTGTGGTCCAGCTGTTGGAGCTGCTGTATTGGTTCCCGGTAGGTTCAATCCTTTGTTTGTGTGCTGAACCCCAGTCCCCATTTATGAAATGGCCACCCATTCTCACTTTTGATAGGAGAGGGAGGGGGAACTATATAGGTAAATCATGTTTTTAGCACAGTATTGAACACAGTCCTACAATCCTCCATAGTTCTGGAACAACAACATTTCTAACATGTAGGCTGCAAACTAGTTTCAAGGTGTCCACAGGTACTGCCTACTGAGCCCTTAAGACATGGTGAGGGAGAGAGTTTGTGGTTACAGGTCCAAACCCACATTACTTGCAGGTAGTTATAACCTGGTGGCTGCTGTGGCCTAGTGGTTAGCTCACCAGCCTTGTAATCATAAGGTTGCCGGTTCAATTCCCACTCCTGCCCCTTGTGATCTAGAGTGAGCCTCAGGTACAAACTTACAGTCCTCCTGGGACAGGGGACCTGGAATGTAGATCACCTTGACCTCCTACTGAAAAAGGTGTGAGCAAACACCAAATAATGAACATCATATTTATTTGTGCCCTTCTGTAACTCTTGTATTAAATTGCAACTGTGATGCAGTAAGCCTCCATCTAATGGTTTTCCCATTGTTTTCCCTTTTCTCCTCAGCACTATATACCATTGCAGATGCATAGAATGTGAAAAGATGAGGCAGCTGTTTGTAGGTCCTTGGTGGGCCCCCTCCCCACCAATTTGGTATGATTGTGGGTAAGGGTGTCTGGTGATCACACTGAGAAAACATCATGTATGTGCTACCTAGGGTTATGTGCAAGAGTGTACTTGGCAGATCACAAGTGCTAGACAACAAATCTATTATTTATGCCACTCTGTGCTGTGGGGCTGTATGGTAAGGGGGAGGGAGAGAGGCTGGATGGCCATTTGTGTCCCTCAACAGTAAATAGCCATCCAGGCTCCGCAGCCCACCCCCCTGCACATAGGGCCATGGAGGTTGGAATGAACAGGTGGGCTTCTGTATGAGCACCATTATCACAGACATGCATCAGCTTTCTCATTCACACTTCACATTTCATGCAATGCATATTGCTGCCTCCTCTCACATCAACAGCACCATGTGGTTATATGTAATGCACAACGCACACACTGTTAGTTAAAATGTGAAAAATATTATTTATGTGCAAACCTCAACATATTCCCCCCACACCCACCCCTACAAATTCCCCCCACACACACAAAAATTCCCCAACACCCCTACATATCCCCCCAACCCCCCCTCCAACATTTCCTCCCCCCCAACATACATACAAACAACCCATCCACCCACCCACCCAACAACCCCCCCCCCCACAAAATAGAAACTGTCACACCCCCCCCCCCCCCCCCCCCCCCCCGTCTAGGACGGGTGGCCATGGCCTCTAATCAAGGCCCTCTGTAGCAGGGTAATGAGCAGCAGCAGGACCACCCTAAGTGGGCCCTGCAGCTGCTCATTACCCTGCCTTATGATTCGTAGCTCCTGCAGCACCTGGTTCTGGCCATCTACCAGGTGCTGCAGCACCTGGTTCTGGCCATCTACCAGGTGCTGCAGGAGGCGCAGAACAGCCGCTGGGCCAAGGGCTGGAGGTGGCCCAGGGGACCCAGATGATGGCTCAGGGGATGGAGGTGGCCCAGGCAATGGAGATGGCCGAGGGGAGGGAGATGGCTCAGATGGAGCTGCAGGTGGGGAGGGGTCCTCCAGAATGTCCTGCTCCGCCTGCTGGTGCTGGAGCCCTCTGTATGTAAACAGAGTATGGATGAGATGAGCACATGCAACATGGCTTGTATGCATAGTGCAATAGCTGGTTGTCTGAGCCAGGGGATGGGGGAAGGTGTGAGGGGGCATGGCCTATACCCATGGGGGACTGAGATGCATCAGATGACATGACAGGGAACCCTAGAGACTGCACTGACACAAAACACACAGGACATGTTGGCAGACCACACTCATTGGTGACCAGCATGTTTGCATTGTTTTTTTGGTTTTTTTTTTTGTTACATTTGTACCCCACACTTTTTCCCCACTCATGGCAGGCTCAATGCAGCAGGCAATGGAGGGTTAAGTAACTTGCCCAGAGTCACAAGAAGCTGCCTGTGCCAGGAATCGAACTCAGTTCCTCAGTTCCCCAGGACCAAAGTCCACCACCCTAACCACTAGGCCACTCCTCCACTCCAATTGTGAGATGCGACGAGGGTTTGGTGACCTGTTTTTGTTGTTTTTAAGGGGGGGGGGGCGGTGGGAAGGGTGTTTAGCACATTACTTTTATGTGAGGGAGGCCATGACATCCAGTAAAAGTAGGGCCTCAGGCAGGTCTACCAGGACACACTATCCACCCACCCCAGAAAGGGGGAGAGTAAAGTGAGGCATGTCATCTCATTCATCTCGGGGGGGGGGGGGGGGGGGGGGGGATGGTCGTTGGAAGTTGCAGCCACAGTCATGGGAGGGCACCTGCAACCTGCATCCTTGATCTGGGACCAATAAATATGTTATTACTTATTAGTTGGCTATTAGCCACATATTGTACAGGACATTTGCATTAATCAATAAATATATTTACAAATACTACTACTACTACTTAACATTTCTAAAGCGCTACAAGGGTTACGCAGCGCTGTACAATTTAAACATAGAGGGACGGTCCTTGCTCAAAGAGCTTACAATCTAAGAGACAAGTGAATGGTCAGTCCGATAGGGGCGGTCAAATTGGGGCAGTCTGGATTTACTGAACGGTAAGAGTTAGGTGCCGAATGCAGCATTGAAGAGGTGGGTTTTAAGCAAAGACTTGAAGATGGGCAGGGAGGGGGCTTGGCGTAAGGGCTCAGGAAGGTTGTTCCAAGCATAGGGTAAGGCGAGGCAGAATGAGCGGAGCCTGGAGTTGGCGGTGGTGGAGAAGGGTACAGAGAGGAGGGATTTGTCCTGTGAACGGAGGTTACGGGTGGGAACGTAAGGGGAGATGAGGGTAGATAGAAAGGTAGTGAGGGGCAGCAGACTGAGTGCATTTGTAGGTAAGAAGGAGAAGTTTGAATTGAATGCGGTATCTGATTGGAAGCCAGTGAAGTACAGGTGTCCTGTTTTTGAATACTTACGGCGAGCCCTGAGGTGCCGTCGCACTGCCCGGATGAGCTCGGGCCTCTCCCACCTCACACAGCGGAACCTCCTCCTGAGGGATTCGAGGTCCCGGTGAACCCCGAAGCGTCTGTAAGATATAAGTTTGTAGAGCAGGAGTCAGGGGATGGTCCTTCTTGCCCTCTGCACACACATTCATTTGTTATTCAAATAGCAGAGAGAGGGTCAACACTGTTGGGGGGGGGGGGGGCACCTCCATTGGTACAGATTCATAGGAGCCACCTTTTTAAAATTTTTGGGGGTGCTACCCCCAGTGGAGATCACCCCTCCCTGGATACATACAAGGCATTTATTCTATATTGGGAGTGCTCAAGCACCCACAGCAGCCACCAAGTTGGCTCCAATGCAGATGATGCCATAGAGGTGGCCATGAGGTCAGAAAGTACTGTTTGTATGCATTATAATTTATGCTTGTAAAACTATTTTATATGTGTTATCATTACCCTATTATCAAGTATGCTATACGTTTAATTGGTATAATGTTTCCACTATTCTGATGTGTTGTAAGCCACATAGAGCCTGCAAAGAGGGTGGGAAAATGTGGGGTTCACAGGCAAGAAATAATTAAATAACGAAATACATTATTGTAGGGATGTGGGAATGGTCGTCCTTTCAAGAACATACATTTTATTAGTGATTGTGTATGTACCCATAGTACTCATTATCCTTGCATGCACACTCCAGTTACTGGTTACATTGATGACGGAGCTGTTATATGTGTAGGTACAGGAGGGGGGTGTGTGGGCCAAACACTTACCTTTCAAGCCTGTCCCTAATGCGGGACCAGGCTCTCATGGCCTGGAGCCTGGGGGGGCAGGTGGTGGTGGGTAATAAAGAGGCGATGGCGGTGCCTTAGGCACAGCCGCACCAGCAGCAGGCTCTCCTCGTGCCCGAAGTTAGGCTCACTTCGGTGCGCCATTTTTTCAGGTGTTGGAAAACAAGTGCCTTATATAGACGTCCTTGCGTGACGGACGTCCTTTCATGCATAGCTCCATATATGGATGACCATCCCATATATGGCCCTATCAGCACGTGGATGCCGTCGTAAGCATAGACGTCTTTGACGTGCATGCCTGGTTGTTATGCGTGCGGAACTTGCCTTATATAGATGAGTATGAAGCACCCGACCCTTTTCACATATACACAATATGCATATAGCTGCATGCAGTTCGGGACATCCAGATAGGGCACATATGAGGAATATTCGGTGGCGCAGCATGATCTTTCTGTAGTTGACGTGTATAAACGTTCCTCATATTTTCCCCTACCTGGATGTCCAGAACAGCATGTACTGTACTTGCAGTACACCTATGTACATTCTTTTACACACTTTCAGATTTGGTCGTTTGCACCTGCGATAATTGAATGTGTTAGGGCGCACAATTTAATCACGCTTATGCGCTCCTCATTTGGTCGTTTTGCTACAGGGATAATCGATTATTGAAAAACGCCCATACTATTTTCCGATTATACATGCCTGATTGTGGACGTTTTCGTAAGGACGTCCTAATGCATACTTGGACGACCTTTCGATTGTGCCCCTCCACGTATCTCTGCTGTTATGACCAATGACTCATTATCTCTGACATGTCCACGCTATGAGGGGCATAATTGAATGAAAACGTCTATCTCCATGGGCGTTTATCTCCGAGAACGGGTCCGTGAAGGGGCGGACCGAACCGTATTTTCGAAAAAAATAGACGTCCATGGTTTATTCGACAATTTGTGAGCTGGGCGTTTTTGTTTTTCAGTGATAATGTAAAATGAAAGCGCCCAGCTCAAAAATGAATAAATCCAAGGCATTTGTTCGTGGGAGGGGCCAGGATTCGTAGTGCATTGGTCCCCCTCACATGCCAGGACACCAACCGGGCATCCTAGGGGGCACTTTTACAAAAACAAAAAAAAAGGTAAAAGAGCTTCCAGGTGCATAGCACCCTTCCTTTGTGTGTTGAGCCCCCCAAATCCCCCTCAAAACCCACTGCCCACAATTCTACACCATTACTATAGCTCTAAGGGGTGAAGGGGGCACCTACATGTGGGTACAGTGGGTTTGGGGGGGTTGGACGACTAAGCATTAAGCAGCACAATTGTAACAGGTAGGGGGGGGGGATGGGCCTGGGTCCACCTGCCTGAAGTCCACTGCACCCCCTAACAACTGCTCCAGGGATCTGCATACTGCTGCCAGGGAGGTGGGTATGACATTTGAGGGTGAAAATAAAAAGTTGTGAAACATCATGTTTTGTGGTGGGAGGGGGTTAGTGACCACTGGGGGAGTCAGGGGAGGTCATCCCCGATGCCTCTGGTGGTAATCTGCTCATTTAGGGCACTTTTTGGGGCTTTATTCGTGAAAAAACAGGGTCCAGGAAAAGTGCCCTAAATTCTAGCTACAAACGCATACTTTTTTTCCATTATCGGCGAAAGGTGCCCATCTCTCCTCGGCCGATAACCACGCCCCAGTTCCACCTTCGACACGCCTCTGACACGCTCCCGTCAACTTTGTACGCTTCTGCGATGGAGTGCAGTTGAAAACGTCCAAAATCGGCTTTCCATTATACCGATTTATTCGTTTTTGTGAGATAAACGTCTATCTCCCGATTTGGGTCGAAATCTAGGCGTTTTTCTCTTTCAATTATAAGGTGGTATATCTTTCATTTTAATAAGTATATTTCCCAAGAAAATATCTTTGTGCATTTTTTCATATCTCTCCTATAGTTTTATGTTTCCATACGAAACAGTTTTAAAGTATTATCTAGTTGATGACGCCATCACGCTAATACCGTCACTACGCCAACATTGTTTCCTACGCAGATTGCTTTTCGCGCTGTTTTGCCCTTTTATCTTATGCCCAGCGTCCGCCCTCAGTTTTTACTTTCGTTTTGCAGCACAAAGGGAAGGCTCTTTACGGAGCTACATCTTTGCCATTGCGGCAAAAGGCGATACATGTTTGCATTTCTACGCTGGGGTGAGTAATTAGCTGTATTTTTATTTCTCCACGCCCCTTATGTTAGTATTAGTTTTATCTATCATTACGTGAACTTACTATCTTTTAAGCTGGCGACCTCACTGTGGTGGATGGCATTCCTCATTTTATGCATAGGGGTAGTTAGTCTTTCTCAACGTGATTTTGCACTACACACATTATCTCTTCCACTTATAAATATAGAGTTGGTCTCTTTGCCGTTTTTACTCTTTTCAGTGCTTTTCTAACCCTATACTAGTTACAACATACAGTTTTATCGACTGAAGACGCATTTTAATAGTTTTGTATAGGCACTGAACTGATTCCAAGTATACCTACTGTGACCCTTCTAGGTGAGAACTATTCTTTCATTGTTTTAGTACTATCCTCATGAAACTTATAACGTTAAGGTTGTTTATTACTAGATATCAGCTCTATTTTTCAAATTTACCCTTATATGCTGTATTACCTTCTTTATTTGTGCTTCAATCCACTATCCATAGATGTTTTTCAGTAGTCATACAGTGAATTAGTGGATTTATCTGTGATAAATATTTATATCCTATTTATTACTTTGCAAATTGATTATGTTTTTAATATTTTCCATTTCATACCAAACACATATATTGCTTTGAATATAACTATAATGATTCATTTGTGGGATGTACCATACCTTAATATGTCAAATTACTCTGATTATTATCAGTGTGTAAATATATATATATATATATATATGGTTTTTTTAATACTTGAATATACACTGTCTTTGTCTAAATTAACTTATTTTACAGTGTTCATATGCACTGTTTATTTACGTTACAGATATACCTATGTTTATTTATGTGGTTGTTTTTATTATTATTTTTATTTTTGTATTTTATTGTCAGACCCCTGAGGCAGGCGCTGTTCAGCGCCGAAACACGGCCCATGTCGGGTCATTAATAAAGAACTTTATGTGTCCCAGTCTTGAAGGCCCAGTGTTGCTTTTTCTGTTTGCCACCTCCAACATTATACATCTGCATGCCTTGGTTTCTAACACAATTCCCATTGCTCTGCCCTCGCGTGTAAAGGAGGACAGCGAGACTGCCAATGACCAGGGGCTGCCCCTTCAACTCGGAGCACAGAGAAGCAGGGGGGGTGGGGCTTGAACTTGGAGGACACAGACAGCGTCCTACAACTCTGACGACAGACACCGAGGCAGGGAGACCAACAACTCCGAGGACACTGGAGCATGGAACTCCGAGAACAGGGAGGGGGCCCTGGAATTCACATGACAGGGAGGGAGGCAGGAGGCCAAGCTGCAACTGCAAGGAAAACCTTGCTAGCGCCCGTTTCATTTCTGTCAGAAACGGGCCTTTTTTTTACTAATCATTTAAAGCGAATGCTACATACCTGTAGAAGGTATTCTCCGAGGACAGCAGGCTGATTGTTCTCACTGATGGGTGACGTCCACGGCAGCCCCTCCAATCGGAATCTTCACTAGCAAAAGCCTTTGCTAGCCCTCGCGCGCCGATGCGCGGCCGTCTTCCCACCCGAAACCGGCTCGTGCCGGCCAGTCTCATATGTAGCAAGACAAAGAGAAGGGAAGACACAACTCCAAAAGGGGAGGCGGGCGGGTTTGTGAGAACAATCAGCCTGCTGTCCTCGGAGAATACCTTCTACAGGTATGTAGCATTCGCTTTCTCCGAGGACAAGCAGGCTGCTTGTTCTCACTGATGTGTACACATACCCACATAAATGCTCGAAGAACCCTTAAGCACTATTCTGCAAATACCCACATAATATGCACAGTGCATATTTGCAAGGGCACCCACTTACCCACATAACTTACAGAATACTGTAAATTACGTGTGTCCCTCCTACATTTACATGCCCACACTTATGCCAGTTCTATGGCTGGTGTAATTAAAGACTTATAAATGTTAGTTATTAAATGTTCTTCTCTAAGAAAGATCTCTTCTCATCTTGGAGGTCTCTAAGGTCCTCTCAAGAAACATCACTATCTAATCATCAAATGAAATTACTACTACTACTAATCATTTCTATAGCACTACTAGATGTATGCAGCGCTGTACACATTATGTACAGGTACTTTCTTTGTCCCCTAGGGGGCTCACAATCTAAGTTTTTTATACCTGGGACAATAGAGGGTTAAGTGACTTGCCCAAGGTCACAAGGAGCTGCAGTGGGAATCGAACCCAGGTTGCCAGGATCAAAGCCTGCTGCACTAACCATTAGGCTACTCCTCCAGCAAACTTTATTAGGAGTAGCCTTCACACTTTGGAATTCACTCCCAGAGGGCCTACAGCTAACTCAAGATACCACTACTTCAGGAAGCAGGTGAAAGCCTAGTTCTTCTCCCAAGCCTTTATGTGGTGACTAGCTTGATACACACCTTGCAACTAAGACCAGTTCCACATACCTTATTCAACTGTACATATAATTTGCCCTCAACTTAGCCACCCATCAGTTGATCCCAACAACTTTGTTGTACTCATTTTTCTATGGAAGCAATTCTATAACTAGAGCTTCTAGTTAGGAGCCCTGAGAACACATGGTGGGAGCCTATTCTATAGTGACACCTGGGTATCCAGATTCCATTATAGAATAAGAGTGTAACCCAGTATTGACACAACTAACATTTATGCGCCTTTAATTACACCAGCCATAGAACTGACATAACCGTGGGCATGTAAATGTAGGAGGGACACACGTAATTTACAGTATTCTGTAAGTTGTGTGGGTAAGTGGGAGCCCTTGCAAATACGCACTGTGCATATTATGTGGGTATTTGCAAGGGCTCCCACTTACCCACACAACTTACAGAATACTGTAAATTACGTGTGTCCCTCCTACATTTACATGCCCACGGTTATGTCAGTTCTATGGCATTTATGTGGGTATGTGTACACATACATAGGTAAGTGCTATATTTTAAACATTTTCATACTTAACATGCACATAAATGCGAGCACCTAGATTAGAATTACCCTTCACATATCTACATGTCTCAACTGCACTTCCTATTTAATTGCCTATTAAGATGTTTCATTGTATTGCACTGACAATATGTGCATCATATCTAGGTTGTTTGATTGCTCAAATGCATGTTATTTGAACTTTGCTGATAATGTGTTTATCATATCTGTTTTATATGAATGTCCTAATACTTTGCCTATTTAGGGATTTCATTTGTATTGTACTGATATCATAAGAATCATTTCTGTGTTACGTGAATGTTCCTCCATGTTGCCTATGATGATGTACTACT
Source organism: Microcaecilia unicolor (assembly GCF_901765095.1). NCBI lineage: Eukaryota > Metazoa > Chordata > Amphibia > Gymnophiona > Siphonopidae > Microcaecilia > Microcaecilia unicolor. The sequence goes on along the minus strand of NC_044032.1, from coordinate 325,843,894 downwards.
ATCGTTTGTACCCTGCTGACATTTATGACATATGGTTATTATACTGTGCTGTTTTAACATGTATGTTTCATGTTGTTTCTATTATTAGGATTCAATTTGCCTGTCTCCAAATTTACCTCATTGATTGTGTTTATGATTATCTTTAGTCATTTTACTATTGTTATGCTAGTAACAAAATTAAGTTTTATGTCAAACTATGTACCTGGTGTATACGACCTTGGGTGAATCTTTTCATAAAGGTGGTTTATACATCCCAGTAAAAAAATTAACGCATTATCCTCTATGGAGGTAGTTTTACAAATGGATGCCTCCATTTAGGTGCACCGATGCTGTGTGAGAGAACCTATTCTATAAGGGCATCTGGGTGCCTGGATTCCATTATAGTATACTATCATAACCTGGCATTAGTGCACCTAGCATTTACATGCCTGCAGTTACACTAACCATAGACCTGGCATAAGTACAGTCATCTAAATGTAGCAGGGATATGGGTAACGTACAGTATTCTATAAGTTATACACATAAATGGAGCCCTTCCCATATCCTAGACAGAAAAGAAGCAACCAGGAGAACCAACCAGTGGCTGATCAGTAAAAGAAGTTTATTAAAAGAGCAACCTTGAATAATAAGCTTAGGCAGACTGCCTGCATCAGGGGCATATTTTGTCCTTATAGGGGCATGTGACACACCTTAAAAATGATATTCAGCGCACAAATGTTGCTTACACTGGACTCCTCAAGGTTAGTGTGAGAGACTTTCAAAACCAGTCAAAAGCACTCATTTTGCCTATGCCCTGCCAATATATACACCCTTGTGCATTTACATTCATGGATGGCAGGTTAGCAACATGTGGGCGTCCCTGAGTCTGGGGCTCGACCTGACTGGAGTTCCCCTAGGGCAGGCTATGTTGGTCGGTCTCTTAAGCTTCTGATGCCTAGTGCTGTCACCTGGGGAAGAAAGGGGTTAGTGGGTGGGTTTACCCTATTTTCCCCCTAGGAAAACAGCAAAAAATGACCTCTGAGAACAATGCTGTAAATAAACAAGTTGAACTGCTTATATCAGTATTAAAGGGTAAGTAATGACTAGAGCTTCATCTAGTATAATAATTTGCTCCTTCAATGTTCGAATGTGTCTCAGTGGGATCATAACCATCTCCTGACGTCACGAACACAGTGAGAAACATTAGAACGTTGCAGGAGCCTGCCCCTGCCCCTGCCGCCACGCCCCCCTGAGGTCACCGCCGCTCACGCCTCCATCCCCCCCAAGGTCCCCACCGCCCCCCCCCTTCCACACCCCCCCCCCCCGAGGTCACCGCAGCCACTGCTCTCCCCCTCCACCCCTCCCCCCGAGGTCGCAGCCGCTCCCCCCTCTCCGTCCGCCCAGCCACTTTCCCTCCAGGCCCACCCAACAGACCTGCCAAGTCTCCAGCGATACAGGCAGCACCAGCTCCGATTTCTGGCCACTGCTGCTTCAGCAGCAGCGGACGCTACAAAAACACCATCAGCTGTTTTTACGAAGCAAGCACCGCACCGCAGGCAGCCATCAGGATTGACTGTTGGCTCTGCAGCCCCTCCTCTCGCCTCTCACATCACTGCCCTGAAGGACGACCCCGGAGGAGCGCAGCGACGTGAGCGGAGGGGCTGCAGAGCCAACAGCCAATCCTGATGGCTGCCTGCGGTGCCGTGCTTGCTTCGTAAAAACAGCTGATGGTGTTTTTGTATCGGACGCTGCTGCTGAAGCAGCAGTGGCCAGAAATCGGAGCTGGTGCCACCTGTGTCGCTGGAGACTTGGCAGGTCTGTTGGGTGGGTGGCTGGGCGGGCCTGGAGGGAAAGTGGCTGGGCGGACGGAGAGGGGGGAGCGGCGGCGACCTGGGGGGAGGGGGAGCAGTGGCTGCGGCAACATCGGGGGGGGTGGAGAGGTGAGCGGCGGCGACATCGGGGGGCATGGCGGCAGGGGCGGGGACAGAGGAGAATCGGTGGGTGGCTGGAGAGGGGGGGCAGGGGAGAGAGGAGAATCGCTGGACGGGGGGGGCAGGGGACAGAAGAGAATCGCTGAGTGGCTGGAGGGGGAGCAGGGGACAGAGGAGACAGTCTCACTCTCTCTCTTTCACACACACACGCACATTTACTCTCTCTCTCTCTCATACACAGTCACTGTCAAACACACTGTGTCAAACATACACACTCCAAGTAAAACCTTGCTAGCGCCCATTTCATTTCTGTCAGAAACGGGCCTTTTTTACTAGTGTTGAATAAAACACTGAAATACATAGAGTTCTCTATAGCCAATATTCCTTTAACCAGTTAGCCTTTTTACCAAGGTAGCAGCGATTTCTGTGCTGAGTCTTTATGTGGGCTTGGCAGTGTGGCCTAAATCCCATCCTTTTCTCCACTCCTCAGTCTCAACCCTTGTCCTTTCTCATCAAGTCCCCAAATCTCACCCTCATGCAGAAATTCACTGGGGTGGTGGCTGTTGGACTTCTGATAAGAGCTTAGTCAGGCTGGCTGAGCCAGTTCCTGCTGTAGGGATCCAAACGCCAATTATGCTTCCTGGAGTCGCTGCCTCTGCAGAGTCCCTGAGCCAACTGCACTCCTCCACTGCTGGACCCCTGGTGCTGACTGCACCCTGGGGCTCTTGCCTCCCCTGGGCTCCTGGTGCCGATTGCACCCCAGGAGCTTTCACCTAAGTCAGGTTCCTGGTACCAATCTCCGCTCTGCCAGGCTCCTGGTGCTGATAGCACCCCGGGAGCTTCTGCTTTCACCTCGCTCCTGGTACTGACTGCACCCCAGGAGTCCCTGCCTCAACGAGGGCCCTGGTGCCTATAGTACCACAGGAGCCTCTGCCAATTGCTGAAGTACTTGAAGAGCCATTACCTTATCATTGGTGAAAAACCTCCTGCAAAAGTTTTCTCATTTTTATTTTTTTTATATTATGCGATTTCAAAACATTTTTTAAAGAAAAAATATCTTCAAGCATTCAGCATAGTACTGTGCAGGTATTTTACACTTGTAAATATATCCAATAAAGCTTGTATAAATTCATAAACATCAAAGAGCACTTAGCTTTCAACCCCCACTGGCTCTATCAAAGGAAGATCGATTTTCCTGTGCCCCAGCACATGTTGTGCTGCATCTATAACCAAAAAAGCAAATAAATAACCTTTCAAATCATCAGACTTGAAGGCACGCTCACAAACTCACATACTTGTATCATATCACTTTATTTCTTTTCATCAATAATATTTCCCTAAATGTGTAAGTGTGCCACTTTCAGTCTGCCTGTCTTCAGTGAATAATTGACCTAAACTGCTACCTGGTGCCCACCTCTCTCTGCATAGCTCAGTGATGTAACATTTATCAAATCGATACATTTCGTTCACAGTTCTGCTGCCAAGGCAAAAATGACAGCCTCTCTTATTCTCTCAGTGCACTACAGAGAGAGAGAATCTGCTTTTAAAACTCACTGTCCCAAAGATCCCCTCTCTCTCCAATTTCTCATTTTTCCTTCCCTTGGATCACCCATACAGTTTGGAGGGGGAAGGATATAGCAAGCCTTGAGCATTTCAGATACCCAAAGCCTTCCACTATTTGTGCTGACTTTTGTTTAGAGATATGGACTGCCACTTCAGTCTCACCCACCAAACTGTGTTATCCCGAGTGGCAGTAGAATCAGAGATGCTGGACACTTGGGGGGGGGGGGGGGGGGGGAGGAGAGGACAAGGGAATGTAAAATGGTGGGGTAGGGAAGAGGAGATGCTGGACCCGGGGAGGGGGATGGCAAAATAGAGAGGCTGCATACATGAAGTTAGAGAAGGGATAGCGGTGGACATTTGGGAGATAGAGAATGAAATGGAGACTCTGGATATGAGAGGAAAGGGTATTGAGGTGGGGTATGGAAGGGGAAATGCTGGATCCGGGGAAGGGGGATGGCAAAGGAGAGAGGCTGCATATATGGAGTTAGATAAGGAATAATGGTGGACATTTGGGAGGTAGAGAATGAAATGGAGGCTCTGGATATGAGAGGATAGGGTATTGAGCTGCCCCAATGTGTTACATGCAAATGCGTGCCTGATCTATTATGGGTATATAAGCACACACACTTATGTATATACCTATCTATACACCTATAAATGGTAGGGGAATAAAATTATTATTATTATTTGTTACATTTGTATCCCACATTTTCCCACCTTTTGCTGGCTCAATGTGGCTTACATATAACTGTTAACGGTGTTAGCCAATTACGGTTTGAACAAATACATAGTATGAATGAATACTCAGTGATACCTAGATCAGCTAAGGTACTCCTTGCTCTCTTGCATATGAAACATAATTGTCTGTTAACTTGTCCTTTCACTCCCAGTCATGTACACGCAAAGAGAAAAGCAAAGCACCTAGAAATATTCTTATTTATAATCCCTAAATATAACTTTATTGCTAAGTAAATTCATATGAATAACACAAATAGCAATTGGATGAACAAATATATTCTATTTCCCTTATAATGCTAATAAAGTTTACTTACAGATCTGTTAGAACTCTTTTTTTCTCTCTTTGTCCCCTGTCACTAGTTACAGCTCACCCACCAGGATGATTTAGAACCTGGAAACAAGTTTCCGGTTTCTCACATTCTAGCTCACTGAATCACCCCTCCCGCATTGTTTGTCACATGTGGAAATAGAAAAAAAAAACAGTAGGATGCTGTTTGCTTTCTGTCACTCTAAATAACTCCCGGCTGTGGTCAATCTGACCTGAACAGTGTAATTTGCTTTCAGTACACCATTTGAGAGCCAAACAATTTAGAAATGCAGGCTGCTGGAGCCAGGGGGGAATGGTGAGGTGGCACTTCAGTTAGAAGGGCTTCTGAATCAACCCAGTCACTTCTATGGGGTTTGCCTGAACTCTGAATCTCCCTTTTTCACTTGCCTGGCACCTTTCAGGACCTTTTTGGAAGAAAGCAAAGCCCCTTTCTTGAGGACTGGGCACTCTTCCTTTTTCGGTCGTGGTTCCAGCTTAAAGCCATCTTGCCTATACCTCCTACCTCCGGCTGCAGCTTCTCTTGTGCAAGTTCAGTCCAACCCTGTTCCTTGGTCACTGACCTCTTTTATACTGCTTAGCTTGCAAGTTCCAGAGTTTTCCATACGTAAGCTGTAAGAACAACAACTTGTTTTTCTCCCCCCATGAGATAACACCAAACGGTTCTTCTCATTCCTATCTGCATATACCCATGGGCATATCCCTTATCAAGGAGGGTCAGTCTGACAAAATTTCTTAGTTCTCAGAACTGTGTACTTGTCCCTATTCCAAATTTAAGCAAACAACCAGCCTGGTTCTTGTTCACTTAGACAAACCTCTGGCAAAGTAGCCCTGGCTATACTAAAAGAAAACAGGTCAAGTTATAGAAAATACCTGTATATTCCAATTAAAAATGACCCCCCCCCCCCCCCATTTTAAACCTTAACAACTCCTCCTTTTCACATTTTTACAAATCTGATCATGATGTGGTGATTTGTATGAATGTGACATTCAAACAACGGAGAGAAAGATACTAAATTTAAACAACTGTTAGCTTGTCACAACTATCAGCATATTAAGATGTCAGAGTTCAGTATCATTCTTCTTGTACATTAATCAGTTAATTATCAAACTACTATACCTCTGATACAATTGGTGTATTTTTCTTTTGTTACATTTGTACCCTGTGCTTTCCCACTCATGGCAGGCTCAATGTGGCTTACATGGGGCAATGGAGGGTTAAGTGATTTGCCCAGAGTCACAAGGAGCTGCCTGTGCCTGAAGTGGGAATCGAACTCAGTTCCTCAGTTCCCCAACACCAAAGTCCACCACCCTAACCACTAGGCCACTCCTCCACTCCACAATTTTAAACCTAATTCACTATCTACCTTATTTCAATTCCCATGTCAAAGCAAATAAATATAATAATAGCACTCTCAAGTAATTATCATTATTATATTTAGATTAATTATAAATTCATCATATTTTCTTCTTGATATTTATTATTATTATTATTATTATTATTATCATCACTGTTTCATTATGAATGCATCCAAATCAATAAGCTATTAGTTATCTTATAAACCAGTAGTGATGTCACATCAAATCACTCAAAAATAAAAATCAACTCATATTAGTGATGACACATCAAATCACATACAATTTTATCATTCTATATTTATAATTGATTCAAGATTTGGAATCAATATACATCCAACAAATTATGGATTTGGTTTCTGAGCCAACCAATGTTTGGCAGCATCAATCTACTGTTGTATCTGTGCAATCTGTCTGTTCAATCTTACAGAAAGACATTTAATAACAACCAGCAAGATTATAATGCTCACAAATACCACAATTTGAAGTATACAAAGTAAAATGACTGCAGGTTTCATAGAATTCAAGTATCCTCTTGCTGAAGGGGAATATTCAAACAAAGTCTCCCACCTCCTTAAGGCTACTGCTTCATTCATATTGTTCTCTACTTTATGTAAGGCACTTTTCACAACATGCAGGGTAAAGTTGAAGTTATCTCCTGCGTACTGGATAGCTCTCAAGGCTTTATTCAGTACCTTAATCAGGTTAGAAGTGAATGCTGTTAACAAAATATGTACATCTGGAATTTCTGGACTCAGCATAGCTGTCCAGACAGAATAGTAAGTTATTGGACAAGAATAATTCTTGTCACCTTCAATTTCAAAAGTGCCATTAATATGTAGTATGCAATGAGGGGCATAATCGAACGCGAACGCCTATCTCCATGGGCGTCTATGTCCGAAAACGGGTATGTGAAGAGGCGGGACAGACCGTATTTTCGAAAAAATGGATGTTTTTCAGCTGGGCGTTTGTTTTTTTTAGCGATAATGGAAACTAAAAACGCCCAGCTCAAAAACGTCCTAATCCGAGCCATTTGGTCATGGGAGGGGCCACGATTCGTAGTACACTGGCCCCCCTGATATGCCAGGACACCAACTGGGCACCCTAGAGGTCAGTGCGGTGGACTTCAGAAACAGCTCCCACATGCATAGCTCCCTTACCACGGGTGCTGAGCACCCAACCCCTCCCCCAAAACCCACTACCCACAAATGTACAACACTACCATAGCTCTTAGGGGTGAAGGGGGCACCTACATGAGGGTACAGTGGGTTTTGGAGACCTCCCATTTACCAGCACAAGTGTTACAGGTAGGGGGGGATGGGCCTGGGTCCACCTGGCTGAAGTGCACTGTGGTACCCACTAAAAGTGCTCAAGGGACCTGCATACATGCAGGCCTCTAGGACTTGTTGCTGCTATATAACATTGGCACACCAGTTGACACCTGAAGACTAATCTCTCCGAAAACGTCCTTTATTGGAATAAGCACGCTTACTCTCAGTTAACTGCAGATCAGAGGTTGTGCCCCACTGGCAACGAGTCTTGCTGGTACTGAGATTAGCAGTAGGTCAGAGCTGGCAGAATGCTGTACAATGCCCTCTTTCAGCCACATTCAAGGTAAGAACTAAGTTCTGTAACGTGGCTAACACATGAAAGGGATCTAAAACTGGCTTACAAAAATGGCCACTACCTCATAGACTACCGGAAACAAAACAGGGCACATTCTGACCCAGTAAGCAAGGGGAAAAGCACCATGGGAGTAGAGCCTACCAACTACCAACATCGTGAGCATTTAACACAAGCTAGTGGAATCACGGAGCCCAATACCCTACACCCACATAACAGAAAAGGTGTCACACTCACCCGAGAGCCACATCAGAACCAGGGAAAGGCTGTCACAGGATAGAACACATTCTGCTGTCATAGCGGTGGGTACGGCATTTGAGGCTGGCATAGAGGCTGGAAAAAAAGTATTTAAAGTGGGGTTTTTTTGGTGGGAGGGGGTTAGTGACCACTGGGGGAGTTCAGGGAGGTCATCCCCAATTCCTTCCAGTGGTCATCTGGGCAGTTGGGGCACTTTTTTGGGACTTGTTCGTGAAAAAAAAAAGGGTCCAACAAAAGTGACCCAAAATCGTGGTAAAAACGCCTTTTTTTCGATTATCAGCTAAAGACGCCCATCTCTCCTCGGCCAATAACCACGCCCCAGTTCTGCCTTCACCATGCCTCCGACACGCCCCCGTCAACTTTACCCGTTTCCGCGATGGATTGCAGTTGGAAACGCCCAAAATCGGCTTTCGATTATACCGATTTGGGCACCCACGGGAGAAAGACGCCCATCTCCCGATTTGGGTCGCAATAAAGGCGTTTTTCTTTTTCGATTATAAGCAGGATTATGATTCACACTCAATGGTGGTATTATCCCAAGTGATATCGCTGCGTATGCTTCGTAGCGCTATAGAAATGCTAAATAGTAGTAGTAGTAGTAGTGATAATCACTGCAATTGGTGTTTGAATAATGAAAGAACAATTTTCTAAATAGTGAACCTGGTACTTAGCTTTGGTAACAGTCACAATGAGGCTCATTTTCAAAGCACTTAGACTTACAAAGTTCCATAGATTACTATCCGCCTCATAATTGAAAGTTAAAAACACCCATATTTTGACCCAAATCGGGAGATGGGCGTCCATTTCCCGTGGGCGCCCAAATCGGTATAATCGAAACCCAATTTTTGGCGTCCTCAACTGCAGTCCGTCACGGAGATGAACAAAGATAACGGGGGTGTGGCGAAGGCGGGACTGGGGCGTGGTTATCGGCTGAGGAGAGATGGGCGTCTTTAGCTGATAATCGAAACAAGAAGGCGTTTTTGACGAGAATTTGGTCGGCTTTATTTGGACCCTTTTTTTTCAGGTCCAAGTCACAAAAAAGTGCCCCAACTGACCAGCTGACCACTGGAAGGAATTGGGGATGACCTCCCCTGACTCCCCCAGTGGTCACTAACCCTGTCCCACCAAAAAAAAAACACTTTACAAACTTTTTCCCAGCCTGTATGCCAGCCTCAAATGCCGTACCCACCTCCATGACAGCAGAATGTGTTCTATCCTCTGACAGCCTTTCCCTGGTTCTGATGTGGGTCTCGGGTGAGTGTGACACCTTTTCTGTTAAGGACACTGCAGAGTCACATCAGCAATGCATTGTGGTGGGTGTAGGGTATTGGCCTCCATGATTCCACTAGCTTTTGTTAAATGCTCACGATGTTGGTAGTTGGTAGGCTCTACTCCCATGGTGCTTTTCCCTCTGCTTACTGGGTCAGAGTGTGCCCTGTTTTGTTTCCGGTAGTCCATGAGGTAGTGGCCATTTGTGTAAGACACTTTTAGATCCCTTTCATGTGTTAGCCACGTTACAGCACTTAGTTCTTACCTTGAATGTGGCTGAAAGAGGGCATTGTACACCATTCTGCCAGCTCGGACCTACTTCTAATCTCAAAACCAGCGAGACTCATTGCCAGTGGGGCACAACCTCTGATCTGCAGTTAACTGTGAGTAAATGTGCTTATTCAAATAAAGGACGTTTTCAGCAAGATTAGTCTTCAGGTATGAACTGCTGTGCCAAGGTTATATAGCAGCAACAAGTCCTGTCCCTGGAGCACTTTTAGTGGGTACTGCAGTGCACTTCAGGCAGGCAGACCCAGGCCCATCCCCCCCCCCCACCTGTAACACTTGTGGTAGGTAAATAGGAGGCCTCTAAAACCCACTGTACCCACATGTAGTTGCCCCCTTCACCCCTAAGAGCTATGATAGTGTTGTACATTTGTCCCTCCCACGACCAAATGGCTTGGATTGGGACGTTTCTGAGCTGGGCGTTTTTAGTTTCCATTATCGCTAAAAAACAAAAACGCCATCTCAGAAAGGACCAAATCCATGGCATTTGGTCCGTCCAAACCGTATTTTCGAAACGAAAGATGGACGCCCATCTTTTTCGAAAATACGGTCTGTCCCGCCTCTTCACATACCCGTTTTCGGACATAGACGTCCATGGAGATGGGCGTTTGCGTTCGATTATGCTCCTCCACGGAACTTTGTAAGTCTAAGTTCTTTGAAAATACGCCAAATTGTAAGTTTTAGTAAAAGTAAAAGGTGACATGTCAAATACCATCAATGGGGATTTCAAAGTTTCATGTGTGAAAGTATACAAAGATGAATTACATATGAATAATTCTTATGGAATAAGTGGATGAGTTAACATTCCAACTACAATGTATCCATGATTTAAAGTTGGATAATAGTGGAGTTCTTCTGCTGTTTTTGGTCCTACTATCAAAACAGTAGTCTCATATTTTGTATGAGCTAAAATCTGTGTTTGCCACAAATTACTTGGAAGGTGGAAATGTCACATCTTTCGAATAAGAATTTAAAAGATAGGGCCATCTTCCTTGAATTAGATCTTTAAAAACAGAGGAGTAATAAGTAGCAAACATCAGTTGTGTCTGTGTACAGTCAAATATTTGTAAGACTTCTCTTGTAAGTCCTCTGGTGTATTCATGTAAGGCTTGATATTGTCTCCCTATATCAGTAAGAATAGTAGATGTCACATCTACCTTCACCTGAGAAAATTTTGCAATCTCTATTAGCATGTATCTGTCTAAATGAGCATGTTGTTTAGTATCCTGTGATAAAGCTGTCAATTTGTTAAGTAAAGATTCTACTCTCATTGTGCTCATTCCACTCATGAACGTTCCGGAGGTTCCTAAAATAGTTCCTAACACTCCAAAAAAACTTCTTGGTAACCTTTATATATCTTGGGGTCTAGGTACTAGACCTGTGGCTAGTATGTTCATCATTTCTTCTATTGGTTTAGTAATAGGCATACATTTGGCATTCCTCCGTGACATGTATAATCCTTTAAAATTCAGTTTGATTAGCATTACATGTGTTACTGTAGTGGATAAACCCACCAAAGGTTATAATATAAGTGGGGAAATAAATGAAGTATAATTCTATAAAGTCCCCTGTGCATGTCTCCTTGCTGCTATTGTGGGATTGGTCCAAGACAATTGGATCCAACAATCTCCGGTAGGGACTCTGGGAAATGATGTATCCTGAAAATCTGTATCACCATCCTTATATATAAGCCTTAATTATGTGTTTCTGTTATCAATGGGCAAAGTGAATTTACAGTGTTTGCTGCATTAATAACACTGCTGGTGTTATTATGAAACCATAATGTGTTTTCTCCTGCAGGCCAACTAAAAGTGATCTCCAGTGTATTATAGTATACAGTTTCTGGTAGAGTAATCTTATATGGATATCTCTCCAAGAGAAGTCTCATAGATATTTGAATGTACACAGACACAACTGATGTTTGCTACTTATTACTCCTCTATTTTTAAAGATCATATTAATTGCTTTGGGATTTAATATGACAAGCTCATTCCTTAGAACATCCAGGAATAAAGGGAAACTTATATAGGGTCCAACAAATTACTTAACAACTGTAGGGTGGAGTTCAGGGCTGATGGTTCACCTAGAGCATCAGATACCCTTAGCTAGCCCTGTCCTTTTCCCACCTAGACATCCTTTACAAAATTATCTTCCACCTCATAGCCTCCCAGGATTCTTTAACTCTTCTAGAGGGTGCTCGATTCTGTATAATAGGTAGATTGCATGGATAACACATTCTCCCATTTCCACTTTCAGCCAAGAACTCTCTAAAGAAAAAAAATCAAGTGCAAGGTGATGCATGTGGGAAAAAAGAATCCGAATTATAGCTATGTCATGCAAGGTTCCACATTAGGAGTTACGGACCAAGAAAGGGATCTGGGTGTCGTTGTCGATAATACACTGAAACCTTCTGCTCAGTGTGCTGCTGCGGCTCAGAAAGCAAATAGAATGTTGGGTGTTGTTAGTAAAGGTATGAAAAACAGGTGTGAGGATGTTATAATGCCGTTATATCGCTCTATGGTGCGACCGCACCTTGAGTATTGTGTTCAATTCTGGTCGCCGCATCTCAAGAAAGATATAGTGGAACTGGAAAAGGTGCAGCAAAGGGCGACTAAAATGATAGTGGGGATGGGACGACTTCCCTATGAAGAAAGACTAAGGAGGCTAGGGCTTTTCAGCTTGGAGAAGAGACGGCTGACGGGAGACATGATAGAGGTATATAAAATAATGAGTGGAGTGGAACAGGTGGATGTGAAGCATCTGTTCACGCTTTCCAAAAATACTAGGACTAGGGGGCATGCGATGAAACTACAGTGTAGTAAATTTAAAACAAATTGGAGAAAGTTTTTCTTCACCCAACGCGTAATTAAACTCTGGAATTCATTGCCGGAGAACGTGGTGAAGGTGGTTAGCTTGGCAGAGTTTAAAAGGGGTTAGATGGTTTCCTAAAGGACAAGTCCATAAACCGCTACTAAATGGACTTGGGAAAAATCCACGATTCCAGGAATAACATGTATAGAATGTTTGTATGTTTGGGAAGCTTGCCAGGTGCCCTTGGCCTGGATTGGCCGCTGTCGTGGATAGGATGCTGGGCTCGATGGACCCTTGGTCTTTTCCCAGTGTGGCATTACTTGTGTACTTATAATCTCTGGAACTCACTGCCGGAGGATGTGGTAACAGCTGTTAACATATCTGAGTTTAAAAAAGGTTTGGACAAGTTCCTGGAAGAAAAGTCCATAGTCTGTTATTGAGACAGACATGGTGAAGCCACTGTTTGTTCTGGGATTGGTAGCATGGAATGTTTCTACTATTTGGGATTCCAGAATCTTGTTAATGTTTGGGATTCTGTAATATTGCTGTTATTTGAGATTCTACATGGAATCTTGCTACTCTTTGGGGCTCTGGAATCTTGTTATTGTTTGGGATTCTGGAATATTGCTGCCATTTGGGTTTCTGCCAGGTACTTGTAACCTGGATTGGCCACTGTTGGAAGCAGGATATTGGGCTAGATAGACCATTGGTCTGACCCAGTATGGCTATTCTTATGTTCTTGTGGGGCATGCTTATCAAAAAATGTTGGATTATCTATTCAACTCTCCTAAAATAATGGTTCTCGATGAAAGGGCTATAGTGAGAGAGAGAGAGAGAGAGAGAGAGAAAGAAGGAAAGCTCCTCTACTGAGTGACTTGACAAACTGTTAATAAGTTCAGCAAAGGGTAAATGGAACACAACAGTTTAATTTATAACAATGTAGATTGCATGTTCAAATTTTCCAGTACAAATCTACGTGCAGAAAACAGGGGTGCAAGAGACAAATTGCCCTGAGTGTCAAGTACCCATGTCTCTCTCTCAATGAAAACAATTTCAAAAATTTTTCCTAAAGGTGCTAAGGAGGGGAATAATCGAACGGCGCCGGCGAAATAGATTGCCGGCGATCTATTTTGGTGGCACCGCAAACAGCTGGCCAAACCATTTTATCGAAAAAGATGGCCGGCCATCTTTTCTTTTGATAATACGATTTGGCCCGGCCAAATGCCAGAGTTCGCCGGGTTTGAGATGGCCAGTTTTGTTTTTCAGCGATAATGGAAACTAAAAGCGGCCATCTCAACCCCAGCTAAATCCAAGGCATTTGCTCGTGGGAGGAGCCAGCATTTGTAGTGCACTGGTCCCCCTGACATGCCAGGACACCAACCGGGCACCCTAGGGGCACTTCTAAAAATTAAAAAATATATATACAAATACCTCCCAGGTGAATAGCTCCCTTACCTTGGGTGCTGAGCCCCCCAAATCCCCCCCCAAAACCCACTCCCCACAACTCTACACCACTACCATAGCCCTTATGGGTGAAGGGGGCTTGGTCGTGAAAATAAAAGTTCCAAGTAAACCCGGCGAAATACTGATTAATGCCGCTTTTGTTTTTTCCATTATGTGCTGAAACTGGCCATCTGGTAGCCACGCCCATGCCCGCCCATTTCCCACCTTCGCTACACCGCCGACACGCCCCCTTGAACTTTCGCCGGCTCGGTGATGGGAAAGCAGTGATGGTGTCAAAAAAGGGGGTTTCGATTATACCGATTTGGCTGCTTTTGAGAGATTGCCGGCGATCTCCCGATTTGTGTCGGAAGATCGCCGGCGATCTCTTTCGAAAATAAGCCTGAAGGTTAGCTACAAAACACATGCCTAGGAAAGCTCAATATCCCATCCAACTTTTATATAACTATGAAAATATCTATACCCTATTTGTTTTAGTGGGGAAGGGGTTCAGTATAAGGTATTTTGAATGATATACTGTATTATATTTGTATTATGAAATGTAAGTAACCATTTTGTTATTTATTCCAGAGTGCAGGCGATTTCTCTAGGACAAGGCCAAGGACCAATTGCTGAAAAGATGATAAAAGACTCTTTGAAAACAGGAAACTGGGTATTTTTGCAAAACTGCCATTTAGCAGTGTCATGGATGTTGCCTATGGAAGAACTTATAAAATCTTTCACAGAGCCAAGTATGTATTACCATACATATATGCTAATTGTGGCTTCAGTAATTAATATCTAAACAACTTTATTTAAGAAATCAAATGTATTTATTATTTATTTGTTTAGCGCATTTGATATACTGCCGATTCCTTCACATAGGCATACAGCAGTTAATAAGTACAAAAGTACAATTTTACTGCCTGCATGGGTAAAATGTACATGCATACTTTTCACTCTGCAGGCTTAGCAAGAATGAAAGTATGTGTGTACTTTCTCTTTTCATAATTCATAATTATGTACATAGTTCCAAATATACACCCCAGGAGTACTTTTCCCTATAGCATAGGAGCTGACTTTTCAAAATGATGGGGGCATTCTATAAAGAACTAACTAGTTTTGGCAGCAGGAAAATGCATAAATCATAGAATACCAACTAACAGAAAAGTGTTCACCATGTTTTTATGGGTATACTTTCCCAGTATATATATGCATGAGTAAAGCTGTTATAAGTGATTACACCTTACATGTAAGCATATTTTATGCCATTTGCACTAGTACTCTGTAAAGAAAAGTAGGCACCTACTTTTCATAGAATAGGCTTGAAATAGGCAGCTGCTTAACCTCATGATTTTGAAAGATATGAGGGTGTGGCATGTATAGTAATACCCCCTTATTCATGGTGCCCTGCACAGCCACATAGATCATACTATACTTCAAAAGTTAGCCTTGAGCTAACCCAGAAGTTGATTAGCAGAACAGTACTAAGAACTAGAAAGGAAACCATGGCACAGTAGCTGAGCCAAGAGGGAAATCAAAACAAAGAAACACTATAGTTTAACATAAGAACATAAGCATTGCCATACTGGGACAGACCTAAGGTCCATCAAGCCTAGCATCCTTTTTCCAACAGTGGTCAATCCAGGTCACAAGTACCCAGAACAGTAAAACAGATTTTATGCTGCTTATCCTTGAAATAAGCAGTGGATTTTCTCAAGTCCACCCTAATAATGGCTTATGGACTATTCTTTTAGGATATTATCCAAAACTTTTTAAACCCTGCTAAGCTAACTGCTTTTACCACATTCTCTGGCAACAAATTCCAGAGTTTAATTACATGCTGAGTGAAGAAATATTTTCTCCGGTTTGTTTTAAACTTACTATCTAGTCGCTTCATTGCGAGACCTCTAGTCCTAGTATTTTATAGACTGTCTCTTCTCCATCTGAAGAGCCCTAGCTGCTTTAGCCTTCCCTTATAGGGAAGTCATCCGATCCCCTTTATCGTTTTTGTTGCCCTTCTCTGTACCTTTTCTAATTCTGCTGTATCTTTTTTGAGATGCAGTGACCAGAATTGCACACAGTATTTGAGGTGCAATCGCACCATGGAGTGATGTAAAGGCATTATAACATTCTCACTTTTGTTTTTCATTCTGTTCCTAGCATACTATTTATTTTTTAGATGCAGCTGTACACTGAGCAGAAGGTTTCAACATATCATCAATGATGTCACCTAGATCTTTTTCCTGGGTGATAACTCCAAATGTGGAACCTTGCATCAAGTAGCTATAGTTTGGGTTCCTGTTTCCCAAATGCATCAATTTGCTCTTGCTCACATTAAATGCCATCTGCCATTTGGATGCCCAGTCTCCCAGACTTGTAAGGACCTCTTGCAATTTTTCATAATCATCTTGTGATGTAATAACTTTGTGTCATCAGCAAATTTAATTACCTCACTAGTTATTCCCATCTCTAGATCATTTATAAATATGTTAAAAAGCAGCGGTCCTAGCACAGACCCCTGGGGACAGTGGTGTAGGAAGGGGGGCAGTGGGGCTGTCTGCCCCAGGTGCACGCCGCTGGGGGGGGGTGTCGGCTCCGCTGGTTCACTGCTCTCTCTGCCCCGGAACAGGAACCAGCGGAGCCAACGCAGCTCCCAGCGACGTGCATTCGGGGGTGGATCGGCCCTCTCGCCCGCCCCTCGCTTCCTAATTGAAGTGAGAATGCGCTCTGGGGGGAGGGTGCACGCTGAGGGGGGGCGCTGTGCTGCACCCGAGGGGGGGGGGTGCAGCGGCGACCCGCCCCGGGTGTCAGCCGCCCTCGCTACGGCACTGCCTGGGGATCCCCATTATTTACCCTTCTCCATTCAGAATACTGATCATTAAATCCTGCTCTCTGTTTTCTACGCTGATATTGTCCCATCTAGACTACTGTAATGCAACATATGTAGGCTGCAAAGAAAACCTACTACGATTGTTGCAAACCGTCCAAAACACAGCAGTGAGATTGATATTCAAAAAGCCGAAATATGATAGATCAACCTCACTACTCATAATGCTACATTGGCTCCCAATCAAGGCCAGACTATTTTTCAAAACCAGCACAATCATCTTCAAAATACTGTTTGACATGTCACTGGACTACATGCTAGCTAGACATGATCAAACTATCACCAATACATACAAACCCAGGAACCAGAGGTTACCTACTACTTCATCTACCCAACTGCAAAAGCATACTATATAAGTCAACCTACACAGCAGAATTTAGCTACCTGGGCTCAAAATGGTGGAACTCAATTTTTATAGTCATAAGAAGCATCACGAACTACCTCCAGTTCAGAAAAGACCTAAAGACCTACCTCTTCAGGAAACTATGAGTAAAATATGCACTAATCATTCTAGAACAACAATACACAACACAACCTCTAACTGTAACACACCTTTTCATTTAAGAAATGAACTGACATATCTTCTCAAGAAACCCACTAACTATTCCATATGCAGTAATAGTTAATTTGCCAACCACTGTAAAACACAGCATCATACAACCTTGTAAATGTAATTGAATCAATGTAATCTCTAACAACAGTTAAGTGTAAGCCATATTGAACCGAAACTCGTTTTTGGATAATTGTGGGATACAAGCATGAATAAATGACATGAATATTTTTGAACCAATCCACAATAGGACATTACCTCCTATCCCATGATTTTCTAATTTCCTCAGGAGTCTTTCATGAGGTGCTTTATAAAATGCCTATCAGGTTTTTTAGAGCAAACTACAGAAGAAATTAAAACACGAGCAACTGCAATTGTTACATTTGTGGTTTTTGCAGGATAAGGAAGCAATGCTCCGTTTATACTTTAAAAATATTAAACCTGAATTTATGGGAAGTAAAGTTCTAATTTTTCCTGATATTTCCCATTGGACACAATATAGAAGGAAGAAATTCTTGGAATTGAGACAAAGAACTCTGTTGATTAATGCTTCCTTTCAGCTGAGATTTCCCTGCAAGTGCTTGATTACCATTAAAGAAAATAGATATATATTCTATGAGCCAGAACAGTTGTGTGCCTTTTTAAATACGCAAGACACCAAGAAAGACTGACCGATAGAATTAGCCGGACTTTAAGATATAGGATAACCACCTATTCATATTTCTTTTTTTGTATTTGTTGTTAAAATTCCAACTTCCTGTGATGAAACCTTGGATCTCTCACTCTTGGGGACTATTAATCCAATATTTTTCTTGTATAAATATGGTATTTTTTGTGTTTACATAACATAGTAGGCTTATGTTTACATAACATAGTAGGCTTATGTAATATTGGTATATCAGTCAAAGATTTATGTCTTTGTAATTATGAAAAATCAATAAAGAAATTAAACATAAAATGCCTTTTCAAAATCCAGATAACATGATATCACCCGGCAAGGTTTCACATTAGGAGCCACCACCCAGGAAAAGGGATCTAGGTGTCATCGTTGATAATGCGGTGATACCCTCTGCTCAGTGTGCAGCGGCGGCTAAGAAAGCAAATGGAATGTTAGGAATTATTAGGAAAGGAATGCAAAAGAAAAATGAGAATGTCATAATTCCTTTGTGTGACTGCACCTTGAATACTGTGTGCAGTTCTAGACACCGCATCTCAAAAAGATATATTGGAATTAGAAAAGGTACTGAGAAGGGCATCAAAAACGATAAAGGGGATGGAACAACTTCCCTACGAGGAATGGCTAAAGTAGCTAGGGCTTTTCAGCTTGGAGAAGAGACGGCTGAGAGAAGATATGATAGAGGTCTACAAAATACTGAGTGGAGTGGACTAGATAGATGTGAATCGTTTGTTTATTCTTTCCAGAAATACTAGGACTAGGGAGCACACAATAAAGCTACATTTAAAACAAGCCAGAGAAAATATTTCTTCACTCAATGTGTAACTAAACTCTGGAATTCATTGCCAGAGAATGTGGTAAAAGCATTTAGCTTAGCAGGGTTAAAAAAAGATTTCGATAATTTCCTAAAAGAAAAGTCTATAAGCCATTATTAAGATGGACTTGGGAAAATCCACTGCTTATTTCTAGAATAGGCAGCACAAAATCTGTCTTACTGTTCTGAGATCTTGCCAGGTACTTGTGACCTGGATTGGCTACTGTTGGAAACAAGATACTGGGCTTGATGGACCTTTGGTTTGTCCCAGTATGGTAACACTTATATTCCTATTTAAAATTGCCATGCCATTAAAGTTATGTCTATGTACTGCGTTTCCACTTCCCATTGGCAGCTATATGGAGGTGTCTGTATCCTAGGATTCAGCTGCTCCCCCTGTAGCCTATTAGTCAGACACAGCCAGCAAATAGGTTTCAGCAACTCTGTCTCCTGCAGCGCATTGCTCAGAAACATCTAGTCAACCGGCTACAGGAGGAGGTAACAGCAGTAGCTGGGATACAGAAGCACATTCCCTTTCTGCTCCAAATTTAATACTGGGGATTCTCAGGCACCCATAGCACCCATAGAGCCATGTAACTGATAAAAGTACAATTGAATGGTACTTTCACATATGTTTGTTTGTTATTAAAATTTTATATACTGCCTAGCCTAATCAGATCATAGCAGTTATTATTTATTATTATTTGTTGCATTTGTATCCCACATTTTTCCACCTCTTTGCAGGCTCAATGTGGCTTACATGGTACCGTAATCGGCATTAACTGATTTTGTTATGAAAAAATACTAGTTGCGATTATGGTGATATTATGGTAGAGTGAGATACATGTATGGTAAAGACAATTGGGGAGAACTTAGAGGGAAAGGAAGAGTTAGGATATGCCCGTTACGATCTTTGGTTAAGTTGTGTCGCAGATGTCCAGGTTTTTTATATAGGGTCGATGGGGTATGCCCTTCAGAACAGTTCTGTTTTTAGTGATTTCCGGAAATTCATGTGGTCGAATGTGGTTTTTACTACTTTTGGTAGTGCGTTCCACAATTGTGCGCTCAGGTAGGAAAAGCTGGAAGCATAGGTGGATTTGTATTTGAGTCCTTTGCTGCTTGGGTAATGGAGGATTAGGTATGATCGTGCTGATTTTATGGTGTTTCTGGGTGGTAGGTCGATGAGGTCTGTCATGTTAACTACAGTGTAGTAAATTTAAAATAAATCGGAGAAAATGTTTCTTCACCCAACGCATATTTAAACTCTGGAATTTGTTGCCGGAGAACGTGGTGAAGGCGGTTAGCTTGGCAGAGTTTAAAAAGGGGTTAGACAGTTTCCTAAAGGACAAGTCCATAAACCACTACTAAATGGACTTGGGAAAAATCCACAATTCCAGGAATAACATGTATAGAATGTTTGTACGTTTGGGAAGCTTGCCAGGTGCCCTTGGCCTGGATTGGCCGCTGTCGTGGACAGAATGCTGGGCTCGATGGACCCTTGGTCTTTTCCCAGTGTGGCATTACTTATGTACTTATATAATACAAGTGCATAACAATACAAATTAAATAAAAGAACTCCGTATGATATAATAGAAAAGACCTAATCACAATCATACAAGACCACTAGTCACATATAAAACAACATCCTTATAAACATGAGTAGCATTTTCACAGTTACAGCATCCTCAGTAGATCCTTACTTCCTCTTCCTCTTCATCAACAATATCAAATGCTTGGTGAAAATACCTGTTCTCCGAGGACAAGCAGGCTGCTTGTTCTCACTGATGGGTGACGTCCACGGCAGCCCCTCCAATCGGAAACTTCACTAGCAAAGGCCTTTGCTAGTCCTCGCGCGCCCGAACCGGCTCGTGTTCGTCAGTCTTCTTTTGTCCGCGCTCGGTACGGTCGTGTTTTGCGCCCCTTAAGTTGACCCTCGCGCGTCTTTTTGACTTTTCGCTAAAAAAAAAAAAAAAAGGGATTCCAGAGAAGGGCCTTTTGGTCTTTTTCCCTTCCCCGTATTTCTAGTTTTTGGCCCCGTTAAGTTTTCTTTCGTTTTCGGGGTAGGCCCCTTTGAGACCTCGGGTCGAGTTTTTTTCTCTCCATCTTTTTGGTGCCGTGATTTTTCCGCCCATGTCATCGAAGTCTCCCAGCGGCTTCAAGAAGTGCACCCAGTGCGCCCGGGTAATCTCGCTCACTGATAGGCACGTGTCGTGTCTTCAGTGTCTGGGGGCTGGGCACCGCCCGCAAGCCTGCAGTCTTTGCGCCCTTTTACAGAAAAGGACTCAGGTAGCGAGATTGGCCCAGTGGAACGTTTTGTTCTCGGGCTCTTCGTCGGCATCGGCACCGGGAGTATCGAGTGCGTCGACAGCGTCAACACCTCCGCCCTCGGCTGCGATGGTATCGATTGCATCGAGGCATCGACCCTCTGCTTCGTCGGGGCCGAGGCATCGGAAGGCTGCGTCGGCGTCGGTGGTACCGGGACCTCTGTTTCTGCTGTCGTCGTCGGACGGTGGTGCTTCGTCTGGAGTGCAGGTGAGGGCTGTCCATTCCCCTGCTGGTGGCGGTGAGCCTTCGGGTGGGTCTCCACCTACCCTGAGGGCTCCTGCGGTACAGCCCCCCCGAGACCGACCTTCTTCGGCCTCGGCCCCGAGGAAGCGACGGTTGGATTCTACGTCCTCCTTGTCGGTACCGGGAAGCTCCGGTGACATGCTTCGTTTGAAAAAGTCAAAGAAGCATCAACACCGGTCTCCTTCCTGCGTCAGGTACCGAGAGCTCTGGGTCGCCGAGGGAGTCGGCACCCAGTAGGCATCGGCACCGGTAGGACCGCTCACCCTCTGTTCAGGAGGTGTCGATGCGCTCCACCTTGGACAGCCCGGAACAGCCTCCATGCCCGGAACAGACTCTGACTTCGACTCCTGCATCGGCTTCCATGTCTTTCTCCACAGCCGCCCTGCACGAGAGTCTCCGGGCCGTTCTCCCAGAGATCCTGGGAGAGCTGTTGCGCCCTTCCCCTCTGGTACCGGGGGTGCTTGCGCCTCCGGTACCGTCGAGTGAGGCGCCGGCTGGGCCCTTGCCCGGGGTGAGGTCTCCGACATCGGTGCCGCTTGCGGTACCGACTGCGGTAGCCTCCCAGGAAGGCTCCCCGACGACGTCGGAGGAGGGAGCTTCTCCGGTGCAGGCGAGGGAGTCTACCTCTCGACGCTCCCACCGTGGCCGTGGTTCCACGGAGTCGAGCCGGGCACGGCTTCAGACACAGGTTCGTGAACTTGTGTCTGATACCGATGGTGAGGCCTCGAGGGAGGAGGAGGAGGACATCAGATATTTCTCTGATGAGGAGTCTGATGGCCTTCCTTCGGATCCCACTCCCTCCCCTGAAAGGCAGCTTTCTCCTCCCGAGAGTCTGTCTTTTGCGGCCTTTGTCCGGGAGATGTCTATGGCCATCCCCTTCCCGGTGGTTGTGGAGGACGAGCCCAGGGCTGAAATGTTTGAGCTCCTGGACTATCCTTCTCCACCTAAGGAAGTGTCCACAGTACCTATGTATGCATCATGTCCTAAAAAAGACATTGCTGGCGAACTGGACCAAGCCTTTAACTAATCCCCACATTCCCAAGAAGATCGAGTCCCAGTACCGGATCCATGGGGACCCAGAGCTGATGCGCACTCAGTTGCCTCACGACTCTGGAGTTGTGGATTTGGCCCTAAAGAAGGCTAAGAGTTCTAGAGAGCATGCTTCGGCGCCCCCGGGCAAAGACTCTAGAACCTTAGACTCCTTTGGGAGGAAGGCCTACCATTCCTCTATGCTCGTGGCCAAAATTCAGTCTTACCAGCTCTACACGAGCATACACATGCGGAACAATGTGCGGCAGTTGGCGGGCTTGGTGGACAAGCTCCCTCCTGAGCAAGCCAAGCCATTTCAGGAGGTGGTCAGGCAGCTGAAGGCGTGCAGAAAATTCCTGGCCAGAGGGGTGTATGACACCTTTGATGTTGCGTCCAGGGCCGCTGCTCAAGGTGTGGTGATGCACATACTCTCATGACTGCGTGCCTCTGACCTGGAGAATAGGATCCAGCAGCGGATTGCGGACTCGCCTTGCCGTGCGGATAATATTTTTGGAGAAAAGGTCGAACAGGTGGTAGAGCAGCTCCACCAGCGGGATACCGCTTTCGACAAGTTCTCCCGCCGGCAGCCTTCAGCTTCTACCTCCACAGGTAGACATTTTTATGGGGGAAGGAAGACTGTTCCCTACTCTTCTGGCAAGCGTAGGTACAATCCTCCTTATCGACAGCCTGCGCCCAGGCTAAGCCCCAGCGCGCTCGCTCTCGTCAGCAGCGTGCGACTCAGCAAGGCCCCTCGGCTACCCAGCAAAAGCAAGGGACGAGCTTTTGACTGGCTCCAGCAGAGCATAGCTGACATCAAAGTGTCAGTGCCGGGCGATCTGCCGGTCGGGGGGAGGTTGAAAGTTTTTCACCAAAGGTGGCCTCTCATAACCTCCGACCAGTGGGTTCTCCAAATAGTCCGGCAAGGATACACTCTCAATTTGGTGTCCAAACCTCCAAATTGCGCACCGGGAGCTCAATCCTACAGCTTCCAGCACAAGCAGGTACTTGCAGAAGAACTCTCCGCCGTTCTCAGCGCCAATGCGGTCGAGCCCCTGCCATCCGAGCAAGAAGGGCTGGGATTCTATTCCAGGTACTTCCTTGTGGAAAAGAAAACAGGGGGGATGCGTCCCATCCTAGACCTAAGGGCCTTGAACAAATATCTGGTCAAAGAAATGTTCAGGATGCTTTCCCTGGGCACCCTTCTTCCCATGATTCAGGAAAACGACTGGCTATGCTCTCTGGACTTGAAGGACGCCTACACGCACATCCCGATACTGCCAGCTCACAGACAGTATCTGCGATTTCAGCTGGGCACACGTCACTTCCAGTACTGTGTGCTACCCTTTGGGCTCGCCTCTGCGGCCAGAGTGTTCACGAAGTGCTTGGCTGTAGTAGCAGCTGTCGCTTCGCAGGCTGGGAGTGCACGTGTTCCCCTATCTCGACGATTGGCTGGTGAAGAACACATCCGAGGCAGGAGCTCTACAGTCCATGCAGATGACTATTCGCCTCCTGGAGCTGCTGGGGTTTGTGATAAATTATCCAAAGTCCCACCTTCTCCCAGTACAGAGACTCGAATTCATAGGAGCTCTGCTGGATTCTCGGACGGCTCGCGCCTATCTCCCAGAGACGAGAGCCAACAACTTGTTGTCCCTCGTCTCGCGGGTGCGAACGTCCCAGCAGATCACAGCTCGGCAGATGTTGAGATTGCTGGGCCACATGGCCTCCACAGTTCATGTGACTCCCATGGCCCGCCTTCACATGCGATCTGCTCAATGGACCCTAGCTTCCCAGTGGTTCCAGGCTGCTGGGGATCTAGAAGACGTGATCCACCTGTCCACGAGTTTTCTCAAATCCCTGTATTGGTGGACGATTTAGTCCAATTTGACCCTGGGACGCCCTTTCCAAATTCCTCAGCCACAAAAAGTGCTGACTACGGATGCGTCTCTCCTGGGGTGGGGAGCTCATGTCGATGGGCTGCACACCCAAGGAAGCTGGTCCCTCCAGGAACGCGATCTGCAGATCAATCTCCTGGAGTTACGAGCGGTCTGGAACGCTCTGAAGGCTTTCAGAGATCGGTTGTCCCACCAAATTATCCAAATTCAGACAGACAACCAGGTTGCAATGTATTACATCAACAAGTAGGGGGGCACCGGATCTCGCCCCCTGTGTCAGGAAGCCGTCAGCATGTGGCTTTGGGGTCGCCGTAAGGGCATGGTGCTCCAAGCCACATACCTGGCAGGTGTAAACAACAGTCTGGCCGACAGACTGCGCAGGATTATGCAACCTCACGAGTGGTCGCTCAATTCCCGTGTAGTGCGACAGAACTTCCAGGTGTGGGGCACCCCCTTGGTAGATCTCTTTGCATCTCGAGCCAACCACAAGGTCCCTCAGTTCTGTTCCAGACTTCAGGCCCACGGCAGACTGGCATCGGATGCCTTCCTCCTGGACTGGGGGGAAGGTCTGCTGTATGCTTATCCTCCCATACCTCTGGTCGGGAAGACTTTGTTGAAACTCAAGCAAGACCGAGGCACCATGATTCTGATTGCTCCCTTTTGGCCGCGTCAGATCTGGTTCCCTCTTCTTCTGGAGTTGTCCTCCGAAGAACTGTGGAGATTGGAGTGTTTTCCGACCCTCATCACACAGGACGAAGGGGCGCTTCTGCATCCCAACCTCCGGTCTCTGGCTCTCACGGCCTGGATATTGAGAGCGTAGACTTTGCCTCTTTGGGTCTGTCAGAGGGTGTCTCCCGCATCTTGCTTGCTTCCAGGAAAGATTCCACTAAGAGGAGTTACTTCTTTCTATGGAGGAGGTTTGCCGTCTGGTGTGACAGCAAGGCCCTAGATCCTCGCTCTTGTCCTACACAGACCCTGCTTGAATACCTTTTGCACTTGTCTGAGTCTGGTCTCAAGACCAACTCTGTAAGGGTTCACCTTAGTGCAATCAGTGCATACCATTACCGTATGGAAGGTAAACCGATCTCAGGACAGCCTTTAGTTGTTCGCTTCATGAGAGGTTTGCTTTTGTCAAAGCCCCCCGTCAAACCTCCTACAGTGTCATGGGATCTCAATGTCGTTCTCACCCAGCTGATGAAACCTCCCTTTGAGCCACTGAATTCCTGCCATCTGAAGTACTTGACCTGGAAGGTCATTTTCTTGGTGGCTGTTACTTCAGCTCATAGAGTCAGTGAGCTTCAGGCCCTGGTAGCCCAGGCCCCTTATACCAAATTTCATCATAACAGAGTAGTCCTCCGCACTCACCCTAAGTTCTTGCCAAAGGTTGTGTCGGAGTTCCATCTGAACCAGTCAATTGTCTTGCCAACATTCTTTCCCATCCTCATTCCTGCCCTGCTGAACGTCAGCTGCACACATTGGACTGCAAGAGAGCATTGGCCTTCTATCTGGAGTGGACACAGCCCAACAGACAGTCCGCCCAATTGTTTGTTTCTTTTGATCCCAACAGGAGGGGAGTGGCTGTGGGGAAACGCACCATATCCAATTGGCTAGCAGATTACATTTCCTTCACTTACGCCCAGGCTGGGCTGGCTCTTGAGGGTCATGTCACGGCTCATAATGTTAGAGCCATGGCAGCGTCGGTAGCCCACTTGAAGTCAGCCACTATTGAAGAGATTTGCAAAGCTGCGACGTGGTCATCTGTCCACACATTCACATCTCATTACTGCCTGCAGCAGGATACCCGACGCGACAGTCGGTTCGGGCAGTCAGTGCTTCAGAATCTGTTCGGGGTTTAGGATCCAACTCCACCCCCCTAGGCCCATGTTTTATTCTGTTCCAGGCTGCACTCTCAGTTAGTTGGAAAATTGTTAGGTCAATCTCAGTTATGTCCTCGCCGTTGCGAGGCCCAATTTACCATGTTTGTTGTTTTGAGTGAGCCTGGGGGCTAGGGATACCCCATCAGTGAGAACAAGCAGCCTGCTTGTCCTCGGAGAAAGCGAATGCTACATACCTGTAGAAGGTATTCTCCGAGGACAGCAGGCTGATTTTTCTCACAAACCCGCCCGCCTCCCCTTTGGAGTTGTGTCTTCCCTTGTCTTTGTCTTGCTACATATGAGACTGACGAACACGAGCCGGTTCGGGCGGGAAGATGACCGCGCATGCGCGGTGCGCATGGGCGCGCGAAGTTTCCGATTGGAGGGGCTGCCTTGGACGTCACCCATCAGTGAGAACAATCAGCCTGCTGTCCTCGGAGAATACCTTCTACAGATATGTAGCATTCGCTCTGTATAGGGGGACTCCAACTAATCTGACCTCCTTTAGCTAAAATAAACACAAGTCTATATAGATGCTAACAGTGTCCACTACTGATACAAATAAAACTGTATTATAAATTACTAAAGGAAGGAGAGTCAGAGACAGTAGGCTGTTATTGTATGAGAAGAAGCTTTTTATTTAAACTTACCAATTTGGGTTACACTGGCATATGATTATTTCAGATCAGGCAGTACATTGAAATCAGAGTTAATCAATCAAGACAGTCCACAAGCTTTTTCTCATAGAGAGCGGTAAACTGGACGCTAAATGCGAATCCACAGTATTACTTCTCTAATCTTCAATGATTTAGGCTGGCAGTTATATACTCTAAAAATCACATGCATTTACGTCATTCATATTTCTGTTAATTGCTATTCTACCCATTATCAAATTTACTTTGTCTCAGCATTATCAAAATACTTTATCTCAGCATTAGTGATTTTCCATAAATCAGCAATTAGTTACTAGGATTTACTTCATCTTACAGTAATTTCACCTATCAGCAGGTCATCAGGGTCAGTCTCATTTTCGACATTGATGTCTCTATCACCACAGGTTCTTGTTTGTTCATCACCACCTGTTTGACTACCTCTTAAATTCCCCTAAATTTACTTGGTCCATAAATCATGCTTTAATATAATCATATTTCGGTTCCTTAGCAAACTGTTTGCAAAACACATTTACTTCCTCATTAGCCAATGTCGCAAGGCCTAGAACAGACCATCTGTCACATAAGCATTTCTGTAAATGTACAATGCATTTTACTGTTTGTCCTATTAACCTTTTGAGGCCTAGCTCGACACACAATCATGCAGGCTATTGTTCAGCCTGTGCTATGGTCCTATGGTCATGTCCAGCATATCCCATATGCTCAATATTATTAACACTACATATCGGAACAAATAACTACTCTACTAGACCATGCATTGTTTTACCTGAAGAAAAGGCCTTGAAATTTGCCCCCTTTTTTTGTCCATGAAATTCTGTTGAAATTTAAATGGTGAGATACAACACAAGGATAAGAAAAATGTGTCATAAGAACAATAATAACTAGAAAAATATTAATCTAGACATAGAATTAAGCGAAAAACGAATTAGAAGATCATAAATCTCTAATAGAGGCCTTCTGTTTATCATAGTATTATATGTTCCAAAGTATAATAATCTTTTAACATTAGTCAGAAAGCACTCTTAATTGGACCATATTTTGTTTTTACTTATAGTAGTTCCCAGTTTGTCTGCTAATGACAATTCAAATTTAAAGATTTACAAAACAGAATACCATCAAAAATGTATGCTGAGTAAATGATTAACTTTCCAATTAGATAAAACAGTTTTGATACTTATTGTGATTAGAATATCAAATAATTTCAGTTCTAGAGGGGATAGATCATCCTTGAGAGCAATGGATCTATAAATAAATTTAGGTGAGATTCCTGTAGAAATAGGTAAGATTTTTCTGATTATGTCACATACTTATTTCTAGTATAAGAACGTTAAATGACATTCATATAGAAGATGTAATAAAGCCCTTTGTGACGACGTTTTACGTGACCAGCTTTGATTTGAAGAGAGTCCAGCAAAGAATAGTTGCTGAGGAGTCCACAGTGCTCACTAATGCAGAAAGAATACAGATTGAATTGTACTTGCTGAAGAGAAGGGTCTAGTTGTTTTGGTCCAAAAGGAGATCCATTGATCTGCTGTCATTGTGTAACTTCAGTCTGATTCTCAAACTTACATAAACCAATTCTTTCAATAAGAAATTTGTATATTGTGATGCAGAGGGGGAATTTTCGATATGACGTCCAAATGGCAAAAAAAAAAAAAAGTTTATCACAAAACATTTTAAAAAGTAAGTCCATAATGGAAGAAGTAAATAAATGTTTTCTGATATTTGAAAATACACACACAAAAAAAAGATTTAGAAAGAGAATGCACTGCACGTCATAGACATTTTGAGATAAACATAATCACCAATCGGAAATACACCAGGCAAAACGTACAACAGCAGTACTGGTCTCCACGTTGAGAAAACATTCATTGCAACGGCAGCATGTTTCCTCCATGTTCAAAACATGCATATATAACTCCTGCATGTAGAAGAATGTATACCCAGTCATGTCTCTGCGCAGGGAGCCAAACTTTTGCCAGAGACAGAGCTCCTGGTCCTCCTGTGCCTGAGCTTTTCAAGCACCACCACCTGCCACCCCATAATGTCTCCATGAGGGCATGGAGATCCATATGAAGCAGTCTAGAAAGGTATGAATAAGTGCACTCCAGGACAGTGGCATAGCTAGGGGGGGACAGGGGGAGCAGTCGCTCCCCCAAACAGGTTTTTAGAAAAAATGGTGCCTATGCACCTCTTCTGCCCGCTCTCCCCATCCGCGTGGTCACGTTTACTGCCCTGAAGTGCCATTCTCCCTCCGGCACCGGCGATTCCCGTAGTCAGCCTTCTGCAAGCGCCGGGGCTCTCCTCAGGTGTGTCCCGCCCATTTGGTTAATCTGTTTCCACTCCCTGCCCCCCCCCCCCCCCGTCCTCCCCCACACAGCCGTCATTTCAGGTCACTCAAAACGAAGCAAGCAAACTTAAAAGGTGGAGGAGAAAAGAAATAACAATTGAATATCACTAAAACAGCTTCAAAAATTATTGTAGCTGGTAGAAATTGCAATTCTAAACTCTAGTTTGTGCTCATTTTTCTTCACTGTTCTTACATATAGATGTCCAGATTGCAGCGAGGCTATCCTGTTTCCTAATGGGTTCATCTTAACTGTAGTTGTAATCTGCCTTGGGAAGCCTGGTGTTATAAAGATGATAGAATATACTGAAATTAAATGGAAGTAGAATTAAACTCTCCTTTCATTGGGGCACATGGAATCACATCTTCATCTGTTTTGTAGACGTTTACCTTTTAGATACACAAAGGGATTATTCTGTTTTGAACGTGTTTCAGGAGCAAGTAGTTTTATAAGTCAAAATAAAAATAAATATTTTGTTTCATGCAGATCTCTTTTGTTTAAACATAAATGGGCTATAAACCCCTAATTCAGTCCACTGGTTTTCTTATATTTTGTTCCTGTGATGATTTATATTGTGCCAAAACTGAAAACTCTTAACTGTATCTAGTAGATAATAAAAGGAACACTATCTGCCCTAAAAAGTTGTTTTGTGGCTCTACATGAGGAATTATGTTATTGAATAAATAAGTGTATGTTTGTGCCCCTAGTCATGCATCCTATGTTTATATAATCCTTTCAAGAAATCCAGTTAATTATTTAACATTAGTGGAAATATCCACAGAGGCATGGTATCGTTGCATTTTTAATATGGTAATACTAGGGCCCAGGCAGTGGCGTTCGTGGCCTGGATGGCATCTGGGGTGGAGTGCCGATGCGCACCCCCCCTGCGAAATGACCCCCCCCCCCGGGTGCACGCCACTGGGGGGGGGGTGCCGCGGCGCACGCCTGCTCCGAGTTCGCTAAACTTCGCTTCGCTGCAGCTCCCTCTGTCCCAGAACAGGAAGTAACCTGTTCCGGGGCAGAGGGAGCTGCAGCAAACGAGCGACGAAGTTTAGCGAACTTGGAGCAGGCGCGCGCTGTGGCACCCCCCAGCGGCATGCACCCGGGGCGGACCGCCCCCACTGCCCCCCCTTGGTACGCCACTGGGCCCAGGTTATATTGAGTTTGTCTTCTCTGGACCAAACTTGCTTTCCTTGTGCCATCACTATCCAGCAGGATAGGCAGTGTCTTAAAAGGTGGAGGATAAAGGATTTTTTTCTTACAATAAAGAGTGACAACGTGGATGCAGCAGCTCATAGGTTTGCTTGCTTTGTTTTGAGAGTACAGCAATGACAGCTGCGTGGGGAAGGGGAAAGTGAGATTGGCCTAATTGGTTTCAACATTTTGATGTCACTTGGTCTCCTATCTATTAAACCTCCTTGGAGCTGCCAGAGGATGGACTGTGGGAGCAGGCCAGGGAGATATGTGGCCCCAAGGAGGATGGGGAGCGCTGAAAGAGACAGGGAAGAAGGTTAACATGGGGAGAGAGAAGGGTAAATGCTGGACAGGGAGGGAGAAGGGCACAGAATCAATACTGGACAGGGAGAGGAGAGGGGCATTGGAACGCAAAGAGGCAGTGCTGGAAAATGAAGAAATGGGGACACAGGGGCACTACTGAAAAGGGGGGGAGATAGGGGCTATACTGAAAAGGAGGGGGATAGGGACACAGAGGGGCACTACTGAAAAGGGGAGGAGGAGATAGGGACACAGAGGGGCACTTCTGGAAGGGAGAATGGAGATATGGGGACAATGGTGAAAAAGGTGCGAGATGGGGACAAAGAGGTAATGCTGGAAAAGGGAGAAGATGGTAACACAGGGGTAGTGCTAGAAAATGGGGGAAGATGGGGACACAGGGCAATGCTAGAAAAAGAGAGAGATGGGGAGACCTGGACGGCAGATGCTAGAAAAGGGGGAGATGAGGAGACCAGGTAGGCTTGTGGTCACAAAGGGGGGGGGGAGATGGGGACACAGAAATGGCTGATGCTGAACTTGAGGGTAGGATAGGGACAAGGGACACAGAAGGGAGATGCTGGACAGGACAAATAATGGTGCAGAGGAAAGAAGGATGGTGCACTTGGAGACAGAAGAAATGTCAGATGGGCAAAAGACCCTGTAAAGGCAGAAGAAACAGAGAAAAACAGAAAAGAGACAGCGGGACCAAAGCAAATGAGAAAATAAATTGTTCAAACAACAGTCATTTTGGATGTACTGCAGCACAGATTTTGATGGGTAGAATCAGGGACTGCAAATCCCCTATGAATTTGGGATGTGAGTTCACACTAGGACTGGTTGAAAAATCTTCCTTCTGGAACTGGATCACATGGCAGCTCTAGACACAGCTATTTGATAGCGGGGACATAAAATGCAAGATCAGTGCCAAACAGATGTAGAGAAGGAAAGGAAGAAGACAAGAGGCGAGAGAAGAAATGGAAAGGCCAACCTGGAAAAGAATTAGTAAGGCTGACTCATGGAACAAAGGGAAAAAAGACTGGGACCAGCCAAATTCCCAGACAACAAAGGTAGAAATTTTTATTTAATACTTTGTAAGGACTGAGATGTACCTGCTTTGTAAAATGTACAGGAGAAAATGTGTTTGTTTCTTTTTTTTACCAGTGTTGCACTGTTTATAGAGTCTAGCTTCCTTGGACAGCGAGTCGGGGATCTCTATTTCAATTCTGTTGTTGTTGAGGGTTTTTTTTTGTGACTCCCTATTCTGTATTAGATTGGTAGAATGGAATGTTGTCACAATTTGGGTTGGCCACTGTTGGAAACAGGATACTGGGCTAGATGACCATTGGTCTGACCCAGTATGGCTAATCTTATGTTTAAATAGATGAGGGTCTGTCCATGTTCTGCATGTGTGACTGAGGTGAAGGATTCTGCTAGCATGTAGTATCTGTGTAGGAATGTGTAACAGTGCAGTTTGTTCCAGTTTCCCAATAGTAGGTATATTGGTGCTCTACAGTCCAGTGTAATATATATAGCACTGTCTTCTGATAGGTGGGTTAGGGCTGTTATGGTGTGGTAAGTTTTGTGTTCTAGGGCAGTCCTGGAGTACCCCCTTGCCAGGCACCACACAAACAAAAGTCCATCTGATTTAAACAAGGTGTCTAGCAGTGGAAGGAATGTGTGTGCTATTCCTCAATATTTTTACTTTGTAGTTAAGAAGACAGGTTGCCTGCTCTGGCCAGTCCAGGGACCTCTTCTGCATCCTGCCTCCTGATGTAACTTACTGTTTCCTTGTAGGCAGGACACAACAGAGACAGCCTGTATTAATCATTGCCCACTATAGCACCTGAGCAACAACACAGGCACTGCTGTCTAGCTGACACCAACCGGCGCCTATTTTATAAAAGTCTGCTCCCCCTGAGATCAGAACCTGGCTACGCCTCTGCTCCAGGATCACAAGTGCAAGCACCATACTGTGACTTCTCTTTGTTGTTGCAATACATATTATTGAATTTTCATAAGAATGAATAACAAAACATATGTGAAATCAAAATGTCCAGAATATCTAATGACAAGTAATTATGGGGCCCTCTCCACTAATCTTTCAATGCTGAAATGAGGGGCTGCACATATCTGGATCCCCTTTCCCGCCCCCCCCCCCCAGCGCCAGCATGCTGCCCCACGCCTACATATTCATGGGAATGTTGGCAGCAGCTCATTAAAGTACATTGAACCACCCCAAGGCACACCTGGTATACCCCACTGATCATCCTTACCTCCCAGGGTACACATGCTCCACAGAAAGGCCATCATGCCACCCTCTGTCCCCATGGTCACCTTAGCTCAGACAGCACCTGTGCCTATATACTGCATACTCACCCCCCCCCCCCCCAATCTGGCTGTAGCCATCTGTCACAGGCTATGTGAGGAGCATTGGAAGATATGGCAGAAAGATCCAGGCCTCATCCAGCACATGAGACAGACTACTACTACTACTTATCATTTCTATAGCGCTACTAGACGTACAAAGCATTGTACACTTGAACATGAAGAGACAGTCCCTGCTCAACAGAGCTTACAATCTAATTAGGACAAACAGGACAAATAAGAGATAAGGGAATTACTAAGGAGGGGATGATAAAATAAGGGTCCTGAACAAGTGAGTAAGGGTTAGGAGTTAAAAGAGAGCTT
Source organism: Microcaecilia unicolor (assembly GCF_901765095.1). Lineage (NCBI taxonomy): Eukaryota > Metazoa > Chordata > Amphibia > Gymnophiona > Siphonopidae > Microcaecilia > Microcaecilia unicolor. The sequence continues at coordinate 325,810,825 of NC_044032.1, read as the reverse complement.
CAGGGTCCAAGATGGCCACCGAACAGGAAGGACGCGCTTTTTGAGCTCTCCAGCTTTACCTGAAATTACCTTGTTATGCTGAAGAGAAGGGGAAGGGCTGCGGCAGCTGCCTCCCAGCAGCAAAGAAACCTGGTTTTTTCGGGTCCGATGGACTCATTCGTACGGAGAGCCGCAGACTTGGTATTGCCGTCGGAAGGTGGCCCGCATGTCCAGCCCACACCTGGAGATAGTGGGCAGGACAATGGGCTGGAAGTTTCTCTGAGCCCAGACGGCAGAGACCCGCCTCCCCAGCCAGTGTGTAGCAGCTCGCCGAAGACCGCGCCCTCAGGCCCCCAAACCGAAGTGCTAGCGAGCATGGTGAGACGGGAGGCAATTACAAGCTCTTCGGAGGATGTGGGGAGTCTTTCAATCCCCACTATAACTGCACACGCTGAAGGAAGAACGAGTGAGGAAGCGGTAGGAGCGGATGGAAGGGAGGTATCGAAACATGGTGAGGCAGAAGAAATTTTTTCCTTTAAAAAATCTGCTGAAGTAACTCTAGACAATCTGTGGTATTTAATATTAGAACTTGGGCAGGCTTTATGCCCCCAGATGAAGAAAATGGATGAAGAAATTATTGTGTTGAATGGGAAAATGAAGGAAGTGGAAAATTAAATTAAATCAGTGACATTGCAGACCAATAATTTGGAGAAAGAAGTTCAACAGATTCAGACATTGCAAATGACTATGATTAAGGATATATCTAACCTAAGGAGAAAATCAGGGCTGTTTGAAAACTATTCGAGAAGTAATAATTTGCGGTTCATTAATTTTCCTTTACAACCTCTGATTTCACCAAGGGAGATGCTACTTTAAAGAAGTCCTAGATATTAATGAGGAACAGACTCCTCCTATTTCCCAGGCTTTTTATATTTCAGGAAAAAAAAGATGAGAAATTATTGAATAATCAACCATTAGATGTCACAGCATTGCTTGAAAGTTCTGATTCAGAACAAATAACTGCATCAACTTTAGTTGCTACGGTTGCATTGACCTCTAATAAAGTATGGATATTAAGAAAATTCTTTCAAAAAAAAAAAAAAACCTTTAGAGGTTTACAAACTAGGGTGTTCCCTGATTTATCAAGAGAAACGCAAAAGCGTAGACAAAAGTTTTTGCAATTAAAACAGGAGACGCTCCAATTGGGAGCTACCTTCTACCTTAAATATCCATTGTGAAAGATCCGTCCCTACTCCAGGGGTTTTCAGGATCCCGTCTCTTCCTTTGGAGACTCCAGCTATGGGCCAAGCGTCATGCCCGGCCCCATAACCCACTGTAATCCACAGGGCACGACTCGGGTAACCAATAATTCCAAAAGAAAACCAGCAAGTTTTTATTTCCTTGGCGCTCACAGTCCAGCAGTTCAAAATAAAACAGGTACAAAAACACAGTCCCCACTGTTTTCCTCTTCAATAGAATCAGCACAGCAGGGTAAAAAGAAACATAAACCCCACTGCTTCCAGAACTCAGTTCGTTCCCCTTAAACAGTCCTACAGCCTAGCGCTTCACCCCCCTGGGGGAGCGTCTGCAGGCTACAGCTCAAAAAAAAAGGAAAAAACCCCACTGCTACACGTCTTCCCCCAGGTGCACTGGCAAACAGTTCAAAAAAACATCTTCCTTTCTCTTTGATTAGTTCACACAGGAAAAAACAATAATCCCTCCCAAAACAACACACTTTTCCCTCTAAGGAGTTCAGCAGCACACAGTTCAATACAGCTTGAACTCTATGGGGAGATACAAGGGTCCCACCCTTTCTGGGTCACACTTTCACTATCACCGACCCTTCTCCCGCATGACCCTTTCTTTTCCCTTTCAGTCCAGCTTCCATACCAAGAAGTCACCTGCTTCCTCAGCTTTTTCCCCAATGATTGCTGCTATGTCCATGGGCTCCTCCAGGCTCTCCCCCTCCCCTCTCTGTCTAACCTCTTGCCACTCCATGGGTTCCTCGTCCCACCCTTTTCTCAACTGTTCCTCCTCCTCCTGATTAAACCCAGGGGACACCTCCCTTGCCTTGTCATGGTTCTCCCCTGGAGGCTGATGGGGAGGATAGTTTCTATACCAGGGTTTTCCCCGGGGCTGATGGGTATTGTAGTTCTTTTCCAGCTTCCATTTTTCAGTGGGAAGAAACCCTTTTCTTTTCTCCCTCTGTGGAAGTAGCAAAGGCAAGGCTCTGTTCTGTCTCCCTTTCCTCTGGACCCTCTTCATTTCTTCTTGTTCCACTTCCATTTTATCCACCCCCTCGTCCTCCTCTTCACACCATGCAAGTGTTTGGTAACTTATCAGTCTGTTAAGTATGCGTATTTTGATCCCTCTCAACTGAGCTCCTTTATAACATCAAAAAGAGCTCTTTAGTAAATTTAAACTAGTCTGTAAGCACTAAAATCTCGATCTACTTTCCTATTTCTATTGTTGTACATTTATCTTTTTTTTTAATCTCCAGTCTTTGGGAAAATTGGACTCCTTATGGTGGACTTTAATATGCTAAAGAAATCTATTCTTCCTATTTTTGTATTTCATGGAAGCCTTTGGGCTGTTTAAATATGTTAGCGGATTTTCCTGTTCTCAAGTTGATTTACTTGTGATTTGTAAATTTAAAAATCATAAATAAAACATTTTAAAAAAAGAGAGCTTCAGGGCCCGACATAAGTGCCACTGACATCTTAGATCATGGCCTCAGTGTGCAGCTATCCTCATTACAGTGTGCTCACAACCCCAGTATCCACTAGATTGTATTTCAGATAAGCCCAAGCCTATGAGATGACATAAAAAGGAGGGGGGGGGGGGGAAAGGGATGTTGGACAGCATCCTCCTGTGACCATAAGAAAAACGGCCCGCATATCACATACAGCTACCTAGCACATTGCGGCATCTATGGCAGGATAAATGAAATAATCACCAGAAAGACCAACAGTGGGAATCAAACCCATGTTCCTTATGTTGAGGGGCCACAGCCCTAACCCCTACACCACACACATACTTGACAAAGGAGTGTGCAAGGATGAGAGTACACTGACCACAGAGGGGACTAAGTGCACAAATAGCCACCCAAATGGATGGTCTCTTATGGGCCACACCTCACATTGATTGTGTATAGCATAGTGTGGTCCAAAGTTAGGTATGCTTCCCTGTGAAACGTCTCTCAAGGCCCAGGTGGGGACCCTTCAAATCTCTACATGAAAGTGGGGGGTTTGGGGGACAATGAGGTTTTGATAGGGAAGGGGGCAAGATATAGAGCAAGGGACTGGTGTGGCTGGCCGGCTAGCAGGTATGGACAAGGACTTGAGGAGGCAAGAAACAGAGGAGGCAAGGCAGGAATGTGAGGGTCAAAAGGTTTAGACTGAGGCAAAAAAACAAAGGTAACAGACCACTCAGCAACTCTCCACTCTTTTTCACAAGCCAGGAATTCCAGTTCTACTACTACTACTACTACTATTTAGCATTTCTATAGCGCTACAAGGCGTACGCAGCGCTGCACAAACATAGAAGAAAGACAGTCCCTGCTCAAAGAGCTTACAATCTAATAGACACAAAAATAAAGTAAGCAAATCAAATCAATTAATGTGTACAGGAAGGAGGAGAGGAGGGTAGGTGGAGGCGAGTGGTTACAAGTGGTTACGAGTCAAAAGCAATGTTAAAGAGGTGGGCTTTCAGTCTAGATTTAAAGATGGCCAAGGATGGGGCAAGACGTAGGGGCTCAGGAAGTTTATTTCAGGCGTAGGGTGCAGCGAGACAGAAGGCGTGAAGTCTGGAGTTGGCAGTAGTGGAGAAGGGAACAGATAAGAAGGATTTATCCATGGAGCGGAGTGCACGGGAAGGGGTGTAGGGAAGGACGAGTGTGGAGAGATACTGGGGAGCAGCAGAGTGAGTACATTTATAGGTTAGTAGAAGAAGTTTGAACAGGATGCGAAAACGGATAGGGAGCCAGTGAAGCGACTTGAGGAGAGGGGTAGTATGAGTAAAGCAACCCTGGCAGAAGATGAGACGGGCAGCAGAGTTTTGAACCGATTGGAGAGGGGAGAGGTGACTAAGTGGGAGGCCAGCAAGAAGCAGATTGCAGTAGTCTAAACAAGAGGTGACAAGGGTGTGGATGAGGGTTTTGGTAGAGTGCTCGGAAAGAAAGGGGCGGATTTTACGGATGTTGTAAAGAAAGAAACGACAGGTCTTGGCGATCTGCTGGATATGAGCAGAGAAGGAGAGAGAAGAGTCAAAGATGACCCCAAGATTTCGAGCTGAGGAGACAGGGAGAATGAGAGAGCCATCAACAGAAATAGAAAACTGGGGGAGTGGGGAGGTGGGTTTGGGGGGAAAAATGAGAAGCTCGGTGTTGGTCATGTTTAATTTCAGGTGGCGTTGAGACATCCAGACAGCAATGTCAGACAAGCATGCTGAAACTTTGGTTTGGATGCAAGGTGAGATATCAGGGGTAGAAAGGTGAATTTGGGAGTCATCAGCATAGAGATGGTAGGAAAAGCCATGGGATGAGATTAATGAACCAAGGGAAGACGTATAGATAGAAAAGAGGAGGGGACCAAGAACAGAACCCTGAGGTACGCCGACAGGCAGAGGGATAGAAGTAGAAGAGGATCCACCAGAGTGAACACTGAAGGTGCGGAGGGAGAGGTAGGAAGAGAACCAGGAAAGAACAGAGCCCTGGAATCCAAGTGGGGACAGGGTATCAAGGAGTATGCTGTGATCGACAGTGTCAAAAGCAGCGGAAAGATCAAGAAGAATGAGGATGGAATAGAGACCTCTGGATTTAGCCAGTAATAGGTCATTGGAGACTTTAGTAAGCACAGTTTCGGTTGAGTGGAGAGGGCGAAAACCAGATTGTAGTGGGTGAAGAATAGCATGTGAGGAGAGAAAATCAAGGCAGCGGTGGTGTAATTTGGAGAGAAAAGGGAGGAGGGAGATGGGTCGGTAATTAGAGGGACAAGTAGGGTCGAGTGAAGGCTTCTTAAGGAGAGGTGTGACCACAGCATGTTTAAAGGCAGTAGGGACAGTTGCAGTGGAAAGTGAGAGGTTGAGAATGTGACAGATAAAAGGAATAAGAGCAGGTGAGATGGCATTAAGAAGGTGGGTGGGAATGGGATCAAAGGAACAGGTGGTACATTTTGAGGAAGAAAGGAGAAGTGTAGTTTCCTCTATAGTGACTTCAGGAAAGGAGGAAAAGGAATGAGGGGAAGGAGAGAGAGGGGAACGGACTAGTGGAGGGCGAGTGTAGTTTCCTCTATAGTAACTTCAGGAAAGGAGGAAAAGGAATGAGGGGAAGGAGAGAGAGGGGAACGGACTAGTGGAGGGAGAGTTCTCCAGTCTCCAACTCAGCAAAATCACAAATGGTTCCAAAGACAAGTTTGGTCTTGAGCTAGTCGCTTTTAAAGTAGGTCTAAATCACAACATTTTTCTTTCCAGCACAAGAAAATCGTTTTGCTGTCCATTATCGCAAAAAAACATAGCATCATGTAACACTGTCCATCTACCACACATGATGTGCCCCCAAAACACCCACTCTGAAAATGTTTTTTTTTGTCGAATATCAGACTTCTACTTTTTTTTAGGGGGGGGGGGATTGTTGATTATATAGTTTAAAAGTTTCCTGTGAGAAACACGTCTATCTGCTCCTTATGTTATTTTTGCTTGTTTTTTTCTTTTGATTATGAGCCCCAATATGTCCTTGAGTAAATAACTGATGAAGTTAGTTTGTTTGTGTAGAAAGCCAGTGACATCCCTACAGAGTTATAAACGATTTATGATATAATGAAAAATCAGGAAAGAGAACCCCAAATCTATCTTTAGGAGCCTGTGACAGGTTCTACAGAACACTGCCCCTGTCCCTTAGGGAAAGTCCCTCCAATATTCAGGGCCACCTTAAGAAAGATCCTTCTATGACTAACCAGGGCCACCTTACAAGCACAGGTCCTGCCAAGGGATGAAGTGAGCCAGGCAGGGTGGAGTTGGGACTGGGGAGTTTAAAAGGGAAGGGCCAGGTTAAGGGCAGCCCAGAGGAGAATGACAAGAGGCCCCAGTGTAGGCCTTGCTGAAGACATCCCAATGCTGTAATCGGACTGAGGTAAGCCCTTGCTGCTGTTTGAACTTTGGAAGTTTGCTAGAGGTCTGACTGGAGCCAGACCTCACAAGTGAAATATAACTGAAAGGCTGTGTTTGGGGCATTCCACCCTGTGAAAGGTGCTTTCTCGACATCAAGCGAGAATGCAATGACAGAGTGATCTTTGGTCTTGGCTTTCTCTGAAACATGAAAGAATTGTCTGTGATTTGCCTCCCTGCATAAAGCTGACTTGGTGAGGTGATATAATCCTGTCTAAATTTTCTTGATTCAATTTGCAAGTATGTTTGCATAGTTTTTATAGTTGGTATTGAGGAGAGAAATGGACCTGTAGTTTTGTACTAATTGGACATCTCTATTGGGTTTCGGTAATACTGTTTATTGGGTTTCGGTAATAGTACTGTTATTATAATATCTAAGAAACATCCTTTGGTAAATATTTCAGGTGTTGAATAGTTAAATAAGGTTTTAAAGTGGAGAATCAATATGGATTTTAAAAGTTTATAAAATTTCACTGAAATTCCATCTGGACTGGAAGACTTATTAGAAGGGAGTTCTTTTAAAGCTAGAGTAATTTCTTCCTCATCAATTTGTTTGGACAGGGTAAGATTTGTGACTCAGTCCATTTAGACTGATGTAAAGGAGCAAGAAAATGTTCCAAAGCTTTGGTGCTTCCTGTAGTTTCTGACTGATATAAACTAGAATAAAACTGATGAAACACCTTAGAGATATCAACCGTGGAGGGGAGTACTGTCCTGATTTTTGATGGTGTGTATTTGAATCTTAGACTTTTTTCTCATAAGGTAATTAGCTAGTAATTTATTGTTCATATTGCCATCTACAAAATATTTAGCTTTGGTTACAAAGAGTTTATGATTGGCCTGATCGCTAACTAACTTATTGTACGTAAATTTTAGTTGATGAAAGTGAATTTAGTTTGCCCTTTTCTTTGCTTGTGAGTATCTGTTGTTCACGTTCCTTAATTTGTTTTTCTAATTTATCTAGTTTGGAGTATTTTTTTTCTTTTTATATGCTGAGATTGATATCAATTCTCCATGTAGGAATGTCTTGAAGGCTTCCCAAACAATGAGGGGGTCTGAGTCAGGTTGCAGGTTAATCTGAAAGAATTCCTGTGTAAAGTTTTGGATGTGACTTTGAGTTTCTTTCTCTTCTAAAATCTCATATTAAGCCTCTATACAGGGGATCTAGGTTGGGAGGGTAACAATGAATTTAATGTGAGGGTAACAGGAGCATGGTCAGATATAAAACAAGATTTAAGTTTATGTGCCCTACTAAACTTGCTTGCTTGCTTATTGATTATCTTATTGTTGTCTGTCAATTTGAACACTGGATTTAAGTTGCTTATACTCTGCAGTGATCTCTCCCTCTGATCAAAGTGTGCTGAGCCCCCCCACCCCCCACACACACACACACACACACTTGGTTTCCTCTAAACAGTTTTGAATTGCCTAGGTGTGGTTTAGGATTTTGCTTGAGAGAACTGGAGCCTCCTATAAGGTCTTTTGAATCCAGCCTCCAGTACTGAAAGATAAGTTTGCCAGGCCTTGCTTGGTTTTTGTCCATTATTTGCATAGACTCTACAGATAGATTTTGCAGGAAACAGTCCACAAGATTTAAGTTTATATGCTCTACTAAACTTGATTGCTTATTGATTAACTTATTGATGCCTGTCAATTTGAACACTGGATTTAAGGCTGCTTATAGTCTGCACTGATCTCTCCCTCTGATCAAAGTGTGCTGAGCCCCTGCCCTCCCCCACTTGGATTCCTCTAAACAATTTTGAATTGCCTAGGTGTAGTTTAGGATTCTACTTGAGAGAACTGGAGCCTCCCCATAAGGTCTTTGAATCCAGCCTCCAGTACTGAAAGATAAGTTTGCCTGGCCTTGCTTGTTTTTTGGCCATTATTTGTGTAGACTCTACATAGCTTGATATGTAATAAATTCACATCCATTATGGATAAATTTGCATTTATTATTTATTTTTTTTACATACAATAAAAATTTGGTACTTCAGATATATTGAATATAGTACAATATGATTTTATTAATTGTTTGTTTTAGGTGGGATAGATGATTGTATTTACCGTTGAGTGTCTACTTTCTGTTAAACTAATGATGTTTAGCATATTAATATGTTTTTTAAAATTCATTTGTTTTAAATAGACTCCTGATGCAGGCCAGTTTGGCCGAAACACGGCTGTGTCGAGTCATACCACCTTTCAATAAAATCTTGAGTTTCAATATATATATTTTTTGTGTCGTCTTGATTTGTTTTGCACTTTTTTAGATTCTTATTTTTTGAATTTTATTTTTGAATATTCCTATTTTTAATTTTGGTATTTTGGGTTTTTATATTACTTTTTTTTATTTTTATTTTTATTATTTATCATTTTTTTATGTCATCTTTGCTGCTTTTGGCTATTGTTATTTTTCTGCGAGGACTAGTTTCTTCTGTTTGTTGGATATTAAGTTAAATTGAGTCATCAGAGATCTTAGGGAGCCTTTTCCAAAGCCGCACTAGCTTTTTTAGCTTACAGTAAAAATCATCTGGCAGTAAACGCTGAGACACCCATAGGAATATAATGTGCGTCTCGGTGTTTACCAACTGATTTTTAGTGCAAAGCTTTGTAAAAGACCCCCTTAGGGTTATGTTGGTTTTGGAAGGTGTTATAGGAGTAGTCGAGTGTCTGCCGATCCAATAATCTAATGGGGAATTGAAGTCACCTGCTATATATATAGGTAGTCAGTGTGCATTTTCTAGCAAACAAGGTGCTGGTACTCAAATGCTAGGCCACCCTTCAGGAGTGGGGTGATCACTGGAGGGATCCACCCCATAATAGCCAGGCCCCCTGCAACCAGTCATAGAATCTATGACAAGACAGAATTGGTGTGTAGAACCTGAGCTCTATCATTAAAACATGGGTTCCATGGGTCAATTTTAGCTGACAATGGAAAAGGTGCCGGTACTCAGTACCCCCTCAAAAAAAGCCCTGTAGGTAGTAGATCAATATCTGAGAGTTTGTGAAAGAGGTGAATCTGTATTTGGGGCATAGATATTAACTAAAATTAGTTGATGAGAAAATATCTGAACCTTAAGAATGAGCCAGCATCCTTCTTCATCGCCATGCTATGGAAGGTTTAGTGACTAGACAATTGAGTGGTTATTTGGAGAAATTTCATCTACTGCATGAATTTCAATCTGGTTTTCAAAACAATTACAGCATGGAATCTGTGCTGGGTTCTTTGCTAGCAGAGGGTAGAAAGTTACTTGGAAAGGGATAGAAAGCAATTGTGGTTTAACTGGATCGTTCCAGTGCCTTTTATCTAGTGGACCATCAATTATTGTTGGGTATTTTAAACAAATTTGGTATTGATAAAAAGGTGCTTACCTGGTTTAATGGCTTTTTAATGTCTAGGACATATAAATTGAAGTTTCAGTTTTCAGATGCTTGGCAGGTGAAATGGGGAGTCACAAAAGGGTCCCTGCTAGAGAATGACACGGGGACAAAGTTTGTCCCCATCCCCATCCCTGCCCTGTCCTCATGAGCTCTGTCCCCGTCCATGACCCATCCCCATCCCCCGCGAGCTCTGTCTGATCCCATCTGCACAAGCTTCGAATAGTTATGATTTTATATTTAAATCATTTTATTAAAGTATAAAAAGAAACAATATTCTGTACAACTGTGGCTTTATAAATCACAAACAATACTGAATAATGGTCAACAAAACCCCTGTCTCTCTCCCCCCCCCCTCCCACCTCACAAACATCCCCTCCACTATTGGGAAAACTGAACAAGCCAAATTACTACAGAATGCTACATAGAAAATTCGTGCTAACAGAATACCTCGGTCACACACACACAGAACATAAATGTCAAATACATGATAGCTAACCAAAAATGCTAAACATAAATTAAACCAAAATTCCAATAAGCCACACCAAAGACATAGAAAGAGATGCATTTCCTCCTATTCTGTGCAAAATATAAAGATCACACATGCCAGAGATGGTATTACGGAAGTGCAACTAGGACAACTGCCCTGTGGTCAGAGAGAGCCCTAAGCCTGCTGGAAGCTGAAGAAGGCATGGTCTGGGGTCCCCTCCCAAATTTCTGCCCTGGGCCCCAGCCATGGCTAATACCAGCTCTGGCAGGATACACATTTCAAATTGCACACATTATTTTTTTCTACCTTTTTGTTGTATGGTCATGTTATTTTTCAAATCATGTTGGTCCCAGGCTCTGGTTTCTGTTTCCCTCTGTCTTCTCTTAACTCACTCGCTAGGGTTCCCTACCCATTTGACATTTCTTTTTTCTCCATGCTAACCGTCCATCTTCCATCTCTGTGTCCCTATCTTTCCCCATGCTCAGTATCTTGCTTCTCTGTGTCCCCTATATTTCCCTGTTCAGCGTACCCTTGTGTCCATACCCCTATCACCACTCCCTATCCCTTCCCCTTGTGTCCAGTATCACTCCTCTGGGTCCATATGCCCCCCCCCCCAAGTCCAACATCTCCCTTCTGTGTTCCTATTCTCCCCCATGTCTAGCCAGCCCCCCTCCTCCTTCTTTCTTCCCTTTTCTGCTCTCCCAGTCCCTCCTTTTATATGGTCTTATTTACATTAGGCTTAATGTAAGTTTGCCAGTCATATCTGACAAGACAGATGAGCATTGAGTGCAATGGTTCTTCATTCTGGTCCTATCACAACTCACCAAATCATGTTGTTTTCCACTCTTTCTGGGCCTGTCTCTTTCCAGCATGTCATGTTTCCTGTAATTGGAAAATCTAGCTCATGTTTATTTCTTTACTTCAAGTAAACAAGAAAGCTGGTAAATTCCATCTAAGAGAGAATTAATCTTCATACTTATTATACCAATTAATTAAAAATTCCATCCCAGCTCTTTCCATACACTGGGAAGGGCATGGGTGAGTCAAGGGCATTCTCCCATGATGCGTGCAATGTGAATCTGAGGCATCCACGCCTAACTTGCATGCCAGGATTTACACCAGGTTTTAGTTTAAATCCTCGCAACCAAAGTTCACTGCTCTAGTTGGCTCTAAGTGCTATTCTGTAAATGGCCCGCAACTCAGAGCACTGTTTATAGAATAGCGCTCTGTGTTGATTTTCTTCAGTGCTGTTATTTTTCAGTGCAATTTCCTGAATCTAATCCATAATATGTGCATAAATGTACTTAGGTTATAGAATTGCAGCTTTAATTCTGGAATTACAGTTAACAACACCTTGATAGTTAATGTGCAATAATTTCCACATTAGACAGCTGGCATGGAAGGGGGTGTGGGATGAGTGTTCATGGTCATGCACTGGCCTAAAAGTTAATGTGCAGGTAGTTGTCACACATTAACTACAGAACAGATAACCTGGAACAGTTAACACCATCTCAAGAGGGTTAGCTGACTGCATCACCTTTTCTGAGCTCATAACTGAATGGGAAAATGCTTGGAGCACCCACAACACTTAACACAGAGGCTTTGTAGTTACTGCTTGTTAACTTTTGCAGTTAATGCATATTAACTGAAAAATCTTACATTGTTTTAATAAATAAGAGCTTAAGACTTCTATGTACAATAACAGCATTAACAGATAGCCTCTAGCAGGCACTGCAGGACCTAGTTTAGTATTAAGGGGAGGGGGGGGGGGAGAGAGAGAGAGAGAAAGCAAGCATTATTAACTAGTTTCTATAGTGTACAACCCTTTTCCCATAGTTTCTCTAGAAGTAGACATTTTTCCCATACTTTTAAACTGAAACCTTTTCTAGAGGTAGAAACATAACAGCTAAAAAACTTTAAAAGATAGAGGGAAGGCTCAAATCTTGTTCTAAAAGACAGTTATTTTCTGTTCTTTGGTTGCTGGAGAGGTAGCACTGCCACTGACCGCCATCAGGTGTGAATTAAGGTGTGAGGAAGTAGAATATTTGCATAGGTTACTAAGGGCAAACTGATTACTGAGTTAGCTTGAAAGAGCCTGTTTTGAAAAAGTCCCCTTAAATTCAAAACTATATAAAGAGGAAAGGTCCCACTGAACTTTCTTTCTGAGAAGTTCTGAGAGAAGAGGACATTTCTCTGGTAAATGAACACTATTTTGCTTTGTACTTTGGGAACTTAAAGATTGGGGTTTAAAGGAGGAATTGTAGGTTAGTGATAGGCAGAATAAAAATATAAAAAAAGCAAAATTTATCAACTAATCTCCATACTCTTTTCCCCCTAGTTTTAAAACTTGAACTTTGTACCACAGCATTAATAGAGAGCCTCTAGCAGGCACTACAGGACCTAGTTTAGATAGTGCTGGGGAGGAGCCGGCTGTCTTGGTACATGTAGGTACCAGTGACATAGGAAAATGTGGGAGAGAAGTTCTGGAAGCCAAATTTAGGCTCTTAGGTAGAAAGCTCAAATCCAGAACTTCTAGGGTAGCATTTTCTGTTCTACATTCAGGGCCTAAGAGACAGGCAGAGCTCCGGAGTCTCAATGCTTGGATGAAACGGTGCCGGGAGGAGGGGTTTAGATTTGTTAGGAACTGGGCAACATTCTGGGGAAGGGGGAGCCTATTCCGCAAGGATGGGCTCCACCTTAACCAGGGTGGGACCAGGCTGCTGGCATCGGCATTTAAATAGGAGGTAGAGCATCTTTAGAAACTGGGGGAAGGCCGAAAGTCGCTCAAAAGTGCATGGTTCGGAATAAGGTATCTTTCAATGATATCACCAAAACAGAGAAGATAGGGTATATCGATAGTGAGGTTGCAAAAGAGACCATAGTAGATCAGGTGTCCTTAAATAAAAATAAAAAGATTGCAAATGAATACTATCAAGTACTGAGCATGATGTAAATAGGAACAACAAACATAGTTTAAAATGTCTATATGTAAATGCCAGAAGCCTAAGAAATAAGATGGGAGAGTTAGAATATATTGCACTAAATGAAAAATAATAGGCATCTCTAAGACCTGGTGGAAGGATGATTACCAGTGGGACACTGTCATACCGGGGTACAAATTATATCGTAGTGAAAGGGTGGATCGAATTGGTGGAGTTGTAGCATTGTATGTTAAGGAGGGCCTTGAATCAAATAGACTGAAAATTCTGCAGGAAACAAAACACATCTTGGAATCCCTATGGATTGAAATTCCATGTGTAAAGGGGAAAAGGATAGTGATAGGAGTGTACTACCATCCACCTAGCCAGGATGAACAGACGGATGCAGAAAAGTTAAAGGAAATTAGGGACGCTGACAAACTGGGCAACACAATAATAATGGATGATTTCAATTACCCCGATATTGACTGGGTAAATGTAACATCAGGGCATGCTAGGGAGGTAAAATTCCTTGACAAAATCAAGGACAGCTTTATGGAGCAGCTGGTACAGGAGCCGACAAGAGAAGGAAAAATTCTAGACTTAGTCCTTAGTGGAGTGCATGATCTGGTGCGGGATGTAATTGGTGCTGGGGCCACTTGATAACAGTGATCATAGTATGATCAGATTTGATATTAGCTTTGGAGTAAGTATACGAAGGAAATCTAATACGTTAGCGTTAAACTTTCAAAAAGGAGACTATGATAAAATGAGAAGAACGGTGAAAAAAAAACTTAGAGGAGCAGCTGCAACGTTTAAAATTTACATCAGGCATGGATGATGTTCAAAAATACCGTCCTGGAAGCATAAGGAATGTCAAGTAAAATGCAAAGCGCTGATATGGAAGGCAAAGAGGGACTTTGAAAAAAAGATTGTGATGGAGACAAAAACACATAGTAAAAATTTTTGTAGGTATATTAAAAGCAGGAAGCTGACAAAAGAATCGGTTGGACTGCTAGATGACTGAGGGGTAAAAGGGGCAATAAGGGACAACAAAACCATAGCGGAGAGATTAAGTGACTTCTTTGCTTCGGTCTTCACCGAGGAAGATTTGATGAGTCGGAGAAACTGAATGAAATCTCTATAAATCTGGAGGATGTAATGGGGTAATTTGACAAATTGAAGAGTAGCAAATCTCCTGGACTAGATGGTATTCATCCCAGAGTACTGATAGAATTGAAAAATGAACTTGCGGAACTATTGTTAGTAATATATAATTTATCTTTGAAATCGAGTGTGGTACCGGAAGATTTGAGGGTGGCCAATGTAACACCGATTTTTTAAAAAGGTTCCAGAGGAGATCCGGGAAATTATAGACCAATGAGCCTGATGTCGGTGCCGGGCAAAATGGTAGAGACTATTATAAAGAACAAAATTACATGTTCAAAAGTATGGATTGAGACAAAGGCTACAGAGGAAATTGGAGGCTCATGGGATAGGAGGAAAAGTCCTATTGTGGATTAAAAACTGGTTGAAGGATAGGAAACAGAGAGTGGGGTTAAATGGGCAGTATTCACAATGGAGAAGGGTAGTTAGTGGGGTTCCTCAGGGGTCTGTGCTAGGACCGCTGCTTTTTAATATATTTATAAATGATCTAGAGATGGGAGTAACTAGCGAGGTAATTAAATTTGCTGATGACACAAAGTTATTCAAAGTCGTTAACTCGCGACAGGATTGTGAAAAATTACAGAAGGACCTTATGAGACTGGGAGACTGGGTGGCTAGATGGCAGATGACGTTTAATGTGAGCAAGTGCAAGGTGATGCATGTGGGAAAAAAAGAACCCGAATTATAGCTACGTCATGCAAGGTTCACGTTAGGAGTTACGGACCAAGAAAGGGATCTGGGTGTCGTCGTCGAAAATACACTGAAACCTTCTGCTCAGTGTGCTGCTGCGGCTTGGAAAGCAAATAGAATGTTAGGTATTATTAGGAAAGGTATGGAAAACAGGTGTGAGGATGTTATAATGCCCTTATATTGCTCCATGGTGCGACCGCACCTTGAGTATTGTGTTCAATTCTGGTCACCGCATCTCAAGAAAGATATAGTGGAATTGGAAAAGGTGCAGCGAAGGGCGACTAAAATGATAGCGGGGATAGGACGACTTCCCTATGAAGAAAGACTAAGGAGGCTAGGGCTTTTCAGCTTGGAGAAGAGACGGCTGAGGGGAGACATGATAGAGGTATATAAAATGAGTGGAACAGGTGGATGTGACGCATCTGTTCACGCTTTCCAAAAATACTAGGACTAGGGGGCATGCGATGAAACTACAGTGTAGTAAATTTAAAACAAATCGGAGAAAGTTTTTCTTCACCCAACGCATAATTAAACTCTGGAATTCATTGCCGGAGTACGTGGTAAAGGCGGTTAGCTTGGCAGAGTTTAAAAAGGGGTTAGACGGTTTCCTAAAGGAGAAGTCCATATACCGCTATTAAATGGACTTGGGAAAAATCCACAATTCCAGGAATAACATGTATAGAATGTTTGTACGTTTGGGAAGCTTGCCAGGTGCCCTTGGCCTGGATTGGCCGCTGTCGTGGACAGGATGCTGGGCTCGATGGACCCTTTGTCTTTTCCCAGTGTGGCATTACTTATGTACTAAAGCAAACATGGATTTAGTGAAGGGAAATCTTGCCTCACCAATCTATTACATTTCTTTGAAGGGGTGAACAAACATATGGATAAAGGTGAGCCGGTCGATATTGTGTATCTGGATTTTCAAAGGGCATTTGACAAAGTACTTCAGAGGAAATTGGAGAGTCATGGGATAGGAGGTAGTGTTCTATTGTGGATTAAAAACTGGTTAAAAGATAGTAAACAGAGAGTAGGGTTAAATGGTCAGTATTCTCAATGGAGAAGGGTAGTTAGTGGGGTTCCCCAGGGGTCTGTGCCAGGGCTGCCGAGAGACTAGGTTGGGTCCGGGGCAAGGCCGCCCCACCTCCGCCCCCGTCGCTCCCCCTGCCGCTGCCGACCCCGTCGCACCCCCCGCCGCTGCAGTACGCGGTCTCACCTGCCTTTCTCCACGGCTCCAGGCCCCCTGCATTCAAAGTGGCAGTCGCAGATCACCTCCCTTCGGGCCTTCCCTCCCTGTGTCCCGCCCTCATCTGATGTAACTTCTGGTGTCCACGAGGGTGGGACACAGGGAGGGAAGCCCCGAAGGGAGGCGATCTGTGACTGCCGCTTCAAATGCAGGGGGCCCAGAGCTGAGGAGGCAGGCAGGTGAGACCGGGGACTGCAGCGCCGGTGGCCTGACCCTGGCACCGGGCCTCCCTTGGAGGTCTGGGCCCGGGGAATTTTGCCCCCCCTGCCCCCCCCCTCGGCAGCCCTGGTCTGCGCTGAGACTGCTGCTTTTTTTTTTTTTTTTCCATATTTTATTGATAACATGAACATAGCACATCAAATAATGCAAACAGTACATACAATAATGTCATCAACTTTTTGTATATTCCCTCCCCCCTCCCCCCCCTCTCCCACCCTCAACTATTCCGCTACAAGTTCTGTTAACAATTCAATATCCTACTTCTCACAACGGGTGTCAAGGTATCCCAAAACGGGAGCCAGGTTTTACAGAACTGGTCTCCCTTCCTTGAGGCTAAGTCTCCCACTTTTTTTTTTTCCAACATACAACATTGCATCATAGCACCACGCCATTGTGGTGCTTCGGGTGGGTCTGGTTGTAACCATAGTTGTAATATGGTACGTTTGCCCATCAGAATTACTCTTTTCAAAAACTCTTTGAGTCTCTCTGGTGACTTGCCACCAATTTTAAAGACATCAAATAATTGTCCTGGTGTTGGCTGCCAGTGTATGTTCCACATTTGTGATACTTGATGTCCAAGTTCTATCCAGAAGGGCTTTACCCTTGGGCAGTGCCAGAACATATGTCCCAGAGATGCCCCCCTCGTTCCACATTTTGGGCAGTCGTCTGTTGCTCTCAAAGTCGCCTTGTAGGCCCGGTGTGGTGATATATACATTCTCATGATAAATTTATAATGCATCTCCTGCCAGGTTACATTCTCCGTCACACTGTACACACTCTTTAAGCTCAGTTTTATCTGCTCTGGATCCAGTTTCCATCGGAGCTCCTGATGCCATTGCTGTGACACCTGCGTGTAGTCAGGTGTTTCCTGTAAGTCTCTTAAGTGATGATGAAAGTATTTTAGTGGTACTTTTAATTGTGCTTCTAGGCCCATCATCTCGCTCATTGATTCCCATATTTGTTGGGTGAGAGCCATGGCCGGCAACGTGCATATGTAATGTTTAAGTTGCAAATATTGAAAATAGTCTTTTTGTCCAAGTCCAAATTCTGTACACAGGGCCTGAAATGTTTTAATAATCCCTGTCTCCGACACCACTTGGAATAGATATTTAATGCCACATATTTCCCATTTCCTAAATAGCATAGATTGTCCTCCCTCCGGGAATGCTGAGTTACCTTTAATAGGTAATAATGGGGACACCCCACTATTCCATTTGTGTTTTTTACTCAACCATTTCCATGTTTTCCGCAAAGGGTTCAATAGAAATCCATATGAGCCCAGGTTTGGGAGTTCCCCTGGAGGGGCTTGCAGCCAATAAGCAAATCCCATTGGGGCCATCAACAGGGTTTCCACTTTCGTACAGGAGAAAAACTCTCTAGAACGAAACCAATCTGATAAATGTCTCAGGTTACAAGCAATTGAAATAAGCTTTAGGTCAAGCAGCCCCAGCCCTCCTTTTAGGCACGGTCTCATAAGTTTATGTAAGCCAATACGTGCGCGCTTTCCTTGCCACAAAAAGGTTGTAAGGGTTTTTTTTAGCCACCTCTCCTCCTTATATCCCAGTACAGCAGGAATCATCTGGAAGGTATATGTCCATTTGGGAAATATAAACATGTTATACATAGTGATTCTTCCCCTTAAAGACAAAGGTAAGCCCTGCCACCCCTGCAGAGCCTCCCCTGTATGTCTCATTAAGGGGTCCATATTTTCCTTATATAGCTTTGTTAGATCTCTCGGTACCTTGACCCCTAGGTACTTAAGTGAGCCCTGCGCCCATTGAAAGGGAAAAGGACCCTCCCACTCCTCCTGCACCGCGTCCTGTACTGAAAGGGCCAGTGATTTTTGCAGGTTTAATTGCAATCCTGAGTAGAACCCAAATTCGTCTATGACTTCTAATAGACGTTGAACTGAGGTTTTTGGTTGAGTGAGTGTGAGAAGCATATCATCGGCAAAAGCCAGGGTCTTAATTTGTGTCCCATGAAGCGTAACTCCCTGTATGTCTGGGTCCAAAAGCATGGTACGCAACAGCGGTTCTAAATATATGAGAAATAGTAAAGGGGAAAGCGGGCACCCCTGTCTAGTACCACGTTCTACTCCGAATGGCTTAGACCTGGTACCATTTATTAGTAGTTGTGCTGTAGTGTTTTTGTAGCTTTTAAAAACCAGCCATCCAAGCCTGTATATTCAAGTACTTGGAACATATAGTCCCAATTAACTTTGTCAAATGCTTTGGCTGCATCTAGGCTAACCAATATGAGAGGGTCCCCTGTAGCTTGCCCATATGCCACTGCCAATAGTGCTTTCTGTACCTGCTGAACTACTTGACGGCCTTTTACAAACCCCACCTGGTGTTCTCCAATTAATACTGGTAAGTAACGCATCAATCTATTTGCCAGGATTCGGGATAGAATCTTTACATCGACGTTAATGAGGGAAATAGGCCTATAAGATTCTACTTGATCTTTAGGTTTGCCTGGTTTAGGTATTAGGGTGATCAACGCCTCATTTTCTCTGGGTGAAAAGGCTCCCCTGGCAACCACTGCTTCTAGGTAGTCAGCTAGTGCTCCACATAGTTGTGGCGTTAGCATTTTATAGTACTCATGAGAGAAGCCGTCCAATCCTGGCGCCGACCCTATTTGTAAATTTTTTATTACTTTGAATACTTCTTGTGTTTGCAAAGGTTTAGATAGTATTTGACTGGCTTCCTCTGGCAATCGTGGCATTTTTGCATCCTCTAAGTAATCTTTAGTTAGGGGGCCTTGGACCCTATTTTGTGAAGTATACATCTGTGAAAAGTGCTCATGGAATGCATTTACTATGTCCTGTAGCTGATTGAACTTGTCTCCCCTGGCATTTTCAATCGAGGGGATAAATCGCTGGGTGGTAGTTGCCCTGGCCACTCTTGTCAATAATTTCCCAGACTTGTTCCCAAATCTTTGAAAATTCAAACGTCGCACTATTAATTGTTTCTTTGTTTGCTCATGTATCAGGGAATTCAATGCTACTAAGGCTGCCGACATTAGGTCTCTATTAAGTATTGTGGGATTACTTAAGTATTTTCTCTTGGCCTTTATATAAGCTGATTCTAGTTGTAGTATGCCGGCTGCCAGGCGTTTTTTCCTAGCACACTGAAATGCTATTGTTTCTCCCCGCATGACCGCCTTAGAGGCTTCCCAGTATATTGTAGGAGAATCACATGATAATAGGTTTGTATCTTCATACAATTGCCATTTTTCTTGCATGTGTTCTAATAATTGCTTATCTCGGTATAAGTATGCAGGAAATCTCCATTTGTTGCTTCCTCCACTACCTCCACCCATATTGATCTCCACCCATATCATGTTATGGTCCGATATTTCCATCGGGCCAATAATGGCTTGCTGGACTTTAAAAAACCAGTGTTGTGATATTAGTATGTAGTCAATTCTGGACCAGGAGGAATGTACTTTAGACTGATGTGTGTAGTCTTTTGTTGTGGGATGAAGGGTGCGCCATGGATCAATTAGTTGGAGGTGTTTGCAGAGCATTGGTATCCCCTTTCCTTTACCTAACCCGGGAATGGCGGTTGACGAGGATCTATCTAGATTCGGGTCTAGCACTTGATTAAAATCTCCCGCCCATATCCAGGGAGCATCGCTGTGTTGTAGTCCTAGTGCTATAAGGGACTGGAAAAAAGCTGAGCTATATGTGTTTGGGGCATATATTGCACAAACGTAAAACTTTTGCCCTTGGTAGTTTATTTGTAGAAGTACAAGTCGTCCCTCATTGTCTTTATGGATTAGCTTTACTGTGCAGGGTAATCCCTTACGAATAAGTATTGCTACCCCGCTCCTCCTATTACCCGAAGAGGAGAAGTGGCTTTCCCCCACCCAGCGCTGACATAATTTTTTGTGTTCTGAGTCAGATAACTTTGTTTCCTGTAAACATGCAATGTCTATACCTTGTCTCTTTATCTGTGTCAGAATTTTGTATCGTTTTACAGGTGATGTGACTCCTGAGACATTCCATGACAAAATCTTAAGACTAGTTCGACTGATCTTTTCTGCATTTCATTGAAACTATTTTAAACATCATCAAATTATTCCTCCAGGGGCCCAGCCTCCCCCAGAGGGTATATTCAAAATGTGGGAGATTTTCCATTGTCCCAAATACTCCATTTGTGAGAACAAACATTATTAAGAACTTCTTCGCTATTTTATAACATGGCTCCACTGCTATCTCTGCCCTCCCGTCCTTGCCCACCCCCCTCCCTCCCTCCCTCCCTGTGTCTAACCCCCTTATTCCTCCCCTTTGCTCCAAGATTGGCCCCAAGATGGATAACCCCATCTAGGCAGAATCACAACGTGCCGGTTCCCCACTCACCCCCAGGCCCATCAATGCAATAATAAAACACATAAACTATGACCTCTATGTATCAAGTCTTTACAGTGCTGTTTGTCCCATCAAGACAGTTCAATCAACTGCAGAATGTGCTCACCACCATGTGCTCAGAACTGGTTCAAGCCGGCGCTTCCTGGCTTTTCAGCTCTTGATTAATATGTTGTCGTGCTAAGTGTTCTGATGTAAATGATATCCACTTCCCATTTTCCATAATTTTTAGAGTGGCAGTGAAACAGGTGGGAAATCAGGAGACGAAAGGCAAATTTTGGTTCCAAACAAGGCAACTTTATTGCTAGCAAGTGAACAGCACCGAGTAGCCTCGGGACACTGTGTGTCATAAATCATCTGACGCTTACATTTATACTTCCCTACTGGGCCTGCGCATTTGGCCCCTCACACGTCATAACTGTCATGCGCAGTAAACATTTGTAGTTCTTACAGTACAAAATTGTAGTCCCAGTACGTACACACGTCATAACACTGAAATGATACTGGCAAGAAAAACGAAACTTAGCAGCTTATTCTGTATACACACAATGCTCCTTTCTAGCACAGGAGATAAGGTGCGGCTCAGGAATGCAGGGGGGTGTCAGCACCCTCCAAGGCCGCCTATTCAGATGGCGTTGCTACGTGCAAGCTGGTCTTGTATAGGCCTTGCAAACTACTGTTACAAGCTATATATCTAATAGCCCTGCATTCTGTCTGTACATTAGTAAACAGCAAACTTGTCTTGTTAGTAAACAGTAAAACTGGATAAGGCACAAATGTCCAGTGCAGTAATAAGGTGTGGCCAAACAGCCAAAAGCAGAGGTAGAGTGCATAAGTAAAAGTCCATCAGTAGGCACAAAACATGAGGTTGTCCTGTTGCACAGTAGTATTCAGGTAGTACCGGCGTTCCACTCCTTCATTCCCCCCTTTTGATACTTGAACATCCATTCTGGTGGAGAGTATCACCTCCACGAACCCTGAAACGGAAAGAAAGGACAAGGATAGTTAGCGAGGGAGGCAACAAGCGAGCCCTAAGCCCTTGCGCAGCCGTTGGTTGCTTCGCCGGGGTTGAGACGGAGGGCCCCTAGTGGAATCCCCCCCCCTTTGTAGCCGGTCTTTTGCTGGCACAAGGGTGATGGTCCATTGAGTGACTCAGGGGGTTCAAAGTGCACATCAGCCACAAGGTGCTTCATCGTCAGCTTCATCAGACTGGGGGATGGGGGAGTACATCTGGAGAGCCATAAGTTGGGCAGCAGCACGGCGGTCAGCGATGCTTTCCATGGTGGAGCGGAGACACCTGAAAACTAAGGGGAGAGACAAAGGTATTATTAGGCAAGACAGCAAGAACAGGCCACCCATGACGAGGAGGCCGTGCAGGCTCCCGGAGGTTGGGAGCCAGCTGGTGAGGGAGGAAGTCCAATCCCAGGCACTGTTCCAGGTCTGGACGGGGACGTGGGCTAGCTTGACCATCCGGTCAGTTATCTCCCTGATGACATGGCTCTGGTCATCAATCTGTAAGCAGCAATTACTGAGGTTAAACTTGCCACACACCCCGCCCTCCTGGGCTAAGAGGTAGTCAAGAGCCAAGCGATTTTGATAGACGGCGGTAATGAGCTTAGTGTTCTGTCGAGCTAGGATATTGAGGGCCAGGGCAGAATCGTTAGTGAGGATTTCGAGTACGGCCTGTAGGCGAATAATGCGATTTAGCATGTAGATAGGGGTGCGGTACCCCCATGTACCATCTTCAGCCCACGTGGCCGGTCCATAGTAATGAATGATGCGTTCAGGCGGCCACTCATTGTCTCTCCAGTCTCCAATTTGGACCTTGGGCTTGACGGGTGGGAAAGACCGTCGTCGTCGGGTAGGATTATCAGGCCCCTTTTCCACGTAAAGGGGGATACCCAAAGTTTCGCCAACTTGTATGGGCAGAAGGAAAAAACTAGGTCGGACCGTGCCCAAGAGGCAGGTACCGTACCAGCGGGTCGGGAGCTGTTCATAGGCCCTGCGTCCGCAGATATAGTAGTAGCCCGCCGGGGCTACCCACTTGAGGGAAGCGTTCCCTCCGTGGGTCCATGTCATGTTCAAGGTGGGTTCTGTCCAGATAGGCTCCGGGGCGGGCAGGTTGTCCGTTTGCCACCAGGTCGTCCGGCTGCCATTGTAGTGAAGAACCCCCGTACAAGCAGAGTCTCCCACTGGTACAGAGTAACGCTTCGATGGCGCTCGACTAGCGCAGAGGGTACCTATGATGTTTGTTCTCAGGGCCCATTCGTACGGCTTCGGCCGTTGGGGAAAGGTAATGTTAGTGGTGTTGAGTGCATCCCATGTGTGTTGTCGGATCTCTCTCGCTTCCCAGGGCCATTGTTCACCCATGTCGGTGCCTCCACAGACGAAACAGTTGGCAATTCCGAGGGAGAGGGCGATGTTTTCAGCCAAATTGAGGAACATATTTCGGGCTTCTGGGGAAATGGGGAATTTAGTCTCGGTCTGCTCAGCACGAGCAATTTCATCAAATACGTCTTGGTAGCCGACAACAGTAGTCTGGTAGTGCGTAGGAGGCTTCGTTTCGAGACTCTGATATATGGTAATATATGTCAACGGATCCATTCCTCCGCCGTCAATGCCGAGGCCCCACGTTCCTCTCCAGGGCATGTCGTAACCTCGGATGGGCCAGTCTAGGGACACATAGTTACCAGAACCTCGACGAAATTCGCCCAGGCCGGCGCATCCGGCATATCCTCCTCCCGTATAAGCACATACTCGGTCCCAGCCCGAGGCTCGAGTATCGCCGGCGCATGGGAGCCACACCCACGGGGAGCAGCATCTCATGTCTGGACTGAAGGGGCAGACATACTTGTGGTCCTTAACGTATGCCTCTCGCCAACTCTGGCTACCACACTTGCGAGACCAAGGGTGCTTGTCCATGGCGGCACAGACGTCGAAGGTGAGGGTTGCTACAGTTTGGATGCCACCGACAAGGATACGAGTGGAATTAATGTAATACAGAATGCCATCTCCCTCGACTCCCGGAGGTCCGGCCACATACGCAGGGAGTCCTACGCTGAGGGTGACATTGTAGTATCTTGGTTTGGTGGGGCTGTGACAGATAGTGAGATTTCCTTGGAGGCATCTGTGGAACTGTTGGAGGCCATTCGGAGTGATGAGGGCACAAGTCGGGAGAAACTGGCAACCGCCTTCCGGGGGCTGCGTCTGGTGAATGAGGGTAGTGACTAGGTGATATCCTCCCTCTATACGGTGGCGCACGAGGCGCAAACATTCAGTACAGTTCTGGCTCAAGGGGTAATAGCTCGGGACTGAGCAGAGGAGGAGTAGTAGGCTCAGCATCATATATGCGGTGGGAGGTATCCGAGCCTTTGCAGCAAGAAAATGATAAGGCCCACGATTATGGCTGCGATAAAGAGAGAGCCAAAAACGCAGTGGGTCCAGAAACTGAGTTCCTGTTGCTGGGCAGGCATGAATCTGGTGGTTCACGTCTTTCTTAGAGTCAGCCGTAATGGAGCGTCAGGATGTTGGTGCGCAGTCCAACGCTTCAGGGAGCCGCTAGTGGGAGCAGCAGGCTTCAATCGGGTCCAATGTATCCACACTGGGCTTCCTGCAATTTTAACAGCGGTGGAGGTCGTTAGGAGAACAAGGGAGGGCCCCTTCCATTTTGGCTTTAGGCAGTCAGATTCATCCCACTCTTTTACCCATACCTCGTCTCCCACCCTGAACCTGTGCGTCGGATTGGTGAGGACCAAGGGAGCTACTCTTTCAGTGTACTGCTGGATGTCTTGCACTACCTGGTGTAAGGCTCTCATCTGTTTTACTAAGGAACTC
This sequence comes from Microcaecilia unicolor, assembly GCF_901765095.1. Taxonomy (NCBI): domain Eukaryota; kingdom Metazoa; phylum Chordata; class Amphibia; order Gymnophiona; family Siphonopidae; genus Microcaecilia; species Microcaecilia unicolor. The sequence goes on along the minus strand of NC_044032.1, from coordinate 325,786,379 downwards.
TCACCCTGTATCTGCAAGGAGTCGGGAAAGGAGGGCAGTGGTGGTGGCCTAGCGTACATCATCTCGTAAGGAGTAAGGCCTGTAGCCTTGGGGGTACACCTAAGATGCAGCAAGGCCAGGGGGAGCAGGTCGGGCCACTTGGCTTTTGCTTCTTGGCATAGCTTGGCAAGCTGGTTCTTCAGGGATCGGTTAGCCCTCTCTACTACTCCACTGCTTTGGGGTCTCCAGGCACAATGCAACTTCCAATCGAGGCCCAGTCTGGTACTGAGCTGTTGTGTTACTTCACTGGCGAAGGCGGGGCCGTTGTCAGAATTTATTTGCTTGGGGAGGCCGTATCTGGGTAGGATTTGATGAAGCAGTAGGGAGGTAACTTCTTTAGCCATTTCCGTTCTAGTAGGCTGGGCTTCAATCCATCCGGTGTAGGTACACACGGCGACGAGGATAGCTTTGTAGCCGCGCGCCGGGGGCATGTGTGTGAAGTCAATCTGGCACACGTGGAAAGGGCTGGTGCCTCGGAGAACATGTCCTGGCATAGGGCCGGGCCCCGTTCGAGGGTTGTTCCGGGCACAAGTCGCGCATCGGCTGGAAGCGTTTTTGGTCCACAGGGATAGTTTGTTGATGTAGTAGGTCTTCTCAAGTAAGCGCCCCAGGGCGTCCCTTCCCAGGTGGGTGCGGTCGTGAGCCTCCTTGGCCACCGTCCAGGCCAAGGCTTCGGGTATCCATATGCGCCCATCCTGTAGTATCCACCAGCCATTGCGTGACTGTAGACCCTCTTGTTGGGCCCATTCCGTTTCTTGGGGGGTGTAAATAGGGGTCTCCGTAGGGAGCTGGACGACGAGTACGGGGTCAGGAGGGTGAGAGGAGTAGGGGAGCTGACTTGCCCTTTTTGCAGCGTCGTCTGCCCGCTGATTTCCCCGGGCGATAGGGTCCGTTCTTCCCGTGTGGGCCCTGCAATGCATCACAGCCACCTTCTTCGGCTTCCATACCGATTCGAGTAATTGGCAGATCTCAGCGGCATTTGCAAGTCCTTTCCCTTCTGCTGTCAAAAATCCCCTCTCCTTGTACAAGGCTCCGTGCACCTGGAGGGTGAGGAAAGCGTATTTGGAGTCGGTGTAAATGTTAACAACTTTTCCTTCAGCCCACAGGAGGGCTCTGGTGAGGGCGATTAGCTCCGCTTTCTGGGCTGATGTTCCGGGTGTCAGAGCCATAGCCTCGATCACATGGTCCTCAGATACCACCGCATAGCCAGCTCTTCGAATTCCCTCTATCACCTGGCTGCTTCCATCGGTAAAAAGGGTGATACCCCCTTGCCAGGGTTGATCCTTCAGGTCAGGTCTGCTCGAGTGCACAGTGGCCATTACCTCTTCACAGTCGTGGAGTGGTGGTTCAGGGGCCGGAAGGAGGGTGGCAGGATTGAGGTTGGTCGTGTCCAGGATCCGCACCTCCGGATTTTCGCACAGGAGGGCTTGGTATTTGACCAATCGGGAGTTGGTCATCCATCTGGGTCCGTGGCTCTCGAGTAGGCCGCGGATGGTGTGGGGTGTGGTCACAAAAAGTGTTTGGCCGAATGTGAGTTTATTGGCCTCGTGTATCAGGAGACAGGCCGCTGCAATGCTTCGGAGACAGCCCGGCCATCCTCGTGCCACGTTGTCCATGCTCTTGGAGAGGTATGCTACAGGGCGTTGCCAGGTGCCGACCAGTTGGGTGAGGACTCCAAGTGCCAATCCCTTCTTTTCGTCGATGAACAAGTGGAACGGCTTAGTCACATCTGGCAGTCCGAGCGCTGGTGGGGCCGCAAGGGCATCCTTAAGGTCCTGAAGGGCTTTCAGTTCGTGTTTCTCCCACTGGAGATTTTGGCCCTCGAGTTCAGGTCCTTTCAGTTTGGCGTACAAACTGTGGGTCAGGATGGCAAAATTGATAATCCAAATGCGGCAATATCCAGCGGCTCCGAGGAGTGCCCGTAGTTCCTTCTTATTTGCAGGAGTGGGTTGGTTGCGGATGGCTTGGGTTCGGGGGATACCGAGCCTTCGGGTTCCTTCTCGGAGGCGAAACCCCAGATACTCGACTTCGATCTCGCATATCTGCGCCTTCTTGCGACTGGCCCGGTACCCCTGGGCTTCCAGGGTTTTCAAGAGGTAAAGGGTGGCTTCTGCACAGTCCGTGTACGTCTCACGGGCCACCAACAGGTCATCCACGTATTGGACGACCGGCCCGTACTCGTCTTGGTACGTTTTCAGGTCCTGGGCAAGCTGGTCACCAAAGAGGGTGGGGGAGTTCTTGAACCCCTGGGGAAGCCGGGTCCATGTATATTGCTGCTTGGTTCCCGTCTGTAAGTCTTCCCACGTGAAGGCAAACAACTTTTGGCTGTCAACAGCAAGAGGGATGGAGAAGAAGGCGTCCTTCAAATCAATGACACTGTACCACTTGGTCTGAGATGGCACTTGGGCCAGGATGGAGTATGGGTTCGGTACGAGGGCAACGATGTCGGCTACCTGGTTGTTGACTTTCCTCAGGTCCTGGACGGGTCTGTACTCGGATGTTCCTGGCTTCTTAACGGGCAACAATGGGGTGTTCCATGCGGATCTGATTGGCTTAAGGACTCCCTGTTGAAGGAGTTTCTGTAGATGTATGTGCATACTATGCCGGGCTGCATAGGGGATGTGGTATTGTCCTTGGTTAACAACTTGAGCATTCGGTTTGAGCTCAATCCAGATGGGGATAGCGTTTACGGCCAGTCCGCCGGGGTTCAATTCTGCCCATACATCAGGCACTTCATCCATTATGGCCCGCCTCTGCTGGGCGAAAGGGGTGTTCTGGTCGTAACGGCAGTCGCCGGGTCCCGCAGTTGGGGGAACATGTAGTCTCCATTCTTCTCTTACTGGACAGATAAGTGTTACTGGCCGATCTTCAAAGCGAGCTTCCACTTCACCCGTAGTCTTGAACTTCAAGGTGGCCTGGAGCTTACAGAGTAGGTCTCGACCAATCAAGGGGACCGGGCATCCAGGGATGTGTATGAACTGATGGGACACCATCGTCCCTCCGATCTGGACTTGGCGCTCTTTGAGGAGGGGGGCCGCAAGGGATTTCCCGGAGGCTCCCACAATTGGTATAGTTTCTTTCGTGGCTGGGGCTATGGCAGTGGTGATAACAGATCGCTGGGCCCCTGTGTCTAGTAAGGCCTTCATAGATTCTGTCCCCACTCGAATTTCCACCAGAGGGTCAGTGGGGACTCTGCCCTCCCGGTTTCTTCATGCTGAGCCGTCTCGGGTAGCGTCCACAGCCATCTGCCATTCCCTCCGGTCATCCCGTCCTCTCTCTCTTCGGCCCCTTCCACGGCCTCGCCTAGGGGCCCCCGTACGGTCGCCGGTCTCCTCCTCTCTCTGCCGGTCCCATGATTCCTCTTCTCTCGGGTTGTCCCGTATCTCCTCTGGACAATCAGCCCACCAGTGTCCTTCTTGTCGGCAATTTGCACACTGGTTACGCCCTATGGGGGACCGCGTTCCTCTTGTTCTCCTGCCCCTCCCCTTTGGTCTAGACCTCATTCGTTCTTCCAGCACCGTAGCCAACACATCTGCCTTCTCCCGCATCCGTCTGGTCGATTCCTTCCGGGCCTCCACCTTCTCCTCCTGGTCGCGATATCCGAATACGCGATCAGCTATAGCTTTCAGTTGGCTTAGGCTCATCCCTTCGAACCCCTCCGTTCTCTGTAGCTTTCTTCGTATATCCGGTGCTGACTGGCTAACAAAACTCATAACCACGGTTGGGAGGTTCTTAGGGTCTTCGGGATTTATCGGGCTGTGCCTTCTGAATGCTTCCATAAGTCGTTCAAGGAAGTCCCCTGGACTCTCGTCCTTTTGTTGGACTACATTGTGGATTTTCCCCATGTTGGTAACCTTCTGCTTCCCCTTCTTTAAGGCGGCCAGGTACGCCTGTTGGTATCGGCGGATAAAGGTTTGGCCTTCGGCGGTTCGGTAGTCCCACGTGGGGGCAGCGATGGGCGCCTCCGTTTCTAGTAGGTTCTGTAAATTGGCATGGGCCGGATTCGCATCCCGGACGGCTTGCTCCATATTTTGTTGTAAAAGGCGGCGTTCTTCAGAGGTCAGGATGTGGGCGCTCAACTGCCTAAGGTCGGCCCAAGTTGGATTGTAGCTGTATATAATGCCTTCCACCAGCTCTATCAGCTGCTCGGGTTTCTGGTCGTAGGACGGCCCATGGAATTTCCAGTTATACAAATCGGCACTTGAGAAGGGAACGTGACTATAGACTGTTGATTCGATGGGCTGGCCCCCCCCCTCTGTCGGGTTAGGGGTATAGGTGGTGGACTGTCGGACTGGGAATAAGTGAGAGGTTCCCCCTTTCCGGCTGGACGGAAGGGCCTGTTGCGGACTCGATTGGGGGAACCGAGTAATGTTCTTCACAACCCGTGTACTCTTCCGTGTGGTTGCGAGGCCAGGTGACTCAGGTGAGGCTGGGTGGGACGTCTCCCCGGCATCCGACTCTGACCCGGAAGTCTCGGCGTCAGCGGGGCCTTCTGCTAGGCCCGTAAGGTCAGGGTACATAGGAGCATAGGGCGGCGGCGCGATGTCGTCTTCGTATGCTTCCGCCGTAGCAAGTATCGGGGCTTTTGGAGGCTTCTTCTCGGCCAAACCCTGAACTTTCCCTGCGGTCTTCTTTGGGGGTTTTTTTCTAGAAAGTGTGTTGGTAGTACTGGGCGTAGTTCCTGCCTTAACTCTGGTAGCAGGGGGCGTGGTCTCAGTGGCTTCAGTGCTAGGGGCGGTAGGCCGTATGGGGGCGGTCCCTGCGGCCTTCGGGACGGCAGCGGTTGCCGAGCTTTGAAGAGCGAAGGCATGGGTCGGCAGGGTTCTAAGCTTGGTTTTCCGGCCTTTTCTCTGCTTTACCAACATAAGGGCGGCCTTTTCTACCTTCCGTTGGGCCCAAGCTGGCGGATCCCGGACTACATCCAACCACGCTTCTATGTATGGAATGTCCTCAGGACAGCCTGGGTTTCCCTCAATTATGACAATATTCATGACCGCCGCCACTTTTTCATACTCGAATGACCCTTCCGGGGGCCATCCAGCAATTCCTAGCCCTGGCCACATAAATTGACATCTCTGTATCATCCCGGCCCTGCTACATTTATCTAGGTCGAACACTTCGCTAAAGTGTTCCGTCATTAAATCTAACGGTGAAGACCCACCCCCGCCCATCCTAACCTGAGTGCCAAAGGACAGGTGACGGACAAAGGGGGAAAGGGGAGGTGGAGGAGTAAGGGGTCTCGTTCCACCAGACACAGAAGGGTCAACACTCGGCCTGACCAGGACGCGGTCGCCCGGCCTGGAACTGCAAGCCCACTCACACACTTTCATACGCCACAAGAAACCCCCCCGTTCGTTCGCCGCTCGGTTTCGTCGCCGGAGCCTAGTGAGTTTCGGGACCTAGTCGGATACCAATAGTCCGTATTAGTCACTGGCTAAAAGAGGGTGATCACGCCTCTTCTTCGGTCCTTACTGGGCCGGTCACTACGTAGAGTATACTCGCCTGTCCGCCGGGGTCGCAGGCCGCGCCGTCGTGCGCTTCTCCCTGAAATGGAAAAAGGTGCCTTGTCGGAGCCACACAACCCCCTCTACAGTCAGGCGGAGTGGATCGGCCCTCCTCCGGGAGATGGACGCTGAAATCAGCGGTGGCCACTCACCACCTCCTCGGGTGGGAATCGATGACCCGATCCGACTGCAGTGGGGGAGGGGAAGAATATAATCCGATTCCCCTTTCTACTTCTGTCCCATCTGGGGTGCCAATGAAACAGGTGGGAAATCAGGAGACGAAAGGCAAATTTTGGTTCCAAACAAGGCAACTTTATTGCTAGCAAGTGAACAGCACCGAGTAGCCTCGGGACACTGTGTGTCATAAATCATCTGACGCTTACATTTATACTTCCCTACTGGGCCTGCGCATTTGGCCCCTCACACGTCATAACTGTCATGCGCAGTAAACATTTGTAGTTCTTACAGTACAAAATTGTAGTCCCAGTACGTACACACGTCATAACACTGAAATGATACTGGCAAGAAAAACGAAACTTAGCAGCTTATTCTGTATACACACAATGCTCCTTTCTAGCACAGGAGATAAGGTGCGGCTCAGGAATGCAGGGGGGTGTCAGCACCCTCCAAGGCCGCCTATTCAGATGGCGTTGCTACGTGCAAGCTGGTCTTGTATAGGCCTTGCAAACTACTGTTACAAGCTATATATCTAATAGCCCTGCATTCTGTCTGTACATTAGTAAACAGCAAACTTGTCTTGTTAGTAAACAGTAAAACTGGATAAGGCACAAATGTCCAGTGCAGTAATAAGGTGTGGCCAAACAGCCAAAAGCAGAGGTAGAGTGCATAAGTAAAAGTCCATCAGTAGGCACAAAACATGAGGTTGTCCTGTTGCACAGTAGTATTCAGGTAGTACCGGCGTTCCACTCCTTCAGCAGGGTAAAGCAACATAAACCTGGTATTTTGTTCGATCAAAGTTGTACACACCGGGTGAAATTTCCTTCTCCTTTCTTGTATACTGGCTGAGTAATCTTGAAATATGCGAATCTTGGCACCTGCGTAGTTAAGCGAATCTCTTTTCTGGCGGAATCCCTGTAGGATTTCTTCTTTGTGGATATAGTTGTGAATTTTTATAATTACCACTCTAGGTTTAGCTCCATTTAGGCGTGGTTTCCGCAGCCTATGTGCTCTTTCAATGCATAGTGGGCCTCTGCTGTCTGAGATAGCAAATTCTTTAGACATCCAACTTTCAAGCAGCGTGCCCAGATTTTTATCCGGAATTGTTTCAGGCAGTCCCACCAGCCTAAGGTTGCATCGTCTGGCTCTGTTTTCTAGCTCATCCAGCTTCTCCTCTTGGGCGGCCAGGCGTTTTTTTAGGTTGGAAAGTTCTGGTTCTTGTTGTTGCCAAGTTTCTTCGATTTCAGATACTCTCCTTTCCACCTCCGCGGTTCTACTATTGATTTCTCCCAATCGGCTGTCCAGTTTTTCCAGCTTCCCCTCTAATGTGAGGAATCGAGGCTCTAACGCTGTGCCCACCGCCGCTACTAGCTGCGAGAGCTGTCTGGCGGTAAATTCCGCTTCGCCTCGCGGCGACGCGGCCGCCATCTTGGATTCGCCGCTCATTATCAGGATCTTTTCTTTTTCGTTTTTGGAGCTCTTCCTCGTGCTTCCAAGCGGCATGGGTACGAGAAATGGGTCCATGCACCTTCCACCACACTTTGATGGGACGAGGTTAGTATAGTTTGAGGTCAATCAATTTGTAGGGCGCCGGGAGCGAGCGGGGTCCGCGGAGCAGCAGCAAAACGTTGCTATCGCTCCAACTGCATCACGTGACTCCTTCGAGACTGCTGCTTTTTAACATATTTATAAATGATCTAGAGATGGGAGTAACTAGTGAGGTAATTAAATATGCTGATGACATATGGAGGGGCATAATCGAAAAGGACGTCCAAGTTTTGTTGAGGACGTCCTCGAAAAAACGTCCTGATGGAGGGGCGGGGAAACCTGTATTATCGAAACAAGATGGACGTCCATCTTTCGTTTCAATAATACGGTCAGGGTCGTCCAAAGCCTGAAATTTAGGTCGTCCCCAGAGATGGTCGTCCCTAGACTTGGTCATTTCTGATTTTTGGCGATAATGGAAACCAAGGACGTCCATCTCAGAAACGACCAATTGCAAGCCTTTTGGTCATGGGAGGAGCCAGCATTGTAGTGCACTGGTCCCCCTGACATGCTAGAACACCAACCGGGCACCCTAGGGGCACTGCAGTGGATTTCATAAATTGCTCGCATGTACATAGCTCCCTTACCTTGTATGCTGAGCCCCCCAACCCACTACCCACAACTGTACACCACTACCATAGTCCTTAAGGGTGAAGGGGGGCACCTAGATGTGGGTACAGTGGGTTTGTGGTGGGTTTTGGAGCAGTGGCGTAGCCAGACAGCCAGTTTTGGGTGGGCCTGAGCCCAAAGTGGGTGGGCACAAAAGTTTCTCTGCTCCGCCCTACCTCCACCTCAAAATATAAATACTTTAGCTAATAAGGATCCTCAAGCTCAGTCAGCTGAAGACTTTCTCTGAAGGTGGCCAGAACTCTCTTTTACCAAGCTTGGCAGGCAGCAGCAATGACCCTAAGCCACTGATGCCAGCACCCCACACATGCTTAGCTGTCGATGGCTCAAGGATGCTGTTGCCAGAGCTTGGTAGAAGGGAGTTCTGGCCGCCTTTGGAGGAGGTTCTTAGCTGGGGATGTCTGGGAATCCTCACCAGCTATACAGCAAGGGTTAGGACTGGTGTTAGACCTGCTTGGCCCAGGTCAGAAAATAAAGGAGGGCTCCCCTCCCCTCTTTGCCTCCATTCCAATTTCCCACCTGCCATTACTATCACATCAACAGACCCTCACCAAATACAGAACAAGGGATCACAAATTAGAAATAAAAATATTTAGACAAAAATTGAAAAGGAACCCCAAGAAGTTAAACATAGCATTACTGCAACACTGGAGACATAAAACAGAGATGCATTTCCTTTTCTACAGAACACAATACAAAGACATTTGCTATGCAAATTTCCAAAAGCTAACATATTCCATTTAAAACATTCGAAATAAAATGCTTTGTTTCTACCTTTGTTGTCTGGACATTTTATTTTTCCATCTTGCTGGTTCCAATTTCTCTTTTCTGCTTTCCTCTCTGTCGTCTGCTAATTCTTCAAGCGGCTGCAGTCCATTTGTCTTTTCTCCTCTCTCCTGTCTGTTCCCTCACTATTCCTGCCTCTGACATATTGATCATTCCTTTGTAGCTCTTTTCTGCCTCTCACTCACCCTTCATCTCCTTTTTACTTTTCAACTACCTATCAAATTTCCATCTTCTTCTTTCACCCACTAGCTCTCCCATTCCCCATCTTACTCCTCCCCATCTCTACTTTCAATTTTAACTTTAATCTATTTCCCATTAACATATTTCTACCCTCTGTAATCACTATCTCTCATTCATTTCCTTGCCACCCCTTCCTCCCCCTCTTGGCCTCTCCCACAGGGTTCCACCATTCCCATTGTCTTCCTCCCTCCACCCTTCTAACCAGCATCTGATCCCCTCCCCACCCCACCCCACTCTGGTAGCCTTATGTTTTCCTGCCCCTTCTCTCTTCATTCCTGTCCTCTCCCCCATGGCCCAGCATTTCCCCCTTCACCACCTACTGTGTACCTCTCCCTCCCTCTCATACACCCCCATGTCTATCTCCCCCTCTCATTCCCACTGTCCAGCATCTCTCTCCCCCTCTCCTTTGTGTTCTGGGTCCAACATCTCTCTCCCCTTCCCATACAGCATCTCTACCTTCCTCCCCTCTACCATCATGTCTAACATTTCTCCCTTCCCTCCACCCCTATGCCCACCATTTTGCCCTCCTCTTCACCCCTATGTTTAACATTTCTCCCCCATCTCACCACCTATCCCCTCTCTATGCAGCATGTCTCCCTCCCCTCCACCTCATATGCAGCCAAGACTTCTCCCTTCCTCACCCCTCCACCCCTTTGCTGTATCTCTCCCTTCCTCCTCTCTACCATCATTTCTAACATTTCTCCTCTTCTCTCCACCCTTGTTCAAAATTTCTCCCCTTCTCACCACCTACCCCCTCTCTATACAGCATGTCTCCCTCCCCTCCACCTCATATGCAGCCAAGACTTCTCCCTTCCTCACCCCTCCACTCCTTTGCTGCATCTGTCCCTTCTTCCCCGTGCAGCTTCTCCCCCACCTACCATGCCTCATCTTTCCATCTTCCCTCCTCCCTGTGCCCAGAGCCACATGCTGACGGATTCCTGACACAGGGGGCGAGATCCGGTGCCCCCCTGCTTGTTGATGTAATACATGGCAACCTGGTTGTCTGTCTGAATTTGGACAATTTGGTGGGACAGCCGATCTCTGAAAGCCTTCAGAGCGTTCCAGACCGCTCGTAACTCCAGAAGATTGATCTGCAGTTCGCGTTCCTGGAGGGACCAGCTTCCTTGGGTGTGAAGCCCATCGACATGAGCTCCCCACCCCAGGAGAGACGCATCCGTGGTCAGCACTTTTTGTGGCTGAGGAATTTGGAAAGGGCGTCCCAGAGTCAAATTGGACCAAATCGTCCACCAATACAGGGATTTGAGAACTCGTGGACAGGTGGATCACGTCTTCTAGATCCCCAGCAGCCTGAAACCACTGGGAAGCTAGGGTCCATTGGGCAGATCTCATGTGAAGGCGGGCCATGGGAGTCACATGAACTGTGGAGGCCATGTGGCCCAGCAATCTCAACATCTGCCGAGCTGTGATCTGCTGGGACGCTCGAACCCGCGAGACGAGGACAACAAGCTGTTGGCTCTCGTCTCTGGGAGATAGGCGCGAGGTGTCCGAGAATCCAGCAGAGCTCCTATGAATTCGAGGTTCTGCACTGGGAGAAGATGGGACTTTGGATAATTTATCACAAACCCCAGTAGCTCCAGGAGGTGAATAGTCATCTGCATGGACTGTAGAGCTCCTGCCTTGGATGTGTTCTTCACCAGCCAATCGTCGAGATATGGGAACACGTGTACCCCCAGTCTGCGAAGTGCCGCTGCTACTACAGCCAAGCACTTCGTGAACACTCTGGGCGCAGAGGCAAGCCCAAAGGGTAGCACACAGTACTGGAAGTGACGTGTGCCCAGCTGAAATCGCAGATACTGTCTGTGAGCTGGCAGTATCGGGATGTGCGTGTAGGCGTCCTTCAAGTCCAGAGAGCATAGCCAATCGTTTTCCTGAATCATGGGGAGAAGAGTGCCCAAGGAAAGCATCCTGAACTTTTCTTTGACCAGATATTTGTTCAGGGCCCTTAGGTCTAGGATGGGACGCATCCCCCCTGTTTTCTTTTCCACAAGGAAGTACCTGGAATAGAATCCCAGCCCTTCTTGCCCGGATGGCACAGGCTCGACCGCATTGGCGCTGAGAAGGGCGGAGAGTTCCTCTGCAAGTACCTGCTTGTGCTGGAAGCTGTAAGACTGAGCTCCCGGTGGACAATTTGGAGGTCTTGAGGCCAAATTGAGGGTGTATCCTTGCCGGACTATTTGAAGAACCCACTGATCGGAGGTTTTGAGAGGCCACCTTTGGTGAAAAGCTTTCAACCTCCCTCCGACTGGCAGGTCGCCCGGCACTGACACATGGATGTCGGCTATGCTCTGCTGGAGCCAGTCAAAAGCTCGTCCCTTGCTTTTGCTGGGGAGCCTTGCTGAGGCGCACGCTGCTGACGAGAGCGAGCGCGCTGGGGCTTAGCCTGGGCCGCAGGCTGTCGAGAAGGAGGATTGTACCTACGCTTACCAGAAGAGTAGGGAACAGTTCTCCTTCCCCCCAAAAATCGTCTACCTGTGGAGGTAGAAGCTGAAGGCTGCCGGCGGGAGAACTTGTCGAAAGCGGTATCCTGCTGGTGGAGCTGCTCTACCACCTGCTCGACTTTTTCTCCAAAAATGTTATCCGCACGGCAAGGTGAGTCCGCAATCCGCTGCTGGAGTCTATTCTCCAGGTCGGAGGCACGCAGCCATGAGAGTCTACGCATCACCACACCTTGAGCAGCGGCCCTGGACGCAACATCAAAGGTGTCATACACCCCTCTGGCCAGGAATTTTCTGCATGCCTTCAGCTGCCTGACCACCTCTTTCACTTTATAAGACTAAGTTAAAGCTACATTGATGTATACACACAACTTGTAGTGATGCTATTCTTTCATTACATTATATTTTAAAAATGTTTTGCATTTTACCAACATTATTATTTCTTATTATTTTCTTTATTTATTGACTATATTTATTTATTGGCTGTTATATGTTTTGTTGTTAGACCCCTGAAACACGGCCCGTGTTGGGTCATCTCTCAATAAAAGACTCTTGTTGTCTCAGTCTTGAAGGCCCAGTGTTGCTTTTTTTGTTTGTATACTTTCTCCCAGCCTACAAACCCTTTAAATTCCTTCACACCAATTGCAGCCCTCTTTATTCCTCTCCCAGCACTTCTCTATCTTTTTTACCTTTACTGCTAAAGCTATTTTGGTAACATGGGTAAAATTCTCAGTACTGGGGGTACTCAGGCACCTACAGCAACTAAAGAGCTGGCACCTATGTAAACAAGTTAGTTCCATGTTTTAAGCTGATGGGATTCCCTACAGATGAAACCAGCTTATTTTATTCCGTTAGTTAAATTGGAAAACTATAATTCACATATAAGATAATGTCTTTCTCACACTTTCAGACTTGGTTTATACAGTCTTGTGAATGTCCTCTATCTAAAAATCTTTCCTCCTTCTCTTTTGCTCATACCTACATAAGTACATAAGTATTGCCATACTGGGACAGACCAAAGGTCCATCAAGCCCAGTATCATGTTTCCAACAGTGGCAAATCCAGATCCCAAATACCTGGCAAGATCCCAAAAAAGTACAAAACATTTTATGCTGCTTATCCCAGAAATAAGCAGTGGATTTTCCCCAAGTCTATTTTAATAATGGTCTATGCACTTTCCTTTAGGAAGTCGTCCAAACCTTTTTTAAACCCTCAGAGGGTGGGACACAGTGAGGGAAGGCCCGAAAATGACGACTTCACAGATTTTTTTTTAAGGCAGGGTGGTGGCAGGAGAACTAAGAGGGCTGTCGACGGAGATGGTAGTCAGGTCGGGTTGGGGGGTCTCAGATGGGAGAAGGGGACTGGGGTGGGGGGTCTCAGATGAGGGGAGGGGAGTCTCAGATGGGGGAGGGGGGGTCAGGTCTCTGATGGGAGAAGGGGAGGGAAGGGGAGTGGGGTCTCAGATGGGAGAAGGGGAGGGGAGGGGGTCTCAGATGGGAGAAGGGGGCTGGAACTGGGATCTGAGAAGGGGCCAGTAGGGAAAATAGGGGCCATGCCTGGGGCTGGTGGGAAAATGGGGCATGCCTGGGGCAGGTGGGAGAGTGAGTCTGGGGCTGAAAAGGGGGTGGCCCTAATGGAAGGCATGTGGATGAAGGGGGCTGGAACTGGGGGCTGAAAAGGAGGGTAGGTGGGATAAGGGGGCTAGCACTGGAACTGGGGGCTGAAAAGGGGCAGGGGCTGAAACTGTGGAGACTGGGAGCTGAAAGGGGGACAGGGAGAAGTGACTGGGGCTGAAGTTCGGGACTGGTGAGAGAAAAGGGCTGGGGTTGAAACGGGGGGCTGGAAGGGGGACAGAGAGAAGTGGCTGGGGGCTGAATCTCGGGACTGGTGGGAGAAAAGGGCTGGGGCTGAAACTGGGGGCTGGTGGGATAGTGGAGCTGAAACTGGGGGCTGAAAGGGGGGGCAGGCGGGAGATGTGGGCTGGGGCTAGAACTAGGTGCTGAAAAAAAGGGGCAGAGAGAGGGGACAGATCCTGGATGGAAGGGGGAGTGAGAGGGAGGGCAGACCCTGGATGGATGGGAGAGGGAGGGCAAATGGTGGGTTGAAGGGGCAGAGAGAAAGGTCAGATAGTGGATGGAAGGGATAGAAAGGGCAGACAGTGAATGGAAGGGGGAGAGAGAGAGGGCAGACAGGGGCAGATGGTGGATGGAAGGGGCAGAGATAGAGGGCAGATGTGCATGGAAGGGGCAGGGAGAGAGGGCAGACATTGGATGGAGGGGACAGCAGAGAGGAAAGACACTGGATGGCAGAGAAAGAATGAAGACAGATGCTGGATGGAAGGAAGACAGTGAAAAGATGAGGAAAGCAGAAACCAGAGACAACAAACTGTAAATAAAATATATATTTTTATTTTTTTGCTTTAGGATAAAGTAGTATAAGGTAATCTTTTTATTGGACTAATTTTAATACATTTTGACAAACTTTCGGAGAACAAAGCCTCCTTCCTCAGGTCAGGATAGGATACTGTAACAGCACTATACCGTATTGGCCTGAGGAAGAAGGTTTTGGCCTCTGATAGATTCCTAAAGGACAAGTCCATAGACCGCTATTAAATGGACTGGAAAAATTCCTCATTTTTAGGTATAACTTGTCTGGAATGTTTTTACGTTTGGGGAGCGTGCCAGGTGCCCTTGACCTGGATTGGCCACTGTCGGTGACAGGATGCTGGGCTAGATGGACCTTTGGTCTTTCCCAGTATGGCACTACTTATGTACTTATGTACTTATAGCTAAATGGATTAGTCTAATAAAATGGTATTTTATTTTCTATATTTGTTTTATTTCTATTTGTTAATTTGTAAAGTGGTGATTGGTATTTGTTAGTTTTTTCAAATTTACATCTGCTGTCTTTATATTTTGCACAGTACCAGGGGACATTTTCTGTTTCTGTGGTGTTGCATTGTATGCAGAGTCTGGCATCTTGGGAGTTCAGTTTAACTTTTGTCTAAATCAGGGGCGTAGCTATGGGTGGGCCTGGATGGGTCCAGGCCCCCTAGTTTTTAATCAGGCCCACCCAGATGTCACCATGTCTCCTCACCCTCTCACACCCCGCCGTAGCGCTTGTCTTCTACGCTATCGGCGCTGCCTCCTCCACCTCACAGTCTCCAAGTCCGTCTCCCACTCCCGTGGCAGCTTGTGATTTGCTACTGGCACTGCCTGACAGCTGACAGACGTGGCGCAACGTCCTGATCCGGGGGCGGGGCCTTCCCTCTGCAGCGCTGATTCAACTTCCTGTTTACGCAGGGCAGAAGAACGCACGCGGCAGAGGGAAGGTCCTGGAGCAGGTCGTCTGCTCCGTGTCTGTGATGTCAGGCAGCGCCGGTAGCAAATTGTAAGCACTGCCACGGGGCACTGCCACGGGGGGGGGGGGGGGAGACGGAGACTGTGAGGTGGAGGAGGCAGCGCCAATAGCGTCAAATACAAGCGCTGCGGTGGGGGTGGGAAAGGGTGAGGAAGACAGTGGTCTGCTCGCCCTGCAAGGGGAGGGGGCTGAAGGTTAGGGAGAGGTTCTGGACCTGTGTGGGGGCAAGGAGAGGTTCTGGACGTGTGTGGGGGGGGGTGAGGAAGACAAAGGGGAGTGGGCTAAAGGGAAGGGATAGGTTCTGGACGTGTGGGGGGGTGAGGAAGACAAAGGGGAGTGGGCTGAAGGGAAGGGATAGGTTCTGGACGTGTATGGGGGAAGGGAGAGGTTCTGGACGTGTGGGGGGGTGAGGAAGACGTGTATGGGGGAAGGGAGAGGTTCTGGACGTGTGGGGGGGTGAGGAAGACAAAGGGGAGTGGGCTGAAGGGAAGGGATAGGTTCTGGACGTGTATGGGGGAAGGGAGAGGTTCTGGACGTGTGGGGGGGAGGTGAGGAAGACAGAGGGGAGAGGGCTGAAGGGAAGGGAGAGGTTCTAGACGTGTGTGGGGGAAGGGAGAGGTTCTGGACGTGTGTGGGGTGAGGAAGACAAAGGGGAGTGGGCTGAAGGGAAGGGAGAGGTTCTGGACATGTGGGGGGGAGGTGAGGAGGACAAAGGGGAGTGGGCTGAAGAGAGAGGTTCTGGACGTGTGGGGGAAGGGAGAGGTTCTAGACGTGTGGGGGGGAGGTGAGGCAGACAAAGGGGAGCGGGCTGAAGGGAAGGGAGAGGTTCTGGACGTGTGTGTGGGCATCAGGGAAGGAGTGGGGGAAATCCTGGCCACACTGGATCACAGGAGAGGGGGGCAAGACGAAAGAGAGAAGTGACAGGAAGATGCTGGGAGGGGGTGAAGGTGAGGAGAAGAGAGGGGGCAGATGCTGGGCTAGAAGGGTGGAGGGAGAGAGACACTGGGAAAAGTGGAACCATGTGGGAGAGGCCAAGGGGGTGGCAAGGAAATAAACGCGAGGAAGATGGTGATTACAGGGGAAAGAATTATGGTAATGGGGAATAGATTGAAGATGGAAGGGAATGGATGGCTGGGGATGTAGAGAGATGGGGAATAGGAGAACTAGTGTGTGGAAAGGAAATGGAAATCTGACAGATATCTGAAAAGTAAAACAAAGGAAAAGGGGTTAGAATAAAATTTGAGTGGACAGAGAAAAGAAAAGAAAAAAAAGAAAAGAGGAAAGAGCTAAAATGGAAAGGTCAATATGTCAGAGGCAAGTGAAGTGAGGGAATGGAACAAGAGAGGAGAAAAAGACAAATGGACAGCAGCTGCTTGAAGGAGAAATAGCGGAAAGATTGGAAAGTTCAAAAGAGAACCTGGATCAACATGATGGAAAAAGAAAATGACCAGACAACAAAGGTAGAAAAGGCATTTTATTTTATTTTGAATCTTAACTGAAATATGATAGCTTGAGAAATGTACATAACGGATGTCACTTTCCTCATGAGCTAAAGTGTTTCTGTTTCTGAGTTGGGAGGTGCTGGGGGAGAGGTGGAGAATAGGGGGAGGAAGGGGCGGGGCAGAGAGAAAATTTTGTGCCCACCCACTTTGGGCTGAGGCCCACCCAAAATTGGCTGTCTGGCTACGCCACTGGTCTAAATAGAAAGTTTATGATTACTTATTTTATAGTGGATTAGGGTGTATCTGTGTTTGTGAAAAAGACATGGCTTTCAGTTGGCATTGACTGTGCAGGATCGACGATCTGTACTATTCTGTTTGGTTTCGTTTTACAATAGGTGAATTGATGTTCTAGTGCTCACTGTGATGCTTTCCTTTTCCTTGTGTGACTCGTAGAAATGACTGCTTATGGTATGGTAGAATTGCTCTATAGGTCCTGAGTGTTTTGTATTCTCGGTATGGTGGTTTTAAGGTTTGCAAAATAGGTTCCGAATATGTGGTGGAGATGAAAATGGTAACGGAATTCAAACATGCGTGGGATATATATAAAGGAATCCTGTGCAGAAGGAATGGATCCTCAGGAGCTTAGCCGAAATTGGGTGGCGGAGCCAGTGGGGGGAAGAGGGGTTTGGTGGTTGAGAGGCGAGGATAGTGGTGGGCAGACTTATACGGTCTGTGCCAGAGCCAGTGGTGGGAGGCGGGGCTGGTGGTTGGGAGGAGGGGATAGTGCTGGGCAGACTTATACGGTCTGTGCCCTGAAAAAGACAGGTACAAATCAAGGTAAGGTATACACATATGAGTTTATCTTGTTGGGCAGACTGGATGGACCGTGCAGGTCTTTTTCTGCCGTTATCATATAATGTGTATGTGGTTTATGTTGGTGTAGGACAGCTGTTGGGCAGACTGTTTATTAAAAATGATTTAGGATCCCCAAAAAAAACTACTCACACCCATATATATTTATTATTTATTGCATTTGTATCCCACATTTTCTCACCTATTTGCAGGCTCAATGTGGCTTACATAGTTTTGTTATGACATTGTCATTTCAGGATATCAGATTCAATTAGTAATGTGCAGGGATTAATTAAGGGAAGAAAGAAGGAAGTGAATATGGTAAGTCTAGAAGGTGGCCTATCATAACTGGGTAGGTTGGTGAGGTGGATTATTGAGGCTATATGTTCTCTTTATAGGCCTTGTTGAAGAAATATGTCTTCAGAGATTTGCGAAAGTTAGTTATTTCGTCGATTGTTTTCAGGTCTGTAGGTAATGCATTCCATAACTGCGTGCTCATGTAGGAGAAGGTAGTGGCATGCATCAGCTTGTATTTTAGACCTTTACAGCTGGGGAAGTGCAGATTGAGAAATTTATGGGATGATCTTGTGGCGTTTCTGGGAGGTAAGTCCACGAGGTTTAGCATGCAAGTTGGGGCGTCTGCGTGGATGATTTTGTGTACAATCATGCAGACCTTGAACGCAATGCGTTCCTTAAGAGGGAGCCAGTGAAGTTTCTCTCTTAGGAGTTTAGCACTTTCATATTTAGTTTTTCCAAATATGAGTCTGGCGGCAGTATTCTGGGCTGTTTGGAGTTTTTTGATAGTCTGTTCTTTGCAGCCCGCGTACAGTGCGTTACAGTAGTCCAGATGGCTTATTACCAGGGTATGGAAGATGTATCTCGGGAAGAAAGGTTTTACTCTTGAGTTTCCACATGGAGTGGAACATCATTTTCTTTGTGTTCTTCATATGGGTGTCAAGAGTGAGGTTACGATCAATAGTAACTCCAAGAATTCTCAGGTTTTGTTAGACAGGAAGAGAGCAGTATGGTGTGATTATGGTGGAGATGTTTTTTGTGTTATGTTGTGAAGTGAGTACAAGGCATTGTGTTTTTTCTGCGTTAAGTTTTAGTTGGAATGCATCCGCCCAAGTGTGCATGATTTGAAGGCTTCGGTTGATCTCGTTGGTGATTTCATTTAGATCATGTTTGAATGGGATGTAAATTGTGACATCGTCTGCATATATGTAAGGGTTGAGGTTTTGATTAGCTAGAAGTTTTGCTAGAGGAATCATCATTAGGTTAAATAAGGATGGTGAGAGGGGGGATCCTTTGGGGACTCCACATTCAGGTTTCCATGGGGGTGATCTGTCCGCGTTCGTTGTTACTTGGTATGATCTTGTGGTTAGGAATCCTTTGAACCATTTGAGAACTGTGCCTCCCACTCCGAAGTATTCTAGTATATGTAGTAATATTCCGTGATTAACCATGTCAAAGGCACTGGATATATCGAATTGTAGGAGTATGTTGTTGCCAGTTGCAATTGCTTGTTTGAATGAGTTCATTGTGGACACTAGAACAGTTTCGGTGCTGTGATTTGACCGAAATCCTGATTGAGACTCGTGCAGAATTGAGTGTTTATTTAGGTATTCAGTCAGTTGTTTCGTCACTATGCCCTCCATGAGTTTGGTTATGAGTGGAATGGATGCTACTGGGCGATAGTTGGTTAGGTCCATTGTGCTTTTCTTGGCATCTTTTGGCAGCGGAGTAAGTAGGGTGTTTCATTTCTCCGTGGGAAAGAGCCCATTTTGAAGCCTGTGGTTTACGTGGTTCGTGAGGTCTGTTTTGAATTGTTTGGGTGCCGATCTTATTAGACTAGTAGGGCAAATGTCTAATTTGCATTGCGATTTGGTGTATTTTCCGAGCCAGTGTGAGATTTCATTTGATGAGATCGTGTCAAAGTTGATCTATGATCGATCTGCTGGGTATTCCCCAGGTTTTGGGTCTAGACATTCAAGGATGTTTGTGTGATCCGTTGTATTGGTAGGTATCATAAGTCGGAGCTTTATGATTTTTTCGTTGAAGTAATTCGCAAGATTAGTTGCTGATGGTGTATCTGTGTTGTTGGAGGTAACCGTTGTAGTATTTAGGAGGTTGTTTACGAGTGAGAAGAGTTTGTGTGCATCCTTGTAGTTTGGTCCTATTTTGGTTTTATAATACATCCTTTTAGTTTGTCTGATAGTATATTTGTATTTTCTTTGTAGTTGTTTCCAGTCTTTGAGTGTGTGTTCATTTTTTTTTTCTCCATTCTCTTTCTGATCTTCTGACCTGTGTTTTTAGTTCTTTCAGTTCTTCGTTAAACCATGGTATTGAGTTTTTTCTATGTGAGGTTCTAGTTTGAAGTGGTGCTATATTGTCTAGTACTGTTCTGCATCTGTTGTCCTATTCTTGGATAAATTGAGGTGAGTCTGTGGGTGTTGTCCATTCGTCGGTGTAGAATTGTTGCCAGAATATTAGTGGGTCTATTTTGCCTCTCGTAGTATAGGTTTGTTGTTTTTGTTTTTGTTGTGTCTTTTTTGTTCTCCAGTGGAGGGAAAGGTTTACACTATAGTGATCGGACCATGGCGTGGCTGTCCATTTTATATCTATTAGTGTGAGATTTGGTTCTGATGAGAATTTGTGGGTAATGATATCTACTGTATGTCCTTTGTTATGGGTGGGTTTTATGTTTGGCCAGTGGAGCTCCCATAGTTGGAGGAAGTCTTTACATTCGCGTACATTGCTTGAGTTAGTGTCTTCAAGGTGAAGATTGATGTCTCCTGCTATGAGAAGGTTCTGGGTGGAAACACAAGTATTAGATATGAAATCCAGAAAGTGCGTTTGTGAGTCTTGCCAGCTGCCCGGGGGTCTGTAAAATAAGATTAGGTTTAGGTGGTCACGTAGGTTGGGGTGGTTGATTCTGACTGAGGCTATTTCGAGTTGGGGAAGAATAGATTCTGCTGTTGTTGTGACTGTGAATTTAGATTTATAGATTATTGATATGCCTCCTCCTCTTTTTCCTTCTCTTGTCTAGTGGGTAATTTTGTATCCTGAAGGACAGAGCTCTAGAATTATTGGGTCTTTGGAGTCATGGATTCAAGTTTCGCTAATAAGTAGGAAGTCAAGGTGGTCAGCTGTAATCCAGTCAGTTAGTATCGTGGTTTTATTAACTGCCAATCTGGCATTGATGTATCCTATTTGTATTTGTTGGTGGTGTTCAGTTGGGTTTGGGGTGGTAATAATTTTTATCAGCTGTCTGTCTTCTTGATGTGTAAGTTTGTTGAGTCCTTTCGTTCCTTTCTGTTGGTGGTGACTGTGGCTAGTAGGTTTTCCTTGCCATTGTTTAATTTTTTGAATATGCCCACCCATATTAGCTCTGGGCCCACCCAAAATGTCAGGTCTGGTTATGTCACTGTTTGTGAGAGGACTTCTTTTTTGGATCCACTGTTCGTCTATTTGACTCTCATTTCTTCTGTGGAGAGATCACCTTCTGTAGGTATTTGTTTGTGTTTTGAGTCATTAATGCATTGGAACTCCACAAACGATTGGCATGGGTATGCCATGTTGGCTCAAATTCTATAACAAAGAGGTCTACAAGCATTTTGAGTCAGTGTGCTGATCTAACTTAAATTCAGTGGCACAAGTTTAATCTCGTGCTTACCTCAGTATGCCAGTAAAATCTTCAAAACCGAGCGATCTTGTCTAAACAGACAGCCGCGGTGTAGAAAATAAGCTTCTGTAAGAACCCTGTCCTTAGTAAAAACAATCAGTAAAATCGGTGAGGCAGCCCGCTATTGATCTTTTATAACAAAAATAATGGCGCCAAAACAAGAAAAGGAAATGACGTCATGTCTGACATTCTAGCGTAATGACGTACTGATGTAGCGTGATTGAATAATATAATGCTTTGTTCTCTTAATTAGTGCACACAGCATAAATCTAAATCCGTATAGCATGAATTTTAAATGAATCTAAACGTTTGTTATATTTATAAATATGAAAGACTCATATTATATCTGAATGAGAGCTCTCCTTAAGAAAATATTTTCTTTTGTAAATACTCCCTGATGTGGAAATGAGTGATAAACAACACGTATAAAGGGCAAAACTAAATAAGGAATGAAACAAATAATTTCAAATATGTTTAAAAAACATATTTTCTGTAGATCTTAATAACACATCCTATATAATAAAACTCACCTCCAACATTCTGTGCTTGGGACCGTGGCTCCCTCAGCACGGAGGTGGTCTGCTAGGCAGCATCGAACCCAATGACGTCACCAAACCCAGCTGACCGCAGGAACTGGCTGCTGGCACGCGCAAAAAAAAAGGCTCGAGAAGCACTCCTGAACCTGCAGTGCTCTAACAAGATCAACAACCGCCATCAGAACGCTCGCACAGCACAAGACTGCCGCCCAGCTGAGGAGAATACTGCCGCCATGACACTGCTAGCCTCCCGAACATGCTGCCGTCCCGAACCGCCCTACGGACCCGCACCAAAAAAAAAAAAAAGGTCAAGAAACAGCCTCCAGCCGCCCTCTGGACCCTCACTAACAAAAAACACAAGGTGAACAGACCGCCTCCAGCCGCCTCAACAGGGGACGTCAAACAAAGCAAAAACACTTCAGCAGGCTGCGCAAGAAGATACAACGAACTGCAGCCTTCTCTGGACGAGGTTCACGCTGTCCTGAACTGCCCTCCCGATATTGCAGCACTAACAGGGCAAGAAGGACGAGGTTCACAGACACCGATCCTGCAGACAGCAGTGCAACGTCTAAGCGAGCAGGCACAATTAAGGGGGCAGAAACTTGAAGGGGAGACAGACAAACACATGGAGAGGGGGTGACAGAACAGAACGGGAGGGAAGGGGAGAGGACAAATGTTGCAGATGGATGGATGGATGGAGGGCATGGGAAAGAGCACAATCGCTGGACAAAAGAAGGAAAAGGAATTCAAAAACACGGGGGGGGGGGGGCACCCTTACATTGCCACTCACAGGAGGAGGAGGGCCAAACTTAAAGAAAGGGGGGGACTGCACTTCACACACAAGGAGGGGGACATGCGCACACACACACACACACAGTCTTTCACTCTGTGTGTCACTGTGACACACACTCTTTCGAACACACACACACTCTGTCTCACTGTCACACCCACACTCTCACACAGGCATACACTCTGTTTCAATGCCCACCCCTGTGATCCTGCAACAGCTTAACAGAAGGATATGGAGACACACACACATACACACACACGCACGCTCTCTCTCACACAGAACCAGTCAACAAATCTCTGTTTCTCACTGTCACACACGCTCTGTCTCACACACACACAACACTGTTTCTCTGACACACTGTAGCACTGTCACTCTGGCACACTGTAGCACTGTGTCACACACACACACAATCTGTGTCTCACACACACACTCTTTCACTCTCTGTGTCTGACTGTGACACACACTCTTTCAAACACACACACACACTGTGTCACACACACATACACGCTCTCTCTCACACGCAGGGAGGGAGGGGGAAGGAACTTGAGGGGGAGAGAAAGGGGCCTGGAACTTCAAGGGGAGACAGACAAAAACACATGGAGAGGGGGGAGAGAACAGAACAGAAGGGGAGAGGACAAATGTTGCACATGGATGGATGGAAGGCATGGGAAAAAGAGCACAATTGCTGGATTAAAAAAAGGAAAAGGGACTGAAAAACCAAACACGGGGGGTGGGGGGGGGGGAACGACTCTGCACCTCGGACAGAAGAAAGGGGTCATGCACACACACACACACACACACACACACACACACACACACAGTCTTTCACTCTTTGAGTGTCACTGTGAAACACACTCTTTCAAACACACACACACACTCTGTCACACACACATACACGCTCTCTCTCACACGCAGGGAGGGAGGGGGAAGGAACTTGAGGGGGGGAGAAAGGAGCCTGGAACTTCAAGGGGAGACAGACAAAAACACATGGAGAGGGGGGAGAGAACAGAACAGGAGGGAAGGGGAAAGGACAAATGTTGCACATGGATGGATGGAGGGCATGGGAAAAAGAGCACAATCACTGGATTAGGAAAAAGAACCGGAAAACCAAACACGGGGGGGGGGGGGGGGGGGGAGGGGGGGATCCTGCACCTCAGACAGAAGGAAGGGGTCATGCACACACACACAGTCTTTCACTCTTTGTGGGACACTGTGACACACACTCTCTCAAAGACACACACACACACTCTGTCTGTCTGTCTGACAGACACACACTCTCATACACACATACCCGCTCTCTCTCACATGCAACCAGTCTTTCACTCTCTGTGTCTCACTGTCACACACACTCTCTCACACACACACTCAGACTCACTGCTCGCCGCTATGGTCCCAGAACTTAAAACACAAAGGGTGGGGGTACCTGCACTTCGGATAGAATTAGGGGGTCTTGCACACACATAGACACATACTATGGCACACTGTAGCTCAATGTCACACACAGACACTCTCACTCTCTCTCTCTCTCTCTCTCTCTCTCTCTCTCACACACACACTTTTCTACTCTCTGTGTCTCACTGTGACACACACTCAAACACACACACAATCAGTCTCTCTGTCACACCCACACTCTCACACATATACATTTTGATTCACTGCCCACCCCTCCTACTCCTGCAAGGGCTTGCTGGAAGGAGAAGAATATGGAGACACACACACATATACTCTGTCACACACTATCTCTGTGTCTCACACACACACACGCTCTCTCTCACACACAACCAGTCTTCCAATCTCTGTGTCTCACTGTCACACACACTCTCTCTCACACACACACGCACACTGTTTCTCTGTCACACCGACGCTCACACATACACATACACTCTGTCTCACTGCCCGCCCCTGTGGTCCTGCAAGGGCAATGAATGTGGATATTACTGGAAGAAAGGAGCGATGCACAGTACCTGTACATTGCCACTCTCAACTCTGACACACTCTACCTCACACACACATACACACACACACACCCTCTCTCTCTCTCTCAAACATGCACACTCCAAGGAACAAAAAACGGACGCTGAAATTCCAAACACGGGGGGAGGGGACCTGCACCTCGGAAAGAAGGGACAACAGCCAGCACTTCAGACGGAAGGGGTGAAATGGGGAGGGGCCTCTCACACACTCTGGCTAGCATACACACTATTTCTGTCTCTCACAGATACTGTTGGTTAATCATTTTATTACTGTATTCCAAACACAGTCTTTCTCTTTATCTTTCACAGCCTGTGGCTCTCTCACACACAGTCAAAATGACAGACAACCAACTAATACACAAAATGAGGAAGAAAAAACAGAAAATAAAATGAAAAAAAGAGGCACAAATAAAATGGCACCAAGCAATGAATGAAGATGAAAAGGCACAAGAAAGACAAAGAAATACTGCAAGGAAAAGGAACCACACCAAACACATGACAGAAGAACAAAAAGCTAATAGAAGACAAAGAAAAACTGAATTACAAAGGAAAAGAATCAATGAAATGACAAATGAACAAAGATAACTCCACAGAAAAAAACACACTATAAGACAAAGGGAAAAATTACAACACATGACAGGAAAAGAAAACCAAAAGAAGATCATATTTACGAGCAGAAAAAAAACAAAGAAAACACAGGGGGAAACATACAAGACACAGAACTGCAAATGACTATACAAATTAAACCAAACAAAAGAAAACAGAATACCAACTCTGATGAGGACAACATACCAAATAAAAGAAAAAAAAAAACCCAGAAACAAAACACACAAAAAAAAAAACAGCTATGATGGAAGAAGAAAAAACATAAAAACTCAAAAATGATATGACAGATGAACATATAAAAACACTCAACAGAAACAACACTGAAATAATAGAGAGAAACAAAGAAAAAAAAGCAGACAAACAACAAAAACAAACTACACTACTTGATGATGAACAGATACATAGTAAACGACAAATAGCACAAACGAGAAAAAAAGAGGCGTAAAGCAGAAGCAGAAAAAAAAGACGTAATGCACGCACTGAACATGAAAAAGCAGAAGAATGTGAAAAAGCAACTGCAAGGAAAAGAGCTAAGATACAACATATGACTCCTGAGGAAAGAATCAGTAACAGGAAAAAAAACAGAAACAGAAAAAAAGCGAATTGCAGAAATGACAAACCAAGAAAGAGAAACACACAAAACTAGGCATGCTGCTACACAAAGAAATAGATTACGAACAATAAGAGATCAAAAGAGAAGAGCACATTTACTACAACAAAGACAAAAACAAAGGACAACAACACAAACTGCAGACAACAATGACACAAGGAATAACACAATGACAGTACAGTGCACAACTCAGACCACAGGAATTGCCATAACAGACTGTGTCAACGAGAATGACATTCAGTACTATAGTTGTGGACAGCTAAACACAGTCTGTATATTTTGCAAAGCAAAATTTTTCAAACATGAAACACCATCTGACATAACTTTTCACACAATGCTGTAGTAAAGGAAAAGTTCAACTACCAAAAATTAGAACACATGAAATCATAGAAAAGCTTCTTTGTGGAGAAAATGAATATGCAAACAATTTCAAACAAAACATTAGGTCCATTAACAGTTCTTTAGCTTTCTCATCCATGGGAGCAAACATTGCAGCACCACCAGGATATGGCCCTTACTGTTTCAGAATTCATGGAAACATTTATCATAGAACAGGAACACTACATCCTTCAAAAGACAAAAAAAGACAATTTGCACAGTTATATATTCTAGATCCTGATGATGCAGCAAGTCAAAGACTACAAAACTCAACAAATGAAAAAATAAATGATATATTAATGAAAAAATTAAGTAAAATTATGGCACAAGAAAATCCATTTGCACATGCACGTAAAATGTTGTTTGAAGTGGAAAATGAATGCATATATGAAACTAAACAACAAAAAATAGAACCAACAACAGTATCAATGGTCATTGTTAAAGACCGTAAAAATGATCAAAGATGATACAATGCTCCTAGAGCAAATGAAGTAGCATTCATCTTCCAAAATACAGATGGAGAACCTCCATTACACAGAGAACTAATCAAACATTGCAGAAACGAGGAACAAAAACATGAGATTATCAGTGTCTTAAATCCAAATCTGGAACCTATTGTATATCCAATATTATTCCCATATGGAGATCAGAGTTGGGGGATAGATATTCCTTTATGCAAACAACCAACATCTATACGCAACCTGAACAACATATAAAAAAAAACTAGAATACGAGTAACACAAATGCAGTACTATAGGTACCGTTTTGCAATTAGAGACAAATTTAACCCTTTCCTAAGTGCAGGTAAATTAACACAACAATATTTTGTAGATGCATACATTAAAACAGAGGCAAACAGACTAAATTATATTCGAAACAATCAAAAACAATTAAGAATTGAAAAATACTCAGGCTTACTGGACCACCTAGCAAGTGAAGCTATAAACAGAGGAAATACACCAGGACAGGCATTTATTTTGCCATCATCATTTGCTGGAAGTCCAAGAAATATGCATCAAAACTATCAAGATGCAATGGCTATAGTTAGAAAATATGGCAAGCCAGACCTGTTTATCACTATGACTTGCAACCCAAGATGGGAAGAAATTAATAACAATCTACAAAAAGGAGAGGCACCACAATTTAGACCTGACTTAGTGGCAAGGGTGTTTCATTTAAAATTAAAAGAATTAGTACATGATATATGCAAACAGCATATATTTGGTGTTCCTCTTGCTATCATTTATGTCACTGAATTTCAAAAAAGTGGTTTACCCCATGCCCACATATTACTTATCCTCAAGGAGGAAAACAAACCAAAAACAAAGGAAATAATTGACAAAATAGTATGTGCAGAAATACCTTCTGAACAAAACTGCCCAAGACTACATGCAACAGTTATCAAACATATGATACATGGCCCATGCAATCAGAAAAATGTACATTTACCATGCATGCAAAATGGTAAGTGTTCAAAACAATTCCCAAAAGCATTCCAAGATGAAACCATAGAAAACTGTGACAGATATCCCAAATATCGACGATGGGACAATGGGATTGGTACAGTGTTACATGGACAATTGATTAATAGCAGTTGGGTAGTCCCTTACAACCCTTTTTTACTTTTAAAATACAACTGCCATATAAATGTACAAATATGTGCATCTATAAAAAGTGTAAAGTACCTTTTTAAATAGGTCTACAAAGGACATGATTGTACAAATGTACTTATTACAGAGCACAACAATGTACAACATGATGAAATAAAAACATTCACAGACTCAAGATATATTAGTGCACCAGAGGCTGCATGGTGATTAAACAGCTTCAAAATGCATCATCAATCACATAGCATACAAAGATTAGAAGTACACTTAGAAAATGAACAGAACATTGTTTTCCAAGCACAAAAAGTTGTAGCAGCAGTAGAAACAGCCAAAACAAGGGACACAACTTTAACAGCCTGGTTCAAATTAAATGCAGAAGATAATAATGCAAAACACATTTTGTATACAGATATACCTGTATACTATACTTTCGATAAAACAGAAAGGAAATGGAAAACTAGAAAAGCTGGACATAACAAAACCATTGGAAGAATGTATACAGTACATTTTGCAAACGAACCAGAACGTTACTGTTTAAGAATGATACTACTACACAAACCAGGTGCACAGTCCTTTCAAGACCTAAAAACTGTGGACAATGTCATTTATACCAGGGCCATGCCTAGGGTCTCTGGTGCCCCCCTGCAGACTATCAGTTGGCGCCCCCCCCCCCCCCCCCCCCCCCCCCCCCCGTGTGGCACAAGATGCAAAGGAAATAGGAGCTGAAAGATGGAGTGCATCTTTGTGGGATTGCTGAACAAATAGAGGGTTTCCAACCACTTAGCTTTTCGTGCTTTCATGTTCATGAAATTAGTAATTAAATCTTTGATATCTAACTGGGCACATATATCATTCTCAATAGCAATCATGGCAAGGCTTACAAGCCTTTCTTGATTGGAATAAAGTGAACCTTCCCAATTCACCTTAAAAGACTGTTTTCCAAATAAGACACCAACCTAAAGGTTAATTTCTAATCCCTAGACTATAAAGTTATTGAAATAGTATTGAGTGACTGACTAAATCAGATGCTTGAGGTAACATATGGAAATTAAGAAAAATATTCTTCCCTTTGTCTAAATTATTCCTGATGTTGTTTACCAGGCCTATCAATGTAGTTTCAGTGCCACTGGTGAGCACAGAACCTGTTTGTCTAGGACATAATGCATTTATATTTTACAAGAAGTCACACAGCCAATTTGTTTTATCTCTAGACAAAAAAAAGACAGATTAAAGATTGGGCAGTAATTGCATTGTTTTCAATCCCTTACACATAATCAATTTACCTTAATCCCCATTCCTATTGAGTCTGTTTCCTTTCCCCACTCCTGAGAAAGTGCAGACAACATCTAGGAATATTCTAAAAAAGATACTGTTTTAGTCTGGAGTTGATGATTTATTGAACACTTGGCCTACAGCAAGGTTGTAATAAATAGTTAAAAAAAAAAAAACTTTCGACTGCTGCCATTGTTAAATAACAGCAACCTTTCTATTTGCATGTGCTGCAAGGTCACATACAAACCATTCAGGGAGCACATGTCACTAGGAGAAAAAACAAATTCTTAGATGAAAGAATAGCTCTTTCCTCTGAGCCACAGAACATACCCTTACAAGTCAAAGCACTGTCTACAGCAAGTTTATTAATTCCAAAAGGCTGACCTCAATTTTCTTTTATAGCGCTTTAGCACTCACCGCTGCCTCGCTGAAGCGCCCGGATATCTGTCCGAACTATCACCCGGAAAAGACCCTTAGAAAGGCAGCCGGTCCGGGCACTTCCCCCTCCCAAAGTTCGCAGCTCTATTATGGAAACCAATGTGAAGGCGCTGAGTCACAGCTCTGCTTGGCTAGCACGCGGCACGCGACAGAACAACGTGTACCGGAACGCGCCTCTCCAAACCAGGGCTGCAGCCAACTATTCTAATTCAATAGTTACCAAAGAGGCGGCGACTCGCGCTGCGCGCGGGAAGGCAGCAGCGCATGCACATAAGCGCCAATGCGCCAACGCGGTAAGGTTATTTTTTTTTTAGTTTTAAATACAATTGAACGGCACGGCGCCCTTAAAGGCAGGCGCTCCCCTGCGGTGCTGACCCCGCTTACCGGGTTAGCATGGCCCTGATTTATACAACCTTTCAAGAAACAGCTAAAAAACTAGGGCTCATTCAAGATGAGGCACTATGGGACAACACATTAGAAGATGCAATCACGAGCAACATGCCTCAGCAAATTAGAGAGCTATTTGCATACATTTGTGTTTTTGCAGAAATA
The DNA here is from genome assembly GCF_901765095.1 of Microcaecilia unicolor. Lineage (NCBI taxonomy): Eukaryota > Metazoa > Chordata > Amphibia > Gymnophiona > Siphonopidae > Microcaecilia > Microcaecilia unicolor. The sequence goes on along the minus strand of NC_044032.1, from coordinate 325,756,904 downwards.
ACAAATGCTTTCCAACTTTATAAAAAATACAAAAATTATATGGAAGAAGATCTTAAACAGCATGGCTGTCAAGGTGATTGCCTGCTATGTGACGAACTGTGCCTTCATAAAATACAAGCAGTACTCATTACACATGCAAAACGCCTACAACAATTTGGGTTACCAAACATCACGCACAAATTAGAAGATCAACACATTGCCTACAATGCTGCACATGAAAAAAGAAAAGCAGAAGAAATGCAAAAAAAAAACTAAATAATGAACAAAGAGAAGCATTTCAAACAATACTTTCGGCATGCAACACAAAAAATAATTCACACACGTGCTTCTTCCTTGATGGTCCAGGTGGAAGTGGGAAAACGTTTACATACAAATCAATCATCAGCATGATAAGAGGCGAAGGAGGAATTGCACTACCTGTTGCATCCACAGGAATTGCAGCAAATTTACTTCCAGGAGGAAGAACGTATCATTCACAATTCAAATTACCAGTACCTCTCCTGGAAACAACATCAACTATGCGGTTAACATCCCATGATGCCTCCATCATTAGAGATGCAAAAATAATTATTTGGGATGAATCAACAATGGCACCCAGTATGGCTCTCGATGCTGTAGATAGACTACTGAAAGAAATAATGGACAACCAAAGACTATTTGGGGGAAAAGTTGTACTACTTGGTGGAGACTTCCAAAAACCTTACCAGTAGTACCTCATGGGCACCCTACAAGCATTATTGAAGCAAGCATTACATTTAACAAACTTTGGAAAAATTTTAAATTACTTAAACTACAAAAAAAATGAACGCTCAGTAGACCCCGAATATAACAGATGGCTTATTACGTTAGCACAAGGAAAGCTACCATGTCCAAACGGTTACAAAGATGTTATTGAAATACCACAAAAACATCTTTGTGAGGACAATATAGTTAACGCCATTTATGGACATAAACTTACACCAGAATCTGTTGCAAACTTTGCAAAAAAGGCAATTCTATGCCCAAAGAATTCACAAGTAGACACCATAAATGAGTCTGTACTAAATATTTTAGATGGAAAAACAATCACTTACTTAAGTACAGACTCTATTCAAGATTCCAATGAAGAAGAACATCAATTATATCCTATAGAGTTCCTACATCAGCAAACACCAAGTGGCATGCCTACCCATAAACTGCAGTTAAAAATTGGAGCAATCATTATCCTGCTACGAAACTTAAACACAAAACAAGGTTTATGCAATGGGACTCGCTTGATAGTAAAAGACTTGGAAAAAAAATATCTAATAATTAGCCAAATAATCACAGGATCAACAGCTGGAACAATTGTCTTTATACCATGCATACAACTAGCACCATCCAACACTGACCTGCCTTTCACATTACTAAGAAAACAGTTTCCAGTTAAACTAGCTTTTGCCATGGACAAACACAAGCACAAGGACAAACTTTTGACAAAGTCGGAATTTATCTACCAGAACCTGTGTTTACCCATGGGCAACTATATGTAGCATTCTCAAGAGTAAAAACATCTGCAGATGCAATTGTGAAAGTCATTAATGGACCAGAACAAAGACACCTTTTCAAAAACTGTACAAAAGTTTACACAAAAAACATTGTATATAAAGATATTTTAAAAATGTAAAAAAAAACATTAAACCTGTTTGATTAACAAAAAACAACTTTGTCATCTAATCTTACTTACACAAGTTTCATGTCTTACAAACACAAACCTTTCAAAATATCTCACTGTAACACACACACACTCTCACATTCACTCTCAATCTCTCTCACACAGACACTCACAAACACTCCAACATATAGTGCACCTGGGAAGACAGTTGCTTCACATGACGGTACAACACAGTAACAGATGATTTACAAATTTAACAGTTATTCCTTCTCATAATACTTTTCTAACAACTCTATAGTTACCAAAAACAAACAAAAAAACCCATTGCTAGCGCCCGTTTCCTTTCAAACAGAAACGGGCCTTTTTTACTAGTATTATGATAAAACAAGTGCTCCCTTGTAAGAAAAGATGAATACTCCCTAATTGGGGACATTTTTTTTATTTAAGAAATAAATAAAACATTAAAAACTATGAAAAAACGGTTAGATCCAATTCTGCATTGAGTCCTGCTGGATGGATGAGTTCAAAAATCACTCTCTGTTCATATTGTAGTAGGATCAAATCTAAATTTCCACCTCTCCAATATTTCGAAAAATACTTTAAATGCACAAAAGCGAAGATCTCCAAAATTATGGGACTTTTCTATACAATGTTTGACAAGGGGAACTGAAACATCCCCTCGGGTCTGATGCTGCTCCTATGTTCAATCATTCTGGTTTTAATCTTACGAATGTTTTTACCTATATAGATCAATTGACAGGGGCATATGATTAAATATACCACTCCTTCTGTGTTACAATTTGAAGAGTGATTTAGTAAATAGGATCTCATAGTGCGTGGATGCATAAAGGTTGTAATGGACATAGATGATGCACAGACCGAGCAAGACCCACAGGGTTGGTGTCCAGTGGTAGGTTGAAGGGGTGGTCGTATAGGTGGTAATGCAGATGGTGCAATGATTTCCTTAATATTGTTGTTTCTTGTGTGAGCAACGGTGAGCTGTTTATTTTTGAAACAGTCATGATTTTCCAAAATATTCCAATGTCTTCTTAATATTTTTTGTATATCCGATGAAAGGTTAGAGAATTTAAGACTGCATACTATTTTGGGCTTCTTACGTCTTGAATGACCTTCTAGAAGTTCATCTCTATTTGCCATTCTAGCCCTGTTGAGTCCTTTTGTGACACTCTCCTTAGGGTAGCCTCTGTTTAAGAACCTTGTTGCCAATGGAATTTCCTGATCTTCGCACTCAGTATAATCACTACAAAGTCTTCTGAGTCGAAGGAATTGTGAGTATGGTATAAGTAATGTACATAAGTAATGCCACACTGGGAAAAGACCAAGGGTCCATCGAGCCCAGCATCCTGTCCACGACAGCGGTCTGCTTCCAGCTTCTATTATGGAAACTTTGGAAATGCAAGAAATGATTTTTGTCAGTTGGTTTCCTGTATATTGTAGTGGTGAAGTTATGTGTTTTTCTTTATAAGGATGTCAAGAAAAGGAATTTCATTGTTGTCGTAATGCATGGAGAATTTAAGGTGTTCATTAAGACTGTTCAACCATGAATGAAATTCTTTTAATCTGGTTATGCTTCCTTTCCACAGTACTAGTACGTCGTCAATGTATCTCTCCCATAGTTTAATTTCCTCCTTGAACGGATGGTCTTCAAAATATTGATATTCAAAAAAAGCTACGTGTCACGTTCGTGACTTTTTTCCCTTGGGTTGTGCTCCTCTTGCCCTCTGGTGGCCAGAACTGGTGGCTGCCATAGACTTCCCAGACTCTTTACATTCTGGTCCAGATATTTTAGCCTTCCAGTCTTGTTTGGAAGTTTGCAGCTAGCCTCACCCGTAGCTGCCTTGTGATTGTTGCAGCTGAGCTCAGCTGTGATGGGTTTATTAGCCACCTGGGAACTTGCTGCCTGGGCCTTTGCAACGTTTGCGTTTTGCTTTAGGTCCAGGTTAGTGTTGGTGCAGTGTGCACTTTTGACTTATGTGTTTAGCTTCCCTGCTTTTTCCTTGTGGCTCCCCTGCTTTCCCTTTTGGTGCTGTTAGACGTACTTCTGGTTTTGGTGCTGTTAGAAGTATTTCTGTTAGTGGAGCACTGCTGTAGTTTGGTGCTTAGGAATACCTTTGTTAGTTTAGTGCTGTGGAGCACTGCTGTAGTTTGGTACTTAGGAGCACCTTTGTTAGTTTAGTGCTGTGGAGCACTGCTGTAGTTTGGTGCTTAGGAGCACCTTTGTTAGTTTATGTGTTTAGCTTCCCTGCTTTCTCCTTGTGGCTCCCCGCTTCCCCTTTGTTAGGTTAGTGCTGTGGAGCACTGCTGTAGCTTGGTGCTCAGGAGCACCCCTGTTAGTTTAGTGCTTAGGCATACTTCTGTTGTTTAGTACTTAGGAGCTCTTCTGTGGGTTTAGTACTTAAGAGCACTTCTGTTAGTTTAGTGCTTAGGCATACTTCTGTTAGTTTAGTGCTTAGGAGCACTTCTGTTAGTATAGTGCTTAGGAGCACTTCTGTTAGTGTAGTGCTTAAGAGCACTTCTGTTAGTATAGTGCTTAGGCATTCTTCTGTTAGTATAGTACTTAGGAGTTCCTCTGTTAGTGTAGTGCTTAGGAGTACTTCTGTTAGTATAGTGCTTAGGAGCACTCCTGTTAGTTTAGTGCTGTGGAGCACTTCTGTGGTTAGATGCTTAGGAGCACTTCAGTCTGGTTACACTATAGGTACACTTCTGTATTGCTGGGTTTCCCTGCTTTCCCCTGTGGGCTTCCCTGCCTTTCCTTTTGGTGCTTGGGAGCACTTCCTTCTTGTCTTGGCCCTGTGTTCCTGGTTTGTGCAAGCTTGCATGGTAATCCAGGGTCTGAGGTGGTCCCTCAGCCCTAGTCCCATTCCTGGTCCTGGAACGGTCAAGCTTGTTCTAGTATCCCAGTCCCTGTGTTATCCAGTGTGTTCCAGTCCTGTGCAGACCAGTCCAGTGTGTTCCAGTCCAGCGTGTTCCAGTCCTCTGCGGACCAGTCCGGTGTCCTCCAGTCCAGGGGGTTCCAGTCCATGTGTTCCGGCTCGCTGGGCGGCGCCTGCAGTCCTTGCCTGTGCCGGTGTGCTAGCCCAGTGTTGGTTGGCGGGTCTTGCCTGCTGCTGTCGCTCCTCGTCAGCAGCCCAGGGGCTCACATTTGCTCCAGAGCCCGTACCCGCGGGCTCTGAACCTGAGAACCTGACACTACATAAATTATGGCAAGGTCTGGGGCCATATTTGCTCCCATTGCTGAACGTCTAATTTGTTTATAAAATGATTCTTGGAAACAAAAGAAATTTTCTTGAAGTGCTATTGTTACCAGCTGTATAATGAAAGCAGTAGGAACCCTAGTGTTCTTTTCTCTATCATTCAACACATCTGTGATGATATCCAAAACTGGTTGATGTGGGACGTTAGTATAAAGCGACTCTAGATCAAAAGTGACCATAGTAATATCACTAAGGTCTCCATCATATTCCTCTAGTAAGTTAATAACATGGGATGAATCGTGAATGTATGATTTCACAAGCGGAATGAATGGTCTGAGAAAGGTGTCTACAAAGATAGAGAGAGGCTCAAGAATTGAACCTATCCAGGATATGATGGGTCTTCCAGGGGGATCCACTAAAGTTTGTGGATCTTAGAAAAATACATAGATAATGGGTGTGATTGGATGACTGGTTGTCAGAAAGTCTCTCTCTTTATTTGTTAAAAATCCTGAACTTTACCCCAGTGGCGTAGCCAGAAGTCAATTTTTGGGTGGGCCAACAGGTTGGATGGGTGGGCACTAGACAGTGGTGTGCTGGTAAATGTTTAACAATAGGCTCTCTCCCCGGTCCACCTCTGCGGCCCTCCCCTCCCCACCCCACCCCGTACACCTGTGCACTTCCCCTCAAAATTGCAGAGCTGGCTATAGCCGGGGAGAGAGCCTGGGGGGTGGGGAGGCAATGCATTACTCTCTCTGCAGAGGAGACGCTTCCGGGTTAGAAGCAGGAGGCAGCGTGTTTGAATCGCGATGCTACCGCTGCTGTTGAGAGTGAGACAGAGGGAGGAGGTAGATCGTGCGATCGTGGCGGCGGTAGGCAGCGTCTGGGAAGCGCTGCTGTCAGAGAGAAGGAGGCAGATGCAGGATCTGCGCTGACTGCTCCCTCCGCTCTGCTGCTGGGTGGGCCTGAACCCAAACTGGGTGGGCCTAGGCCCATCCAGGCCCACCCGTGGCTACGCCCCTGCTTTACCCAAAAATGTATTTCTTTTTTTTATCTCTTCTGTTGGATCCTCCTCTCTCTATCACCTGTCTCTACCTACCTACCCATCCATTTACTACCCATCCATCCTTCTATTATGTTATACTTAATTTCCTACTTTACATAACAAAATTCTGTTACCTATTACTATGTAAGCCGCATTGAGCCTGGTTTTAGTGGGAAAGTGCGGGATACAAATATAATAAATAAATAAATAAATAATTTGCAGTAATGAGTATCAGAAAGGTGACGATTAATTTCTTGAATATAGCTGCTGGTATTGAGAACCACAATGCCTCCCCCCTTATCTGCTGGTTTGATAACAATGTCTTTGTTAGATTTGAGATCATGTAGTGCTATATTTTCTTCTGCGGAAAGATTGAAGAATTTTCTTTTTTTCTTCTTTTCTAATAATTCTCTGTCTCGTAAGATTTGAAGTTTTCTTTCAAATCTACTTAAATCAATTCTGGTCTGTAGAGGATCGTAATTACTGGAGGGAACAAATTTAAGGCCTTTTTTTAGAACTGAGATTTCTGCATTTGACAAGACTTTGTCTGACAGATTAATGATTGGAATATCTAGTTCTTGTATGACTGGCGGCGATGATAGCGAGGGGCATAATCGAAAGCGAATGCCCATCTCCTTGGGCATCTATCTCCGAGGACGGGTACGTGAAGGGGCAGGCCAGACCGTATTTTCAAAAAAAAGATGGGCGTCCATCTTTTTTTCGATAATACGGTTTGTGCCAGGCAAATGCATCGCATTTGGGCGGATTTGAGCTGGGCGGTATCGTTTTTCAGTGATAATGGAAACCGAAGGCGCCCAGTTCAAAAACGAACAAATCCAAGGTATTTGGTCGTGGGAGGGGCCAGGATTCGTAGTGCACTGGTCCCCCTCACATGCCAGGACACCAACCGGGCACCCTAGGGGGCACTTGTAACAATTAAAAAAAAAGTCAAATACCTCCCAAGTCCATAGCTCCCTTCCCTTGGGTGCTGAGCCCCCCAAATCCCCCCAAAACCCACTGCCCACAATTCTACACCATTACCATAGCACTTATGGCTGAAAGGGGGCACCTAGATGTGGGTACAGTGGGTTTTGGGGGCAGTTCGGAGCACTCCCATTTACCACCACAAGTGTAGCAGGTGGGGGGGGGGGGGGGGATGGGCCTGGGTCCACCTGGCTGAAGTCCAATGCACCCACTAACAACTGCTCCAGGGACCTGCATACTGCTGTGATGGAGCTGGATATGACATTTGAGGCTGGCATACAGGCTGGAAAAAAAAAAGTTTTTAAAGTTGTGTTTTTTGGGTGGGAGTGGGGTTAGTGACCACTGGGGGAGTCAGGGGAGGTCATCCCAGATTTTCTCCGGTGGTCATCTGGGCAGTTGGGGCACTTTTTGGGGACTTGTTCATGAAAAAAAAGGGTCCAGAAAAAGTGACCCAAATTCTCGCTTCTGGCGCCCTTCTTTTTTCCATCATCAGCTGAGCGCGCCCATCTCTCCTTGGCCAATAAACATGCCCTAGTCCCGCCTTCACCACACCTCCGACACGCTCCCGTCAACTTTGTCCGTTCCCACGACAGATTGCAGTTGGAGACGCCCAGAATCGGCTTTTGATTATACTGATTTGGGCGCCCGCGGGAGATAGGCGCCCATCTCCCGATTTGGGTCGAAATATGGGCGTCTTTCTCTTTCGAAAATAAGCTGGATTGTGTCCTGCCTCTCCCTCTGCCACGTCCTCTCCCTCGAAACTCCATCCTGGCAATCGGATAATATTCGTTCTCCTGGTATCTGTCCCTTCTTTCTTTTTGATTCTTGTATCCCAAAGTGTGTCTAAAAAAGTAGAATTGATATTCTTGCCAGGAATCATAGTTGAATTGTTGATAGGAGTTGAGCATGATGAAATGAAAAGCTTGTCTGAATCATTGTGTATTCTTTTACATGCTCTCTCTCTGTTATGGCTTGTTCCTTCATCAGGATAAATTAATCAATAAGCAGTATGGGCTGTTAATCCTACTAAGGTAATCTAATACAGCAACAACTGAAAAACAGCCGACCACAATCTCAAAGGCTCGTGTGACAAAGGAATGCACAGCAATAGCTGACTAGTGGGAAATACCCTCAGAAACCGAGGTCAATACCAAGGTCTGAACACCAGGACACTAGTATCTACATGAGATTTTTGTGCCTGTGATCTTGTCTCTTTCATAGGGTATAATATCCCATCTATTTTCAATCACAACTGTTTGCAATGAAACTAATGTTTCAAAAACATTATCAAAATGTAAAAAACTTTCCAAGCTACAGCATAGCATAAATGAACTTAGCTATCTCAAAGCTGGCTTGGTAACCCCACATTCCAACTGATAACTTACATTTGTTCAACGGGGCCCAAATTGTTTCACCCGCTTCATGGCTTCATCAGGAACCACAGTTTAAACATGGTTACAGGGGTATAAATCTAAAATTAAAAAATATATATCAAATACTAAACAGTCATAACATTTACACACTCACAATATGCTGACAAACCACTTACAAAATTCACATTCCACATTGATCCATAATACACAATACAAAACACAAAAACCCACCCAAGCCTATGGCACTTACTTTCTCCTGACACAATTTCTCTGAGGGCCAGCACTGATCTAAACTAACACCCACACTGCTTCCTTTATACAAACACTAATCAAAAAATGCTGGTGCCATAAAAGACCTCAGCTGCATCTTATCTAGGCATGAATAGTAGTAGGCCAATTAGAAACAGAGAGACCTACTGCCACAAACAACACTGCTTCAACCTAAAAGTGCAAAATAAACCATCCACGTTGTGCTCAACTATATCGCACAAAAACCAGAAGTACTTACAGGATGACTTACACTCCCAACTTCCACATACCAGATGGACTACTCGAGAAACCACTCAACACGGTAAGGCAAAATGTCACTGACGTCATCGTGCAAACAATGTAATAGCGAAAAAACATCCACTAAACATATAGAACTAAAAAAGCGCTATTAAACACCGCTGTTTGTCGTGCATCTGCCAAAACGGCATTAAAAGTACAATGCACAACTCAAATGAAAAACAGCGGTGTTGATCGCTAATGCGCGGATGTGTGATGATGACAATGTTTTGACAGCTGAACAACGTAACAAAATATCTCATGAACACAAAACCAGATCTAACATTTTGTGGACAGAGCTCTCATACACTGCTAGACTTCTTCATAACACACATTTTATAGCAGGTAGAAAAACTTAAACCAACGGACACACCAATAACTCATTAATGTTTACAAAACAATACTGACATAGAAATAAATGCTACCAGTTGTTACATAAAAAAAACTATATCAATAGAAGGCATTCCATTCTATGGAGCTGTTTAGTCCATGTGGCTCCATGGTGTTCAAAATAAAAATCCATCGAGTTTCCCTTCTCTAGAGCAATAGCTTACGATTGCCACCCCTGGCAAGTGGTTCTACTCTGTCTATAGTGCATCATCGCAACTCTTCAAATGTGTGCTTAAAGGTCAAGCAATGTTCCACCAAAGGCTCCTTTATCCCATATCCAGCAGACAGCCAAGACCTATCGCTTCTTTCTCTACAACATCAGTAAAATTCGCCCTTTCCTCTCTGAGCACACCACCCGAACTCTCATCCACTCTCTCATTACCTCTCGCCTTGACTACTGCAACCTACTCCTCACTGGCCTCCCACTTAACCATCTATCCCCCCTTCAATCCGTTCAGAACTCGGCTGCGCGTCTTATCTTCCAAGACCGATATGCTCACATCACCCCTCTCCTCAAGTCTCTTCACTGGCTTCCGATCAGATACCGCATACAATTCAAGCTTCTCCTACTAACTTACAAATGCACTCAATCTGCAGCCCCTCACTACCTCTCTACCCTCATCTCCCCTTACGCCCCTACCCGTAATCTGCAATCACAGGACAAATCCCTCCTCTCAGTACCCTTCTCCACCACCGCCAACTCCAGACTCTGCCCTTTCTGCCTCGCCTCACCCTACGCCTGGAAAAAACTCCCTGAGCCCATACGCCAAGCCCCCTCCCTATCCTTACTCAAAGCCCACCTTCAATGTCGCTTTCGGCACCTAACCATTGTACCTCTACCCAAGAAATCTAGACTGTCCCAATTTTTGATTGACTGCACTTTTTGTCCTTTTGTCCTTCTTGTCCTTTAGATTGTAAGCTCCTTTGAGCAGGGATTGTCCTTCTTTGTACAGCGCTGCGTTACCCTAGTAGCGCTCTAGAAATGTTAAATAGTAGTAGTAGTAGTAGTAGTAGATCTACTTATATTCGACTTATGTTCTGATAGCCTGATCTTTAGCATCCTAGTTGTCATACCCACATATGTTTTATTGCAAGGGCAAGTAATAGTATAGACAACAAAGTCTGTAGAGCAATTGGAAAAATGCTTAAGCTGGAAAGTATTCGTTGCTGCATTAAAAAAGTTTTTGTTTGCAGCATGATCTTGCAGCTCTGGCACGTACCACATTTAAAGTGACCAGACACTGTTTTCAGAGATCTTATTCTAAGGTCAGCAGGACTCAGTCTTTACTTTAAGTTGTTTGCTCTTGAAAAGGCTATCCTTAATCTTTTCCGTTCAAAAAAAAGCCGAGGACTGCAAAATATCTCATCTTTGTCTTAGAATATTTGCTATGTGTCTTCCTGCTTCTGTATAATTAAGGACCATGGTGATGGTGTGTTCGTCTTTGTCCCTGGAAGAAGTTGTGGATAACAGGAAGTCCCTGTTATTGTATTTTGCTCTGCGATAATCTCTTTTCAGAATCTTGTTTGAATAGCCACGCTCCTTCAATCTGGCCGTAAGATCTTTAGCCTGAATTTTGAAGGTCGAATCATCACTGCAAATTCTCCTAATCCTTAAAAATTGGGAGAAGAGTAAATTGTCACATATATGCTGCGGATGACAACTACTCTGATGTAAAAAAGTGTTTTTCAGTTGATTTATGATGTACTTTGGTAGAGAAGCCTTGTAGAGTTATTGCTACTTCCACATCCAAAAAGCTGATATTAGTACTTGATATAGTACTAGTAAATTGAATGTTACTGTTGCAGCTGTTGAACCAACCTACAAAGGAAGAAAAAACTTCAGATGTACCCCTCCATAGGACAAAGATGTCATCAATGTATCTCCACCAACAATGTATCAGAGAAAAACATGGAGAAGATTCCAACCACTCATCTTCAAATTGCTCCATATACAGGTTAGCAACTGATGGCGCGAAGGTAGCACCCATCGCCACCCCACTCTTCTGTAAATACAGTGTTCCATTGAACAAAAAATAATTCTCCTTTAAGAGAAATTCTGTAGGAATCAAATGGGGTCTTAGCCTCCTATCCAACACACTCCTGATAACAGACAAAGCTTCTCCTTGCGGAATGGAGGTATACAGTGATGCCACATCCAAAGTTGCCATCATGAAGGATGTGCCCTCTTCCATTTCAATAGATGCCAGTTTTTGTAAAAAGTGTGTACCATCCTTGATAAAAGATCTTATTTTTGGCACTTCAATCTTCAAAAACTCATCAAGAAACTGTGATAAAGGCTCTAAAACAGACTGCCGAGCAGAGAGAATTGGTCTACCCGGTGGCTTGGTTGAGTTGTTTATGAACCTTTGGAAGAAAATATAAAACTGGTATCACTGGATAAGGACAGCAGAGAAATTGTTTATCCCTTGGGGTAATAAAACCCTGCTGTACAACCTCCTTCATTGTTCTCTTGTGCATTCCTTTGTCACACGACCCTTTGAGATTGTGGTTGGCTGTTTTTCAGTTTTTCCTTCATCAGGATCCCTTTCTACATGATGGTGGTTAATTCTATGTTGGTAAGTGGAAGTTTTCCTCTGATGATTATTGGTACGTCTTGATGATGGTGGTTTGATCTTATTCACCTATGGGTAGATATTGCCTTTCCGATAGTCTTCTTCATCCCTTTTGTATTTATCATGTTTAATCTTTTTGATTTCTTTTTTGAAATTGTCAAGTTTAACATTAAGTGCTGACTGATTGGTGTCAAAAATAGGATCCTCGCATTTTAGAATTTCAATTGTTTCATTTGTTTCATTTTTATTAATATCTAATTTTTCTTTTGATGTCTCAATAAGGAGTATCATCAAATCTAGGGAGCACTTATTTAAAATTAAACACCATTTATCAATAAATGTTTTGTTATCCCTAAAAAGTTGAGGCTCTTTGTTGATTCTAAGGCCTCTGGGAATGCACTGAACCCTGCAATACTGAATTAGGGTGGCATAATGTAATTCATATCTAAAGGAGTTTTGCTTAAGATCAATGAGATGGTTCCAATGGTCCTGTAAAGATTCTTCATGTTCATCCTCAAACATTACAGGTTCCTGGAGGAAATTGTGTAAACGTTCTTCTGAATAACTCAACACATTGTCCCAGTTCTTGAAGGCCATCCCTCACCAATAAGTACAAACTAACCAGAGAGGGTATACAGCATATATAGAAAGTATACAAAGAAAAAAAGCAACACTGTGTTCCTTTAGGCTGGGAGAAAGAAATGTTTAAAGAGGCAGAAAGGAACTATAAAGGGAAGATAGCTGAGTGATGGGGACAGGGACTGAGAGTGGAGGTGTAGGAGACGAGTAGAAACAGTCTATGAGGGTTAGATAAACTGGTGGGGGGCATGGGCTGTGTGAAAGAAGGTTGCTGGGTGAAGTAGGAAGATCTGGGGGAGAGGAAGAAGAGCAGGCAGGGAGACACAATCTGCAGACAGAAGAGAAGCTAAAAGAGGTTACAAGTAGCTGTGTGGGATGTTCCTGACCTAATCCTTCCTTACTAAGCATCACTCACAAACATCAACAATTGAAACCCAGGGAATGTCTATATAATTAAACCTGGGAACAATACTCAATTCCATGCAGTTAATTTCACCCATCCCCAAACAAAAGCTTTAGAAATATTCACAACCAGACTCAAACTATCAAACAATCCTTTAACTGAGCAAGACAGTAATTTAAAGGGTTAACATCCAATTATCAGTACTGATTAGCTTGTTAGCTAAGTTATGTGCATGGTTATGGAATATGCTTTGAATTCCAGGCAGAAGTCTTGGCGTGATATATAGAATCTCGGGGGAAAACCTCCCTATGTTTGTACCACCTTCTATGCTTTTCATTTAAAAACAGCTGGCCAGTTGTGTTCACAACCCATCATGCTTTAATTTCCTTTATATGGACTTGGTAATTTGTGCTGAGTTGAGCATCCCAATCATTTTGAAAACTTAGCTCCTATGTGTGTTTGACCACGTGAATATGGAAATTACTAGTTTTTCACAGACCTTAAACATTAGTGTACTAAAGTAAATCTCTATTTGTAAAAGTTATAAAGTTAAAATCAAAAGAGCACAGTCAAACTATCATATGCACAGTCAAACTGTCATGGCAGGATGTTGACAGTATACGCCTCTGAGAACAGCAGAAATTTATTTTTTAAATTGGGTACCATTTTCCAGCTGGGTTAAAGCAACAGTTAGACCTGTAAGTTTTTCTTTCATCTTTTTTCCACTGTAGTGGTGGTTTTTCTCCTATATTCCCTGTGGCCCTCCTCCATTTCTTCCCCCTTGCCCCCTTTCCATTCTCCATACCCTCCCCTACCTCTTTCTTCCTTTTTTCTATCTCCTTTTCCTCATTCCCCTCTTTTTCTTACGCTTATCCATTCAAATTTTTTTTTACTTTTTATACATATTTATATAATTTTAGATGGGTAGCACATGTCAAAAGGCCATTTGCATATAAAAATCAACGTACACCTATAAGGTGTATCCAGCTGTCTATGGAAATCAATAGTACAGATAAACAATTTTGCTTTCTGTTACTTTTCAGTGGCATAATAAAGCTATTTTCTCTGTTTGTAATGTGAGATCATTTGTTTTACAGATGCTGTGATTAATGAGAACTTTCGACTTTTTTTAAGTTCTATGCCAAGCAAAATCTTTCCTGTTACTGTGCTTCAGAATTCTGTTAAGGTAGTATATTTGAAGATAATGTTAAAATACTTGTTAAAATAATTGCTCATCACAAAATGGAGAGGCTCTTCAGATCCACACCACAATATATGCCGATTGTGCTCTTTTCATGCTGTGTGAAAGCTGTAAATAAACCAAGATTAATTACTGGCATAACCATGTCATTCACTGTTAGAGGAAATTGTTTGTTTAATAGTGTATGTAAATCATTTTTGAACAGTAGCACTAGAAGTATTCTTAATATAAATATCTTTATTAAAGTATCACCCAACATGGTCCACGTTTTACTCGTATATGAGCTGCCTCGGGTACAATACTGTTATTGACCTGTAACCTGTCATTAAAATCGTTCATAGTACCTGAAGATTGAAGGGTAGCCAGTGTAACTCCTATTTTTACAAAGGGTTCCAGGGGTGATCTGGGAAATTACAGACCGATAAACCTGACTTCAGTTGCAGGGAAAATAGTAGAGATTATTATAAAGAATAAAATTATGGAACACATAGATAAACATGGTTTAATGGGACAGATACAACATGGATTCAGCCAAGGAAAGTCTTGCCTTACCAATTTGCTTAATTTCTTTGAAGGCGTGAGTAAACATGTTGATAAAGGTGAGCTGGTTGATGTAGTATATCTAGATTTTCAGAAAGCTTTTAACAAAGTTCCTCATGACAGACTCCGAAGAAAATTAAAGAGTTGTGGGATAGGAGGCAATGTTCTATTGTGGATTAGGAATTGGTTAATGGACAAAAAACAGAGCAGGGTTAAATGGCCATTTTTCTCAGTAGTGGAGGGTGACTAGTGAGTGCCGCAGTGATCTGTATTTGCTGTTTAACATATTTATAAATGATCTGGAAATTGGAACAAGTGAGGTGATTAAATTTGCAGATGACACAAAACTATTCAAAGGTGTTAAAACCCATGCGGACTTTGAAAAATTGCAGAGAGACCTTAGGAAATTGGAAGACTGGACATCCAAATGGCATGGCAGATGAAGTTTAATGTAGACAAATGCAAAGTGATGCACATTAGGATCAATAATTTCAATCATAATTACCTGATGCTAGGGTCAAGCTTAGGATTCAGCACCCAAGAAAAAGATCTAGGTGTCATTGCAGACAATATACTGAAATCTTCTGCTCAGTGTGTGGCAGCAGCCAAAAAAGCAAACAGGATGCTAGGAATTATTAAGAAAGGGATGGTAAATAAGAACATAAGAGTAGCCATATGGGGTCAGACCAGTGGTCCCTCTAGCCCTGTTTCCCAAACAGTGGCCAAGCCAAGTCACAAGTACCTGGCAGAAACCCAAATTGTGGCAACACTCCATACTACAAATCCCAGGGCAGCAGTTGCTTCCCATGTCTGTCTCAATAGCAAACTATGGACTTTTCTCCAGAAATTTGTCCAAACCTTTTTTAAACCCAGATACGCTAACTACTGTTATCACATCCTCCAGCAAAGAGTTCCAGAGCTAATAAGATCAAAAATACTATAATGCCTTTATTTCACTCCATAATGTAACCTCACCTTGAGTATTGCTTTCAATTCTGGTTGCCGTATCTCAAAAAAGATATAGCGGAATTAGAAAAGGTTCAAAGAAGAGCAACTAAAATGATAAAGGGGATGGAGCTCCTCTCGTATGAGGAAAGGCTAAAGGGGTTAGGTCTCTTTGGCTTGGAGTGGTGTAGTAGAAGTAAATCGGGTTTTTTACTCGTTCCAAAGGTACAAAGACTAGGAGACACTCGAGGAAGTTATATGGAAATAATTTTAAAACAAATAGGAGGAAATATTTTTTCACTCAACGTGCTATTGAGACGGGCATGGGAAGCAACTGCTTGCCCTGGGAGTTGTATGATGGAGTGTTGCCATGATTTGGGTTTCTGCCAGGTACTTGTGACCTTTCTTGGCCACTGTTTGGAAAACAGAATACTGGGCTAGATGGACCATTGGTCTGACCCAGTATGGCTACTCTTATGTTCTAAGTAGAAGTGAATTGATTTTTTACACTTTCATAAAGTACAAAGACTAGGAGACACTCAATGAAATTACATGGAAATACTTTTTAAAAAATAGACTAAAACCCACAAAAGTAAAAATATAATGAAAATGTGGCAGTGTACTAACTCGATGCAGCAAATTTCTCATTTCAGTCACAGTCTAAAAAAACTCTGCATATGCATGAGGGTTCAATAAAAAGGATCGGACCTTCTCTGGCAAGGACACCCATTCTCGGTGTCTCCAGTGTTAGGGCCTGAGCATAGCCCTGCTAACTGTCCTTTGTCTTTGGATGAAGAAGTGGACCCAGTTTGCCAGAGAGGCTCAATGCATTTGGAGCCAGATCTGATTCCTCAACATCAGCATCGGCATCGACATTGAGTGCTGCACCAACATTGGGTCATTGGCAGGCATGGCTGCTGTTAGACCTGTTGACACTGGGAGCAGTAGTACATTGAGTGGGTCTCCATTTGACTTGACGCTGATTACTGTGCAGGGTTCTCAGGACCGTCCTGAGTCGGATCCAACCCAGAGGTGATGTGAAACCCTCAAAAGAGCCAGGAGTTCTAGAGACTATACTTCGGTGCCTCCAGGCAGAGAAGCTAGCTCCTTGGACTCTATTGGGAGGAAGATGTTCCAGGCCTCTATGCTCGTGGCCATATACAATCTTACCAGCTCTTCATGAATGTGTACTTGCAGGACTCAGTGCACAAGTTGCTAGACTTGGCTGGCTCTCCCATTGGATGTTGAGGTTGTTGGGCCACATGGTCTCCACAGTTTGTGACTCCTATGACACGCCTTCACGTGAGATCTGCCCAATGGACCCTGGCCTCTCAGTGGTGCCAAGCCACAGGAGGTCTGGAAGATGCCATCCGAGTGTCCCCAGAGCTTGTTCACTTTCTGTTGTAGTGGACCATTCGATCCAATGTGACTCTGGGACTTCCATTCCAAATTCCTCAGCAGCAGAAAATGCTGACAATGGATGCATCTCTCCTGGGTTGGGGAGCTCATGCAGATGGGCTTCACACTCAAGGTGGTTGGTCCACCTAGAGAATGGATCTTGTGAAGAGGAGGACGAGGGGGTGGATAAAATGGAAGTGGAAGAAGAAGTGAAGAGGGTCCAGAGGAAAGGGAGACAGAACAGAGCCTTGCCTTTGCTACTGCCGCAGAGGGAGAAAAAAAAAAGGGTTCCTTCCCACTGGAAAATGGAGGCTGGAGAAGAACTACAATACCCATCAGCCCCAGGGAAAACCCTGGTATAGAAACTATCCTCCCCAGCAGCCTCCAGGGGAGAACCATGACAAAGCAAGGGAGGTGTCCCCTGGGGTTAATCAGGAGGAGAAACAGCTGGGAAAACCCATGGAGTGGCAGGAACCCATGGAGTGGCAGGAGGCTGGAGAGAGAGAGGAGGTTGAGACCAAGGAGGAGCCCATGGACGTAGCAGCATGGGCTCAATCATTGGGGAAAAAAGCTGAGGAAGCATTTGACTTCTTGGTATGGAAGCAGGACTGAAAGTGGAAAGTAAAAGGGTCATGCGGGTGGAGGGTCAGTGATAGTGAATGTGTGACCCAGAAAGGGTGGGACATTATCTTTCCCATAGAATTCAAGCGGTGGTGAACTGTGTGCTGCTGAACTACGCAGAGGGGAGAGTGTGTTGTTTGGGAAGGGGTATTTTTTCCATGTATGAACTGCTCAAAGCTAAAGGGAGGTGTTTTGTGGAACTGTTTAGAGAATCCACAAACGTGGAGAACTCAACGAAGTCCCACGGATAGTCACAATACAACAAAGCAGTGGGTAAAAAACCAGGAGTTCCAGAGTGAAGATGAAGCAAAACTTTATTAATCAGTATATTGACTCGACACAACGTTGTGTTTCGGCCAAAGGGCCTACATCAGGAGTCTACAAATAAAAACAATATATAAACAAAATATAAAAGAATATAACACTAAAAACAAATGATAATACATATATAATCTGAGAACTGTGCAAATATCAAATGAGAAAATAAAAAAATAAAAAACAAAACAGCTAGAGCATTCATATGTCATGAAACATGAACATCTTGAAAGTAAATAAAGCTTAAAATATATATAACAAATATAAAATTTAAATGCTATGCAAATGTGATGTGATTTTAAAGTGAAAAGCTAATATAAAGAACAAAACAGCAAGAGCATTCATATAACATGAAGCATAATAATAGTAAATTAAACCTAAAACATATATATGTCAAACTGAATGACATTGATATGAGTAAATACTTCCATTTTCTAAAAATATGAACATACACAAAATGAAACAATCCAAAGAAAAAGTAGGACAAACCTAAATACTTGAGTTGAGACCGATAATGATGATCCAGAATTAGCAATGTTGTAAAGTACAGTCTGTATTGTAGTGGTCTGTGAAAATAGTAAAAAGCACACTACTGTAACTAAACAGAAAGGGAAAACCACTGTAAAGGGAGACACTGCCTGAAGACATAAGGAAGTTCTGGCTTTGGCTGTTAAAACTAGAGCCGAAATGTGACTGTTAAAAGGGGAGCTCAGTGAGACTGTTGAAACCAAGAATTTGTTTAGGTGTGTAAGGAGAAATACAATGTAATGTGAGACACTGCCTGAAGATCATAAACAAGTGCTTAGTATGGCTGTTAAAAGGAGAGCTCAGTGTGACTGTTGAAAACAAGAATTGTTTTAAATCAGAAACAGGGGTGGCCATCAGGAAAAATGCAATGAAATGGGGACTTAAAACTAGCAAAAATATATACAGCATTGTATCTGTAATCTCAATTAGATTGTATCAATACACTATGAGTTTATACCAAACACAAAGAAATTTAAACACCGTCTGATACAATGTGTATATTGCATTCTGAACTAGGCACAGTCAGGAAACTTTGCCACAGGTAAGTGAAAGGGAAAAAAAGGAGGAAAAAAGATCCTTATCACAGGGTATCACAAGGATATATTTACAGTTTATCAGCAGATGTACCTATCAGCTGTTTCTTAGACTGCACAGCCCAGACGCTCATGTGAGTGATCTGGCTCACGCTTCAGAACAAAGGTCTTTTTAAAGGTACATCTGTATTTGGTATAAACTCACAGTATATTGATACAATCTAATTGATTGATCCGCATATGTTTTTTGACAACTTTGAATAGTTTTGTGTCATCTGCAAATTTAGGGCCTCTTTTACAAGACCGCGATAGTGATTCGCGGGAATCACTAGTGCATTTTGGTAAAAGAGGTCCTTAATCATCTCACTTGTTCAGATTTCCAGATCATTTATACATATGTTAAATAGCACCGGTCCTAGTACAGATCCCTGCGGCACTCTACCACTTACCCTTTTCTATTGAGAAAAATGGCCCTCTGTTTTTTGTCCATTAACCAATTCCTAATCTACAAAAGGACATTGCCTCCTATCCCATGACTCTTTCATTTTCTCAGGAGTCTCTCATGAGGAACTTTGTCAAAAGCTTTCTGAAAACTTAGATACACTACATCAACTGGCTCAACTTTAGCAACATATTTATTCACGCCTTAAAAGAAATGAAGCAATTTGGCGAGGTAAGACTTCCCTTGTCTAAACCCATGCTGACTCTTTCCCATTAAACTATGTTTGTCTATGTGTTCCATAATTTTATTCTTTATAATAGTTTCCACTATTTTGCCCGGTCTGTAATTTTCTGGATCTCTACTACTACTAATCACTTCTATAGCACTACTAGATGTACGCAGCGCTGTACACTAAACATGTAAGAGACAGTTCCTGCTCAAAAGAGCTTACAATCTAATCAAGACAGACAAATAGGACAGATAAGGAAATTTCTAAAGGTGGGAATGATAAAACAGACATGGGTACTTAACAAGTGAATAGGAGTTAAGAGTGAAAAGTAGCCTCAAAAAGGTGTGCTTTTAGCCTAGATTTGAAGACGGCCAGAACTGGAGCTTGACATACTAACTCAGGAAGTTTGTTCAAGGCATATAGTGCAGCAAAATAAAAGGAATGGAGATTTACCTGATGAACAGAGTTCCCGGGGAGGAGTGTAAGGAGAGATAAGAGTGGAGCAGTATTGAGGAGCTGCAGGGTGAATGCACTTGTAAGTCAATAAGAAGAGTTTGAACTGTATGCGAATCACCCTTGGAACCCATTTTAAAATCAGTGTTACATTGGCAACCCTCCAATCTTCAGGTACTATGGTCAATTTTAGTGACAGGTTACAGATCACTAACAGCAGATCAGCAGTTTTATGTTTTGAGTTCTTTCAGTCCCTGGGATGTATACAGTAGTGTGCTGGAATCGGCTCGCACCAGCTCTGCAGAGCCGGTTGTTAATTTTTGAAGAATTTTGTGAGCCGGTTGTTCTGCTGTCAGCAGGGACTTGAAGTTTTTTTTTCCCCACAAATTGCAACGGGAGGCTGGAGGCACGCATGCCCAAACACACCAGCTGTCACCTGATATTGGTGCATGCGTGGTGTGTGGCAACCCTGCCTCTTCGTGCTGCACTGCGCAGGCAAGAGATTTGTGTGCTCATGGGCTGGTTCACCTCAATAGTGCTCCTGCTCATAGCTCAGCTGGTCGTGGAGCTGTACACCATCACGGTCCAACATTCAACTTGGCTGCCCTGCCAGAGAACGAGGACAGAGGAGACAGGAGATCCCTGCTGCCTGCTCGTTCATCGTTGCTACAGAAGTGCACTGTGCACAGCAAGCAGCATACCCTCTGTCTGGTAAGAATTATTTTAAGCAGACTTGTTGCTGGGCCTGTTTGTTGGGGGAGGACAAGTCATTGTCAAGTGGTTGGGGGAGCATTGTCCCCCACCCCTCACCCCAAAAACACTTGCACTGTCCGTGTTCTGATTCTCTCTCCCCTGCTGCCCTTCCCGCTGCCCCTTGAGTTTAACTTGAACTTTTTGTCCCTTTGGTTTCTCTCTTCCCTCCCGCATCAGCTCCCTGCCTCCCTCCCTCAACCTCTCCACCCCGCCTGTCGTCGTCATCCTACCGTACCTGCAGGTGGTGGTTAGAACAGGATGCCAGCATCGGGGTCTTTCTGCTGCCTCGCCCTGCCTACTCTGATTCAACTTACTGTTTCCACGTAGGCAGGATGTGGCAGTCAAAGGACACTGTCAGGAGTCGGGACCAAAGAGGTTTGAAAGTGATGCCTATCTACTCCACGGTAAACAAGGAAGCCAATTTGGTTAATCTCTGTTTTCACTGCCCCACACAGCTGTCATCTCCTCTAGACAGTACACTCAAACCAAAGCAAGCAAACCAATGAGCTGCTGCATCCACGTTGTCGTTCTTTTTTGCCCATCTTCTGTAACAAGTCTAAAGCTGTTTCAATTGGATAGGTAGTGCCTTAAAAAGTAGAGGTCAAAAGTTTTGGTTTTTTTTACTTATTGGACAGCTTTTTAATTTATTTGAAAGCTTCCCATATAGATATAAATATCATGAAATAACAATTTAATATTACTAACACATCTTTAAAAATTATTATAGCTGGTAAAAACAGCAATGTTAAACTCTATTTTGTGATCATTTTTCTACATTATATAAATAAATAAATAAATAAATACACTGTATACAATACAGATGGTTAAATTTCAGTGAGGATATCCTTTTTCCTAATGGGTTCATCTTAACTGTTGTTGTTGTAATCTGCCATGGGAAGCCTGGTGTTATAAAGTTGATGGAATATATTGAAATTATATGGAAGTAGAATTAAACTCTCCTTTCATTGGGGCACACATGGAATCAGATCTTCATCTGTTTTGTAGAAGTTTACCTTTTAGATACACAAATGGATTATTCTGTTTTGAACATGTTTCAGGGGCAAGTGGTTTTATTAGTCATAGTAGATGACGGCAGAAAAAGACCTGCACTGTCCATCCAGTCTGCCCAACAAGATAAAATCATATGTGCTACTTTTTGTGTATACCTTACCTTGATTTGTATCTGTCATTTTCAGGGCACAGACCGTAGAAGTCTGCCCAGCACTAGCCCCGCCTCCCAACCACCAACCCTTCCTCCCCCCACCGGCTACGCCACCCAATTTCGGCTAAGCTTCTGAGGATCCATTCCTTCTGCACAGGATTCCTTTATGTATATCCCACGCATGTTTGAATTCTGTTACCGTTTTCATCTCCACCACCTCCCTCGGGAGGGCATTCTAAGTATCCACCACTCTCTCTGTGAAAAAATACTTCCTGACATTTTTCTTGAGTCTGCCCCCCCCCCTTCAATCTCATTTCATGCCCTCTCGTTCTACCGCCTTCCCATCTCTGGAAAAGGTTTGTTTGCGGATTAATACCTTTCAAATATTTGAATGTCTGTATCATATCACCCCTGTTTCTCCTTTCCTCTAGGGTATACATGTTCAGGTCAGCAAGTCTCTCCTCATATGTCTTGTAACGCAAATCCTGTACCATTCTCGTAGCTTTTCTTTGTACCACTTCAATTCTTTTTACATCCTTAGCAAGCTACGGCCTCCAAAACTGAACACAATACTCCAGTTGGGGCATCACCAACAGTGGCATTCCTAGGGGGGCTGACACCCGGGGCTGATCGCCGAGGCGCCCCACCCCCCCAGGTGCAGTGCCCCTCCCCGGATGCAGTGTGACCCCCTCCCCTGATGAATGGACACTTCCCCCGTGAAAGAACCCCCCCCCCCCCGGGTGCATGCCGCTGGGGGGGGAGGGGGTGCCGCGCGTGCCTGTCCTTCGTTCCATGCTCCCTCTGCCCCCCCAGTGGCGTGCACCCGGGGCGCACCGCCCCCCTTTGGTACGCCACTGCTCACCAACGACTTGTACAGGGGCATCAACACCTCCTTTCTTCTGCTGGTCACATGCTGGTTTCATGCAGATTTCTTTTGTTTAAACATAAATGGGCTATATAAGCCCATAATGCAGCCCATATTGGTTTTCTTATATTTTGTTCTTGTGATAACTTATACTGTGCCAAAACTGAAAACTCTTATCTCTGTCTGGTTGGTAATAAAAGGAGCTCATTGTGAACACTATCCACCCTAAAAGGTTGTTTTGTGGCTGTACATGAAGAATTGTGATATTGAATAAATAAGCGTATATGTGTGTCCCTACTCATGATGCATCCTAAGTTTATATAATCCTTTCAAGAAATCCAGTTAATCTTTTAACTTATTAGTGGAGCATAACCACAGAGGCTTGGTATGGTCGCATTTTCAATATGGTAATACTAGGGCCCAGCCAAGGAACAGCCAGGTTATTTTGAGCTAGTCTTCACTGGACCAAATTTGCTTTCCTTGTCTAGCAGGTAGACAGTGTCTTAAAAGATGGAGGTTAAAGGATTAAAAAAAAACTTTTATCACACGTTATTCCAAACAAAGTCAGCTTAGATTTGAAAATACAGTGACACAGAATAATAGAATTCAGTTATATCATGGGAACAAATAGATGGATATGTCTGAAACATTTGAGATTAGCATATATATGATATTTACCCAACTGAGCATTTAAAAGTTTGCCCTTTAATGATACCATATGTTCAGAAATCCATAGCCATTTGGTATAGGTAGTTATTCAAAGATTATCACATACATACACCAGAACAGGCATCCATCACATTGCAAAAGAAAACAACTTCTACAGAGTACGTCCAAAATTTAATTATTTCCTTATTTCTTTCTTCCAAAATTCCAGACAGCACATGTACAGATCAGTAGGAGGACCCAAAGCACTCCAAAACAAGTAAAGTCAGAAACAACACAGTTTATTGTTCAACCACCCTTAGGATTCACCTTTGGGTTTAAAAAGCAAAACCATGTGCATATCCTTTGTACCAATAATGTATAATAAAGTTACATTATCAGCCTCAGACTCGGTAAAACTCAAATCTGGAAGGAAGTTTTTTGAAAAGTAGTTTATTTTCACTTCTGTTAAATCAGTCACTGTTTGACGTGTGTTAAGTAAAATCCAATTACAAATTTGCTACAATTAAATATTTCTTTAGCAAAGATATAATAGCAACCATTTTAATTTTGCATCCTCTATTTTGGCTCCACAAAAATGGTAACCCTACGTAGGTTGTTACCATATTTATTCTACTATAAATAAAATGTTAAATTTTAGATTGTGATGATCCCTAAAATGCGAAAATGACAGAGTGATCTATTACGTTTTTTAAAAGTGAAGAACATGAGGGCAGATACTGAAAATGATGGGAACGAAAATCAATGTAGAGAGAAGCCAGCAGAAACAAATGTTAAATCTGTTGAACAACCAGTCATTGAAGAAAACCCATCATGTTCATCAAAAGAAAAAATAGATAATCTTGCATTTCCAGATTGTTGGACTGAGAAACAATTATTTATGTTTACAAAACAGTACGAATGGCTTGACATTAAAGAAAGTAAATTTGGATGTAAGGATTGTTCGAATGTTCAGCATTTAGTGGTGTCAGCAGGAAAGCATGTCCATGTGTCCAAGGAATGGAGGGCATATTTAGTAACCCCAAATGGCAGTAATAAAACCACTAGGCAAGCTTCTATACGGAAAAAAATTAGGGAACATGTTTCTAAATCTCATGCTAAAATTCAAGATTTGTTAAAAGAATCAGCTAATGACTCAATTTCCAGTTTAGTGCATAAACTAAATAATAAAAATATTGAGGCTACTGTAAAGGTTTTTAATACTATTTACAGTTTAGTAAACGTAATAGGCCTCTGTCTGATATACACAGTAGCATAGTAACATAGTAGATGACGGCAGAAAAAGACCTGCATGGTCCATCCAGTCTGCCCAACAAGATAAACTCATATGTGCCACTTTTGGTGTATACCTTACCTTGATTTGTACCTGTCATTTTCAGGGCACAGACCATATAAGTCTGCCCAGCACTATCCCCGCCTCCCAACCACCAGCCCCACCTCCCACCACCGGCTCTGGCACAGACCGTATAAGTCTGCCTAGCAATCCCCGCCTCCCACTACCGGCTCTGCCACCCAATCTCGATATAGAAGGGGCAATTGAATTACAAGAGAAAAATGGAGTTGATGTAGGCAATTGTTTGCATACACATTACAGTATAGTAACTCTATAGCAAGCTATCTTTCTATACACAGTCTTATTTATTTATTTTTAGGTAAAGAGACTTCAGATCCCCGGTGCATTTCCTACTTTTTTAAAATACACTGCTCCGCTATATCGCTGGGTCTTTTTTTCTTTTTCCCAGTGCGGTAACATGCGGGAATCCTCATCAGTTTGATATACCCTTTTTTTTTTATAATTTGGGGGGGGGGGCAGAGGTGGACGGGGGAGAGAGCCTGTTGTTAAAAATTTACCAGCACACCACTGTTTGTATACCATCCAGTCCAGGTGATTTATCACTCTTAAACTTGTCAATTTGGCTCAGTACATCATCCAGATTCACCAAGATTTCTTTCAGTTCCTCCACATCTTCACCCTTGAAAATCGTTTCCAGAACAGGTTGGTCTCTTACATCTTCTTCTGTAAAGACCAAAGCAAAGAATTCATTGAATCTCCACTATGGCCTTGTCCTCCCTGAGTGCCCCTTTTGCTCCATGATTTATCAGTCCCATGGATTCCCTCACAGGCTTTCTGCTTCTGATGTACCTGAAAAGGGTGTTACACCGCTGCCCTCATTACCTTTCCTATTACCTAGTTGTCCTCTTCCTTTTCTTTGTTTCACTTGATTATTATGATGATATGATGATTGTAGTTCCTTTCCATATTTTGTTATTATTACTTGATAGAATTGTTCACTGCCTTGGTCTGCCTGTTAGATAAGGTGGTATAGAAAGTTTGCATAAATATAAAAATTTAAAAATGAAATAACTATTCATTTTTTTCTCCTTGACAAGTTTTTCTTCATATTCTCTTTTAGCCTTCTTTATCCATGCTTTGCAGGACAATGCTTACGTTGCTTCTTACTATCTTTATTCGGATCCTTTTCCCATTCTTTAAAGGATGTTCTTTTTGCTCTAATAGCCTCTTTCACTTCATCTTTTAATCGCGCTGGCTGTCATTTGGTCTTCTTTCCACCTTAGTTAATACGTGGAATACATCTAGTCTGGGCTTCCACGATGGTATTTAAAAAAAAAAAAATGTCCATACCTGATTTAAAGCCCTAACCTTTCTGCCTGATCCTTTTAGCTTCTTTTTAACCATTTTCCTTATTTTGTCTTAGTTGCCCTTTTGAAAATTAAATGCTGCTAAAGTAGATTTCCTTAGTGACTTCACTCCAGATATCAGATCAAATTTGATCATGTTATGATCTCTGTTTCCCAGTGGATCCAACACTGTTACCTCACGTACCATGCCCTGCATTCCACTAAGGACTAGATCTAAAATAGCTCCCCCTCTTGTCAGTTCTTGGACCAGCTGCTCTAAGAAGCAGTCATTTATTAGATCTATGAATTTTACCGTCCTGGCGCTCCCTGATATAACCTTTATCTAGTCAGTAGTGGGGTAATTGAAATCATCCATTATTATAATGTTGCCCAATTTGCCAGCTTTCCTCATTTCTGTAAACATTTCTTCATCTATCTATTCGTCCTGTCCTGGCGGATGGTGGTACAGCCCTACCAGTATACTCCTTCCCTTCACACATAGAATGTCCATCCACAAGGATTCCATGTTGCTATCTATTTCATGTAGAATATTTATTTTTTTTGACTCGATTCCCTCTTTAATACATAGTGTAATCCCCCTCCAATTTGATCCACTCTATCATTTTGATATAATTTGTACCTGATAACACAGTGCCTTATTAAGTGTCTCCTTTCACCAGGTCTCTAAGATGACTATTAGATCTACCTCTTCATTTAGTGCTACATACTCTCTCTCCCATCTTATTTTCTAGGTTTCTAGCATTTGTGTATAGAAATTGTGTTTTTTCTTTGCATCTACAAGTAGCTTTGAAGTTGATGGAGGGTTAATTTACATCCTTTACTCTGTTGTCCCATTAAACATGCTTTGCTTTCTTTCACCATTGTTGAAACCTCTCTTGGGATTCCCTAAAGATCCTGTTTCAATAGTATCATTCAAGGATACTCCACACTGAACCATGCGCTCCTGGGTGACTGTTGGCTTCCCCCCTCCCCATTTTAGTTTAAAAGCTGCTCTATCTCCTTTTTAAATGTTAATGCCAGAAGCCTGGTTCCATCTCAGTTAAGATGGAGTCCATCCTTTCGGGAGAGGCTCACCCCTTTCCTAGAATGTTGCTCAGTTCCTAACAAATCTAAATCTGTCTCCTTTAGCTCCTTCCAAGTCTGCTACTCTAGCCTCAAGAAAATTGACACATTCTCTATGAGCTAGGAGCTCTTTGCATTGAGTGAACACATATAACCTCTTTCCAACTAGGAAATAATCATACATGAGACACTCAGTGCAAAAGACTGGATAGCAGCCCTCTTGCTGCTAGATTGCTGTCTGTATCTTAATATTCAGTTGTTTAATAAACTGCTTAAGGTACTAGGAATATTAGATTAACATAAAGAGCCTTAAGATTATATGGTATATTTTGTGATTTATTCAGTGTTTGCTTCTCAGAAAGTAATTAAATGTAATTAAAATCTGAAATGAAAACTCCCCTTTTGTTATCATAATTAGGGGGGGTAAATGAAGCGATGTACTAAGAGGGAGTAGGGGAGGGTAGGTGGGTATGAAGACTGAACTAGGCCCTGCACAAGCACAGCTGCCTGTTTTAGGAAGAAAAATGAGACAAAGATTATTTTTGGAGTGGGGGGTCGAAGTAGCCATAGGTTTTTTGTTTGTTTTTTTTTCATTTTTTAGAAATTTTTATTAAATAAAAAGACAGCAAAAAACAGATGATAAAGAAAGTCAAATACAACATCATAAACAAATGCAACAGAAGTAACAGCTGTAATTCTCTTTAAAATACCCAAGAATACCCAAAAGTAACTTCATTATTTTATCATAAATTTTGAGTACAGAAGCCCAACCAATACCCTTGGGGAAGGAAAACAAAACTCCACCTTCTTTCCTAATCCATACCCATAGCTTAAAATGAACAATGATCTACAAAAGGCGCCCAAATAGCCTCCCATTTAGACAAAGTATGATGACGCTTAGCCCACAATCTCTCCATCTCACAAATGTACCACAACTTGGTTAACCATGAAATCAAAGAAGGAACTTTTTTGAGACTTCCAATGTGCAGCTAGAGTGACTCTAGCAGCAGACATAGCATGGCGAACCAATATACCCTGGGATGTGGTTAGTCCAGGAGGTATACCAGGAAACAAGAAAAATTCCTGTGACCACTTAATGGATTTAGCAAGCCATAGGTTTTTAAAAAGTGAAAGGGTTCTGCTGGTTCCTTGACTCATGCTCACCCAGGCCAAAAAATGTTAGGTTCTGCCCTTCTTTTATTCAGTGTGGGGAAAAATAGGAGAACTGCACCTGCACACTCTGGTCTCTATTTATATGGAACAGAATATGGAGATTTGCCATAATGTTTCCAGTCAAGCTACAAAGCGGATTAGATATCATGGGCTGCTCATCTTCCTGGCTTTCAGCTTCAGAAGCTGGTTCTTTAACCTGGCTATCCCTCCCTACTTACTCCACTAGTTGTACCCCACTTCCTTATATACGGTTCTTGTTTACTTGCTCGAATATACATGTCATGTTGACCAGTGCAATATAGAAAAGCAACTTTTGTTTTTCAATTTTAAGGAAAAGCACAGATGGTTCTTTTTAGTACCCTGTCTGTGACCCTTCATGCAAGGGCATTGACTTCTGCACAACCATTTTATCTGGGTCAACATGACATGTTTTGTGCAATTCACAGAAAACTATATCCGTCTTTGCTCCAGAGCTTAAACAAACAAGCATGACTAGTAATCTCCATCAGAAAGAGACATTAAAATAAATCCTAGCACCTTTCTGTCTATGCAGTTTTAAAAGGCCAATTGAAAATAGCTCCTTCCAATTTAGACTAACTGTTTGTGCTTCACAGTCCACCAAAAAAAATTTATAACTGGGTACAGATTCCCTTAACAAATCTTCAGTTCTTTGAGATCTGCCAAATGTGTTTTAAATTTATATCGTTCTCAGCTCCTTCACCCAAACTCATAGCAGGGACAGGAGCAGCTGTGCAACTGGCATAGGAAATTTGTCAAGATCTGATCTTAAACAAGGACAACTGTAGTCCTAGAAACAATTTCCCAAGTCAGGAGGGGTAGGACTAACAAAAGTCCACAGGCGTAAATGATAAGTGATGATGCTACAAAAGGGTGGATCTACCACAGGAGCTAATAGAAGAACCTAATTTGGACAGCTCAGTTATGGAAGGATCAAGACTCCCCCCCCCCCCCCCCCCCCCCCCCCCCCCCCCCCCCAGGAGCAGTTGCATATGCCTATATATTGGGCCATTTTTGACTTTGAAGGGCACTCCCCCAGTTTATGTTTGACAGAGAATCCACAAAGCAAACTATCGGTTACCTTATAAAACATCCATCGAAATAGGATCTTCACAATCTCCACTGACATCTCAGCATGTCTCCATGTCTCTCCCCAGATCTCTGCTGGGGTCTCTGAAGAGGCTCCAAAGGGACAAGGTGTGCCCCTTTCGGCATGCCCTTGCAGTTGCATACCTTTAGCGATCTACAGCAAGCTCACCAAACTTTTACGGGCAGAGTGGGATCCTTCCTGATAATGTCATGCAGATGTCCATATACCATCCAAGGCCCCCAGTAGATCTCATTATTCTACCATAGGTAACCCTAATGTTACCATCAGTCCAATAATAAGTAGGCTTTGAGTTCACTACTGGTAAAATGCAATGTTTCTTGTCTCCCAAAAATAAGTCTGATGCTGTGCTTGCCTGTTCTGACAGGATATTCCTGAGCCCGGCCCTGGTTCCAAACAAATAACTTCTTTGTGTGCCCTTCATCCTATCATCCTAGGTAGTAACTAGACAGCCACCTACACCACATCACAAACCAGGGGGTTATACAAATGATGCTTGAATAGGGACTCAGGCAAGCTAGAGGAATGACAACCACACCACTTGAACCCAGAGGAGTTAATTTTCAAGTTTCCCTGGTTGGGTTACAAATATTGGAGTGGAGCAGAGCAAAATATTACCCGGCTGCATGGATTGTTCTGGCAAGGCAGCAGATGGAGAGACAGCCAGTAAGCCATTGAAAATACCAACTACTGACATGCAGTGCAGGCTAAAAACACTATGTTTTGGAGAGGCTGGGGACACTGTTTCTGTAAATATTCAAATCTGGAGCCATTTCCCACAGATGTTTTTTTTTTTACCCGTGCCGCACAGGGACATGCACACAACTGGAGAGAGTTCACACAGTTTGTTCCTTTCTTCATTGTTCTTCACAGATGACATTACTGTATGCTTCTTTATATCACAATTAGACTACTGCTATATTGTTTATTCTGGCCTTCCACAAGTTCTACTACATCATATTCAGTCAGTACAAAATATTGCACTAAGAATTTTCATTCATGCTTGCAAATCAGATCATATAACCCCTGTCTTTATCCAACGTTATTGCTCCCAGTATTTTACTGCCTTATCTTGATTAGTATGTTCACCGCCTTGTTGTGCTCCCCATGAAAGGGTATATTAAATAAATTAAACTATAAAACATGACTCTCACTTGCATTTATAGTATGACACAAGACTGTCACCTTTCATTCTACAGTATGATTGTTATACAGACATTTCAGTGTAATACTACAATATTAGTGTTATGCAAGGGATTTTTTAATGGAGTGATACATCTTTATGGCTAAATAACAAATTCACTGCTTCAGTGGACTCTTATTCTCAAAAGTATATGCCTTAGTAAAATGCCAAAAGTTTCCACCAGCCTGTATTCCATCCATTTTACTGTTCAGTTTTACAATGTTATAGTATAGATAGTTTAACTTCAAAACTAATATGAATATATGCCTTTATCTATATTATTTAAAATCAGGTTACCAATGAACCTCCTAAAGGTCTTCGTGCAAACATCAGACGGGCTTTTACTGAAATTACTCCTGCCTTCTTTGAAGAGCATATCCTTGAAAAAATGTGGAGAAAATTGATTTTTGGTCTTTGTTTCTTCCATGCTATTATTCAGGTATGGTGTTTTGTTATTGCTTTTGATGGGTTTAACTTGGTATCATGATGTATATTGTATATATCTTATTAAATATCAATTTTCTATAGGTTCACTTCAGGCTTTTACTAGATGAATTGTATAACAGGATACCTATAAATATGTCAAACATGTATCTATTTTATACCTGTTTTGTAAAAGCAATATAATGCTTAAGTGTAAAACAGGCACTCAGAACTATCCACA
Source organism: Microcaecilia unicolor (assembly GCF_901765095.1). Lineage (NCBI taxonomy): Eukaryota > Metazoa > Chordata > Amphibia > Gymnophiona > Siphonopidae > Microcaecilia > Microcaecilia unicolor. The sequence continues at coordinate 325,725,646 of NC_044032.1, read as the reverse complement.
GCAGAACACAAATGTACTTGTACAAATTTACACCTACTTTGCACTCTGGGGTCATTTTATCAAGCAGAAGTAAAAAAAAACGGTAGCGGTGTAGACATTTTTGCTGCTCATAAGGGCCCTTGTTACCACAGCAGGTAAAAAAGGGCAAAAATCGGCATGGCCATGCGGTAAAATTGCATTTACTGTGTGGCCATGCTGTGGGGGGGGGGGGGGGGGGGAGGAGGAAGAACTTACTGCTACCCATTGATTACCGCCAGGTTAGTGCCACACTAATAATTACAAAAAAAATGTACAAAGTGCTGGAAATGGTGCATTCTCGAGGCAGAACTACCACCAGCGGCCACATTGGGCCGGCAGTAGTTCCAGGTTGCCATGTGGCAACCCTTTAGTAAAAGGGCCTGTCTGTACATATACGTATATATTTAATAATGTGCTCATATCCAGGCACTGACATTGAATATCCGGGTTTAGGCAGCCAGCCATTTCTTATGTGGTTAAGTGTGATATTCAACACTTAACCACATAAGAGACACAGCGTAAAGATAGGACTGACTTCTATACGGTCTAATTTAACCGCTAAACTTTGAGTTTAGCAGACTGTGGTGAAATTCATCGGCACTAACCACTAAATATCAGTGGTAGCCCTGATCAAGCGATTTAACTGGCCAGGAGCATTTCTGGCCAGTTAAATCACTTTGAATATTTATCCCATAATTTTTATTTTCTTTTTTAGTGCCCATGTAAAATCATAGAAGCCAGGCAATGCTGCCCTCTTTCCTTAATTCATTTTAATTAAGTTGGAAATAAATCTTTTTGGCATTGCTTCTTGTTAAGGAAAAAATACTGGGCCCTATATTCAAAAGCACTTATATGTAAACAGAGAATTAGGCTTAAACAAATCTCAGTTAACCTGCAAGATATAATAGGGCAAACTTAGAAAATAGAGAGTAGCAAATCATCTGTATTTGATAGTATAAATCCCAAACTCCTGCTGCTGTAACCACTAGGTTATCTCCTCCATGCCACACGATTGAGAGTGTTTATAAACAGGTGGAAAAAAGTGAGTCAGTTCATGTGGAGGGGCATAATCGAACGCAAACGCCTATCTCCATGGGCGTTTATCTCTGAGAACGGGTTCGTGAAGGGGCGGGCCGAACCGTATTTTCGAAAAAATGGACGTTTTTGAGCTGGGCGTTTGTTTTTTTTTAGCGATAATGGAAACTAAAAATGTCCAGCTCAAAAACGTCCTAATCCGAGCCATTTGGTCGTGGGAGGGGCCAGGATTTGTAGTACACTGGCCCCCCTGATATGCCAGGATACCAACTGGGCACCCTAGGTCAGTGTGGTGGACTTCAGAAAAAGCTCCCACATGCATAGCTCCCTTACCACGGGTGCTGAGCTCCCAACCCCCTCCCCCAAAACCCACTACCCACAAATGTACAACACTACTATAGCTCTTAGGGGTGAAGGGGGCACCCACATGTGGGTACAGTGGGTTTTGGAGGCCTCCCATTTACCAGCACAAGTGTTGCAGGTGGGGGGGGGGGGGGGGGATGGGCCTGGGTCCACCTGCCTGAAGTGCACTGCAGTACCCACTAAAAGTGCTCCAGGGACCTGCATACACGCAGGCCTCTAGGACTTGTTGCTGCTGTATAACATTGGTACACCAGTTGACACCTGAAGACTAATCTCTCCGAAAACGTCCTTTATTGGAATAAGCACGTTTACTCACAGTTAACTGCAGAGGTTGTGCCCCACTGGCAACGAGTCTCCCTGATACTGAGATTAGCAGTAGGCCAGAGCTGGCAGAATGGTGTACAATGCCCTCTTTCAGCCACATTCAAGGTAAGAACTAAGTTGTCTAACGTGGCTAACACAGGAAAGGGAACTAAAACTGGCTTACAAAAATGGCCACTACCGCATGGACTACAACAGGAAACACAACAGGGCACACTCTGACCCAGTAGGCAGGGGGAAAAGCACCATGGGAGAAGAGCCTACCAACTACCAACATCATGAGACTGTAACACACGCTAATGAAATCACGGAGCCCAATACCCTACACCCACCACAATGCAATGCTGATGTGACCCTGTAGTGCACCCGAGAGCCACATCTGACCCAGGGAAAGGCTGTGAGAGGATCGAACACATTCTGCTGTCATAGAGGTGGGTACGGCATTTGAGGCTGGCATACAGGCTGGGAAAAAAGTTTTTAAAGGGGGTTAGTGACCACTGGGGGGGTCTGGGGACGTCATCCCCGATTCCCTCCTGTGGTCATCTGGGCAGTTGGGGCACTTTTTTGGGACTTGTTCGTGAAAAAAAAGGGTCCAAAAAAAGTGACCCAAAATCGCAGTAAAAACGCCTTTTTTTTCGATTATCAGCTACATACGCCCATCTCTCCTCGGCTGATAACCACGCCCCAGTCCCGCCTCCGACACGCCCCCGTCAACTTTATTCTTTTCCCGCGACGGAGTGCCATTGGAAACGCCCAAAATCGGCTTTCGATTATATCGATTTGGGCGCCTTTGCGAGAAAAACGCCCATCTCCCGATTTGGGTCGAAATATAGGCGTTTTTTTCTTTCGATTATAAGCTGGATAGAGTAACTGGATTTTCAGAAAGCATTTGACAAAGTCCTCCATGAGAGACTTCTAAATAATTAAAATACACTTCAATAGGAGGCAATATCCTGTTGTGCATTGGAAACTGGTTAAAAGAGAGAAAACATGTAGTAGGGTTAAATGGTCAATTTTCTCAATCAAGAAAGGAAAATAATTGATAATATATTCATAAATTATCAGAAAATAGGAACTTCGAGTGAATTAATAAATTTGCAGGTGACACATTTATTTAACATTTTCAAATCATGAGGCAGATTTTAGAAAGGGCATATCAATAGAAATCAAACAAAATAAAACATGGAAAAGAAAATAAGATGATACCTTTTTTATTGGACATAACTTAATACATTTCTTGATTAGCTTTCGAAGGTTGCTCTTCTTCGTCAGATCGGAAATAAGCAAATGTGTTAGCAGATAGTATATATAAGAGAAACATCAAAGCATTACTTTGACAGTCTGACAGAGTGGGAGGGTGGGGGTATGCATGGGGACATCAAAGCATTTCATTGATATTCTAACAGGATGGGTGTTGGTAGGTGAGAGGAGGGTAATAAACAGAGAAATAAACAGAGAAATACAGCTGAATGGTTTATAATGGGTTAGAAAACCCAGATCCTTATTAAGTCCTGTTTGTTGGGTGTCAAAATATTCAATCATTCTTATTTCAAAGGTCTTACGTTCCTGTATTGTATTGTAAGGATCTGGGTTTTCTAACCCATTATAAACCATAAAGCTGTATTTCTTACTCCTGCGCGGCTTCCATTATGGGTTCATAATACCATTTCAAGGCCTTATACCGTCAGCCACCCCTGCCCTACCATCTCGCTCCAAGTCCCGCCTAGCCCACATTATCTCAAAGCTAGCGGTTGAACCAGCAGCGGGTCGCATTGCTGGCCCGTTCCTCCATCCCCCTTTTCCCAGAATGTTTGTCTCCCCCCTTACAGCTGTCCCCAAGAAGGAACATGGCAAGTACCGCCTCATCCACAACCTTTCATACCCCCCTGGTCATTCAGTGAAGGACTACATACCAGATGGCGCCGCATCCGTCCAGTACATGTCCTTCAATTCGGCCTTGGCCTTGGTCCGGTTGGCTGGACGGGATGCGCTCATGGCCAAGGTTGATATTGAATCCGCTTTCCGTCTGCTGCCTGTTCACCCTGACTGTTTCCCGATACTAGGTTTCTGCCATGATAACCTTTACAACTTTGACAAATGCATGCCCATGGGGTGCGCAGTATCTTGCAACATTTTTGAGGCATTCAACTCCTTCTTACATTGGGTGGTATCCCAGCGGTCGACAGCGGACGCAGTCATACATTACCTAGATGACTTCTTCTTTGTCGGGCCCCGATTCTCCAGCACCTGCAGTGACCTCATGGATGTCTTCCACACAGTGGCGCATGAATTCGGAGTACCCATTGCACGCAGCAAAACCACAGGACCCAGCACTGTCATTACCTTCTTGGGCATAGAGATAGATTCGACAGCCCAGACCACCAAACTCCCGGAAGACAAGCTGCATGGGCTAGCACGGAAAATCTTCAAGGCCCTTCATTCATCCAAGATCACCCTCCACCCAATGCAGTCTCTTATTGGCTCACTCAACTTTGCCTGTAGGGTTCTACCCATGGGTAGAGTGTTTGTCCGCAGGCTGGCTTTAGCCACTGTGGGCGGTCGCACAAGCACCACCATTTGCGCATAACCCTTCCCATGAAGCAGGACCTCCGCATCTGGCTGCGCTTCCTACAGCACTTCAACAGCACAGCGCTGATACAATCATAACCAACCTTTATACAGACGCCGCCGGGTCCTTGGGGTGTGGAGCCTATTACGACGGGGCCTGGTTCGCCGTCCATTGGCCACAGAAGTGGATCCTCTGCGGGCTTACCAAGAACATCACTTTCCTGAAACTGTTTTTCATTGTTGCAGCAGTACACGTCTGGGGCCTGGAGCTGGCCTATAGAAGTGTTATCCTTTGGTCGGACAACGCAGTGGTGGCAGAGATCATAAACAAACAAACAGCACGTTGCCCACATGCTGCAGCGCTTCTCAGGCATTTTGTGCTCCATTGCTTGCAAATTAATCTAACTGCGCGAGCAAAGCACGTACCCGTGGTTGATAACTGCATAGCTGATGCTCTCTCACGATTTCACTTTTCACTCTTTCAACAGCTGGCCCCTGCAGCAAACAAGGAACCAACTCCACTACCCAAGCGACTGTGGCAGCTGGTAGCAACGCCGTGCACTTACTCATCACCAGCTCCTTAGCCGCTTCTACCCTGCGCACATACCGGCGTGCCTTTCATCAAGTGTACAAATACCTCCAGAGCCACGGGTGGAGAAGGGGAGCGGTTCCGGATCACCTTGTTGCTTGTTACATCGTGGACGCATTCAAAGGGGGCGTCTCCAGGATGGCGGTCATCTCGCGCATTGCTGGCTTCTCCTTCTTTGCCAAGCTTCGCGGATGGGGTAACCCGCGTGCCAGTTTCCTGATCCAGACGCTGTTGAAAGGATGGGCGCATTGCACCCCGGCGCTCCCAGACAGCAGGCGTCCCGTAACACACGAGATCCTCCATCGACTATGGCTAGCGCTGGAAAAGGTGTGCCCTGAAAACTACAAGACTGCGCTGTTCAGGGCGGCCTTCTCTTTGGCCTTCTTCGCTGCTCTACGCATAGGCGAGCTTACTGTGCAATCCAAGTACAAACCAACAGGAGACCTGCAGAGGGATGTCATCTCCATAACACAGGGGCAGATCTGCCTGCGAGTCACTAGGTCCAAGACAGATCAGGCGGGGATGGGGCACACCATTACCCTACAGGGTGTCCCGGACTTGCCGACCTGCCTGCTAGCCAACCTCACAGCATACCTAAAGATTCCGCCCCTTCTGCTGCATGAGGATGCCAGCCCCCTCACACGCTTCCAGTTTACAGCTGTCTTTAGACAAGCTCTCCTGGAAACTGGCCAGCACCCCGACAACTACGGGACTCATTCTTTCCGTATAGGGGCAGCGACTACTGCATTCCAGCATGGCCTCTCCGCCCATGCGATCAAACAGCTGGGCCGCTGAAAATCCGCAGCATACCAAACCTACATCAGACCGTCACCTGCTGCAAACCCGCAGCAATACAGCTAATCTCTTCCTTCCTTTTGCAGGTCTCCAGCCACGCCCAGGGGCAGTGTGGATCATTGAACACTCCTACACTGCCAATGCTTGCAGGCGCCTGACAGCTCGGAGCTCGGGCCTGCACCTGGGGTTAGACAGTAAAGGGGCGACACTTACATGGATCGGAATTCCTGGCATGAGATGGCACCGGCTTCTGCCATCTGTCCTCCGTCTACTGGACACCGCATCCCATCCAGATGTCCTCATGCACCTGGGGGGCAACAATGTTGGGCACACTTCATGCCGCCGCCCATAGGCGTAGACTGGGGGGGGTGAGGGGGGGCAATGCCCCCCCAAACGACGAGGACGTGGACTGGCGCTAGAATGGAAAAAAAAAAAAAAACCAAGCAGGCACGCGCTCGTCTCTGTCCGCTTCGCTGCTTCCCTGCCTTCTCTGTCTGCGTCCCGCCCGAAAGGAAATGACATCAGAGGAAGGCGGGACGCAGACAGAGAAGGCAGGGAAGCAGCGAAGCGGACGGAGACGAGCGTGTCTATCTACCCCCTCTCTTCCTACCCTCCGGAGCAGGCAGCACCAATCTTCTCTAAGCCTTTCTTGTTCCTGGCAGCGGTAGCGACATACACGCTGCCTTCAGCTCTGCCCCGAAGCCTTCTCTTCAAGTTCCTGTTCCCGCATAGGTGGGAACAGGAACTTGAAGAGAAGGCTTCCGGGGCAGACCGAAGGCAGCGTGTACGTCGCTACCGCTGCCAGGAGCACAGAAAGGTTGAAGAAGACTGCTGCCTGCACCGGAGGGAGGGAGGAAGAGAGGGGGTAAACGGAGTCAGGATCCTGGACCTCGCGGGGGGGGGGGGCAGCAGAGGGAAGATGGATGGAGGAGGGGTGGGGAGCAGAGGGAAGGATCAAGAGATGGATGGGACTGGGAGGGGTGGGAAGCAGAGGGAAGGAGCAAGAGATGGATGGGACTGGGAGGGGTGGGAAGCAGAGGGAAGGAGCAAGAGATGGATGGGACTGGGAGGGGTGGGTGGGAAGCAGAGGGAAGGAGCAGGAGATGGATGGGACTGGGAGGGTGGGAAGCAGAGGGAAGGAGCAGGAGATGGATGGGACTGGGAGGGGTGGGAAGCAGAGGGAAGGAGCAAGAGATGGATGGGACTGGGAGCGTTGGGAGCAGAGGGAAGGAGCAGGAGATGGATGGGACTGGGAGGGTGGGAAGCAGAGGGAAGGAGCAGGAGATGGATGGGACTGGGAGGGTGGGAAGCAGTGGGAAGGAGCAGGAGATGGATGGGACTGGGAGGGGTGGGAAGCAGAGGGAAGGAGCAAGAGATGGATGGGACTGGGAGGGGTGGGTGGGAAGCAGAGGGAAGGAACAGAAGATGGATGGGACTGCGAGGGGTGGGGAGCAGAGGGATGGACCAGGAGATGGATGGGATTTGGAGAGGTCAGGCACCGCAGAGGGAAGGAGCAAGAGATGGATGGGACGGAGGGATGGTGAGCAGAGGGAAGGAACAGAAGATGGATGGGACTGGGAGGGGTGGGGAGCAGAGGGAAGGAGCAAGAGATGGATGGGACTGGGAGGGGTGGGTGGGGAGCAGAGGGAAGGACCAGGAATTGGATTGGACTGGGAAAGGAGGTGAGCAGAGGGAAGGAGCAGGAGATGGATGGGACTGGGAGGGGTGGGAAGCAGAGGGAAGGAGCAAGAGATGGATGGGACTGGGAGGGGTGGGTGGGAAGCAGAGGGAAGGACCAGGAATTGGATTGGACTGGGAAAGGAGGTGAGCAGAGGGAAGGAACAGAAGATGGATGGGACTGCGAGGGGTGGGGAGCAGAGGGATGGACCAGGAGATGGATGGGATTTGGAGAGGTCAGGCACAGCAGAGGGAAGGAGCAAGAGATGGATGGGACTGGGAGGGGTGGGTGGGAAGCAGAGGGAAGGAACAGAAGATGGATGGGACTGCGAGGGGTGGGGAGCAGAGGGATGGACCAGGAGATGGATGGAATTGGGAGAGGTCAGGCACAGCAGAGGGAAGGAGCAGAAGATGGATGGGACGGAGGGATGGTGAGCAGAGGGAAGGAACAGAAGATGGATGGGACTGGGAGGGGTGGGGAGCAGAGGGAAGGAGCAAGAGATGGATGGGACTGGGAGGGTGGGGAGCAGAGGGAAGCCTACTGGAAAGAAGACACTGCATAAAACAGAAGACACTGGGATCAAAGCGAATAGAAAAACTAAATGATCAGACAACAAAGGTAAATAAAAGTTTATTTTATTCATAATTTATTAATTGAAATGTGTCAGCTTTTTGAAATGTGCATCTGTGATATTTTGCCTGTAAATTTCATTTCCTTCCTCCATATTAGCATATTCATTTGCATATGTATATATGCAAATGATATGCTAATATGCTCCGCCCATTCTTTGCCCCCCCAAATGAAACAGTCAAACTACGCCTATGCCGCCGCCTGATCGCCAGGGCAAAGCAAGATCTCCTGGAACTGTCTGCGCTTATGGCTGGGACCACTATCCTCTGGTCGGACATCATCCCGCGATGGCACGGAGCCGCTTCCAGGCTGTGGTCCAGGGGTGTAACCAAGGTCAATCGCCAGATTGGCAAGTGGGTGGAGCAACTCAGCGGAGCCAAGATATGACACCATTGTGCTTCCCCTCTCATTCATGGGTACTTCCTACCTGATGATACCCATCTCTCGGAAGTAACAGATTACCTCCTTCTTAATGACTTCCAGGAGGCGCTTGAGAGACTTTACTGAAAAGGACTGGAGAAAGGGGGGACCCGGAGGACCTTGATGTTCAGGCCCCCCAGGTTGTGGCGGAGGCACACGAGCTGAGAATTCTGGGATGTGCTGGAACAACAGGTGAAATGAAGATCGGCCGTTTCAGGCAAGGGACAGGAACACTCACTGGTGGCAGACCAATCACCTCACTGGTTAGACATGGCAGGTGGAGCACTGGTCGGGAAGTGCAGTCCTAAGCAGGCGGACGCTCGGCCACGCTGGTGCGGAGTCACGGCTGGCCGACGCGTGGAATAGTGCTGCAGGCTCTCTAGCTGGAAAAGGCATGGCGGAGGGCAGAAGCATCTACAACATCAAGCACAAGGCTCGGGTGTTTCCTAGGGATTGTTTAATGTGTTTTCAATAAAGCTGTGGCCATTTATTCCCAAAAGAAAAATCTGTCTCATGCTTGATCTGTGGGTGCGTTAATGGGAAGAGCGAGAGGGAGGGGGCGAGAGAGTGTGCAGCCTGCCTATGTTATTGGAGAATTTACTATACTGCTAGGCTTTCCAGTTCACAGTGGCTTACAAAACCAAAATAGTACAAAAAACGCAGAGCTACAATAAAATATTGAGACCCCACACTCTTGCAACAATCAAGAAAAACACAATATAAAATATAAAAAAGGAATATCAGGGACCTATAATACAGATACGTGCCAGTCCAATATTTTCAATCTCCCTTGTGCCCAAAAGCTTGGACAAAAAAAATTAGCCTTAAGTTGCCCTTTGAATTTCAGCAATGAGGCTGCCGTTCACAATGCAGCTGGAAGTTTTTTTTTTCCATAAACCGGGAACCAGCCACTGATCCTTGTTGCCTCCAAGCAGGAAAAAAGCACCAATAAAGGATCTTTGAGTGTCCCATACTTGATGACCCATGGCGCTTTTTCTTTTCTGCTGGTTTCTATATATACTACTACTACTACTACTACTACTTAGCATTTCTATAGCGCTGCCAGGGTTACGCAGCGCTGTACAAGTTTAACATGGGGAAGGACCGTCCCTGCTCAAAAGAGCTTACAATCTAAAGGTTACAAACTATGTAGTCAGTGTAGGTATCATGATTGGGGAAGGTGGTTATGCGCCAAAAGCAAGGGAGAAGAGATGGGCTTTGAGTAAGGACTTGAAGATGGGCAGGGAGGGCGCATGACGTATGGGCTCGGGAAGGCTGTTCCAGGCATATGGTGATGCAAGGCAGAAGGGGCGGAGTCTGGAGTTAGCGGTGGTGGAGAAGGGTACAGATAGGAGTGATTTGTCCTTAGAGCGGAGGTTACGGGTGGGAACATACGGGGAGAGGAGTGTAGAGAGGTACTGGGGGGCTGCAGATTGAGTGCATTTGAAGGTTAAAAGGAGAAGCTTGAACTGTATACGGTAGCGGATCGGGAGCCAGTGAAGTGACTTGAGGAGAGGGGTGATATGAGAGTATCGGTTCACGCGGTAGATAAGACGTGCGGCAAAATTTTGGACAGATTGAAGGGGGGATAGATGGTTAAGCGGGAGGCCAGTGAGAAGAAGGTTGCAATAGTCAAGACGAGAGGTGACGAGCGAGTGGACGAGGGTTCGGGTGGTCTGTTCAGAGAGGAATGGGCGAATTTTGCTAATATTATAGAGGAAGAAGCTGTCTGCTGGATATGGGCAGAGAAGGAGAGGGAGGAGTCGAAGATGACTCCGAGATTGCGGGCTGAAGCGACGGGGAGGATGAGGGCGTTGTCAACAGAGACGGAAAGTGGGGGAAGAGGAGAAGAGGGTTTGGGTGGAAAGACAAGGAGCTCAGTCTTTGCCATGTTCAGTTTCAGATGCCGGTTGGACATCCAGGCAGCGATGTCTGAAAGGCAGGCCGAAACTTTGGCCTGGGTTTCGACTGTGATGTCGGGAGTGGAGAGATAAAGCTGGGTGTCATCAGCATAGAGATGGTACTGGAAACCATGTGATGAGATCAGCGAGCCCAGGGAAGAAGTGTAGATCGAGAAAAGAAGCGGTCCAAGGACAGAACCTTGAGGAACCCCAACAAAGAGCAGGATGGGGGTGGAAGAAGAGCCATTAGAATATACTCTGAAGGTGCATTGGGAAAGATACGAAGAGAACCAGGAGAGGACGGAGCCCTGGAACCTGAATGAGGACAGTGTACTTTGACCCTCTCTTCTGCCATTGCCTTGTTGCCTCCAAACATGCTCTCTGAATTGAAGGGAGCACCATAGTGCAACCATTATCAGATCTCAAACTCCTTTCTGGAATATATGGAATTATGAAGGAAGCCAAATAAACTGACGTTGAGCATAGAAAGTGTGGAGGGGCATTTTCAATATGACGTCTAAATCCAATTTCGGACGTCTTGCTGAAAACATCCAAAAATCGAGTGGCTAACATAATAATTTTTGAATCAGAAAAATGTCTTATCTTTTTGTTTTTGAAAATGGTCATTTGCTAAATGTTTTTGTGCTCAGTGTGTCTATCTTTTAGGACCATTAAAAAAAAAAAAAGTCCAATGGAAAAACGCACAAAAACAAGCTATTGGGATGTATTGAGGGGGGCAGCATTCGTTGTAGACTGGCCACACAGACATCCCAGCAGAGCAGTGGGGTACCCTAGGGGCAGTGGTGCGCTGGAGCCAGCTCGCAAGAGCCAGCTGTTAATTTTTTGACATTTTGCAAGCCGGTTGTTGAGGCAGGGCGAGCCAGTTTGCCTCTTCTCCCCTCAAGCCGCAGGGTCCCAGCATATACCTGAAGGCATGGGCATAGTTGGGGGGTGAGGGGGCATTGCCCCCCCCCCAAATGGCTTGCAAGGCAGCATCTCTCCCTCTCTTTCCAACTCCTTCCTGCAGGCTTCTGTGTCACTTTCCATCTTCCGGACTGCAAGCATCGTTAGCAATGTAATCACGCTGCCTTTGTAGATGAGAAGTGAAACAGAAACTAAGGTGAGAGGGGAATAAATACAAATTTATTTATTTTATTTATTTGTTGCATTTGTATCCTACATTTTCCCACCTATTTGCAGGCTCAATGTGGCTTACGCAGTGCAGTAGTAGCAGTCGCCAATACCAGCATGAACAAATACAAAGTGAGGTTATGACAGAATAATGATCAGGATTGATAGGCACATTGGGGGTCATAAGGGGAAGAGTAGGTTATGTCCAATATGAACAAATAAGGTGGAGGGAACATGAAATGATAGGTCACTTCCAGACAGATGTAGAGAAGGAAAGGAAGAAGCCAAGAGGAGAGAAAAGAAATGGAAATGCCAACTTGGAAAAGAATTTAGAGAAGACTGACACGTGGAAAGTGGAAAAGAGACTGGGACCAGCCAAATTAGAAAATTAAAGTGCTCGGACAACAAAGGTAGAAAATAAATATTTTTATTTAATACTTTTTTAAGGACTGAGATGTGCCTGCTTTGTGAAATGATCATCTTTTCTATTTTTTTATTTTGCAGAGTACAGGTCTGTTTCTCTTTTACCAGTGTACGCACTTCTTACAGAGTCTGGCTTTCTTGAGGGAGATCTCTGTTTCAGTTTTTCTGTGGTTCCCTGTTTTGTATAATGATAAAAACCACTGAGGTGGTGGAACAGATGACCACCATGAATAGTCTAGAAGGGAAAAGAAGGAAAGTAGTGGAAGCAGTGGCGTAGCAAGGGTGGGGCAGTGGGGGTGGTCCGCCCCAGGTGCACGCCGCTGGAGGGGTGCAGAGAGCAGCTGCGCGCCTATCGGCTTCGCTGGTTCCCTGCACCCTCTGCCCCGGAACAGGTTACTTTCTTTCCGCAGCAGACGGGGGGGGGGGGGGGCATTGCGCCAGGGGGGGAGTCGTGCTGCACCTGGGGGGGGGTGCGCATCGGCCATCCGCCCCGGGTTGCAGCCAAGGACACTAACACGCAGGTAATTGTTCAAGAGGCTTTATTGGCAATTACCTGCATGATAATGTCCTATGCTGGAAGATCCTTCCACTACTTTCCCTCTTTTCCTTATTTTGTATCATGTGAGGGGTCTGTCCATGTTCTGCATGTGCAACTTAGGTGAAGGATTCTGCTAGCATGTAGCAGCTGTATAGGAATGTCCAGATTGTTCCAGTTTCCCAGTAGCAGGTGTATTGGTGTTGGTTTGGGGGGGGGGGGGGGGTGGCATGGTATGGAGAGTTGCTGATAAGGAAGGAGAAAAAGCTGGGATTTGGAGAAAGCGAACAGAGATGGTGCTGTATCAGGCCTAGGGAAAGTGCACTCTCCCCTTCCTAATTTGTGGGGCAGAATGAGAGAAATTTCTCTTGGTGCTGGCTCATTTCAGTTAAAAAAAAAAAAGCAACTCCATTGCTTTGATATACTGGCTTCATATTCAGTGTTTTAGTCTGGGGTGTGTATTTTTTGAAGAGCCATAATGAATATGTATGTATGCAAATGAATATGCTAATATGCCAAGTCACACCCTTTGCCCCCCCCCCCCCCCCCCCCAGATGAAATGAACAAACTACGCCCATGCCTGAAGGCAGCCACCCTGATGGTCTAGTGGATTCTTCAGGGCAGGAAAGATCCCCAGTCTTTTCTGCCCGCTGCCAGCGCTGACCCACCTGCTGCTGCATCGTTCTTTAAAAATGGCTGCCGAGACTTCCAGCGGTGGTTTCACGAGACTTCCACTGGAGTCTTACGAGGCCGCCCTTGTAAGTCTCGACAGCCATTTTAAAGACTATATGGCAACGGAAGGGTCAGCGCCGGCAGCAGCAGGAAAGACTGGGGAGCTTTCCTGCCCCGAAGAATCCACTAGACCACCAGGGTGGCTGCCTTCAGGTATGTGCTGGGAACCTGCAGTTCAGGGGAGCGGAGAGGAGGCCTGGAGTAGGTGGGGTGGGGATCGTAGGGAGGATCATAGGCGGTCGGTGGCCCAACTGTTTGGGGAGGCTAAAGGGGGTGGGGTTAGGGGTGGGGCCAGGGGTGGAGCTTAAATCTATAATTGTCTGATAACACGCAGAAAAAATAAATAAAAAAAGTCACAATTAATACCTTTTATTAAATTTAGATATTAGATATGTATCATATGTCAAAGAATAAAGTGGTTGCTCAAAGCATATTCTAACCACAATCGCTCAACTGCAAAAGACTATGCACAACTTTGTCCAAAAACACACTCAGAACCTTACTGTACCATAAATATTACACTGGGCAGACCTAATACACCATATACCACCCATACGGAAAATGCAGACTGTCAACAATATGAAACAAGGGATCATATCATCACAATTCTCATGTAGAGCCACAAAACACCCTAATTCATGTTTAATGTGGGATAAAATGCCATAAATAAGTAAATAAATATAAACTTTTAATGTTGTGCACCTGATTCTCAAAGTGGACATATTCCAAACATTATAATGAAAATAAAATGATCTTTTCTACCTTTGTTATCTGGTGACTTTTTCTGATCATGCTGGCCCAGTATCCGTTCTGCTGCTATCTGTCCTCAGTGCAGGTCAGGAAGTCATCCTCGTTAAATATCTCCCTGGCAACCCAGGACACCTCCATCCAACCTCCCCCTGCTTTCCCAGCAGCAAGGTAAACAAACCATAAACCAATTTCTACAACTGCTAGAGGGCTTTCACTGCAGCTCCTGCTGAGAGGATGGAGGTAAATCAACAATTTAATCCCCTCAGAGCAGCTGGACTCCACAGCTGATCCATTCTGCTGCAGCAGGGGGGGGGAGGCTTAGCCTCTCCAAGCCTCTTATACCGGGTGCCTATGGGGAGGATACTGTAAAGAAGTATTTTCAAACATGCCGGCTTATGCATACGGATGTACACAGAGGAAGTATAATAATAATTATTATTAGCATTTGCATAGCGCTACCAGACACACGCAGCACTGAACACCTGACACAGAGAGAAGTCCTGCTCAATAGAGCTTACAATCTAAAAATACAGACAGACAAGACAATTAAGGGTGAGGGAAGTACTGGGTGAGAAGGAACAAGGGGAGGGCAATTGAGCAGAGGCTAGGAGCCAAAAGCAGTGGTGAAAAGGTGGGTTTTCAGCATAGATTTGAAAACAGGTAGAGATGGAGCTAGACATACAGGCTCAGGAAGTCTATTCCAGGCATAAGGTGCCGTGAGGGAAAAGGAATGTAGCCTGGAGTTAGCAGTGGAGGAGAAGTGGGATGACAAGAGATTTCTCCAGTGAGCGAAGTTCACGGGGAGGAATGTAGGGAGAGATGAGAGTGGAGAGGTAATGGGGGGGCAGCAGAATGGATGCATTTAAAGGTCAGTATGAGAAGTTTGAACTGTATGCGGAAGCGGACAGGGAGCTAGTGACGTGACTTGAGGAGTGGGCTAGTGGTTAGAGTGGTGGACTTTGGTCCTGGGGAACTGGGTTCGATTCCCACTGTAGGCACAGGCAGCTCCTTATGACTCTGGGCAAGTCACTTAACCCTCCACTACCCCAGGTACAAATAAGTACCTGTATATAATATGTAAGCCACATTGAGCCTACCATGAGTGGGAAAGCGCGGGGTACAAATGTAATAAATAAAATAATTAACAATTTTGGCGGAAAATATGTCATGCTGTAGAATTTTGAACAGACTGGAGAGGAGAGAGATGGCTGAGTGGAAGACCAGTGAGAAGTAAATTGCAATAATCCAAGCGAGAGGTGATAAGGGTTCTGGTAGCGTGTTCAGAAAGGAAGGGGCAAATTTTGCTAATGTTGAAGATAAAGAAACGACAGGTTTTGGCGGTTTGTTGAATAAGATCAGAGAAGGAGAGAGAGGAATTGAAGATGACTCCAAGGTTACGAGCCGAGGAGACAGGGAGGATATGAGAGCCATTGACAGAGATAGAGAATGGGGGAAGAGGGGAGGAGGGTTTGTTATAAATTGTAATCGGTATGCCATTTGGAGGGGCTGGTTATAGGGACACCCTAACCCTGTTATATTGGTACAGAGATTTTTTTTCTCCTGGTAAAGGGCTTCTAAAACAGACCTCATGTTATGAGAATCAGGTGCTCAACGTTCAGAGTTTCTTTCTATTTATTTACTTATTTATGGCATTTTATCCCACATTAAACATGAATTAGATTGGAACCTGGGAGCATTAAAAAAAAATTCCTGGAGAGAGTAATGCGTTGTCTCATTATTGCTTGTTCTTTTGCTTGTGAAATGTAAATAAAGATATTTTCAAATAACAATATTTCTGTTTTAAAATCCAGGAGAGGAAAAAATTTGGACCACTTGGCTGGAACATCTGCTATGAATTTACTGACAGTGATAGAGAGTGTGCCTTACTTAATCTAAACCTTTATTGTCAAGACAACAGAATTCCTTGGGATGCTCTTACCTATATAACAGGTATTTATAAATGCTATTCTATTTTCAGCATTATTGGTTTAGCATAATATACATATATTTTATGATTATCAAATGCTTTTTATTATTATGGAGTCAATTTCTTTTTTTTTTTTTTTAATTTTTAACAAGAAGCTTTATTGAGAGAAACCACAAAGTACAACTCAAAGCTTTACAGACACTTATCATACAGGTTCCTCTCACAATAATTTGCATAATACATAAAGACTCCTAATGCAATTTTCATAAAAAGCAATAACATTTCTTGTAACATTTAAACCTTTTATATATACCCAGTATCCCCAAAGAAATCCACCCCCCTCCCCCCTCCCTTCCTCTTCTCCATGTCTCATCCCTAAAGAAGATTCCAAGATCCGTGTCTACGGTAAGGATTTGGTCACTGATGCCCAAATCTGTTCCCATTTTGCTAGGGTTTTACTCTCCTTAGCCATTAATTTTTCCATATTACTTATGTACCACACCAAATTGCACCATCTCCGTATTGAAGGACATCCACTCTGTTTCCACATCCGTGCTATCAGCAATCGAGCTGCATTGAAGCAGTGTTTTGCCAGCTGGCCCCCCTGAATAGTGAGCCCCCTGATCGGTTTATTAAATAAAAACACTGCAGGATCCCATGGTATGGTACCCTCCACCCAGCCATGTAACCTGCCTCGCACCAATTTCCAGAATGCTTGTACTTTTCTACAAGACCACCAAATGTGTCCCATTGTGCAAATCTGCCCACAGCCTCTCCAACATAATTTCGATGTCCCAGGATACATATGATGTAGCCTTGACGGGGTGAGGTACCAACGATATATTACTTTTGTACAATTTTCTTGGATATTGATTGCTCGAGAGCTGTGAACTGAGGCTCGTTCCATCTGTTGCCATACTTCAGGGGTATATGTCACTCCCAATTCGTTTTCCCACTTATCCCGGTGTCTACAACTAACCACCAGGGAGTCCCTCAAGTGGCTGTATAACTTAGAGATCAGTCCCTTGGACTCTTCAGTTTCCACACATAATTGCTCTAAAAATGTAACTTCCCCACTTAACTTGCGCTTCAAACCTGCTGTCTGAAGAAAATGAATAATCTGATTATATGCATATTGGTCTTGCTGAGATGGAGTCAATTTCTAAGCGTTCACCATTGTTTTATGCACAGAAATAGGAGCAATTCTATAACTGGACACTACAGTTTAGGCACATAGCGTGCTGAGCGCAAATTCTATAAAAGCATCTGGACATCAATTCTGTTAGAGTACTAACATAAATTTGACATCAAATGCCTATATTTAAGCATGACACTTATACCATGTCAATAGCAGGTATACATATGTACGCCTAAATGCAGCACTTTAGTTTATAAATTACAGTAATAACAAGATAAGTGTTGCCATACTGGGACAGACCAAAGGTCCATCCAGCCCAGTATCCTGTTTCCAACAGTGGCCAATCCAGGTCACAAGTACCTGGCAGATCCCAAAGGAGTAAAACAAATGTTATGCTGCTTGTCCTAGAAATGAGTAGTGGATTTGCCCAAGTCCTTCTTAATAATGGTTATGGACTTTTCTTTTAGGAAATTATCCAAACCTATTTTAAACCCTGCTAAGCTAACTGCTTTTACCACATTCTCTGGCAACAAATTCCAGACTTTAATTACACGTTGCATGCATAAATGCTGGTCCCACCCATGCTTCTCCCCTCTGAACACATTTTTGCATTTATATGCTAAGCAAATTGCATACATCATTTATAGAATAGCACAGAGCACACACCTAACATGGAGGAATGCAAGTGCACATGTACCGTATAAATGCTGATATTCTAAAAATCTAAATGTTCAAAAGGTGCTTAAATTTAGGCACCAAGTTATAGAATAGGGGATATTCGGGTAATTCTATAACTGGGTACCTCCATTTATATTCATTTAGGGTAGTCGGTAGGAGCCTATTCTCTAATGGAACTTAAGCACCTAGGTTCTAATATAAAATACTAGTACAGCCCTGTATTGGTGTGCCTAACATTTATGTATCTGTACTTGCCCCAGCCATAAAGCATACCTAAGTGCAAGTATCTAGATGAGACAGGAATATGCATAAGTTATTCACCTATCTGCTAGCATTCTAAACATTTACTTGCACAATGGACACACAAATGTGAACACCTTATTTATATTTCTCTTTATACACTCACGCAAACTTATGTATATAGAGCTGCTCTACTCATAAGTTTGTGTGACTAGTACAAAGATATTCCCAGGGGTAGATATTGGGCAGATCATGCATAGATCATAAACATAGGCATAGCTTGGGGGGGAGGGTCCAGGAGGGGCATTGCCCCCCCCAAAAAAAAAAAACCGCTGTTCAACTGAGTGCCTCACTCTCCCTCTCCTGCCCAATGCTTTCCAGTATTTATCTCTCTCTCCCTCCTCCTTCCCCGTTCTGCTTTATCCTTTCTTGGAGGCGCATCTGCTCCTCTCAAACCTGTACTAGCCCTGTGGCTTCTTCCCGGTGCAGCCACTGTGAGCAGAAACTAAAACTAGCCAGTGCAGAGTCCTGTACTACAGTGTTTCCAGCCAGGCTCTGGCTCTGGCTGGACTGCCCCCTCTGATACACTTCCTGTTGCCACGGGGATGGTTCTGGTAGAACTTGGCTAGAAGCATTACAGCATGAAACTGGGCACTGCCTTTCTGGTTCTTGCTCACAGCAGCTCTACTGAGAAGGAGTCAAAGGATGCGAACAGACTTGAGGGAAGGGAGTGGATCTGAGGGGGGGGGGCAAGAATTGGCAAAGCTCAACAAAGAAGGAGGGGGGAGAGAGAGATGCTGGAATATGTGTGGCAAAGGAGGGAGAAGAAAGATGGCAGACAGTTTGGGTTGGGAGAGGATATGTTGGACACTGGAAAGAAGGGAATAGGGAGACAAAAAACAGGTTTGAGGGGAGGAAGTGGACCGCAGGGTTGGGGGGGCAAGAAGGAAAAATGCTGGATGGGAAAGGAGAAGAGAGAGAGGTAGGGGGAATGCAGTAACATGTGGGAAAGGGGAGGGAGAAATAACCTGGCATACTGTTTAGGGTTGCGAGAGAAGATGCCAGCTTAAGGGGCCAGTGAGACATGGGCTCAGAGCACCCAAGTGTAGGGGTACCGAAAGCTTGCCTCACTGGATTGCCTCTTCACAGCAGTGTTTTGCTTTCGGTTCTTTTGGGTATATCTCTGTCAGACATATACTATAGAGGCGATCAAAAGTTATTACATAAACTTTATTTATGTCTTACATAAATCTTACATCACCACTTGAGTTGCAGACATCTTCACCAGCTACTGGGAGGTCCCGGAACAGTCAGCCGGAGAGGCATAGTGGGCCTGGGCAACATATCTGTTCCGCAGGAGAGACCTCTGTCTGTTTGTCTTTGATCTCCCGTCTTTATACCTACCAATAAACATGATCTCATCATTTAATTCAGTAAGACTGACGTGTATTTGAGGATGTGGCAATTTCCTAATGCATCCCCTGGAACTGGCCAGGTTCCCAGGAACTCATTTGAAATGCCATCTTTAGCCCTAAGCATGTTTTCATTCCATTTAGTGAAAATCAGTACATCATTTAATATGATAATGCTATCAATTCCTGTCTTGGGAGTCCATTATGTATTTTCAAGAGAGCATTAAATATGATAACAGTACTTCATTATGTACTTTCAAGAAACATTAAATATGATAACAGTACTTAGGCAGAACTGGTTTTGCTTCCCAATTACTGGCATCACCACCCAATCTCCACTAAGATTCCGTGGACCTATTCCTTCTAAACAGGATTCATTTGTGTTTATCCCACGCATATTTGAATTCCATTACCGTTTTCATCTCCACCACCTCCCGTGGGAGGGCATTCCACGTATCCACCACCCTGTTCGTGAAAAAATACTTCCTGACATTAATCCTGAGTCTGACCCCCTTCATCCTCAATTCATGTCCTCTAGTTCTACCGCCTTCCCATCTCCAGAAAAGGTTTGTTTGCGGATTAATACCTTTCAAATATTTGAACGTCTGTATCATGTCACATGTCTTTTTACATCTTTAGCGAGATACAGCCTCCAAAACTGAACACAGTACTCCAATTGGGGCCCAATGACTTGTAGAAGGGCATCAACACCTCCTCTCTTCTGCTAGTTATACCCCTCTCTATGCAGCCTAGCATCATTCTGGCCATGGCCGTCGCCTTGTCACATTGTTTCTTCACCTTTAGATCCTCGGACACCAACACTCCAAGGTCTCTCTCCTGAGTCAAGCTTACAAATCTCTCCCCTCCTATCTGGTATCTCTCTTTTGGGTTTCTGCACCCCAAGTGCATCACTGTACACTTCTTGGCATTAAATTTTAACTGCTAGACCCTCGACCATTCTTCAAATGTTCGGAGATCCCTTCTCATTGTTTCTACTCCCTCCAGAGTTTCCACTCTATTGGTTATTTTCGTGTCATCCACAAAAAGGCAAACCTTTCCTTCCAACCCTTCAGCAATATCTCCCACAAATATATTAAACAGAATAGACCCAGCACCGACCCTTGAGGAACTGTTACCACCCCTCTCGGCTGGACTGTAGTGATTTTGTTTTTTTTTTTTTGTTACATTTGTACCCCGCGCATTCCCACTCATGGCAGGTAATGGAGGGTTAAGTGACTTGCCCAGAGACACAAGGAGCTGCCTGTGCCTGAAGTGGGAATCAAACTCAGTTCTTCAGTTCCCCAGGACCAAAGTCCACCACCCTAACCACTAGGCCACTCCTCCACTCTATGATGTGCTCCCAGATACCTGTTGTTGTAGTCGTGGCGAATATCCAGGGAACACACACTCACAGCCGAGAGAATGGAACAAATAAACTAATCTCGTCCTTTACTCTCAAAGAATAAAGGAGGAAAAGAAGCTAAATTTAGGATTGGTTCCTGAAATGGAAGGACCAAACTTTCAGATTTGCAAAATATTTTTTTCTTTATTGAATACAAATGCAAGCAAATTTTCATTCAAATAAACTCTAATTCACAATTAGTGTGTGGCTTAATAGAACTGCAATAACATATTCAACATTCAAATGTAGAACTGCATGTATACCCTTAACTTTTTCTGTTTCACCCAAAAAGGCAGAAAAGAACCTTTTCAGATAAGTATTTAAATTGTCTTTTTATCAAAATGAGATATTTATTATTCTCTTTCCTGATGTAAAAATTGGAGTCTGTGTGCACTATTGGTGACTTTGCAGGGATCTCATGGATTTTTAATATCTGATGTTCTGTTCCTTGGTTTTCCCTTAAGATGTTGTGAAAAAATAATATATTCCTTTCAACACCCTTGACAATGTCACTTAGCTGTATTTGGATTTATTTAGGTGATGTCTTTCTTGCGTTGGAGCTCAGCCGGAACCCTTTCGAGGACGATTCACAGAGTTCTTCTTCCTAAACCTAACTTATAAAGAAAATAATTAGGGAAGCAAAATCTTAAATTCCCTGTACTTGTCCAGGAACTGACTCCACTCTGGTGACAATTAAGCAATTCTCAATACTGTGGCCACACTCTCTAATTGAAATAAAATAAGTTAAAGGTTTTCTCACTACAAAACCTATTTCTCACTGTTGATTCCCTGTTCTTTAAGCTCCAGCAGGCTTCAGCACTGCATTCAGAACCATCACTCAGTACACAGTCCCTATTCCAATGATGTTTCAACATTTCATCTCACAAGCCCCACTCCAATACATAACATTACTCTGCATAGCTATCAGATCAATCTGGAGCATACAGCACACTCATACAAAATTAGAGCTTAATCTGCCACCTCAAGCTTTGTTGCTGCAATCAGAACATGTGCACAAAACACACCTTCCACACAGACATTGCCTACTAGCAACATTCTCCAAATATCAGATTCACCTCTCAGTCCTTCCAAAATCCTTACACATTTGTTTTCCTGACACCCTTATAGGCTTTCTCATATAGTACAATTCCCACCACAAATCAAAGCCTCTCTCAACCTAAAATGGTAAATCACGTATCTCTGGAAATTCAGTGCTATACTGGAACATTCACACTCACCTCAGCTCACTTCCAATATCAAAGTACCCTTTTTCAATGTCACTTATTTCACTTTAAACTCATAAAATATACTTTTATTTCTTACATTTCACACACTCAGCATACATTTCTCTCCCAGTCATTCCCTGCTCTCGTCTTCAGTTCACTCAGCAGTCTCCCTGGCAACCAGGGTTGCCAGGTGGAAAATTTTTTTCCCACCCAAACCAGCCTAAATCCAGCCCAAAACCCGCCCAAACTCAAACCCCGCCCCTGACACCCCCACCCCCGGTGTCATCACCCTGCCCCCGCCGTCATTGGCCCCGCCTCCCCGTCATTGGCCCCGCCTCCCCCGTCATCGACCCCCGCCCAGAACGTCCCTAACCCCGCCCAAAACGTCCCTAACCCCGCCCCCCGCGGCCGAAAAAAACGCCTAAAAACCGCCCAAAAGACAAAAAAAGAAGCCCAAAAAACCGCAACCCGCCGCGGGCAAAAATTTCCCGCGGCGGGTCGCGGAAAACCGCCCACCTGGCAACACTGCTGGCAACTCACCCCCCCTAGATGAAAATCTGACATCACTCAACCAATCAGCTTGTCAGCTAAAGACTGTTTTTTTTCTCTGATCTGTTTAGAATCTTGGCTGCTCTCCCTCCCCCATAGAAGTTACTGCAAAACTTCCTATATAGGGAGTTTCAAAGTCAATTTTAACCTGACTTGTACCCAAAACAGCAAGGAACATTTTATAGTACAATCCCCACCCAATCATGGGTTATTCTTTTGTAAAATAAAACCATATTTAAGAAACATCTCACACTTCACCTAACTCCATTAATAATTTCCAAACTAACTTTAAACCTTTTCCAGCCAGCAGCATCCACCAAAACCCTGGAACAGCCCCCTCAGAGCCCCAGGAAAAAAACATTTAATATATGTTACCATATTTTACAGAACTCCACTGCTCACCTTCCTTTCCTCAGAGCGGATTCTGTTTACCACCACCTGCCTGCTGGTCAACCAGTTTCCTATCCAGTTCACCACTTTCGGTCCTAAGTGCAACCTTTTCTTATTCCCGAGTCTTCTGTGGGGGACTGTATCAAAGGCTTTGCTGAAATCCAAGTAGATTACATCTACCGCACATCTTTCATCCAGTTCTTTGGTCACCCAGTCAAAGAAGTCAATAAGATTCGTTTGGCAGGATTTTCCTTTGGTAATGCCATGTTGCCTCAGGTCTTGTAACATGTTGGCTTCTAGAAAGTTAGGTGCCGCTGAATATCTGTGACTAGTGTGAGAGTGCAGGTGAAAGGGGATCCGGGAAGGCACGAAGAAAGGGGGTGCAAGGAGCCGGGGAATCCCAACGGGGCAGATTTCATGTGCACAACACCCACATTCAGAAAGCTGGGCTACCGGAGGCAGAGAGGTTGGCTGGGTTAAGGAAGAAGGGGAGGAACTACCAGTCCCAGAATCCTTCTCTTCCCCACCCGGCTGTGCAAGAGTTAGGGGAGGAGATAGAATATTGGGAAATGGTCTCTGAGGAAGGTGATGAGGGCCAGCTGGAGAGATTGGGGGCGGGGAAAGTTGAAGAGGAGGATAAAATAGAGATTACTGAAGGGCTAGAGGAGGAACAGATGGAGATTGGAGCTCTGGCTCAAACCCGAAAAGCTGCTGTAAGAGGGTGGCTAGCTGTGCCTTGGAGAGACTGGTGGAAGACTGGCAGAGAGAGGCTGAGGCGCTGGAGAAGATCTCTACTAAAGAGGGAACAAGTGCAGCCCTGGGAGAGAAAAAGGGCTGGGCACAATTGAAACCCCAGCCTGAACCAGGTGGGAACCAAGCTGTGTAACTGTGCTGTAAGGAGGTGCAAGAAAGACTGTGTAAACTGTTTCCTACTGAAAAGGTCTGGGCTGCAACCATAGGCGGTCGGTGGCCCAACTGTTTGGGGAGGCTAAAGGGGGTGGGTTAGGGGTGGGGCCAGAGGCGGGGCTTACATCCATAATTGTCTGACAACAGAAAAAAATAAGTAAAAATAAGTCACAATTAATACCTTTTATTAAAGTTAGATATCAAATATGTATCATATGTCAAAGAATAAAGTGGTTGCTCAAAGCATGTACTAACCACAATTGCTCAACTGCAAAACACTATGCACAAATTTGTGCAAAAACACACTCATAAACCTTACTGTACCATAACACTGGGCAGACCCTAATAAACCAATATACCACCCATACGGAAAATGCAGACCGTCAACAATATGAAACAAGGGATCATAATATCACAATTCTCATGTAGAGCCACAAAACACCCTTTTAAGGTGGAAAGTGTTCCCAATGAGCTCCTTTTATGAATGACTATATGTAGATCCTTCAAGAGATAGTGTGTCATGATTTAGGCTCTAAAACCCTTTCTGATGATTTGGTGCCACCTTAGTAAGGCCAATACACAATCTCTCCACTGCAAAACACTATACACAAACTTGTGCAAAAACACACTCATATAGCCTTACCAAACCATAACAGTACTAATTCCAAGGACAGGACGAGCTAAACCTTATGTGTGGAAAGGCAGCACTGTAATTACACGGGACTCTAAAACTCCAGTGTACAACCTAGTGAAACAAAAAAAACCCCAAAAAGGGCTGAAAATACTACACGCTAGCAGAATACTGCACCTTGATCACACATGAAAAATACATGACACAACAGATATGAAGGCAAAATACTGAACTGGAAAGTTACCTCAAGAAGTCAGACTCAGCATGCAGCAATACTAGAAAAATTGAAATTTACATGCAAAACATCACAGATGCACATTTCCAAAAGCTGACATATTCCAGTTAATAAATTCTGAATAAAATACTTTTTTCTACCTTTGTTGTCTGATCATTTAGTTTTTCTATTCGCTTTGGTCCCAGTGTCTTCTGTTTTATGCAGTGTCTTCTTTCCATTTGATATTTTTTCTCTCACCATGTCCACCATCCTCCTGTGTCCTTATGCGTCCTGTCTACCAACTGTAGCCATGTCCCTATCCAGCTCTTAAATTCAACAGTTTTCCCTCCATCCATTTCTCCTCACTTCCCTCCATCCATGTGCATATACTCCCCTTCCCCTCCATCCATGTCCAGCACCTTCCCTCTTTCTCTCCTACCATGCCATCCAGTGTTATCCCTCTTTCTCTCTCCATCCTTCCACCCATTATCCTCTCCCAATCCTTGCGTCCATTGTCTTCCTCTATCTCCCCTTCCTTCTAGACAGTTCTCTCTTGACCCTTTTCCATTCAGCATGTCCTCTCTCACCCCATCCTTCCAGTGTCTTTCCTCTTTCCCTCCCTACCAGAGTCTTCCCTCCTTCCAGCATTTTTCCTCTTTCTCCCTCCTTTCATCCAGCCAGCATTTCTCAGTCTGACAGCTAGGGTCTCCCCCAGTTTCTCCCCAGCAGCTTCTCTCTCTCTCCTGCCCATGGCCCCTCTTTCTCTCCCCATCTCTTTCTGGCTCTCCCTTGCTTTTTTTTTTCCATGTCCCTGGCTCTCCCCTGCTCTTTTCCATGGCCCCTCTTTCTCTCCCCATCTCTTTCTGGCTCTCCCTTGCTTTTTTTCCATGTCCCTGGCTCTCCCCTGCTCTTTTCCATGGCCCCTCTTTCTCTCCCCATCTCTTTCTGGCTCTCCCCTGCTTTTTTCCATGTCCCTGGCTCTGCCCTGCTTTTTTCCATGTCCCCTCTTTCTCTCCCTATTGCTCTCTGGCTCTCCACTGCACTGGCCATGTCCCCTGGCTCTCCCCTGCTCTCCTTCTCTCCCCTCCTACCGTTTCCAGCCAGTGGCCACGTTCTCTTCTCTCCCTCCGGCCCGGGCCTCTTTAGCTGACAGAAGGAAAAGAAGCGCGGGGCCGCAGCAGCGTTCAGACATGCGCTGTCGGCTCTGCCGGTCCTCTACCCCCGGAACGGGAAATTGACGTCACGGGGCAGAGACCGGCAGAGCCGACAGCGCATGTCTGAACGCTACTGCGGCCCCGCGCTGCTTTTTCTTCTTGTGCTGGCTCTGAGAGAAGCGGCAGCAGCGGATCAGCTGCATAGATGTCGTTCCTGGCTGCCGCTGCTCAATAGAAGCGGCGGCAGCAGCAGAAGAAGATTTCGGCAGGGGCAGGCCGCGGGGAAGGTCAGAGCTGGGCTGGGGAGGCTTAGCCTCCCCAAGCCTCTTATACGGGGCGCCTATGGCTGCAACCTACTAAGCTACTGTGTTTTTTTCTTTCTGATAATGTACTGTTCCCTAAGAGAAGTAATCTTAGGTCAAGTGAAGTGAAGTTATATGGACTGTTTTGAACCTGACTTGTGCTTTGGGTAGCAAGCCCTAAACAACCTGGAGTTAAGGTGTGCCTGGCCGATTATGGTGACCTGAAGCAAGAAAATAAAAGCCCTTACTTATAAACGTTGTGCTTTAAATGTGCCTCTGTGAAAGGGAACGGAGGGAGGAAGGAGTCCTGGAAGTTCTCAGGGCCTGGAGCTGAGGCTCAAAGCAGCCAGATTGCTGTGGAGGGAGGCAGCAGCTGTGTGAAGAAGAAGGCAGCTAAGCAGGGTCAAGCCTGGTTGGGTCCTGGAAGGGCAACCCAGCTACACTAGGGACCCCCACCCTCACAAATGGTCCAGCATTTACCTTCTCTTCCCCCCACTCCACAAATAGTGTAGCATCTCTCCCTCCTGTCTCTTCTCCAGCCGGCAACCAAGCATCAAACTTGTCACTCTTGCGCCCCCCCCCCCCCCCCCCCCCCCCATATTCTAATTAAAACTTTTCTTGTCTCTAGAGATCAGTGGCAGTGAGCAGCAATTCATACATCTTACTTGCACCAACCCCAGAGCCTTCTCTGATGCTTCCCACCTATGCGGAAGCAGGAAGTTGCATCCAAGAGAAGGCTCCAGGGTTGGCAGTGGCAGGCTATATGAATTGCTGCTTGCTGCCACCAAATGCTAGAGACAAGAAAACTTCAAAGGTACACCAAATTAAGCTGGCCCAACTCCCACGGCACATCTAGTTGATAAACACTGCAGTAAATGACAGCAGATTAAAGACCCCCCACGGTCCACACAGTCTGCTCAACAAGGTGGCTAGAGCCATTCCTGCCACTCTGTGTGGGGCCCCAACCACTCATGCATAAACACTGGTTGTCAAGGCTCCACCATGCCAACCATATAGGCAGCCAAACATGAACGAGTCTTGGCTATGATCATATCATTCCCAAGTATTGCTGACAGTATTCAGCTTAACAGTCAAGAGGTCTTCCCCTCCCCTATGAGCTACACAGTATCCTAACTCCCTGCTCGTGACTATAAGGTGATCTACTACACTGGCGTTGCCAAAGCTTCACAGCAAGAAGAAGCACAAAAGGGCCTCCAAGACTGGAACAATGGTACAATCTTTAATGAAATGGACCCGACACGGGCCGTGTTTTGGCGCAGAGAAGTGCCTGCCTCAGGGGTCAAACCAGTTTTCTTTTTAGTAGGAATTAATATTCCAAAATGTCCTTCTAAAAACATGTCTAAATCAGCAGCCGATTGTACCTGACACTTCCAAATGCAGTAATGAATTCCAATAAACTGATTCCCTCTTGATTCCCCCAATGCTGGAGTTGCCGGAGCTGCTGAATCTTCTTCAGTCTTTTTGCCATTTGCAGGACACAGAACATAGAAGTCTGACTAGCATCAGCTGTAGATTCTCCATGCTGGATTTGGTGAATCTTCTTTCAGTCTTTCGCCATTTGCGGGATACAGATGGTAGAAGTCTGTCCGGCTTTGACCTTAGGTCCCACTACTCTTGCCCAACTTAACATCTCAGCAGATGCCTATTTAGGCATCCCCTGTGTTTATCCCACACAATTTTTGACTTTACTACCTCTCCTGGAAGGACGTTCCAGATGTCCAGTACCCTCTCTGTAAAAAGTATTACCTGATGTTACTCCTGCGTCTACCTCCCTGCAACCACCATTCATGTCTTCTACCACCCCTACATCTCTGAAAGAGGTGTGTTTGTATATTAATACCTTCAAGTACTTAAATGTCTGTATCATATCACCTTTCTCTCTCCTTTTCTCTAGTATATACATATCCAAATCCTCCAGTCTCTTCTCAACCTTGTACCATTTTTGTTGCCTTCCTCTGAACCGCCTCGTCTTTTTTTGTCCCTGAAGAGATAAGACCTCCAAAACTGGACACAGTACTCCCAAGTGGGGCCTCACCAGTGACTTGTATAGGGGCATCAACACCCCCTTTCTTTCTTTATTTTATTTATTATTTATTTATTGCAGTTGTATCCCACATTTTCCCACCTCTTTGCAGGCTCAATGTGGCTTACAATACATCATGAATAGTGGAAACATAAAAGAAAATATATATTTGGCATTACAGGAGGATCTTGGGTTACTTGATAATGATAAAACATATTAGTAGATTTAACAATCGAATATTGTAGTCAGTTCTGGATATTTGTACAGGAATTCACATTTGATGATCTTTGTGGTATACCCTATCAAAGAGATGGGTCTTCAGTAGTTTGCGGAAGTTAGTTGTTAGTTCATAGAGCATCTTTAAGTTGCACGGTAGCGCGTTCCAGAATTGTGTACTCGGGTAGGAAAAGGTTGACGCATGCGTTAATTTGTATTTTAGACCTTTACAGTTGGGGAAGTGAAGATCAAGGAATGTGCGGGATAATTTTTTTGCATTCCTGGGTGGTAGGTCTATCAGGTCTGACATGTAAGCTGGGGCGTCTCCGTGAATGATTTTGTGAACTAGTGAGCATATTTTGAACGTGATGCATTCCTTGAGTGGGAGCCAGTGCAGCTTTTCTCGTAGGGGTTTTGTACTTTCATATTTTGATTTGCCGAATATGAGTCTGGCTGCAGTATTCTGAGCTGTCTGAAGTTTCTTGATTATTTGCTCTTTGCAGCCAGCATAGAGTGCATTGCAGTAATCTTCTGCTTGCTGCGCCTCTCTCTATGCAGCCTAGAATTATTTGGGCAACAGCCACCACCTTGTCACATTGTTTTGACACTTTGAGATCCTTAGACACTATTACCCCAAGGTCACTCTCCTGATCCATGCACAGACTGCTTTTTTGGATTTCTATATCCAAGTGCATCACTTTGTACTTCTTCGCATTAAATTTTAACTGCCAAACATACAACCATTCTTTTAATTTTTGTAGATCTCTTCTCACGTTGTCCACTCCCTCTGGAGAATCCACTCTGTTGCAAATCTTGGTGTCCTCCACAAAAAGTCAAACTTTTCCTTCTAACCCTTCAGTAATGTTGCTCATTCCACTATTTACATTTCTATCCTCCAAGTAAACTCCATTTACCACCACCCTCTGCTGTCTGTTAGTCAACCAGTTCCCAGACCCAATTCACCATTTTATGTCCTAACATTAACCCACTAAGTTTATTTATGGGCCCCCTATGAGAGACTGTGTCAAAGGCCTTACTGAAATCCAAGTAGTTATCCAATTCTCTGGTCACCCAGTCAAAGAAATCAATCAGATTTCCTTTGGTCAAACCATGTTGCCTTGGATCTAACCTGTTCGATTCGGAAAACTCTCTAGCCTTTCCTTGAGCAGCACCTCCATTACCTTTGTAACCACTGAAGTAAGACTTACTAGCCTATAGTTGCCCGCTTCTTCTCTGTCTCCACTTTTGTGAAGAGGGACCACATATGCTGTTCTCCAATCTCGATCGTCCCCCGTCTCCAAGGATTTTTAAGATGACCTACCAGAACCTCTCTGAGCTCCCTCAAGATTCTGGGATGGATCTTACCTGGCCCCATAGCTTTGTCCACTTTCAGTTTTTCAAGTTGTTCATAAACACTTTCTTCCGTAAACAGTGTAATATCATCTTTATTTTTATAAATAAGGACCAAACAGAAGTATTTGTTAAGCACATCTGATTATTTCTCATCACTTTCCACATAGCATTCATAGCAACATTTAGCCTTGCAATTCCATTTCTAGCCTTTCTCCTTTCACTAATATACCTGAAGATTGAAGAGTGGAGGGTGGCCAATGTAATGCTGATTTTTAAAAAGGGTTCCAGGGTTGATCTGGGAAATTACAGACCAGTAAGGGAAAATAGTGGAGACTATTATAAAGAATAAAATTACGGAACAAGTAGAGAAACATAGTTTAATAAGACAGTCAGCATTGTTCAGCCAAAGGGAGTCTTGCCTCACCAATTTGCTTCATTTCTTTGAAGGTATTAATAAACATGTGAATAAAGGTTGATATAGTGTATCTAGATTTTCAGAAAGCTTTTGACAGAGTTCCTCATGAGAGACTCCTGAGAAATTTAAAGAGTCATGGGATAGGAGGCAATGTCATTCTGTGGATTAGGAACTGGTTATTGGACAGAAAACAGAGGGTAAGGTTAAATGGCCATTTTTCTGAATGGAGAAGGGTGAATAGTGATTTGAATTTGAAAATTGAATTGAATACACTGAAATCTTCTGCCCAGTGTGCGGCAGCGGCCAAAAAAGGAAACAGGATGTTATGAATTATTAGGAAAGGGATTCAAAATAAAACCAAGAATATTGTAATGCCTCTGAATCACTCCATGGTGTGACCTCACCTTTAGTTCTGGTCACTATATCTCAAAAAATATATTGCAGAACTAGAAAAGGTTCAAAGAAGAGCAACCAGAATGATAAAAAGGATGAAACACCTCCCATAAGAAGAAAGGCTAAAGAGGTTCGGGATCTTCAGCTTGGTAAAAAGATGGCTGAGGGGAATATGATTGAGGTCTATAAAATCCTGAGTGGTGTAGAATGTGTAGAAGTGAATCAAATTTACTTTCAGAAAGTACAAAGACCAGGGACATTCCATGAAATTACCATATCATATTCCCACAAGACCTGCGGTGTCATCAAGGTCTCACCTTCCATTTGTGGTGGTATTGCACACAAACAAAACACAGTCCGCTATTCATCTCCATTTTCCTTCACCTTTTATCAGAAAGCCTCCTTATTTTCACCCCAACCTCCCCCACCCCCAGGCAAGTACCAGCTTAAAACACCTCAAACCCCCATCCTCCCACCCATTACCTCCAAGTGTTCACTACAACAAACTGTAAGGGAAGGGACCAGGTGGGAAACCACTTAGCACAAACCATCACAGACTCCCTCCCTCAGCCACCCATCATCCAAATCTCCTCACACAACCCCTCCCCCAATGAAATCACTCAGCATTCCCACTCTTCACTCTTTATTTATTTACTAGTAAAAAAGGCACGTTTCTGACACAAAGGAAACGGGCGCTAGCAAGGTTTTTCTTGGAGTGTGTATGTTTGAGAAAATGTGTGTGAGAGTGACTGTGTGAGAGAGAGAGAGAGAGAGAGTGAATGTGTGTGTGTGTGATAGAGAGAGAGAGTGAGTCAGGGAGGGTCAGATTTCCTGGAAGCTCCCAGCAACCAGGAGAGAGAAGAGTCTTATTCAAGGAAAGAATCCATGGAGTACGTGGAGGAGGGAGAGAGCCTGCCACTAGATCTTCCCTGCCTGGAAGAGCACACTACCATGGAGTGGGAGAATACAAATGCATCCTTTTCCAGCACATAAGGGCAGTGTGGGAGGTCACAGATGTGGAAGTGCTGTGAAGAGGGAGGTGAATTGCTTGCCCTGCTCACTGCAGGGCATCATCTGTGCTAAGAAGAGGAAAGGTGAATGAAGTATTGTTTTCCTTTGTGGATATTTTTCTATGAGAGTTTGTTGGAACTGTTCTGTTATAGAGAAAAGCAGGTGGAACTGTTAAAGCACCCTTCTTAGGGGGGGAAAAGGTCCCCTCTTGGACGGAAGAGGGCAACCCCCACCTGGCCTTTGAAGGGGGGGGGGGAGTGAGCCATCTGAATTGGGCCAGTGTTTTTCCTGAACCAAGCCTGGACTTTTGGGAACTGCATTGGGATTCTGTGTGCGGAACTGAACTTGAAATAAAACTTTTTGCCGTAAGTCCTAATTGCAGTATTGTACCTTACCGGAAACCTGTGCAAGGAACAGGACTTCCGACTACAACCCAGAGCGGAAGAAGCAGATCCCTTTACACCATGTTGGCTTTGTCTCATTAATCCATGCTTTTGAATATGCTTTGTAATCTAGTGGTTCAACTGATTCTTTTGCCAGCTTTTTGCTTTTAATATACCTAAAAAAAATTTTACTATGTGTTTTTGCCTCCAACACAATCTTTTTTTCAACGTCCCTCTTTGCCTTCATTATCAGCACTTTACATTTGACATGCCATTCCTTATGCTGTTTCTTATTATTTTCAGTTGGATCCTTCTTCCATTTTCTGAAAGATTTTCTTTTAGCTCTAATAGCTTCCTTCACCTCACATTTTAACCATGCCGGTTGTCATTTGGTCTTCTTTCCTCCTTTTTTAATTTGGAATATATTTGGTCTGGGCTTCCAGGATGGTATTTTTGAACAGCATCCATGCCTGATGTAAATTTTTGATCTTTGCAGCTGCTCCTGTAAGTTTTTTTTCCACCATTCATCTAATTTTATCATAGTCTCCTTTTTTGAAAGTTAAATGTTAACGTATTGGATTTCCTGTGTGTACTCCAAAGCCAGTATCAAATCTGATCATATTATGAACATTGTTATCAAGCGGCCCAGCACTATTATCTCCTGCACCAGATCATGCGCTCCACTAAGGACTAGGTCTAGAATTTTTCTTCCTCTTGTTGACTCCTGTACCAGCTGCTCCATAAAGCAGTCCATGATTTCATCAAGGAATTTTACCTCCCTAGCATGTCCTGATGTTACATTTACCCAGTCAATATCAGGGTAATTGAAACCACCCATTATTATTATGTTGCCCAGTTTGTTAGCCTCCCTAATTTCTGATAACGTTTCTACATCCATCTGTTCATCCTGGTCAGGTGGATGATAGTAAACCATCCTTTTCCCCTTTATACATGGAATTTCAATCCATAGGGATTTATTCTTCCCCTATTCCCCATTACCTCTGCTTTTCTGTCTTTTGCTGTCCACCATCTCTTCCTCCCTCTCCTTTGCTCATGAGGCCAACATGTCTCTCTTTCTCTCCCTCTACACCCCATCCATTCTAGCTTCTCACCTTCTAATCCTCCCCCCGCGGTCTGGAACTTTGTCTTCCAGTCCAGCATACATCATTCTATCCATCCCCCTACCCCCTGCAGATGATCTTGACATCAGTTCCCCCCAAGTAAGTTAGATAAATCAGGTGGTGGGGTGAGCCTATCTAGCCCATTATCTGGGCTGAAGCCAGTAGGCGGAATTTGCTGGCATTAGACGGAGATTGCCACCACACTGGTTCACCCAAAACAATAGTAAAAAGATTATTAGAAATAAGGAACTGCCTATGCGTGGTCCATCTGTAAAAAGTCAAAAGCTGTTCAGGTTGGATAGGCAGTGCCTTGAAAGGTGGAGGACAAAAGATTTATTTATTTATTTATTTATTTGAAAGCTTCCCATATGTAGATATAAAAACTGAATATCATGAAATAAAAACTGAATATCACTAAAACAGCTTCAAGAATTATTGTAGCTGTTGGAAACAGCACTAATGAAGGCTGTATTTTGTACTGATGTTTCTACACTGTTCTATACAATACAGTAATACATGGCCAAATTTCAGTTAGGATATCCTGTTTATTGACGGGTTCATCTTAACTGTTGTTGTAATCTGCTTTGGGGCACATGGAATCACATCTTCACCTCAACTCTTTTGTACAAATGGATTTATTCTGTTTTGAGCATGTTTCAGGGGCAAGTGGTTTTCATAAGTCAAAATAATAAAAATAAATATTTTCTTTCATGCAGATCTCTCATTTGTTTAAACATAACTAAGGGTGTCTTTTACTAAAGCTTAGCTCGAGTTATATGCAGCAGGGACCATAAGAATAAAATGGGCCCTGCTACTACTACTACTACTACTTAACATTTCTAGAGCGCTACTAGGGTTACGCAGCGCTGTACAATTTAACAAAGAGAGACAGTCCCTGCTCAAAGAGCTTACAATCTAATAGACAAGTGAACGGTCGG
Source organism: Microcaecilia unicolor (assembly GCF_901765095.1). Lineage (NCBI taxonomy): Eukaryota > Metazoa > Chordata > Amphibia > Gymnophiona > Siphonopidae > Microcaecilia > Microcaecilia unicolor. The sequence goes on along the minus strand of NC_044032.1, from coordinate 325,691,714 downwards.
TCCGATAGGGGCAGTCAAATTGGGGCAGTCTGGATTCACTGAACGGTAAGGGTTAGGTGCCGAACGCAGCATTGAAGAGGTGGGCTTTAAGCAAAGACTTGAAGACGGGCAGGGAGGGGGCTTGACGTAAGGGCTCAGGAAGGTTGTTCCAAGCATAGGGTGAGGCGAGGCAGAATGAGCGGAGCCTGGAGTTGGCGGTGGTGGAGAAGGGTACTGAGAGGAGGGCCCTGCTGTAGATAGCTTGAGCTAAGCTTTAGTAAAAGACCCCCTAAATGGGCTATAAACCCCTAATGCAGTCCATAGGTTTTCTTATCCTTGTGATGATTTATTCTGTGCCAGAATTGGAAGTGCAGAATAATAGAATTCAGTAACATCCAAAACTTAACATTATAATTGTGTCCGCATTTGGGTAATAACTGAGAAAATGCTGTTAAAAAATTATATTAGAAAGCATGAAGTTGACTTAACTTCTGCTGTATATCAACCAGTATTAATAGTAGTAATAAAAAATATCAAGTGCACTTTTATAATATACCATTGCAATTCAGAAAACAAAAGGAGCAAGTTCCCATATGCCATCTTTTTCTTTTGATCTAGGCACAGGAAAAAAATTTTTTTAATGCTCCCAGGTTTCAACCTAATTCATGTTTGATGTGGGATATATATGTCATAAATAAATAAATAAATAAATAGAAACTCTATGTTGAGCACCTGATTCTCATAACATGATGTCTGTTTTAGTGGTGCTTTACCGGGGGGAAAAAATCTTTGCAAGAATATAACATGTGCTAGGGTGTCCCTGTAACCAGCTCCTCCAAATGACACACATCACAATTTATAACAAATTACTACTCTATCTATGAAAAGTTATTCCATTATTATTTATTTATTTTATTAGGATTTATTTACTGCTTTTTTGAAAGAATTCACTCAAGGTTGTGTACAGTAAAAATAAATCAAACATAAGCAGTAGATAATTACAGCAGTAAAAATATTCAAATAACAATACAAAGTATAGCATAGTACACTACTTACAATGTCAACACATTATGTAGTAGAACATTTTAATAGATAGCGTAGGGTAAAAGCAAAGAAGGCCCATATACTCACATCCCGATACTTCCAGCCTACTGGAAGTATCTCTGATTTTGGTTGGGAACACAACACTACCACTACTGCATATTGCTTTTTGGCCTCATGTCAGCTCCCAGGGTATTTACCAAATGTCTAGCAGTAGTTGCAGCATCGCTATGCAGACTGGGAGTCCATGTATTTCCTTACCTCTATGATTGGCTGGTGAAGAGCACATCAGAGGACGGTGCTCAGGAGTTCATGTAGAGGACTATTCGGGTGCTAGAGTTACTAGGGTTCATTATAAACTACCCCAAGTCCGGTGATGGACTGAGGAGAGAGGACGTGTTTGCTCTGCTCCTCTTAAACCGATGCCCTCAAGCTCCCCAAATACTGCAATAAAAATGAAAGACATCAAAAGCAATACAGCGGAGGTTGGCGAGCTTATGGACCTGTATGTGATCCGAAGAACAAAGGTGATGCCCGGAAAAACTAGCAAGAAAGAAACAGAAAAACAGCGCGGAGCAGGAGAAGTCAAGATGGCGCCGAGCCCGACAACCCCAGCAGCCCCGACGTTGTTTGCGACCTCGCAACTCATGCAACTAACCGAAGCAGTGAAGGAGGCAATAGCACCCCAACTGGCACAAATTACGGAGAAATTAACGAGCCTTGAGACACTTTTAGAAGATACAACGAGGCGAACTGGGGAGCTGGAGGGCCGAGTCGCCGCTTTGGAGAGCGCGGAACCTGCCCCGCATGAAACGCTTCAACAGCTGCAACAGAAAATAGAACTACAAGCACAGCAAATTGACGACCTGGAAAACAGGTCGAGGAGATCCAATCTTCAGCTGGTGGGCATACTGGAAACGGTGCAGGATGACATGTTGCCAACTCTACTGGAACGGTGAATGAAAGCAGAATTCGCCCTATCGGACAGTGCGGGCCCGCTGTGCCTTGAAAGAGCCCACCGGGTGGGCCGGAAAATGAGTGACAGGAACCGCCCGCGAGTAGTAATTGTTAAGGTACATAATTTTATTCACAAGTCAGAGATTCTGCGGGGAGCCCGACTTAAATGGGAAACGCTAGAATACAATGGGAATAAAGTGAGAATTTTCCAAGACTACTCGATGCTGGTGCAAGAGAAAAGAAGGACATATGGACAAATTTGCAAGCGATTGGCGGAAAAGAAGCAAAAGTTTATGCTAAATTATCCAGCGCAACTGAAAGTTATGCTGAATGGCACATGGAAAACATTTGCATCTCCAGAAGAAGCCACTGAGAATTTGGGAGAGTTAAATACTGGAGAACTTTTGGACACTTGAAACAGAGCACGTGGGCGCTGGAGAACACAACTGGGCAAACGGGCATCACCCTGAGCTAACCAGGTACAATTCCTTGTTGTAGGAGGAAGCTAGTTGTATTATAGGACACGGGAGTTCAAGTACGGTTTGAGTATGAGTTACAGTGGGGACTTAGGTTGGGGGACGGGACCATTAATTTGATCTTATTTCCACATTCAAGAGAATGATGGGACAGTTTGGGGGAAGGAAGGGAGGGGGTTGGGAGAGGGGACAGGAGGGAATAGGAGGGGATGAGGGGGGGGGGGGCAAGGTGCCATAGAGTTCATGAGCAGAGGGACAGGAGTAGAGGTAGAGGGGAATGTAGGGGGAATGGGTGGAGCTGGGCACTCAGACCTCATACCAGTGGCGTACCAAGGTGGGGGCGGTCTGCCCCGGGTGCCAGTGGGTGGGGGGTGCTCCGCTCCCGCCGCCTCCCGTGGCCGTTCCCGCGGCGCCGCACATTTAAAAAACCGGCGAAGCAGCGCCTCGTGCCCTGCTTGTAAAAAAAAAAAAAAAAATCAAATCTCCTTCATCCTTCTCCTCCTCGTCTTGACGTCGACTCAGGCCTTCCAATCTGATTGGAAGGCCCGAGTCGACGTCAAGACGAGGAGAAGGAAGGAGATTTGATTCTTTTTTTTTTTACAAGCAGGGCACGAGGCGCTGCTTCGCCGGTTTTAACGGGACTGAGGTGGGGAAGGAGAGGGGCGAAAGGGACTCGGGTGGGGGTGTTCAGAGGGGAGAAGGGGACTGGGGTGGGGGTGTTCAGAGGGGAGAAGGGGACTGGGGTGGGGGTCTCAGACAGGGGAGGGGAGAAGGGGACTGGGGTGGGGATCTCAGAGGGGAGAAGGGGGCTGGGGTGGGGGTGTTCAGAGGGGAAAAGGGGAGGGGAGAAGGGGACTGGGGTGGGGAGAAGGGGACTGGAGTGGGGATCTCGGAAGGGGAGGGGAGAAGGGGACTGGGGTGGGGGTGTTCAGAGGGGAGAAGGGGACTGGGGTGGGGATCTCAGACAGGGGAGAAGGGGACTGGGGTGGGGGTGTTGAGGGGAAAAGGGGAGAAGGGGACTGGGGTGGGGATCTCAGAGGGGAGAAGGGAAGGGGACTGGGGTGGGGGTGTTCAGAGGAGAGAAGGGGACTGAGGTGGGGGTCTCAGACAGGGGAAGGGAGAAGGGGACTGTGGTGGGGGTCTCAGACAGGAGAAGGGGAGGGGAGAAGGGGACTGGGGTGGGGGTGTTCAGAGGGGAGAAGGGGGCTGGAACTGGGGGCTGAAAAAAGGGGCAGAGAGAGAGAGGGGACAGATTCTAGATGGAAGGGGGAGCGAGAGGGAGGGCAGACCCTGGATGGATGGGAGAGGGAGGGCAAATGGTGGATTGAAGGGGCAGAGAGAAAGGGCAGGCAGTGGATGGAAGGGACGGCAGAGAGGGCAGACACTGGATGGCAGAGAGAGAGAGAGAGTGAAGACAGATGCTGGATGGAAGGAAGACGGTGAAAAGAAGATGAGGAAAGCAGAAACCAGAGACAACAAACTGTAAATAAAATATATTTTTTTATTTTTTTTGCTTTAGGATAAAGTATTGTAGATGTGTTAAATGTTTATAATAGAACATGTAAATAAGGTAATCTTTTTATTGGACTAATTTTAATACATTTTGACTAACTTTCGGAGAACAAAACCCCCTTCCTCAGGTCAGGATAGGATACTGTAACAGCACTATACTGTACTGACCCGAGGACGGAGGTTTTGGCCTCTGAAAGCTAAATGTATTAGTCCAATAAAATGGTATTATTTTACTTTCTATATTTGTTTTATTTCTATTTGTTAATTTGTAAAGTGGTGATTGGTACTTGTTAGGGTTTTTTTTTTTCAAATTTACATCTGCTGTCTTTATATTTTGCACAGTACTAGGGGCCAGTTTCTGTTTCTGTGGTGTTGCATTGTATGCAGAGTCTGGCATTGGGGTTCAGTTTAATTTTTGTCTAAATAGAAAGTTTATGATTACTTATTCTATAGTGGATTAGGGTGTATCTGTGTTTGTGAAAAAGACATGGCTTTCAGTTGGCATTGACTGTGCAGGATCTACGATCTGTACTATTCTGTCTGGTTTCGTTTTACAATAGGTGAATTGATGTTCTAGTGCTCACTGTAGTGTTTAAGATGCTTTCCTTTTCCTTGTGTGACTTGTAGAAATGACTGCTTATGGTATGGTAGAATTGCTCTATAGGTCCTGAGTGTTTTGTATTCTCGGCATGCCTAGTACTGGATTTGGGGGGGGGGGGGGGGTGTTAAAAAATGACCGGCCCCGGGTGTCAACTACCCTAGGTACGCCACTGCCTCATACTGTTATGTTTAACTGGAGAAGGAGAATAATTTCACGGCAGTATGACCCAACCTAAAACAACGAGATTCATAACATGGAACGTGGGGGGTTTCTCATCACCAATTAAAAGAAACAAAATCCTAACAGCACTTAAAAGACACAAGGCGGATGTAGCCTGTCTGCAGGAGACACGATTCACAGCAGAAGAGCACCAAAAACTAGCCAGAGATTGGGTGGGGGAGGTGTATGCAGCTTCATCAGAAGGAAGACATGGGGGAGTAGCTGTTCTAGTGAGGAAAGGCCTGGCAGCAAAACAAAACTATTAGTACAGGATCCTCAGGGCCGCTATGTGTTAGTGCGCATGTGGCTTCAGGGCCTGGATTTATTGGTAGTGGCAGTGTACGGGCCCAACACCTATGACCAAAGATTTTACCAAGAATTAACTCAACACTGTAACCAGTACTCTAATTTACAACGATTGATAATGGGAGACTTAAACATGGTGGCAGACCCCCAGCTAGACTGCTCAGAGCCGCGGAAAGCTCACAGTGGGGGCCCCAGAGTTAGAGCACTCTCGTGTTTATGGTAGCAACACATCCAGTAGATGCCTGGCGCGTCTTGCATTCTGGAGAAAAAGAATTTACCCATGTTTCACAAGCCCATGGCACCCTCTCACGAATTGATTACATTTTAGTAGGGCAAAAACTATTTCAAAAAGTTTACGCAGCGGAAATAGGGCCTGAAGAAGTAACAGATCATGCCATGGTATGGATAGACTTGGAGGCAGGGAAATTCTATCAGAGCCAACCTATCTGGCGGCAGATGCAGACTTTAAAGCCTATGTGAATAAAAAATGGGAGGAATTTGCCAGTTATAATAAGCAACATGAGCATAACTCTGAGTTGTATTGGCCAACAGCAAAAGCGGTACTGAGAGGAGATACAATAGCATATGTCTGTGCAAGGAAAAGAAAACTGACAGCAGCAATAGTGCGGCTAGAAGCACGGACAAGGAGAGCTAAACGGCAATATACACAAACCCCAACTAAGGAACATAGAGAGAAACTACAAGCTGTACAAGTAGCACTTAACTCCTTGCTACAGGAAAGGGCACTTAAAGGGGCTATATATTATAAGTACAGGCTGCAAAGATTTGGAAATAAAACAAGGACCCTGCTTGCCCGAGTGGTTAAAACATGGGGAGGGAATAGAGTGATATCAGCTATAAAGGACGAGAGAGGTCAAATACATACAAAAAGTGAAAAAATAGCAAAAATATTCCGAGAACATTTCAGCCAAATGTACCAAAAATATAAAGGAATAGATAAAGAATCCCTTATAAACTATTTACAGTAGAAGCATCAATGATACCAAAATTCTCTCCCTTGGCATTACAGACTCTAAATGGGGCAATCACTGGCAAAGGACTCCAAGATACTATTAAATCCTTGCCACTTCATTCCGCCCCGGGCCCAGATGGGTTTACGGGTGAGTTCTATAATATGATACCTCAGAAAGCATTACAAGCGCTGCATGCCTATCTTGAGGAAGCAGTGGAGACAGGCGGGTTTCCTCAACATAATAACATGGCACTGATTACTCTACTGCCTAAACCAGGGAAAGAAGGGGACAAACCTGAAGACTACCGGCCCACTCGCTCTTAAACGTTGATATAAAAATACTAGCAAAAATACTGGCCACCAGGTTGGCTAAATATTTACCAGATATAATAGGGCCTGAACAAGTGGGATTTGTGAAAGGCAGGCATTCCTCCACTAATGTGCGCAAACTGCTGATGGCAATGAGCAACAGTCAAGTTAATCAAATACCAGCAATCCTCCTAAGCCTTGATGCCGAAAAGGCATTTGACAAAATAGGATGGGAGTTTTTGTTTGGAGTGTTAAAATATACAGGGATGGATGGCTGGTATCTACAGGCCGTGCAAACGCTATACACTAAACCTACTGCGTCTGTATTAATTAACGGAGTGCGAACAGATTCTATAGACATAGGGCGGGGGACTCGCCAAGGATGCCCCCTTTCACCCTTACTGTTTTTATTATCAATTGAGCCGCTGCTTCGCACTCTAAAGAAAGATGAGCAGATAAAGGGCCTGGAGGTGGGCGGAGAAGTAGTGCAGACTTTAGCATTTGCAGATGATTTGTTGATGGTGATGAAAGACCCCCAGAACTTGTTGAGACAGCTCTGGACACGCATATTTATTTATTTATTTATTTTATTGCATTTGTATCCCACATTCCCCCACCTATTTGCAGGCTCAATGTGGCTTACATAGTTTTGTTAACATTGTCATTACAGGATATCAGATGCAGTTAGTAATGTGTAGCGATTAAGGAAGGGAAGAAAGAAGTAGGAAGGGAGTGATTAGGGTGATTATAGAAGGTGGGCTTTCATAATTGAGTATATATTGAACAATATAGTGTTCTTTCAGGGTTCAAAATTAATACACATAAATCACATTGGCTCACCATCTCTCCTGGGGTGTGTGACACAGGGCTAGAGGAATTGGGAATGAAGGAATCTGAAGATGCGATCAAGTACTTGGGAGTACAAATTCCCCAGAACCTAGCTCAGGTGTGTGCCCAGAATGTGAACAGACTACTGGAGGATATGGCTGACAAATTGCAGTTGTGGCAACTTCTCCCGCTCTCTTTGCTTGGCAGAATAGCATTATACAACATGATTGTACCTAGATGGCTGTATGTATTCCAAACACTCCCACTCTACCTTCCAAGGAAAGTGGAACGGCAAATAAATAAAATATTGCAGAAATTCCTTTGGAAGGGAAAAAAAGCGAAAATTGTGATGTGGATTCTGCAGATTCCAAGAGAATACGGGGGCCTGGGTCTCCTGACTTTGAGATATTTGACGGTACCCTGTGGAATTAGACACTTAAATGACTGGTTTCGAAAGACAAGTGAATACTCAGCTACACATATAGAGCTAAGCCTGTTTGGCTCAGACAACTTTACAGGATTCCTGCATGGCAGCAAGCATCATCCCCCAGTAGTCCTGCAGAAGTCACATATTTTGCCTACGCTGAGAGCGGTGTGGAAATGGATCTGTCGTATGCATGGTTTCTCACAGAAAACTACCCCTTATTTGTCAATTTGTGGTAACCCAGGGTTTGAACCTGGGAGAAGTTATGCTGCATTCAAGAAATGGAAAGAAAAGGGGATAGAGTACCTGCATCATGTGCTCACAGATGAAGGACAGATCAGAACATTTGCAGAATTGAGAGCCCAGTTCAAAATCAGCCCAACAGACTATTTCCATTACTATCAGTTAAGACACTATCCGCCTTATTTTCGAAAGAGAAAGACGCCCATATTTCGACCCAAATCGGAAGATGGGCGTCTTTCTCCCATGGGCGGCCAAATCGGTATAATCGAAAGCCGATTTTGGGCGTCTTCAACTGCACTCCGTCGTGGAAACGGCCAAAGTTGACGGGGCATGTCGGAGGCACGGTGAAGGCGGGACTGGGGCGTGGTTATCAGCCGAACAGAAATGGACGGCTTTCGCCGATAATGGAAAAAAATAGCCGTTTTTAGCGAGAATTTAGGGCACTTTTTTTAGACCCTTTTTTTTCACGAATAAGTCCCAAAAAAGTGCCCTAAATGACCAGATGACCACCGGAGGGAATCAGGGATGACCTCCCCTTGACTCCCCCAATGGTCACTAACCCCCTCCCACCAAAAAAAAACAACTTTTAGAACTTTTTATTTCCAGCCTGTATGCCAGCCTCAAATATCATTCCCAGCTCCCTGACAGCAGTATGCCGGTCCCTGGAGCAGTTGTTAGTGGGTGCAGTGGACTTCAGGCAGGCAGACCCAGGCCCACCCCCCCCCCACCTGTTACACTTGTGCTGGTTAATGCTGAGCCCTCCAAAATCCCCCAAAACCCACTGTACCCACATGTAGGTGCCTCCCTTCACCCCTTAGGGTTATGGTAATGGTGTAGACTTGTGGCCAGTGGGTTTGGGGGGGATTTGGGGGGCTCAGCACACAAGGGAAGGGTGCTATGCACCTGGGAGCTCTTCTACTATATTTTTTTTTAATTTGTAAAAGTACCCCTTAGGGTGCCCAGTTGGTGTCCTGGCATGTGAGGGGGACCAGTGCACTATGAATCGTGGCCCCTCCCACGACCCAATGCCTTGGATTTGTTCATTTTTGAGATGGGTGCCCAGCTGAAAAATGGCCAACTCCTAGGCATTTGCCCCGCACAACCCGTATTATCGGAAAAAAGATGGGTGCCCATCTTTTTTCGAAAATACGGTTTGTCCCATTCACGGAAATAGGTGCCGACGGATATAGGTGCTCATGGAGATGGGTGTTGGCGTTCGCTTATGCCCCTCCACTTATCTAGTTTGCCCTGGAACTGGCATCTGCCATATCGCTGGGGGCGCAATTGAAAGTACCAATGGCCTACCACCATCGCCACATCCGAGATACCATGCCAGAGCCAGACTATGCGGGATATGCGACAAAATGGAGCCAAGATCTGGGATGCCAGATAACAGAGATTATGTTTAAGGACCATGTGCGGACACTCTGGCAGACTACAAAACTGGCAGAACATTGGGAAATACAATATAAATTTGCACTAAGGATTTATGTGGCACCGAGAAGAGCGTTCCATATGGGAGCCTTACCGGATGGAGCATGTGGGAAGTGCCATCAAGAAGGGGCCACACTGGCTCATATGTTTTGGACATGTCCAAAAGTAGTCTGGTTTTGGAGAAGTATATTAAGGCAAGTAACAGAGATCTGGTCTCGAAGATGGAACTATGATCCAAAGTTGCTTTTCGGACATCCAGGGCTCAGTAAGCCAACCCCAAAAGGATATATAGACTTTGTAAAAAGAGCTACAGTGATAGCAAAAAAAGCAACCTTACAGGAGTGGCTTAGGAATAAACCACCATCACTGCAATACTGGCGAACTGAAATGCTTACGCTTTTACATACAGAACATTTGGAAGTGCGGAATCAGCCTTAGCTGCGGAAACAATTTGAATGCAGATGGGCACCCTTTTGGGAAACTTTGACCCCAACAGCTCGGAGCCAGATACTAAACCTCTAACCCTAGATGCTGCTGCTTCTGCAGCCTCTGCTTGTTATTGGACACAGAAGGGGAGGGAGGGGAGGTTTGGGAGGAAAGGGGGATAAGGAATGTGGAGGGGAAGGGGAGTAGTTAAGGGGTAAAAACGCAAAATATAAATTTGATGACATGGCAAAATAACTGTGGAAACAATTATGCAATGTGAAATGTAACAGTTGATTGTGTAAAAGTTAATAAAAATGATTGAAACACAAACTACCCCGTCCCATCTTCAACCTGCTTAACAATTGGAATTCATTAGCACCTTGCTCGATACACAACAGGTTCAAGCTTTTCTCTCAGGACCGAGAGTGGACGCTCTAGTCGCTCTGGCTTCTCAGGTTCAAGCCTTGCAGCAGGTCACAGCTTTTCAGATATTAAGGTTGTTGGGCCACATGGCTTCCACAGTTTATGTGACACCCATGACATGCCCAGATTTAGCAGATGTCATCCAAGTGTCTCCAGAGCTTGTTCATTCTCTGCTCTGGTGGACCATTCAATTCAATTTGACTCTGGGACTACCATTCCAAATTCCTCATCCTCAAAAGGTTCTGATGATGGATGCATCTTTCCTAGGTTGGGGAGCTCATGAAGATGTGCTTCATACTCTGGGAGTCTGGTCCATCCGGGAAACAGGTCTTCAAATCAATCTTCTGGAGCTCCAGGTAATCTGGAACGCTGTAAAGGCTTTCAGAGAGCGACTGTCCAACCAAATTGTACTCATTCAAAAAGACAACCAGGTTTCAATGTATTACACCAACCTGCAGGGGGGGCACCGGATCATGCCCTCTGTGTCAGGAGGCCATCCAAATGTGGCGCTGGGATCGCCAACATGGCATGTTCCTTCGTGAGCAGGGTTATGCAACCACATGAGTGGTCCCTCAACATGGGCATTGCCCGTGAGATCTTCCAAGTGTGAGGCACCCCCTCTGTAGATCTCTTTGCCACTCAGCTGAATCACAAAGTCCCTCAGTTCTGTTCCAGACTTAAGGATCACAGCAGCCTAGCGTTGGATGCCTTCCTCCTTCATTGGGAGACAGATCTTCTGTAAGCGTATACTTCCATTCCTCTTGTGGGGAAGACTTTGCTGAAATTCAAACAAGACCACGGGACCATGATCTTGATCACACCTTACTGGCCATGGCAGATCTGGTTCCCTCTTTTTCTGGAGTTATCCTCCAAAGGACCATGGAGATTTCATCACACAGAATGAAGGATCTCTTCTGCATCTTATCCGTCAGTCTCTGTAGCCCATTTGCGGTCAGTCTCCATTTAAGAAATTTGCAAGACTGCAACATGGTCTTCAGTCCACACATTCACATCTCATTACTGCCTTGAGCAGGATACCCGACATGACAGTCAGTTCGGGCAGAAAGTGTTGCAGAATCTGTTTGGGGTCTAGAATCCAACTCCACCCCCTAGGCCCATTTTATTCTGTTCCAGGCTGCACTCTCACTCAGTTTTAGGTTAACCTGAATTATGTCCTCACTGATGCAAGGTCCAGTTGACCACTATTTCTTGTTTTCATTAAGCCTGTATGATAGGAATACCCCAATTGTGAGAATTAATGGCTTGCTTGTCCTCAGAGACAATGAAGATACTTACCTGTAGCAGGTGTTCTTCAAGGACAGCAGGCCTTATATTCTCACAAACCCTCTTGCCTCCCCTTGGAGTTGTCTCCTATTTTTTATTTTACTTTTTTTATGCTGTAGTATTTAACTGCAGAAACCACACCCTCATGGTGAACAAGAAGGCACTCCTGCATGTGTGGTGGAACGTGTCTCTCACACTTCTCAGAGCTCTGTAAAGCTGGTTATAAGCTCCAGACTGGGCAATGCAGCGCCATGTTACCCATTTGTGAGAATATAAGGCCTGCTGTCATTGGAGAATACCTGCTATTGATAAGTATCTTCGCTATTCCCGGCAGCATCAGCTGGCAATAGCAACAGTGAGTTCTAGGAATTTCCCAAAGTGCAAGCACTGACAAAATTCCAAACAAAGGTCATGCTGAATTGTAGTATCACTGTACCTTTGTACTATGGAGTACAGAAGTTGTTGCCTAAGCTCTTTATTATAGTTACTAGTAAAAAAGGCCCGTTTCCGAAACCAATGAAACGGGCACTAGCATATGGGTTTTTTTTTTGTGTGTGTGTATGTGTCACAGAGTTATTTTGTGTGTGTGTGTGTGTGTGAGTGAGTGTGTGAGGGTGCGGTGTGTGTGCAGGTTGTTGATGTGTGTCTTTTTTTTGTTTTGTTTTGTTTTTTGCTTGGGGGTTGGGGGATGTGCTGTGCTGTGCTGCCAAAGTGGGTTGGATTGGTGTGTGGCTTTGAGGGTGTGTTTCTGTTGTATTGTGTGTGTGTGGTTTTGTCTGTCAAGGAGGTTTGTGGAGGGGGGTCTTTCTGTTGGTGAAATGTAAATGTGGTTGTAGGGGGGTCAGCCTTTGTTGAGTGTTGTTTTTTTTTGTGTTGTGCTGAGGCAGCAGTGTTGTTTTAGATGGGCGGAAGGTAGAGGAGCACGTTCTTTGTCGGTATTTTTTGGCCGTTTCAGGGCTGCTGTAGGGGAATGCTGGAAGAGAAATGTGCTGATGGAAGCAGTGCCATCTTTTTTCATTGGGCTGGGGTTCTGGGCATCCTGGAGGTGGGTGACGGCTTGCCTGAGGATGGGGATGGTTGTTTTAAGTTGGCGGAAAGGAGAGGAGCACGGTCTCGGGCCATCGGGGGGTGATCCGGTATGTTTGGTCCATTTCAGGCCGGCTGCAGGGGAATGCTGGAACATTTATGCGCTGCAGGAATCAGCGCCGTCTTTTTCCGGGTGCTCGGGGAATCCCCGAGGTGGGAGACAGCTTGCCTGAGGCTGGGGATGGTTGGGCACGTCCTTGGCCGCTTCGGCAAAAGGGGAAGAGGAAGGGGGTGGGGAGTTACCTGCAGCCGCCTGAGAAACCATGTATTCTTTGTTTGTTTTGTATTATTAGTTTGCATTTCAATTGAAGAAAGAGTGGATGCCTTTCGAATGATGGAGGTGGTGCGTCAGTGTGCGGTTGTTTCGTTAGTTTGGCAGCCAGTCTCCAGCGATTCCTAGGCAGGGAAGGAGTACTCCTCCCCCTTCCTTGGTCGCTGTTTGCTGCTGGCTGGGTCGCGGGTAATCCTTCCAGCTGGGCCGCAGCTTGTCCTGTTCCCCCACGTCCCAGATGGTGACGGGCACGTTGTTTTCCTGCTCCTCTGACTCCATGTCAAGCGATCCCAAATATAGTCTGTGCTATAGGCCCTCTGGCACTCTTCAGTACTGGCATTAGGCATTTAAAAATCCCCCCCCCCCCCCCCGATCTATTTTTGCACATACCCACAGCAGGAATATTCTTCTCTTGTTCCAGCGGTGGTTCTGCGCTCTCCGTGCTGCACAGATAATGAGCCATTCTGCTGGGGAATGCTCCTCCCTTATTGTCACATAGTTTCCTCTGATTGGTCCGTCTTACGTTGCCTAGTGTTGCCTGGGAACGGTGTTGTGATGGTCCTTTGTGTTTCAGAACGTTGAGGGTGTTTTTTCTGATTGGTCCGTCATGCGAGGGGGGGGCAGAGAGACATGGTCAGTGTTGTGGCTTCACCACCATGAATCCATGAACCCTTCAGTGAGTGACTGAGTGACTTCAGAACGTTGTCTTCAGAATGTTGAGGGTGAATTTTATTATAGTAGATATGGGCAGGAATCTAGCCCCTACAATTACTCTGTTACTCAAAATGTTGGATTGGCTTCCTGTTGCCACTAGGATAGAATCCAAAATTTAGTGTTTAGTCTTTAAAATATTAGATGAATATTGCCTTGAATATTTGATTTCTTTAGTTTTGCGCAGGACATATCGAGGTCTTTGTAGGTTGATCCATAGAAGTAAGCTTTCAATTCACTTTTTCAGATTACTTTCATCCTGTAAGAAGTTACTATATTGTAAACTGTCAGGCGCCACCAGTTGCAACAGTATGTAAAACTCTCATGTTATATTATATTATTTTATGTTATGGAGTTAGGGTCTGCCGCAATCTGCCATCCAACTGCTTCTTCTTTAAAAGCTGTCCTCCTCACCTTTACCTATATACAGGAGTTTATTTGCATATACACAACCAGATCCATGGATACAGTTGGATGGAAAGACGGATGGACAGACTCTCCCTAATAAGTGCTACTGCTCTAGTGATCTTAAAAAATGGAAATTAAATAAATATACAGATTTTTCTTATGTGTGTTCATTGTGGATATTCTGAAAATCCAACAGGCTGTGGGAGTTCCTGAAGGCAGGTTTGTGAACCATAACTATATGTGATGAATAGTAATAACTCACCTCTTTCTTAAACAGCAATAAGAAATTGCAAAAATAAAATGAATGAAAATGTTTATTTTTGTTTAGGTGAAATTACATATGGTGGTCGAGTTACAGATGCTTGGGATCAAAGATGTTTGCGGACAGTTTTAAAAAGATTTTTTTCTCCTCAAATACTTGAAGATAACTACAAATATTCAACATCTGGTAAAACGTGTTTTGATTTTTAAGCAGCTTCCTCTAATAGAAAGCTACTCATATTGATACTGTGATGTCTCATTTGCTGAATGGAAGAATATACATTTTTTTAAAACAAACACAGCAATTATTGCAAAGTTACCCAAAATAATTAATCATCAGGTCTTTTAGAATCTATAGTTTCAAAACAGGTGATGACCTATATTTATAAATTTTCTATTTTACAGCCTTAATGATATGTCTTTTGTTCGTTCCATAGTACTGAAACTTTGCTTTTGGCATTAACTGCCAAGGTACAACATATTCTCAGCAACGGTGGAAGAGCTGTTTGCAGTTCGATCTGTCAGCTGCGTTTGACATGGTGAACCATGACACTTTGTTGATCTCATTAACAGAGCTGGGGATAGAAGAAACTCTTTTAAAATGGTTTCAAAATTTTCTTTGAAATTATTCATATGTAGTGAAAGTATGTGGTAACATCTCACAATTTTGATTTCCAAAATGGGGTGTCCCTCAGGGTTCACCATTGTCCCTTCTGTGGTTTTTAATATCTTTGAGCTCAGCAACAATGGACAAGGGTGAACACCTTTACTTATATGCTGATGAAATATTTGTTCTTCAGGAAGTTGATCCAAATATAAGTGTCAGTCTTTCCAGTATTACAATTTTTATTTCTAAGATTCAAATATGGGCTGATAGATTTTGGTTGAAGCTTAATTCCTCTAAGACTAGACTCATAGTTTGGAGCTCAAATTCCATCTTTTCCATCCTGTGTGTCACTTGATGGAATTGTCTCACTTTCTTTTGAAGCTACTTCAAACGTTTTTGGTGTAATTTTGGACTCTTTTCTTACCTTTAAACCGAAGTGAATAATGTACAAAAATGTTTCTTTAAATTGAAACAATTAAGAGCTGTGCGTGCACTTTTTGAGCAACATAACTGTTCAATCTTAACCAAATAGTGTCCTAATTGGACTACTGTAATTCATTATATATTGGAATTACATTGGGTTTGCAGAGAAGATTGCAGCTAGTTCAGCATACAGCTGCCCATTTGATTTTCAAGAGATCAAGATTTGATCATGTTTTGCCACTCTTGAGAGAATTACATTGGCTTCCATTGCACAAGAGATTAGATTTTAAAGTCTCTTGTTTTGTGCTCAAATTTTTTTGAGTGGATGTCCTAGAATAATTTTTGACTATGCTATTCTTTCCAATGGGAAGGCTTCCTGGTAGATGTTCTAGGATTTTTAAACATATGTATCCCTCTCTTAAAGGGGTTAGTTTAAAAAAGATGCTTGAGCAAACTGTTTCTTACAAGGCAGCTTCAATTTAGAATGTTCTTCCTGAATCTATTAGGTTTATTGATTCTTATTTTGTATTCGGAAAATGCTTGAAAACGTATTATTTTAGTGATAATTGAATTTATTCTGCTGTTTTTTATTCCTAAGTCCACTTCGGGACCTGTTTTAAGGGTAAAATTGTATATAAGACTAGTGAATCGAATAAAATATAAAAGAATATTGGATTTAAAAATCTACAGTTTGGCTTATGGAGTAGGATTGGTATGAGATTGGCTGAAGCAGACTACATTCTTCTCTCTCTCTAGAAAGCTCTGTTCTTCACCTACTGTTGGGAGCATATGTCCTCCATGCCAGATCTCTCCTTGTTGGTGAGCGATTTGGCAGGCACATAGAGTGGGCATATATGAGGGGAATACTTTCTTCACTCCCAATAGATTAGAAAGCTCTGTTCTTCACCCACTGTCAGGAGCATATGTCCTCCATGCCAGATCTCTCCATGTTGGTGAGTTGCTACAGAGGAATTTCAGAGACCTTCCCACAATATCTGTTAACATGGTATTAAGAGAATTGGAATACAAATTTTCCTTCAAACATATGTGGACCCCTGGAGGGCACACAAAGCGGGACTGGATACAGATGGAAGCTGTTTGAAATATTGTTAGTTGAGGAGCAAATTTGGCTATATGTTTTGAGAATGCTCTATGGTTCGGGGTTTCTGGAGGCAGATTTGGAATTTAGTATTTCACCCATCTTCTGTTCTTTTCGGGGGGGAGGGGGAGAGGAATCCTTCCACCCATTACATCAGAGCAAAGCTTATTCCTCCAAAAGGCTTCACTCTATTAACTTTCATTTTGCATTGAATAAACATGATGTTTAAAAAATATGTCCACACAGCAGTTCCGGATTCCTGTGCAGCACTTCACTCACGTGGCCGTCACCGCTGCTGTTTCTCCAAGCCAGCAGCAGCAAAACAATGTAAACCCATCTTGGGACAACAGTCTCCCTGCATATGACTGCCAGTTCCGTCACTTTCTTGTTCTGGGGCAGCCGGGTGCAGGGTGTGGCCCTGAGACAGGTTTACATTGTTGTGCCGCCACTGCTGGCCTGGAGAAGGAGCAGTAGTGGGAGAGGGGGGGGGGGCAGAGTAGGAGCAAAAGCAAAGAGGAGATATTTATGGAAGAAAGAAGAGAAAAAGGGCAGATGCTAGATGGAAAGGGGGGAGAAAGAGGGCAGATGCTGGATGGAAGGGAAAAAAAGAAAGAAAGAGGGCAAATGCTTTATCAAAGGGGGAAGAAAGAAAGAGAGCAGATGCAAGATGGAAGCAGTGGCGTTCCTACGGGGGCTGACACCCAGGGCGGATCGCCGATGCGCCCCCCCCCCCCGGAACAGTGCAACGCCCCCCCCCCCCGACAAAAAAAACCCCCGATCCAACAGCGAACCCCCCCCAGGTGCACGCCACTGGGGGGGGGGGGTGCCGCACGCCTGCCGGCTCTTCGTTTGCATGCTCCCTCTGCCCCGGAACAGGAAGTAACCTGTTCCAGGGCAGAGGGAGCATGAAAACGAAGAGCCCACAGGTGCGCGGCACCCCCCCAGCGGCGTGCACCCAGGGCGGACCGCCCCCACCGCCCCCCCTTGGTACGCCACTGGATGGAAGGGAAGAAGAAAGAGGATAGAGTTACTGAGAGACTGAGAAATAGGAGGAAGTGGAATAGGAGAGCCAGGGTGAGGGAAGGAGATGGAAGGACTGTAGGTAGGCACAGTAAAAAAAAAAAGGGAAATTAAAAACTGGGTAGTAAGAAAGAATTAAATCTGGACAGAGGTAGAAAAATAAATGTAAGAAAGCAGCTGAAGAAAAAAAGACAAATGAACAAGAAATTCTAGCAAGAGAATACGAAGAAAGCAGAAACCAGAGACTGGGAGCAAAACAATTAGAAAAAGTAAATGGCCAGATAACAAAGATAGAAAAGAGATTTTTATTTTTAACAAAGTATTGTGGTAGCTGTGTTTAAAAATAGGTTATAAATAAATAGAAAATGGAAATAAGGTGACATTTTTTACTGGACTAATTTTAATACATTTGTGACTAATTTTCAGAAACCAAAACTTCCATAGCAGCAAGAAGAAGGTTTTGACCTCTGAAAGCTAATTGAAAATGTATTTAGTTAAAATATCACCATATGAAATCCCACCTTGTGGGTGTCCCTGGGTCCAAGGCCAACCTGATTGGAGTCTTCTTCAGGCGGGCTCTGGAATATTTGGTGCCTGCTGCCTCCACCTGGGAAGAAAGGTGTTATTGGGTAGGATTCCCCCCCCCCCCCCCCCCCAATGAATTCAAAAAGACCGCTGTGAACAACGCTGGCGGAAATATCAGTTTATTGAACTATTTACATTATATGAAAGCATTAAGACATTTGTTAATGAGAAGTATTTGTGACTATTGCCATTGTGCTACTGGGAATGTTCCTGTTTTAGTGGTCAGTTTAGATCCACAAAAAGCTTTTGATTGTGTCTATTGGGATTACTTGTTTCTTTTATTTGACATATATGGCATGGGAGGTCTACTATGATAAAACTTTTGTATACAAACCCTCTGTCAGCGGTGCTGATCAATGGAGGGCTCTCTTACTTTTCTTTGGCATGAGGTACCCATCAGGGGTGCCTTTTGTCTCCGTTATTGTTTGTGCTTGCTCTGGAGCCCTTGTTGATAGCCTTGCAGGCAGACCAGGGGGTGAGGGGCCAACAAATTGGTGGGGAGGAGGTGAAGTGTATGGTATTTGCAGTTACCTTATTTGTTGTAACTCATCCTAAGCCCTCTCTTCTTCAGCTTTTACACCGAGTGAGTGAACATGGGAGAGTGTCTAGTTTGTGGCTTAACCTAGCTAAGTCTGAAGCTATGACTGTAGAGGGGTATCAGTATGGGCAGTGGGGAGAAGATTTTTCTCAGAGGACATGCAGACTTACAATTCTCACAAGTGGGTAGACACCATCCCAAGTCGCCCGGTTTGGCAATATGCCAAAGGAAAAACAAGAGCTTTCTGGAGCACGTGCAGCTCTCCACTTCGCATGTGCCAGTGCCTACCCACCCACAGTGTGACCACGCTGGCTGAGTTTTGCTTTTTCCGCATGAGGAGCAGCTGCTTTTGGTAGTGGCTCCTCACACGCCCGGTCAGAGAGTTTTTGTGTTTTTCAAGTGCCTTCGGTGGTTTTTTGTTCCCCACTCTTCTTGTTTTTCTTTTGTTTTCATCTACGCTCATCGCTCGTATCCAGTCATACCAGCTCTTCATGAATGTTTACTTGCGGAACTTGGTGCAGCAGCTGTCAGACTTGGTTGATGCACTCCCTCCAGAGCAGGTCAAGCTGTTTCGCCAGTTGATCAAGCAGCAGAAGGTGTGTCGCAGGTTCTTAGCCAGGGGCACTTACAACACTTTTGACGTGGCATCCAGGATCTCTGCCCAAGCTATAGCAATGCGCAGACTCTCATGGCTACGTATTTCTGACCTGGAACGTTCTTTTCAGCAGAAGTTGGCGGATTCCCCTTGCCTGGGGGATAATCTTTTTGGAGAGAATTTCGAGAAAGTTGCTGACCAAATCAAGAAGCATACTGATGCTATGTCTTCTCTCTCCTGCTGGGCATGTTCTGCAACTGCCTTCTCAACTAGGAAGTATTTTGATAAGTCGCGGAGTGCTCCCTATTCCTACTCTAGGTGTAGGTATGCTCCTGAGGCTCGCCAGCCTGCTCAGGCTCAGCCCCAGCATGCTCATTCTTGTCAACAGTGTGCGCCCAAGGCCCCAGCTGCTCCCCAGCAAAAGCAAGGGACAAGCTTTTGACTAGCTCCAGCAGAGCATAGCCACAGTCAAAGTGTCCTTTCTGGACGGCTTGCCGGTTGGAGGGAGGTTAATGTTTTTTCACCAAAGGTGGCCTCTCATAACCTCCATCCAGTGGGTTCTTCAAATAATCTGGCTCGGATATACCCTCAATTTGCTTTCCAAACCTCCAAATTGTCCACAGAGAGCCCATTCTTTTAGCTCTCAGCACAAGCAGGTACTTGCAGAGGAGCTTTCCGCCTTTCTCATGGCCCATGTGGTCGAACCCGTTCCACCAGGGGAAGAAGGGCTGGGATTCTATTCCAGGTACTTCCTTTTGTAGAAAAGGACAGGGGGGATGCGTCCCATCCTAGACCTAAGGGCCCTGAACAAATTCCTAGTCCAAGAAAAGTTCAGGTTGGTTTCTCTGGGCACCCTTCTTCCCATGATTCAGGAAAACAATTGGCTCTGCTCTCTGGACTTGAAGGATGCATATACACACATCCCGAAACTTCCAGTCCACTGGAAGTATCTTCGGTTTCGGCTGGGAAAACATCACTTGTACCGCGTGTTACCCTTTGGCCTCACGTCAGCTCCAAGGGTCTTTACCAAGTGTCTAGCGGTAGTTGCAGCATTGCTATGCAGACTGGGAGTTCATGTGTTCCCTTATCTTGACAATTGGCTGGTGAAGAGCACTTCTGAGAACGGTGCTCAGGAGTCCATGTGGATGACTATTCAGGTGCCGGAGCTCCTAGGGTTCGTTATAAACTACACCAAGTCCCATCTCCATCCTTTTCAGCAATGGGAGTTCATAGGAGCCCTCCCTGCTCGATACGAGGACTGTTCGAGCCTATCTCCCACAGACACAGGTGGACAATCTTATTTCCCTAGCGTCCAAGGTTCGAACATCCACAGCAGGTCACAGCTCAGCAGATGTTGAGGTTGTTGGGCCACATGGCTTCCACAGTGTTTGTTACACCCATGACACGTCTTCACATGAGATCTGCTCAACTGGCCCTAGCTTCCCCAAGCCACGGGGAATCTAGAAAATGTCATCCAAGTGTCCCCAGAGCTGGTACACTCTCTTCAATGGTGGGCATTTTGGTCCAATTTGACCTTGGGATTTCCATTCCAAATTCCTCAGCCGCAAAAGGTGCTGACTACGGATGCATCTCTCCTGGGATGGGGAGCTCATGTGGATGGGCTTCATATTCGGGGAGCATGGGCCCTCCAGGAAACAAATCTTCAAATCAATCTCCTGGAGCTCCGAGCAATCTGGAACACTCTAAAGGCTTTCAGAGATCGGCTGTCCCACCAAATTATTCTAATTCAAACAGACAACCAGGTTGCAATGTATTACACCAACAAGCAGGGGGGCACCAAATCTCACCCTCTGTGTCAGGAAGCCATTCAGATGTGGCATTAGGCTCGCCAAATGGCATGTTTCTCTAAGCCACTTATCTGGCAGGCATAAACAATGACCTTGCCAACAGGCTAAGCAGGATAATGCAACCACACAAATGGTCTCTAAATATGGGTGTAGCCTGCAACATCTTCCGAGCATGGGGCACTCCTCTCAGTGGATCTTTTTGCCACTCAGATCAACCACAAGGTCCTTCAGTTCTGTTCCAGGCTTCAGGCGCATGACAGACTAGCGTCAGATGCCTTCCTTCTTCATTGGGGGACAGGCCTTCTGTGTGCATATCCTCTGATACCTCTAGTGAGAAAGACTGGCCGCGACAGATTTGGTTCCCTCTTCTTCTGGAATTGCCCTTCAAAGAGCAGTGGACATTGGAGTGTTTTCCGACCCTCATCACTCAGAACAAGGGGTCGCTTCTACATCCCAGCCTCCAGCCTAGAATTTGCTTCCTTGGATCTTTCGGAGAGTGTCTCCCTGGTCTTGCTGGCTTCCAGGAAAGATTCGGCTAAGAGGTGTTATTCTTTTAAATGGTGTTATTCTTTTAAATGAAAGCCAAGCGATTTTGACGCTTGGCTTTCCTTTTTTCATGATCCTTCCTCCCCCTCCCTCATCCTCAGCGACTTTAACATTCATGTTAATAATCCCTCCAACTTTTACGTCTCTCAGTTCCTCACCTTAACATCCTCCTTCAATCTTCAACTATGCTCCACCTCCCCTACCCACCAAAATGGTTACTGTCTTGATCTTATCTTCTCCTATAACTGCTCTACCTCCAATTCCTCTACCTCAAATCTCTCCCTTTCTGACCATAATCTAATAACCTTCACACTTAAACTTCCTCCCGCCCAATCCCGTCCAATCTTAACCAATTTATCTAGGAATCTCCATGCCATTGACCCTACTACCCTATCCTCCAATGTCTCGAACCTCTTCTCTACCACTACACCATCCAAATCTTTCAATGATGCTGTCTCTTCCTACAATACTATTCTATCCTCTGCCTTAGACACACTTGCACCTCTCATGCCCCGTCCTATTAGACGTACCAAACCCCAGCCCTGACTAACCCCTAAAATCCGCTACCTACGTTCTTGTACCCATTCCGCGAAATGCCTCTGGTTGAAATCTCGTGCCCTTGCTGACTTCACACACTTCAAATTCATGTTGACCTCCTTCCAATCTGCTCTCTTGCTTGCCAAACAGGACTACTACATCCAACTGACTAATTCTCTCGGCTCAAATCCTCGACTTCTCTTCGCCACACTAAACTCTCTCCTCAAGGTGCCTCCACCCCCAACTCCCCCCTCACTATCTCCCCAGACCCTAGCTGAGTTCTTCCACGACAAGGTTCAGAAGATAAACCTTGAATTCTCTACCAAACCACCCCCACCTCTCCCTCTCCTTGTCCGTTCCTCTATTTCCTCAACCCCTCCGTCCTTTTCCTCCTTTCTTGAGGTCACTAATGAAGAAATATCACATCTTCTCTCCTCCTCAAAACGAACTACCTGTTCCTCTGATCCCATTCCTACCCACCTTCTTAACACCATCTCTCCTACTCTCACCCCTATTATCTGTCATATCCTCAATCTCTCTCTTTCCACTGTGACCATTCCTGATGCCTTCAAACATGCTGTGGTCACACCACTCCTGAAGAAGCCTTCACTTGACCCTGCCTGTCCTTCCAACTATCGACCCATCTCCCTCCTCCCCTTCCTTTCCTTCCCGCTGTCTTGACTTTCTCTCATCTCATGGTGTTCTTGACCTACTTCAATCCTGCTTTTGCCCTCTTCATTCAACTGAAACTGCACTTACAAAAGTTTCCAACAACCTGTTTCTGGCCAAATCCAAAGGTCTCTATTCTATCCTCATCCTTCTCAATCTATCCGCCGCTTTTGACACTGTTGATCACAGCCTACTCCTTGATACACTGTCTTCATTTGGATTCCAGGGCTCTGTTCTTTCCTGGTTCTCCTTCTACCTCTTGCTTCGCACCTTTAGTGTACAATCTGGTGGATCCTCTTCCACTTTTATCCCTCTACGAATTGGTGTACCTCAGGGTTCTGTTTTCGGTCCCCTCCATCTATACTTCTTCCCTTGGCTCTCTGATATCATCCCATGGTTTTCAATACCATCTCTATGCTGATGTCCATTCCAGGCGTAAGGTCTATCTCTCTACCCCTGAAATCTCAACCAGCATCCTGACCAATGTCTCAGCCTGCCTATCTGATATTGCTGTCTGGATGTCTCAACAACATCTCAACGTGGCCAAAACCAAGCTTCTCATCTTTCCCCCAAAACCTACCTCTCCTCTCCCCCATTTCTCTATTTCGGTGGATAGCACTCTCATTCTCCCTGTCTCATCAGCTCGTAACCTTGGGGTCATCTTTGACTCCTCTCTTTCCTTCTCTGCTCACATTCAACCTGTCGTTTCTTTCTCTATAACATCAGTAAAATCAGTCCCTTCATCTCTGAGCACTCTACCAGAACCCTTATCCACACTCTGATCACCTCTCGTCTTGATTATTGTAACCTACTTCTCACCGGCCTCCCTCTTAGCCATCTCTCTCTTCAATCAGTCCAAAACTCTGCTAGGTGACTCATTTTCTGCCAAAGTCGCTATGCCCACATTAGCCCTCTCCTTAAGTCACTTCACTGGCTCCCTATCCATTTCCGTATTCAGTTCAAACTTCTCCTATTGACCTATAAGTGCATTTACTCTGCCGCTCCCCAGTACCTCTCCACTCTTGTCTCCCCCTACGTCCCCCCTCGAGTACTCCGTTCTGTAGATACATTTATTTATTTATTTATTCAGAACATTTATACCCCGCTTTATACCACTTAAAGCAGCCTCAAAGTGGCTTACAATGAACTGAGGAAACAATTGCAATGACAGTAGAGAGGGTAGAAGGATCAGAGGAAGAAGGGAAGGGAAAATGCACTGAAAGGCTTTGGCCAGATCAGAGGAGATACAAGTACAATGAAATCAGAAATTGATTAGATAGGAACAAAGAAACAGGGAAAAATAGACAATAAGGAAAGGTGAAAAAAGTCCAAAATGGTCCATAAATATGTTGGTAGGAAGGACTTCAGGTGATAGTTTGAGGCCGATGTGTAGGCTGAACCCCCTTTTTGCTGCCTGTGCCAGTCTCTGATGGTAGAGAAGGTTTTAATTCAGTTGGATTGAACAGTGGCAACCGGCCACCCAACCGCAGCAGGATGAGATGAGAGCGACCAAACAGGCCAAGTCGAAAAGCAGGCTGCAGAAGAAGTTGAAAGCTGCTCCTCAACCGTCCACTCCAGCTCAGATGATGGATGCAGCTACCAGGCGACGCATTTCCAAAAGGCCCAACGGCCCAGCCACAACGATCAACGGATAATGAACAGGCCCGGGGCGAACAGGCGGCAGGCTACTACTACTATTTAGCATTTCTATAGCGCTACAAGGCATACGCAGCGCTGCACAAACATAGAAGAAAGACAGTCCCTGCTCAAAGAGCTTACAATCTAATAGACAAAAAATAAATAAAGTAAGCAAATCAAATCAATTAATGTGGACGGGAAGGAAGAGAGGAGGGTAGGTGGAGGCGAGTGGTTACAAGTGGTTACGAGTCAAAAGCAATGTTAAAGAGGTGGGCTTTCGGTCTAGATTTAAAGGTGGCCAAGGATGGGGCAAGACGTAGGGGCTCAGGAAGTTTATTTCAGGCGTAGGGTGCGGCGAGACAGAAGGCGCGAAGTCTGGAGTTGGCAGTAGTGGAGAAGGGAACAGATAAGAAGGATTTATCCATGGAGCGGAGTGCACGGGAAGGGGTGTAGGGAAGGACGAGTGTGGAGAGATACTGGGGTGCAGCAGAGTGAGTACATTTATAGATTAGTAGAAGAAGTTTGAACAGGATGCGAAAACGGATAGGGAGCCAGTGAAGGGTCTTGAGGAGAGGGGTAGTATGAGTAAAGCGACCCTGGCGGAAGATGAGACGGGCAGCAGAGTTTTGAACCGACTGGAGAGGGGAGAGGTGACTAAGTGGGAGGCCAGCAAAAAGCAGATTCTAGTAGTCTAAACGAGAGGTGACAAGGGTGTGGATGAGGGTTTTGGTAGAGTGCTCGGAAAGAAAGGGACGGATTTTACGGATGTTGTAAAGAAAGAAACGACAGGTCTTGGCAATCTGCTGGATATGAGCAGAGAAGGAGAGAGAAGAGTCAAAGATGACCCCAAGGTTTCGAGCTGAGGAGACAGGGAGAATGAGAGAGCCATCAACAGAAATAGAAAACGGGGGGAGCGGGGAGGTGGGTTTGGGGGGGGAAATGAGAAGCTCGGTTTTGGTCATATTTAATTTCAGGTGGCGTTGAGACATCCAGACAGCAATGTCAGACAAGCACGCTGAAACTTTGGTTTGGATGCAAGGTGAGATATCAGGGGTAGAAAGGTAGATTTGGGAGTCATCAGCATAGAGATGGTAGGAAAAGCCATGGGATGAGATTAGTGAACCAAGGGAAGAAGTGTAGATAGAAAAGAGGAGGGGACCAAGAACAGAACCCTGATGTACGCCAACAGGCAGAGGGATAGAAGTAGAAGAGGATCCACCAGAGTGAACACTAAAGGTGCGGAGGGAGAGGTAGGAAGAGAACCAGGAAAGGACAGAGCCCTGGAATCCAAGTGAGGACAGGGTATAGAAAAGTATGCTGTGATCGACAGTGTCCAAAGCAGCGGAAAGATCAATAAGAATGAGGATGGAATATTGACCTCTGGATTTAGCCAGTAATAGGTCATTGGAGACTTTAGTAAGCGCAGTTTCGGTTGAGTGGAGAGGGCGAAAACCAGATTGTAGTGGGTCAAGAATAGCATGTGAGGAGAGAAAATCAAGGCATTGGCGGTGAACAGCACGCTCAAGTAATTTGGAGAGAAAAGGAAGGAGGGAGATGGGTCGGTAATTAGAGGGACAAGTAGGGTCGAGTGAAGGCTTCTTAAGGAGAGGTGTGACCACAGCATGTTTAAAGGCAGCAGGGACAGTCGCAGTGGAAAGTGAGAGGTTGAGAATGTGACAGATAAAAGGAATAAGAGCAGGAGAGATGGCATTAAGAAGGTGGGTGGGAATGGGATCAGAGGAACAGGTGCCTATAGGTACAACCAAAACGCGACAGCAGTAGTAAGCGGCCTGAAGAGAAGAGGGAACCAGAGGCAAACAGCAGCAGCTGGAGACTGCCATCGCTCGGCCGAACAGCTGATCGCATGCAATGAAGGCGGGACCCAGGATGCCAACGGGCCTGGTGACAACACCGCCAAGGAGTAGGGACATTAGTAAGCCTGGTTCAGAGGCTGCCTCAGTGATCTCATACTCAAGCTGTTCAGGCTCTGACTTACAGATAAGCTGCAGGGAGATGGTTCGAGACCTGGATTTGCGTGAGTTTTCTGCATCACAATGATGAGAAGGGGGTTGGGTTTCTAGCATTAATGTGTCTGCCACAAGTGCCCCGGGAAGCTTTCATAATAAAGGCTTCATGCGCAAGAATGGCTGATATATCATCTTCTGGCTTTGGATCTTTAGCTGGTGACTCTTTTTCCACAGAGCTGGTTATGCGGTTTAGTTGGTCCCCTTGGCTCTGCACTGCTGCTGTGTTATGGGCCGGTTCTTGGATCACACAGCCCTCCTCCTGTACCACCACTCCGTGCTCTATTCCCGCTGACAAGATCGCGGCTCCGCGGCCGCCGGGGCTCCTCCTGCGACGCGGACACCCGGCCTTCCTGCGACAGGACTGCAGCGTTAAGTGTGGCTTACGAATCCCGCGCTGTGCCCGACAGCACCCACTGCCCGTCTCCTCCACCAGCAGCACTTCCTCGCTCAAGTCCTCTGCAGATGAATCTCCCCGCGGCGCTGCGGGCCTGAGCTCCGTCCCTCCCAGCATCGGCCTCCCTCAGTGTCGCTCTTATTCGTCCCTTTCTCCTCTACTGCTAATTCAAGACTCTGTTCCTTTTGTCTCGCTGCACCTTACGTCTGGAATGGACTTCCCGAGCCTGTGCGTCTGGCCCCGTCTTTGGCCGTTTTCAAATCAAAACTCAAAACCCACTTCTTTACCACTGCTTTTGACTTCTAACTTACTTTCCCTGTCCTTTATCCTCACCTCTCTATTCCCTTACCCTTACTTGCTCTGTCTGTGTACTGTCTTATCTAGATTGTAAGCTCTTTGAGAAGGGACTGTCTTTGTGTATGGTGTACAGCGCTGCGTATGCCTTGTAGCGCTATATAAATGATAAGTAGGAGGAGGAGGAGGTTTGCCGTCTGGTATGACAGCAAGGCCATAGATCCTCTTTCTTGTCCTACACAGATTCTGCTCGAATACCTTCTTTTTATTTTTTTTTTTATAATAATTTTTATTGACAAGAGGAATAAACACAGCCTGCAACCATATAATCATAAACCAACAGTAGCACACCACAAGATATATATATATATATAAAAATATACAAAATCTCACAAATCCATTGCTCTATCTGTATAGCACATCAATGCCACTTAACTTCTTAAATTCTAGTACAAATTCTGTGACCTATCACTACATAACAGAGCATAACATCTGTGTCACTCCCTCCTGTTCTTGTTTTTAGTTTTTCTCCCCCCACCATCCCCATCCCCTCCCAGTCCAAGTACCCACGGCCTCCCCAACCCCCACATTCTCACACACATTCACCCATGCTCGCAGTTGCACCCCCCTCCCCAGAGACTGTCAACAACATCTACCAGTGCAAGCTCCCAGTATTTTCAATCTCCCTTCTACAAGCCCCACTCAGATTAACTTCAAAATGCAGTCACAACTTCTTTGCCACAATTGATGTCCCGCAGATAGTCGTTCCCTTTCGCCCTCAAACTGCATCATCTCACCCCCCTCCCAACGTGCCATTTGTCTCATGGATGCGTACCATTTGGCTAGGGGTGGGGGAGACTTATCCACCCAATGTTGTAGTATAACTTTTTTTGCTAACACCAGAGCCAGGAGCACAAACCGACACTTCAGGACAGGAAGCCCCTGAATCACTAAATCTGAATCTAATCTCATCAATAATATCCTGTAGTTCCAAGCTACTGAGAATCCTACTACTTTTTCCAGATGTGCCAGCACCCCCACCCAAAATGTCTGCAACACCCGACACTCTAGAAAGTGGTGTACCAACGTACCTTTGTGGTTCACACATTTATCACAATCCTCAGAATCCCACAGGCCCATTACCTTACCCCTGCTACGAGTGAGGTACGCGAGATGTAATAGCTTTAATTGAGATTCGTGACAACTCACATTAGGGGTTAGCCGATATGCCAAGTCAAAACATCTGAGTCTCATGTACCGAGACTTCCATGCCAAGCATGTCACTCCACCTTTTTGCTAAGAAAACTAGAGTTGCACTAGTGACCCATGATTTACCTAGATGATACCAACAGGAAGCTTATTATTCTGCACTGCATCTGTTTAAATACCACATCAAGTCCTGTGAATACCGGGAATCGCCTATCCTCCTGGCGCAGTGAAAGCAAATAGTGTCTAAGCTGCATATATGAGAAGGAGAGAGCTCCAGGGATGCTCCATCTATTCTGACATTCTGCAAAGGTCAGAAGTGCATTCCCCCTCCTTGTTCCCAACTGCCCTACATATTTACACCCCTTCTTTGCCCATACTCGAAAAGGAGAATGACCCTGTCCCACTGGGAAATCTGGATTAGCCTGAATCTCTATAAACGGAGAGGGGCCCTTGTCCCCCCCCCCCACCCGTTGGCGCCACCATACCCATGCTGCCCTCAGAGGTTTCAAAAGTGGAGAAAGTTTGCCCCACTTATGTCTAGCATGTAAAGCGTTAAAAACTGACCATGGAAGAGCAGCATTTTCCCACACCTCAGGGGATGCGAACACATAGTGACCCGTATGTACTTCGTGAATCCACCGGAGGAGTGCAGCTACGTTATACACTCTTAAATCAGGTAAATTAACCCCTCCTTCACTTCTAGACCTAGTAAGTTTACAGTATCCAATTTTGGCTCTTCGCCCTCCCCAAATGAATGACGTAATCACACCCCTGTAAGCTGCCTCATCTTTGCCTGTTATCCACATGGGCATCATTTGTAAATTATATAAGATTTTGGGGAATAGCACCATTTTAACTAGCGCCACCCTACCCAGGAACGAGACAGGCAGCTCCCTCCATTGCTTGCACAACTGTTTAATTCTATCTAGCTTATCACGTATATTTGCTGTATACATCACACTAAAGTTTAAATGTAAGTACACTCCCAAATATTTCATTGGGCCCTTTGCCCAGGCTAAAGGGAAATCCAGACTCTTCCTGCAAGCACAATTATCAGACAGCCCCATCGCTTCCGATTTGTCAAAATTAATTCTCAACCCAGAAAATGAACCAAATTGTTGAATGAGATCTATAAGTATGGGCAACCCCTTGGACACCTTACCTAAGAAGAGGAGCATATCATCTGCAAAAAGATTTATTTTGTACTCACATTTTCCAATTTGAACCCCCTGTATTTCTGCTGTCTGTCTGATCTTACAAGCCAGGGGCTCCAGGGCCAGGACAAAAAGCATAGGAGATAAAGGACAACCCTGCCTGGTACCCCTCTGTAGCTCAAAGGATGGGGACAACCTGTTATTTATCAAGATTTGTGCTGTAGGACTCCTATACAAAGCTCGAACCCCCTGTAGAAATTCCCCCAAAATCCCAAATTGTGGTAAAACCCAAAAAAGATGGTCCCAGAGTATTTTATCGAACGCTTTCTCCGCGTCCAGGCTCACTAACAAGCTGTCACCGGGCTTTCCCCCCTTCTCTAATATGGCACTCAGCGCTCTCAGGATGTTTGTAGAGGCATATCGTCCTGGAACAAATCCCGTTTGATCAGCGTGCACCAGAAAGGGCAACACCTTCCCCAACCGAGCAGCCATAATGCCAGCAAAGATCTTAACATCCTGGTTGAGAAGGGAAATAGGACGATAGGAGCCCAGAAGCTCTTTATCTCTCCCCGGCTTAGACAGAACAATAATTGATGCATGCGTCAGGGTTCCTGTGTTCCCTCCGTCCTTGCATAATGTCTCAAATAAGGCACTAAAGGGCCCTTCTATACATCCCCCCAGTATTTTATAGAACTCAGGTCCCAGCCCATCAGGTCCTGGAGCCTTGGCTAGTTTCAGCTTTTTGATAGCCAGCTGCAATTCACGCCCCTGTAAAGGCTCGTTTAGAGAGTCTCGTTGCTCTTGTGTGAGAGTTGAAAGTCTAAGATCCCTAAAAAAATTATCCCTGGCTTCCCTATCACACTGCCCCTTATCATACAAGGCTTATAAAATTCAACAAAAGCTCGCTGAATGTCTGCCTCCTTATCCACTGCCTGTCCCGTCCCGTTTTAATACGTGTTATCACCTGCTTTGCTGATCGATTTCTCACCATATTGGCCAACAATTTCCCCGTCTTATTCCCCCACCTGTGCAGACGGAACTTGTAAATTTGGATGTCTCGCAGAGCTCGCTTGTTTAATATATCATTAATCTCAATTTTTAATTCTTTAAATAGGGCCTGCGCCACCCCATCTCCTCTCACTGCTGCTGGTCTTACATCATTAAGCTGACCCAATTTATCAAGCAGTTCCTTCTCTCTCTTTTTACGCAAGCTAGCAGTGTATGCTATAATTTTCCCTTGCATTACCACTTTTCCCGCTTCCCAGAGTATGCAAGGATCAATGTCCCCCGTCATATTCTCTGTTAAGTAGAGCTCCCATTCACGGGATAGGAACTCCTTAAAATCTTCATCTCTATATAAAGTTGGGTTCATACGCCATCCCGATTTGGTCCTATCTCCCACTAATCCAATGTCCACCCGAACTAAACTGTGATCAGAAACGACACATGATTCAATCTCTGCTGTTTGGCACACCGCAAAAAGGGGAGGGGGCCATCAAAATATAATCGAGCCGTGCATGGCATTTGTGTACATGTGAGAAAAAGGTATATTCTTTATCATCTGGGTGTAATGCTCTCCATGTATCCACTAAGCCCAAATCCCGTTGTAGCAGTCCTATTCCCCTCTCACCCAACCCTTTGGGCCGTACCTTCGGCGGCTCACAGTCCACTAAGGGGTCTGCTGTCAAATTAAAATCTCCCCCTACAAGTACCTGATAATCTTGCACCTGTGCCAAATTAGCTAACAATCCTAAGTAGAATTTTTTGTCGAATACCTTCTACACTTGTCAGAGTCTGGTCTCGAGACCAACTCCGTAAGGGTTCACCTTAGTGCAATTAGTGCTTATTATCAACGTGTAGAAGGTAAGCCTATCTCTGGACAGCCTCTAGTTGTTCGCTTTATGAGAGATTTGCTTTTGTCAAAGCCCCCTGTCAAACCTCCACATGTCATGGGATCTCAACGTCATTCTCACCCAGCTGATGAAAGCTCCTTTTGAGCCACTGAATTCCTGCCATCTGAAGTATTTGACCTGAAAGGTCATTTTCTTGGTGGCTGTTACTTCAGCTCTTAGGGTCAGTGAAGTTCCTACCGAGGGTGGTGTCGGAGTTCCATCTGAACCAGTTGATTGTCTTGCTAACATTATTTTCACGACTTCATGCCCATCCTGGTAAAAGCAGCTTGCACACCTTAGACTGCAAGAGAGCATTGACCTTTTACATGAAGCAGGCGAAGCCCTACAGACAGTCCGCCCAGTTGTTTCTTTTGATCCCAACAGGATGGGGGTCGCCATCGTGAAACACACCATATCCAATTGGCTAGCAGATTGCATTTCCTTCGCTTATGCCCAGGCTAGACAGACTTTGGAGGGTCATGTCATGGCTCATAATGTTAGAGCCATGGCCACGTTGGTAGCTCACTTGAAGTCAGCCTCAACTGAAGTGATTTGTAAGGCTGCGACGTGGTTTTGAGTCCAACATTCAAATCTCACTACTGCCTTGAGCAGGATACCTGATACGACAGTCAGTTTGGGCAGTCAGTGCTGCAGAATCTGTTTGGGATCTAGAATCCAACTCCACCCTCCTAGGCCCGTTTTATTCTGTTCCAGGCTGCATTCTCAGCTAGTTGTATATAGTTTCAGGTTAATCTGAATTAAGTCCTCACCGTTGCAAGGCCCAGTTGACCACTGTTTGTTGCTTTGGGTGAGTTGGATGCTAGGGATTCCCCACTTGTGAGGATTGTAAGCCTGCTTATCCTCAGAGAAAGCGAAGATACTTACCTATAGCAGGTATTCTTCGAGGACAGCAGGCTTCATATTCTCACAATCCCACCTGCCTCCCCTTGGAGTTGTCTTTTGGTTTTTATTTTATCTAGTATTTTGCTTTTATATTAAACTAAGCCGGCGCGGTTACGCTGCAGGCGGGAAGGCACTGGCACATGCACAGTGGAGCGCTGATCATGCTCCAGAAAGCTCTTGTTTTTTCTTTGGCATATTGCCAAACCAAGCAATGTGGAATGCCGTCTACACACTTGTGAGAATATGAAGCCTGCTGTCCTTGTAGAATACCTTCGCTTCCCTTGCAGAAGGTGCCCCAAATATTTGGGGATTTGTCTGACCAGCAAGGTGACGGATGCTTATGGGGCAAATATACTGTTTTGCTTAAAACATCTTTGTATGTTCCAGCCCTTTGGACATCTTTACCATTGTTTCTTAGTGGGCTTATTGCGTTACATCCCCAAAGCTCAGGTAAGTTTTTATGGAATAATAAAAGGCTGAGAGTTTCTTTACAGCAGCTTTCTTTACCTTTTGGCCAGGGAGGCCTGGCTTTACCTGACTTGAGGCATTATAATGTGGCTTATATAATGAGACACTTAGCAGACTTGATGAAGGGTACCATTTATTTTTCTCTGCTTACTTTGAAACAACAACTGTTTGTGCCCACCCATCTGCGTTTTTATAGAAATCTTGTTTATTAGCAAATTCAAATACATAACAAGCATTTAAATGATGTCAACATAAATAAACTGTTCACAGATGCATCTGCAAGAAGAAAATTATTTTACAGTCCTTTACCCCCCCCCCCCCTGTCCTCCCACCCCACCTCCCTCCTAGCCCCCCCCCCCCCCATCTGCCTACTACCCACCCTTATGCTCAGCAGTTCAAAATTCTACTTCGCGCAACAGGTGTCAAGGAGTCCCAAAATGGCGACCAAGTCTTGCAGAACTTGTCTCCCTTTCTCGAGGCCAAATCTCTGACTCTTTTCTTTTCCAGCATACAACACTGCATCATGGCCCCTCGCCACTGAAAGACACTGGGCGTCTCCGGTTGCAACCACGGTTGTAATATTGTCCTTTTTCCCATCAGAACTGTTCTCCTCAGAAAGGCCGTAAAGCCTTCAGGTGAGCAGCCTCGAACATTAAATTTATCAAACAATTGCCCCAGTGACGGTTGCCAGTGTACTCTCCATATTTGTGAGATCCGTCTGCCCAGTTCCGTTCCAGAAGAGTTTCACCCTGAGCAGACCCAAAACATATGCCCCAAAGTGGCTCCCGCACGCCTACATTTGGACAATCGTCTGTTTATCATATAAAGTCGCATCACAAATTTGTATTGCATTTCCCACCAGACTGCATTGTCTGTCACTTTCCACACAGATAGCAAGCTTGTTGTTACTTGTCCCGGGTCGATTTTCCATTGCAGTTCTTGTTGCCAGAGACGCACCACTACTAAAGTATAGTCATTCTGTTCCAATAGGTCTCTCAAATTGCAATGGAAGTATTTTCAGCGGCACTTTCAGCTGGGCCTCCAGACCCAGTAAGTCATTCATAGAGTCCCATATAGTCTGAGTCAGGTAGTTCGACTGAAGAGATCGAACATAGTGACTAATCTGCAGATAGGCAACATAGTCATTTTGTTCTAAGCTAAACTCTTCACACAAAATTGGAAAAGGCTTGATGGTCCCCTGCTCTGTCACCACCTGGAACAAATAATAAATCCCACAGGCAACCCACCTTTTAAACAACACAGATGATCCTCCTTCAGGGAACGCCAAATTACCCCTTAGAGGGAGCAGAGGAGAGCCCGCCCTGTTCCACTTATAGGTCCTACTGAGCCATCTCCACGTTTTGCAAAAGGGATTCAAAATAAACCCATAAGGCCCCACCACCGGCAGTTCAGCCGACGGGGCGTGCAGCCAATATGCGAAATCAAGTGGTTTCATCAGAGAGGTCTTCACCCCTGTGCAAGAGAAAAATTCCCTGGAACGAAACCAATCAGATAAGTGGCGTAGGCAGCTAGCCATTGTAGAAAGTTTCAAATCCAACAGGCCCAATCCCCCTTTGGCATGGGGTCGCATTATTTTGATTAGCCTTATGCGAGCCCTCTTGCCCTGCCACAGGAACCCATTGAATGTTCTGTGTAGCCATTTCTCCTCTTTATAACCCAACATAGCAGGGATTATCTGCAACACATATGACCATTTCGGGAAAAGGAACATCTCTCTATATAAAATGCACCTCCAACGTTCTGAAGCCTCCACAAGTCCCAACGTTCTAAATGCATGGTGGTGAAACCAGAATTCGCCCATGAGTGTTGGCCCCGCCCCCTGCATCAAACGTCATGACGCCGAGGGCGGACCAAGGACACTCAACCAATCGCATCGCGAACCCGTTACTAAGCGACGGAACATGACATAAGACACATCGATCGCAAAACAATGAAAACCAGAAGCACACAGTTGCAACGCAACGTCAACAGCAATGCTAAAAGGACCATATAGATCTCTGCTCTCCACACAAACAACGGACACGGAGGGCATAGGAGGGAAGGAAAAAAACCAGCACATACACACACACTCTCACTCTTAACTGGCTATAATGAGCAACTGACCTGCCACTATCACAGGGACTGCTAGCACCTCTCTCGCTCTCTCTCTCTCTTTCTCTCTCTCTCTCTCTCTCTCTCTCTCACACACACAGGACACAGAGGGGATGGAAGACAAGGAACGAATCGTTGGGTATGGAGGGGCGGCAGAGGAGATAAGGCAAGAACTGCCTCAAATGTTTGTGCTGTGCTATGTACAATTATAATGCTGTCTTTTCATTTTGACCTACCCTTTCACACACTCTTTCACACAGACGCACACAAACACACTTACACTGTCTCTATCTCACACACACATGCACCCACACACATATACACACTTTCTCACACAGACACACAAACACGCCTCAAATGGTTCAGCTGTCCTATGTAAAATTTCACTGCTGTCTCTTCATTTTCACCCTACCTGTGCACACTCTCTTTCACACAGAGACACACACACACACTTTCTCTGTGTGTCACACACACACACACACACACACACATACATATACACACTCTCACTCTCTCTATAGCTTTGCTAGCGCCCGTTTCATTTGTTTACGAAACGGGCCTTTTTTACTAGTATTATATAAAGTGATTCTGCCATGAAGAGATAAAGGTAGCGCCTGCCAACCTTGTAGGACTTCTTGCGGACGCCTCTTCAAGGGGCCTATATTTTCCAGGTACAAATTAGCTAAGTCTGTTGGGACATATATCCCCAGGTATTTAACTGGCCCTGTAGCCCACTGAAAAGGAAATTGCTCCCCCCCACTCCAGCCGCACCCTCGGCTGAACCGGTAAAGCCAAAGATTTCTGCAAGTTCAATTGTAGCCCCGAGAAGAAGCTAAACTCTTCTATAACTTCCAACAATCTTGGTACTGATGAGTTCGGATGGGTGATAGTCAGGAAAATGTCATCTGCAAAGGCTAACACCTTGATCAGATGCCTATGCAGCACCGCCCCCTATTCCCGGGTCCAGCATAATAGTGAGCAAAAGAGGCTCCAGGTACAACAGGAACAACAGGGGTGACATGGGGCAACCCTGCCTAACCCCCCGTTCCACCCGAAAGGGAGCAGACCTGGTTCCATTGATCAGGACTTTAGCTTGAGTATCTTTATATAGAGTTCGTATTGCCTCCAAGAACCATCCTCCCATCCCAATATACTCAAGTACTGGGAACAGATAGTCCCAATTTACCTTATCGAAAGCTTTGGCTGCATCTAAACTAACCATTAGTAAAGGGTCTCCCGTAGTTTGCCCGTAAGCCACCGCCAAAAGTACGTTACGCATGTGTTTGGAGGCTTGATGCCCCTTCACGAACCTCACTTGGTGATCTCCTACTAGACTTGGAATGTACTGCATTAGTCTGTCTGCCAATACCCGGGACAGTATTTTAATGTCTACATTGGTTAATGATATGGGTCTATATGATTCTACTTGATCTTTGGCTTGCCCGGTTTTGGGATTAGTGTAATCAAAGCTTCATTCTCCCCAAGCGAAATAAACCCCCTTTCCACTACCACATCAAAATAAGCGATCATAGGACCACACACCTGATGATTCAACATTTTATAATATTCTTTGAGAACCCATCTATCCTGGGTGCGGAGCCTAACTGCAACCCTTTCAAAACTCTCTGCACCATCTGTGCCACCTCTGGTAGTCTAGGCATTCCTGCATCTTCTAGGTAGTCTCACAGTAGAGGGCCCTGAAATCTATCATTTGAGGCATACATTTCCTTAAAGTGTGTTTGAAATGTTTCTATGATGTCCTGTAACTGAGTGGTTCTAGTCCCCCTGTGGGTCACAACCGCTGGAATAAATTGGTGAGGCCTACTTGCTCTGGCTATCTTCGCCAAAAGTCTACCCGACTTGTTACCAAAGCGCTGAAAATTCAGTCGCCTAGCCATCATCTGCTTCATAGCCTGTTCATGAATAAGGGAGTTTAGGGCCACCAGGGCCGAAGACATCAAATCTTTGTTAACCACTGTTGGGCTAGTCAGGTATTTCCTCTTCGCTATCACATATTCTTTCTGTAACCTCAAAATGCCTGCTGCCAAACGTTTCGCCCTGGCACTCATATATGCTATCACCTCCCCCCCCCCCCCCCATGACTGCCTTAGATGCCTCCCAAAATACTATTGGTGATTCGCAGGATGCGAGATTGGTGTCTACATAGAATTGCCACTTCCCATGTAAATGTTCCTGAAATTGCTTGTCTTGGTACAAATAGGAAGGAAATCTCCACTGCCTACCTCCAGGACCCCCCCCCCCCCCCCCCCCGATAAATCCAAGTCTATCCAGATCATATTGTTATCCGAAATCTCCATTGGACCAATGTTAGCTTTTTGAACTTTGAAGAACCAAGATTTGGAGATTAATATGTAATCTATTCTCGACCAAGATTGATGGACCTTAGATTGGTGAGTGCAATCTTTAGTGGCAGGATGAAGGGATCTCCAAGGATCTATTAGCTATAGTTGTTCACATATCGGCAACCCCTTCCCTTTCCCCACCCCTGGGATGGCCTGGGGAGAAAGTCTGTCTAAGGCCGGATTTTGTACTTGATTGAAATCACCCGCGGCCCGCCCACACCCATGGTGCATCTGAATGTTTCAGGCCAAGTGCAATAAGGGATTGAAAAAATTTTGGACTATAGGAGTTTGGGCCATACAGGGTACACAAGTAAAACTTCTGTCCCTGGTAATTAATGTGCAGCAATACAATGAGGGGCATAATCGAACAGAAACGCCTATCTCCATGGGCGTTTATCTCCGAGAACGGGTCCGTGAAGGGGCGGACCCAAGCGTATTTTCGAAAAAATTAGACGTCCATGTTTTATTCGCCAAGTTGTGAGCTGGGCGTTTTTGCTTTTCAGCGATAATGGACAATGAAATTGCCCAGCTCAAAAACGAATAAATCCAAGGCATTTGTTCGTGGGAGGGGCCAGGAGTCTTAGTGCACTGGTCCCCCTAACATGCCACGACACCAACCAGGCACCCTAGGGGGCACTTTTACAAAAACAGAACAAAAGGTAAAAGAGCTCCCAGGTGCATAGCACCCTTCCCTTGTGTGTAGAGCCCCCCAAATCCCCCTCAAAACCCACTGCCCACAAGTCTACACCATTACTATAGCCCTAAGGAGTGAAGGGGGGCACCTACATGTGGGTACAGTGGGTTCGGGGGGGGGTTGGACGACTAAGCATTAAGCAGCACAATTGTAACAGGTAGGGGGGAGGATGGGCCTGGGTCCACCTGCCTGAAGTCCACTGCACCCCCTAACAACTGCTCCAGGGACCTGCATACTGCTGCCAGGGAGGTGGGTATGACATTTGAGGGTCAAAATAAAAAGTTGTGAAACATCATTTTTTGTGGTGGGAGGGGGTTTATGACCACTGGGGGAGTCAGGGGAGGTCATCCCCGATTCCCTCCAGTGGTCATCTGGTCATTTAGGGCACTTTTTGGGGCCTTATTCGTGAAAAAACAGGGTCCAGGAAAAGTGCCCTAAATTCTAGCTAAAAACGCATACTTTTGTCCCATTATCTGTGAAATGCGCCCATCTCTGTTCGGCAGATAACCACGCCCCAGTTCCGCCTTCGCCACACCTCTGACACGCCCCCATCAACTTTGTCCACATCCGCGACGGAGTGCAGTTGAAAACGTCCAAAATCGGCTTTCGATTATACCGCTTTATTCGTTTTTGTGAGATAAACGCCCATCTCCCGATTTAGGTCGGAACTTGGGCGTTTTTCTCGTTCGATTATAAGCTGGAATGCGTCCCTCCTTATCCTTATACACCAATTTAGTTTGGCAGGGTAGTCCCTTCCCCACTAGTATTGCCACCCCACTTCTTCTATTACCTGACGAGGAGAAGTGACACTCTCCCACCCACTGTTGACAAAGCTTCCCGTGTTTTATATCTGACAATTTTGTTTCCTGTAAACAAGCTAAATTAGCACCCTGGCGTTTTAACTGGGACAAGATCTTATAGCGATTCACAGGAGATGTTATACCAGAGACATTCCAAGATTATATTTTTATGTTAGGACGACTCATCCTCTACTCCCCCATCCTCACAAGTGCTCTCAAGAATCTGTTCTCTGAATTTCCAGGGGCCCAGCAGGGGAACATCTTACAACCTGTCGCACTCAACCCATATCCCGTCCATTCCCTCCCTTGTCCCACCCTCATCCCTTTCCCCCAACAGACCTCTGCCCCCCACTACCCATCCCCTAACTTCCCAAATCTCCTCCCCCCTTCCCCCATCCAGATCCCCCCCTTTCCCCAACCTCCCCCTTCCAAACATTTCTGGAGTCACCTATATGTGAAGAGCCCCTGGGCCCCATACCCACAACATTCAATTCCCTAAATGCTTTCATTTGTATATACCCACAAACCTGCTACTCAAAGCCTGTTGCCTCAGTTCAGTGTCCACCTCGTGCTTTCCTAAGGCCGGTTGATTAGCCAACAGAACTGTTGTTACCGCTTAGTTCTAATCCTCCCACGTAGTCACTGGCTGCAGATTCTGATTCAAAGGTGCGCCAGGTGCCATTGTGTTTGATTTTTAAGATAGCAGGATAAATTAGCATAAACTGAATCTTCAGATTGTGTAGCCGACTGCATAGCGGGGTAAACTTTTTTCTTTTCTCCTGAAAAGAAGCTGAGTAATCTTGATAGAGCCTTACAGAGCTACCTTTGAATTTCTTAGATTCCCTTTTCAGTCTATAACCATTCAATATTTCTACCTTGTGCAGGTAGTTATGCACTTTCACAATCACTGCCCTGGGCACTTGGCGATCTTCTCATGCCCGCCCCAATCTGTGGACCCTCTCAAGGCACAAAGGCCCCGCGTGATCTGATAAGGCAAATTCACTCTTGAGCCAAATTTCCAACTCCGTGGCCAAAACTCTGCCCCCCACGGATTCAGGGACTCCTATCAGTCTTAAATTGGTCCCTCTCGACCGATTTTCGAGGTCACCCACTTTGGTCGTGAGCGATTCGATGGTTGCTTTTAATTGACTCAAAAGCAGAGGTGTTAATGCTGTGGCATCTTCCAGGTCGGAGACTCGTTGTTCAAGTTCCCCAGCGCACCGAGACAGCTCCAGCTGAATCACTTTGAAGTTAGTCAGTTGATTTGAAAGTTTCTTTAGTTTTGGCTCCATTGCTGCCTCCACTGCTGCCGTGAGCTGCGCTAGTTGTTCTTTTGTGAACCCCGCGCTCCCGCTCTGTGGCCATTTTTGTTCCGCCGCCACCTCTTCTGGACGGGGTTTTTCTTTCTCTCGTTTACTCACTCTGCTGGTCATTGTTTTTGAATTGGCTTCCACAAATTTGTCCATTTTATCTTTATGTACCTTTTAGCAGATCGCAGAAAGATCTTTTTCAGTTTAGGGATGCTTTTTATCGAAGAAAAGGACCCAGGAGCCTCAGAGAGAGCAAACCACGCTTCCTGCTCCCTCTAACACATCACGTGACTCCACCCATCTGCGTTTTTAAGTACCCTACTTGTATTGTGACAACCAAAGTGTATCCAATTTTAAAAACATTTCAACAGGGTTGATGTTGGATTTGTAAGCAACTTAAATTCTCTTCTCATTCTGTTTTGTTACTTACAAAATGTTACTTGCAGAGATGGTGTCAGAAGGGCCTGATCTATGTTCAGGACTTGGTAACTGAGGAGGGCACCATGAAATCCTTTGAGACTCTCCAGATGGAGGGTAGCTTAAGACCTTCTGATTAGTTTGCTTATTGCCAGGTTCATCATTACATTGCTTCCCTTGATGCTACAACTTTAATTGAGGATGCAGTGGATCTTCTTACTGAAACTTTACTTTTGACCAGGCAAACTAAGGCAGGGCTCACCTTTTATCAGTGTCACGCTCATGATGATGTGTAAGGTGGTGAACCCTGTGCTGTCCTACCATGGGAGCAGCGGTCATCCAGCCTTCAGGAATCTTCACACCTTTACTAGTCATGGTTCTCCAAGGTTTGAGACCCCAGGTTCGGGTGATCGGCAGGACTTAAGGTAAAAGGAGAACATAAGTACATAAGTATTGCCATACTGGGGCAGACCGAAGGTCCATCAAGCCCTGCATCTTGTTTCCAACAGTGGCCAATCCAGGACACAAGTACCTGGCAAGATCCTAAAACATTACAATACATTTTATGCTACTTGTCCTAGAAATATGCGCTCCAGACTTGCCCGGTAGCAAACATCAAAGACTACCTAGCATGGAGGCCCATGGGAAACGAAACTTTATTAGTACACCAAGACAGCTCCCCTTTGACCCTTTTCCAATTCTTGTCCTTTAGATTGTAAGCTCCTTTGAGCAGGGACCGTCCTTCTTTGTTAAATTGTATAGCACTGCGTAACCCTGGTAGCGCTTTAGAAATGTTAAGTAGTAGTAGTAAATAAGCAGTGGATTTTCCCCAAGTCCATTTTAACAATGGCTTATGGACTTTTTAAACCCCAGTAAGCTAACTGCATTTACCACATTCTCTGGCAGTGAATTCCAGAGTTTAATTACATGTTGAGTGAAAAAATATTTTCTCCCATTCGTTTTAAATTTACTGCTTTGTTGCTTCATTACATGCCTCCTAGTCCTAGTATTTTTGGAAAGAGTAAACAATCGATTCACATCTTCCCTTTTCATTCCACCCATTTCACTCATTATTTTATAGACCTCTATTATATCTCCCCTCAGCCTTCTCTTCGCCAAGCTAAAGAGCCCTACCTCTTTAGCTTTTCGTCATAGGCAAGTCGTCCCATCTCCTTTATCAATTTCATCGCCCTTCTCTGTAACTTTTCTAATACACTATATCTTTATTGAGATGCGGTGACCAGAATTGCACATAATATTCAAGGTGTGGTTGCACCATAGAGCGATACAAAGACATTATAATGTCCTCATTTTTGTTTTCCATTCCTTTACTAATAATACCTAGTACCACACACTGAGCAGAGGGTTTCAACGTATCATCAATGATGACACCTAGATACCTTTCCTTGCATTACATTGCTATAATTTGGGTTCCTCTATCCCACATGCATCACTTTGCATTTGCTCACATTAAACGTCATCTGCCATTTGGGTGCCCAATCTCCCAGTCTCGTAAGTTCTTCTTGTAATTTTTCACAGTCCTTTTGCTATTTAATAGCTTTGAATAACTTTATGTCGTCAGCAAATTTAATTACCTCATTAGTTACTTCCATCTCTAGATCATTTATAAATATGTTAAAAAGCAAAGGTCCTAGCATAGACCCCTGGGGAAACCCCACTATATACCCTTATCCATTGAGAATACTGACCATTTTCTATCTTTTAACCAGTTTTTAATCCACAGTAGTACACTACCTCCTATCCCATGACTCTCCAATTTCCACTGGAGCCTTTCAAATGCCTCTTGAAAATCCAGATACACAATATCGACCTGCTCACCTTTATCTACATGTTTGTTCACCCCTTCAAAGAAATGTAATAAATTGGTGAGGCAAGATTTCCCTTCACTAAATCCATGTTGGCTTTGTCTCATTAATCCATGCTTTTGAATATGTTCTGTAATTTTGCCCAGCACCGACATCAGGCTCATCAGTCTATAGTTTCCTGGCTCACCTCTGGAACCTTTTTTAAAAATCGGCATTACATTGGCTACCCTCCAATCTTACGGTACCATGCTTGATTTTAAAGATAAATTACGTATTACTAACAATAGTTCTACAAGTTCATTTTTCAATTTTATCAGTACTCTAGGATGAATACCATCTGGTCCAGAAGAGGGTCAGGCTCATCGGCCGAGCAGCCAAAGGAAGAAGGAGCAATTGACCTGGAGGAACGGGCAGCAGAAAGTGGAAGGTCAAGGTTTGGTCCGGGTCTTGGCAGGCAGCAGGTAGAGAATGATCAGAGTTCTGGTCTGAGTCTTGGCAGTCAGCAGGCAGAGATTAAATCAAGATCCAGTCTGGGTCAACTTCAGGTGAACAGGCTAGGCAGAAAGCAAGACCGTCGTAGCTCTCATGAGGAAGGAGAGATGTAGCCGATGCCCTGATGAGCCAGGAAGCCTCATAGAAAAAGGAGTATGGTTGTCTGACATCAGCGCTCAGCCTAGCTGACGTTCCCGGCCTCCCGAGCGTCCTTCTGCCAGTTCTGGCTCCACCCATGGTGCCCAGTGCCCCCAACTCCAGCTGCTGACTCACAGCCCGGAAGTGGAATATGCAGGATGTGGGAAGGCGCACCACGGTCCTGTGAGGCGCAGAGGCCAGCTCTCTGGTGAGTGACCATGACAATCAGCTCAGTTTGTATAGCTTGGTGCCCCCATGAGACTATGAAACTGTGGTCAGTGCCTGGATTGAGGGTTTGCGGGCTGGGGAGCGGGTAACAGAGGATGGTCTCTGTTTGTCAATGTAAAACATCAAACGACTTACTCACTCCAGGGTTTTTCAGGAACAATAGTATAAATTTTTGCTTAGACTGTATATCTCACCTCATAATGCCTATTTGGCCCATATAGTGCCCATTTCTGCTTGCCCACGCTGTGGGGTCATACCTGCCACCTTGTTACATATGTTTTGGACATTTTGGATGAAGGTGCTGGTCTATTTGACCTCGATCTTGATAAACGCCTGCCTGTTCAGGCTGACATCCTGTTGTTTTTTAAGTGTCTCTCTGGGCCTCTGATCAGGTCCAAATCTTTTGCTACATAAGGCCTTTGTTGTGGCCTGTAAGTGTATACTACAGTGTTGACATCAGGACACTGCACCTTCTATGAGTGGTTGGAGAAATGAGCTCTTTTTGTCTTATGAAGCTGGAGTGGTTGGATCCACCAGTGATATCTGACAGCATGGCGACTGTTTCAACAGGTTTGGTCCCTGGTGTGGGATTGGCTATCACCTTGTGGTTACCTGCTTGAACTTGTGACCTGGAGCACCCCCCCTTTTTTTTTTTGGAGAGGGAGGGTTGGGACGGGGATGGAGGGACTGAATGTGTTACTGGTTGTGGAGATTAGATATGGGTCGCTATCTGGATCCTGATTGGATTGTCTGTTCTTTGTGGGAGCTGTAGGGTGGGGGAGGGGTTATATCCAAAAAATACCACTATGTGATAAGTCATTTCTGATGTTTTTGTTCTTGGCAAGCGGGCTGGGTTCTTCAGCTGTTTGTATTTTATTAGTGGTTTATAATAAAGATTATTAAAAAAAAATCATCAAACCAGCCATCTCTAAAACCAGCGTCTTTTTCCATCTATAAAGACCTGAGGACAGCCTATCTCCACCAAAAGAAGTTACCAAGTTAGCAGCCTAGCGATATGGAGATGGAGATGGCAGTTTCTGGATGTCTTGCACAATTGCATCAGTTTTCTGGTGAAGCAGCATATAAGTGGAGGAGTGGCCTAGTGGTTAGGGTGGTGGACTTTGGTCCTGGGGAACTGAGGAACTGAGTTTGATTCCCACAGGCACAGGCAGCTCCTTGTGACTTTGGGCAAGTCACTTAACCCTCCATTGCCCCATGTAAGCCACATTGAGCCTGCCATGAGTGGGAAAGCGCGGGGTACAAATGTAACAAAAATAAAA
The DNA here is from genome assembly GCF_901765095.1 of Microcaecilia unicolor. Lineage (NCBI taxonomy): Eukaryota > Metazoa > Chordata > Amphibia > Gymnophiona > Siphonopidae > Microcaecilia > Microcaecilia unicolor. Next base: position 325,647,476 of record NC_044032.1, on the reverse strand, counting down.
CAAAAATAAATAAGGTCCTTCTCATTTGAGGAGGCCTTAACATAGTAACGTGAGTAACATGGAGGGGCATAATTGAATGGCGCTGGCCATCTATATGGCTGGCGCCACAAAGAGCAGTCCCGAACCGTATTATCAAAAAAGATGGCCGGCCATCTTTCATTTCAATAATACAGTCGGGGCCGGCCAAATGTCAGAGATGGCTGGGTTTGAGATGGCCGGCATCAGTTTTCGCCGATAATGGAAACCGAGGCCGGCCATCTCAAACCCGGCCAAATCCAAGGCATTTGGTCATGGACATGCCAGGACACCAACCAGCCACCCTAGGGGGCACTGCAGTGGACTTCAAAAATTGCTCCCAGATGCATACCTCCCTTACCTTGGGTGCTGAGCCCCCCCAAATCCCCCCCAAAACCCACTCCCCACAACTGTACACCACTACCATAGCCCTTAGGGGTGAAGGGGGCACCTACATGTGGGTACAGTGGGTTTTGGGGGGGGGTTTGGAGGGCTCAACACTTACCACCACAAGTGTAACAGGTAGGGGGGATGGGCCTGAGTCCGCCTACCTGCACCCACTAAAACTTCTCCAAGGATTGCGTACTGTTGTCATGGAGCTGGGTATGACATTTGAGGCTAGCATAGAGGCTGGCAAAAAATGTTTTTAATTTATTTTTTTTAGGGTGGGAGAGGGCCTTCTTTTTTCCATTATCGGCCGAAGCCGGCCATCTCGTAACTACTCCCTCGTCCCGCCTTCCATACCCTGCCGAAACGCCCCCTTGAAGTTTGGTCGGCCCTGCGACGGAAAGCAGCTGAAACTGGCGAAGATCGGCTTTCGATTATACCGATTTCGCCGGCTTCAGGAGATGGCCCAGCTTTTCTTTGCACCGCTTCAAGTCTTTTTACATCCTTAGCAAGATACAGCCTCCAAAACTGAACACAATACTCCAGTTGGGGCCTCACCAACGACTTATACAGGGGCATCAACACCTCCTTTCTTCTGCTGGTCACACCTCTCTCTATACAGCCTAGCAACCTTCTAGCTACGGCCACCGCCTTGTCACACTGTTTCGTTGCCTTCAGATCCTCAGATACTATCACCCAAGATCCCTCTCCCCGTCTGTACATATCAGACTCTCACAGCCTAACACATATGTCTCCCGTGGATTTCTATTCCCTAAGTGCATCACTTTGCATTTCTTCGCATTGAATTTTAATTGCCAAACCTTAGACCATTCTTCTAGCTTCCGCAGATCTTTTTTCATGTTTTCCACTCCCTCCTGGGTGTCCACTCTGTTACAGATCTTAGCATCGTCCGCAAAAAGGCAAACTTTACCTTCTAACCTTCGGCAATGTCACTCACAAATATATTGAACAGAATCGGCCCCAGCACCGATCCCTGAGGCACTCCACTGCTCACATTTCCCTCATCCGATCGAATTCCATTTACCACCGCCATCTGCCGTCTGTCCGTCAACCAGTTCCTAATCCAGTTCACCACTTCAGGTCCTATCTTCAGCCTGTCTACTTTATTCAAGAGCCTCCTGTGGGGAACTGTGTCAAAAGCTTTGCTGAAATCTAAGTAGATTACATCTATAGCACGTCCATGATTCAATTCTCCAGTCACCCAGTCAAAGAATTCAATGAGATTCGTTTGGCACGATTTACCTTTGGTAAAACCAAGCAATCTGTTCAGTTGGAAGAACATTCAAAGAAATTGGAGTCAGTGGTAACAATTAATCATTCTTTGGTTAAGGGGAATTTATTACTGGATAACAAGTTTGGTAAGGAGATGTAACCTAAGATTTATTAATTATCCTCGTTGTAGCATTATCTCAGCTTCTGAGATGTTGAAGCAGTATTTCCTTTAGATTTTACATCTTCCTGAAAATTCTCTTCCTGTTATTGTTAAGGCTAACTATGTTTCTTCTACTATTAAGAATGTACCGGGGGTAATCTACAAACAGAGTCTTCGGGGGGGGGGGGGGGGGGGGCAGGGCCGCCAAGACACAAAGCGGGGCCTGTGGCAAACAATCTTAAGTACCCTCCCTCCCATCCACCTCTACCCCCACCCCCACCCCCACCCCCCACATCCACATCATAAGTCAAAAGTAAAAATTTGATAATATTTATAATCTAATATATTGTAATAATTTATAGAATAGTTAGAGACAGACTACTGACTTATATAAATATACGCTGTGGTTGTATTCTAGTAGAGGAATGCTTTGCAAGCTTTTTTTGTTGGCAAATGTTTCTCTGACTGTGTCAAAGTAGATGCGTCTTCCTAATTCAGCCTAAATTGCATGCAGTCCTAAACTGCTGAGTCTCTGCTGCTCCATTGTTGATCGAAGCACAGTTTTTACTCTTTCAAGGTGCTGGTTCAGCTTGAGCCACAGATATTGGTAAAGTACAAGACATACTTAAAGCAATACAGACATTTGGAAACATTGAGGACAGTGTTTTGTCTTGGGGTTGTGGTTCAGCTTGAGCCACAGATATTGGTAAAGTACAAGATATACTTAAAGCAATACAGACATTTGGAAACAATGAGGACAGTGTTTGTTTTGTCTTGGGGTTGTGAGCCCTCAGCTCATAGTTGGAAAGTACGATAGACTGATCTCAGGCAGGCAGAAAAACGAGGCTGGCACCAGGAAGGGTCTAAGTCCTGAACAATACTGGAACTAGAATAGGCAGGAACAAAGCAGTGCCATACTAGTACCAGAACAAGGAGTCCAGAACCCACACACTCAGCTTCTCAGGAACCCAGTCACACACAGAAGCTAGTGGCATCTCAGGAACCCACTCACACACAGAAGCTGGCGGCTCCTCAGGAACCACACAGACACAGAGCAGGCAACATAACAAGAACCCACTCACACACTGAAGCTGGAAGAGGAACCCACTCAAATACAGAAACTGGTGGCTTCTCAGGAACCCACTCCACACAGAAGCTGGCAGCATCTCAGGAACCCACTCACACAGAAGCTAGCAACCTCTCAGGAACCCACTCACATACAGAACTTTGCGGCTTCTCAGGAATCCAGTCACACACACAAGCTGGTGGCTTCTCAGGAACCCACACAGACACATAAACTGAAGGCTTCTCAGGAACCCAGTCACTCATAGAAACTGGCGGCTTCTCAGGAACCCACAGAACTTGGCTGCTTCTCAGGAACCCACTCACACACAGAATCTGGCAGCTTCTCAGGAACCCACTCACACACAGAATCTGGCAGCTTCTCAGGAACCCACACAGATACAGAGCAGGCAGCATAACAGGAACCCACTCACACACTAAATCTGGAAGCTTCTCAAGAACCCACACAGAGCAAGCAGCGAAACAGGAACCCACTCACTCACTGAAGCTGGAAGCTTCTCAGGAACCCACACAGAAACAGAACAAGCAGCGAAACAGGAACCCACTCACACACAGAAGCTGGTGGCTTCTCAGGAACTCACTCACACACAGAAACTGACGGCTTCTCAGGAACCCACACAGAGCAGGCAACACAACAGGAACCTACTCACACACTGAAGCTAGCAGCCTCTCAGGAACCCACTCAGACACATAAGCTGAAGGCTTCTCAGGAACCCAGTCACACATAGAAGCTGACGGCTTCTCAGGAACCCACAGAACTTGGCTGCTTCTTAGGAACCCACTCACTCATAGAATCTAGCAGCTTCTCAGGAACCCACACAGAAACAGAGCAATCAGTGGATCAGGAACCCACTCACACACAGAACCATGCGGCTTCTCATGAACCTTAATCCTCACCCAGCCAGTCTGGATTTCAGAATATGCTGAATGAATATACATGAAACAGATTAGCATGTAAGCAAATCTATCTCATGTATATTCATTGTAGAAAACTCAAGTTGCTCAATGTCTCCCGAAAACTGGATCCAGCAAGCTTTCCTATTTAGATCCATATCACCACCAAACACATTTCATAATTCAGTCATCTTGGCTACTAATTACCCATTGGCAGCAGTAATATAGTATCCAAGTTCCACTGAGGTACAGATACCTTCAGCTGAGACATCATATCAGAAATGGGGAAATCTGGTCTATACAGAAACAAAAATGTGTCATAACAATAAATTAGCAAGGTACTAGCAAAGCAATTATCGCTGCTTTCCCTGGAGTACAATCTTATAGTTTATTATATAGCCCAGGAAAATTGCTGAAAAAAACAATTGGTAAAACATACAATTTTTCTTGCAAAAGTAAAATCATACAGAAGCTCCCTGTAGTTTGCCATTCCACTGAGATCAGCAAAATGAGCTAAAGAATCCCATCTACTCAATGGTAAAAAAGAAAATCCCAGTCACACTCATCAGTCAGTCAGCCTCTAACAAAAGTAATTTTATCTATCAAACATGACCCTACCTCAGTGTCTGCAGTGCTCCCTCTCGGACCGGTTGTCTTTCTTCTCTCCTGCTGCGCTCACACTTATGTATGCTGGTCAGGACCCAGATTATTACATTAACACGTTAACTCTGAGTCTTCTCTGCTGCCACAGAGGTGGGATGAAGCAGGAAGAAGGATCTGTGGCAGCAGAAAAGACAATGCGTTAATGCTGGCGATAACCCACGAGCAGGAGACCAATAAATGTAGCCTTCTGCCTGCCTGCCACCGCCCAGAAGCCTTGCTGATGTGGCAGCAAGGCTGGCCCCCCTTGGAGGCCGGGTCCAGGGAATCTTGCCCCTCTTCTCTGCAGTCCTGGGGGCAGGAGGAGACAGGGCATGGGAATGTGGGCACAGTGGCGTTCCTAGAGTGGCTGACACCCGGGGCGGATCGCCGATGCGCCCACCCCCCCAGGTGCAGCACGACCCCCACCCCCGGTGAAAGGCCACATCCCCCCGGTGAAAGGACACCCCCCCGGGTGCATTTTTACCTGCTGGGGGGGGGGGTGCCGCGTGCCTGTCTGCTTCGCTCGTTCCATGCTCCCTCTGCCCCGGAACAGGAAGTAACCTGTTCCGGGGCAGAGGGAGCACAGAACAAACGGAGCAGACAAGCGCGCGGCACCACCCCCCCCCCCCCCCCCCAGTGGCATGCACCCGGGGCAGACCGCCCCCCCTTGGTACGCCACTGTGTGGGCAAGCAGGCAGCCCAGGAAAGGAGACATGAACCCTCAGCACTAGGTCTAGTATAATCCTATGTCACCTAGGTTCCATTACAAACTTGTGTTACAGTTCTCCCCGTGGAAAATCCAGGATCTCCCTACTTTTAGATGACCCCCACAAGAAGGACACCCCAATCAACATTCCAGCATATTGAAATCACTTATTAGTAGTACTTGCACTTTCATTGCTATATTGTGAATGCCTCAAATCTCTGTCCACTTCCTCTGTCTGTGAAGGAAGTCTGATCTCCACTGTAAATAGATTTTCCATTCTCTTTTTCCAAATTAACCCCAGTGCTTCTTCCTTACCCTGTAAATCCTGTAATTCCATAATTTTATTCTTATCTGTCACTCCTCCTCCATTTTTTCTTACTCAATCCTTCCTGAATAGATTATAGCCCAGTATAACTATATCCCAATCATGTTTCTCTGTAAACTTTGTCCTATGATCACCACTAAATCCATCTAAATCTTTTATCACAGCCACCATGGCCAAAACCTTATTTCCTATACTATGGGCATTAGTATACATGGAGGGTTATAATCGAAATGGATGCCCAAGTTTTGCTGAGGACATCCTCACAAAACATCCCAATGGAGGGGCGGGGAAACTCGTATTATTGAAACAAGATGGACATCTATCTTTCGTTTCGATAATACGGTCGGGGATGGCCAAATCCTGAAATTTAGGTTGTCCTTAGAGATGGCCATCCCTAGACTTGGTCGCTTCTGATTTTCGGCGATAATTGAAACCAAGGACGCCCATCTCAGGAACACCAAATGCAAGCCCTTTGGTCATGGGAGGAGCCAGTATTCGTAATTCACTGGTCCCCCTGACATGCCAGGACACCAACTGGGCACCCTAGGGGGCACTGCAGTGGACTTCATAAATTGCTCCCAGGTACACAGCTCCTTTACCTTGTGTGCTGAGCCCCCCAAAACCCACTACCCACAACTGTACACCACTACCATAGCCCTTACGGGGAAGGGTAAGATGTGGGTACAGTGGGTTTCTGGAGGGTTTTGGAGGGCTCACATTTACCACCACAAGTGTAACAGGTAGGAGGGTATGGGCCTGGGTCCGCCTGTCTGAAGTGCACTGCACCTACTAAAACTGCTCCAGGGCAGTGGCGTAGCCAAGGGTGGGCTTGGGTGGGCCCAGGCCCACCCACTTTGAGCTCAGGCCCACCAGTAGCAGCACACCTATGATGCGGCTGGCAGAGATTCCCAAGCTGAAAACTCCCAACAACTGTCCCTCCTGCATACCTTATAAATAGCAGATCTTCGCCTGCAGGAAGCAGCGACTGATACATACTGCTCACACTGGCCCCAAAGCCTTCCCCTCTGACTTATTCCTGCCTATGCAGAAACAGGAAGCTGCATCAGTGGGAAAGATGTGGGGCCAACATGAGTACTGTGTATTAGTTTCTGCTTACTGCCAGTGAAAATCTGCTATTTAAAAGGTGTGCAGGAAAAGGGGGATATTTGAGAGATCATATGGCATGCAGGCGAGAGGAGAGACCAAATCACCTGTGGGATGGGGTGGGGTTCTTCTGCCCACCCATCTTGGGCCCAGGCCCATCCAAAATTGGGTGTCTGGCTACGCCCCTGCTCCAGGGACCTGCATACTGCTGTGATGGACCCGAGTTTGACATTTGAGGCTGGCAAAAAATATTTTTAAAGATTTTTTTTTGAGGGTGGGAGGGGGTTAGTGACCACTGGGGGAGTAAGGGGAGGTCATCCCTGATTCTCTCTGGTGGTCATCTGGTCAGTTCGGGCACCTTTTTGTGCCTTGTTCATAAAAAAAACCAGGACCAGGTAAAGTCATCCAAGTGCTCGTCAGGGACGCCCTTTTTTTTCCCATTATGGGTCGAGGACGTCCATCTGTTAGGCACACTCAAGTCCCGCCTTCGCCACGCCTCTGACACGCCCCCATGAACTTTGGTTGTCTCTGCGACGGAAACAGTTGGGTACGCCCAAAATCGGCTTTCGATTATACCGATTTGGGCGACCCTCTGAGAAGGACGCCCATCTTCCGATTTGTGTCGAAAGGTGGACGTCCTTCTCTTTCGAAAATGAGCCTGTTAGAGGTGTATTTTCAAAGCACTTGCACTTACAAAGTTATGTGGACGGACATTTTCAATATAACGTCTGAGTCCAACTTTGGACATTTTGCTAAAATCGTCCAAAATTCAAGTGGGGAATATAGCCATTTTCAAAACAGAAAAACTTCTATCTTTTTTTTCTTGAAAATGGCTATTTGCTAGATGTTTATGTGCTCTGTGCATTTATCTTTTTGGTCCATTTTTTAAAAACGCACAAAATCAAGCCATTGGGATTTAGGAGGAGCCAGCATTCTTAGTAGACTGGCCACATAGACATCTCAGGAGAGCAATGGGGCACCCTAGGGGGCACTGTAGTGGGCTTCAAATAAATGCTCCCAAATACACATCTCACCGTTGTCTTGTCTGCTGAGCCCCCAAAATCCCACTACCTCCAACTGTACACCACTACAATAGCCCTTATGGATGAAGGGGGCACCTATATTTGGGTACAGTGGTTTCTGGTGAGTTTTGGAGGGCTCACAGTTTCCACCACAAGTGTAACAGGTAAGGGGAGGTATGGGTCTGTGTCCATCTGTCTGCAGTGCACTGCACTCACCACTAGACTACTCCAGGGACCTGCATGCTGCTCAGTTGGACCTGAGTATAACATCTGAGGCTGGCATAGAGGCTGGAAAGTAATGCTATTAATCATATTTTTTTTGGGGGGGGGGGGGGGGGTGGAAGGGGGTTAGTGATCACTGGGGGAGTAAAAGGAGGTCATCCCTGATTCCCTCCAGTGGTCATTTAGGGCACTTTTTTTTTTCGCTTATCCTATATAATAATTTGCACCTCCAACGTTCCATCCCTGTCTGGCTGCCTGGGTTCGTAACATCTCATGATGTCAGCCAGACTCCAGCATTCCATTCCCCCTCACTGCCCCGCCCTCGCATCAAAACGTAATGACGTCAGAGGGCAGAACAGTGAGAGGGAAGGGAACACTAGAGGCGAACTGGCGTCAGGATGTTACCAACGGAAGGGAAGCCAGCCAGTCAGAAAACGATGAGGTACAAAGGAAGAGAGAATCGCGGCACATCAAGGGGAGGACAGAGCAGAGCAGAATCGATGGATGGGATGGGAGGAGAGGACAGGACAGGAGAGAAGAGAATCACGGGACATGGATGGGAGGGCAGGGAAGAGGAGAATCTCTGGACATGGAGGGGAGGGAAGGGAAGAATCGCTGGACATGGGAGGGGAGGGGAGGGCAGGAGAGAGACAAAAAATCGCTTACAAGAGATTTTATTTATTTATTTATTGCATTTGTACCCCACATTTTCCCACCTATTTGCAGGCTCAATGTGGCTTACAAGCACCTGTTATGGCATCGCCATTCTAGGAAATAGATACAATTGGTGTTACAAAAAGATTCTAGATGGAGAAAAAAGGCCTAAGCAAAGTTACAGCAAGATGGATATCGGAGTAGGGTGGAGTGGTGAAGTGTTGTGATTAGCTATGGATTTCCATTGTAGGCCTTGTTGAAGAAATAGGTTTTCAAAGATTCACTTTCTAGGGCTCGTTTCATTGTTGAGGAAATGGGCTGGGTTCCACTAGTTCGTTAATAAACCAGGGTTATAAGTTGGACGTTTTGGTCTAGACCTGTTTTTCTTTTGTTCCATTATGGCAGAAAAATGTCCAAGTGTTAGGAACGCCCGGAGTCCACCCTTAACATGCCCCTGATATGCCCCCTTGTGATTTGAACGCACTTCTGACAGACTGTATAGAAAAACATCTAAAAATTGGCTTTGAAAATACTAATTTGGATGTTTTTGTGAGAAAAACATCCAAATGCAGATTTATGCCACTTTTTGGATGTTTTCCTCTTTTTATGAGCCCAATAATAACCTATGGAGCTTTGTAAATCTAAGTGTTTGAAAATGAGCCCCATAGTTTTCCAGATGTTGTTCTTTTTTCCCCATTTATATAGAGGTATTTCATGTTCTATTTATCTGAAGATTTTTAATTACCTGGGGACTTTTTCCACCCATCCTCAATTATTCTAGTTTAATTCCATCTTCACTAAGTTAGCCAGTCTGCTGTGGAAGACACATTGTCCCCTTTTTCTGCTCAGTAGCCCTTGGAATATGATCTCATGGTCCAGGAAGCCAAAACATTTTAGATGACTTCATCCGTGCATTCATCTTCAGGATTTCAGCTTCATTTCTTGACAGGAAGGAGCAAAGAGAACACTACCTGTGCACCTATCTGCTTCATCCTCTATCCCACAGCCATGAATTGATATATTCAATGGTATACCTAGGAATATCATTTGGCTGAGAAAAATTTGAGGCATGAATACTATGTTTGAAGTGCCCTGTTAACAGAATACATATATGCAAAAACCACAGTTAGATACCACCCGATATTCAAAGCAATTTAAACGGCCCAGGGAGGCTCCTGACTATTTAAACCACTTATCTGGAGCTAGCCACAAATATTTAGCATCACTTAACCAGTTAGTGCCGCTGAATATCTGCGGTTAGTGCCTGATCCAGGGGCAGAGTTGGCACTTATGCAGTTGAGTATGATATTCAGCCCTTAACCACATAAGATAACTGCATAAATTGGGCCGCATAAAAAGCCGTCCTATCTTCTGCGGTTAAGGGCTGAATGTTGCACTTAACTGCATAAGTTTTTGCAGCCAACATACAACCAGATGTTCAATGCTGGCGCCAGGATACAGCCCAGCATTGAATATCCAGGAATACAGCCAGCAGCGAACATAAAAATTCAGATCACCCCCTGCTGAATATCGGTCAGAGAAAATATTTAAGCCAGAATTTTGCTTAGTTGATGAAGCATTTGAAAAACAAATACTCTCCTTCTATTCCCATATCACCCCCTGCTGTGAAAGAAATGTACTGAGGAAAAGGGTCCAGGTACACAGGAGACAAATGTGGACCCTGTCTGGTTAAATGTGAAAAGTCATCAGAAAGAAATAAATGAAGTTTTAATTAATTCTATTAGAGCAAACAATTTCTAATACAACAATCTAAACCCCATCCTTTTATGTGAAAAAGTTCAACCATGATGTGAAAATCACCCATTCTCAACAATTTGGATCTCTGACTTTAGTCACGGTTTCCCAGAGACGTTCATAAATATCACACGAAATACAATTGCAGGGCTCCCAAGCTTCAAATTGCTCAAATTTTGAAAGACCTGACTCCAGTTGTAGATAGTAACATCAAGTACAGGCCAAAGTGCCTTGTTTAAAACTATGTGTAAGAAAAGGCAGATATTTTGGCTTCTTTGTCTCACAGCTTCACACACACAAAGTTTCTGTTGACTGTTAAGGCAGTTTTGAAAAGAGCAATATATGTGACGCCACCACTGATTGCATATATAAGTAAGAAGTTTAGAAGGGAAAGCATGTGTCTACTTTTCTTTCCTAAAATCATCACCTTTTGTGTGTATACTGGCTGTATCCACATAGGGGAACCTGAAAAAAGGGCACAAGAATAGTTGAAGAATTGTTTATTTAGATTGTACATTTTTCAGTAGTATATCAAGGTGAGTTACATTCAGGAAGTCAGTATTTCCCTTACTCCTGGAGGAATTCTGCACAAAAAATATGAAAATTCTATGCACAATATTATAAAATTCTGTATTGTTTACTTGTACTGCTTTTGCACAGGTTATCATATTATAAGGCCTGAAATCCTCTCCTGCCTTTTTCCTCCTCAGCCTCCCCAGTTCCCTCTCACCCCATCTGCAATTCTCACTCCTTCTAACTCCCATCAAGACCCATAATTCTCCCTGTCACCAAAGTCTTCTCCAGCAAGCAATACACTCACCTCTCATTCTCCCTCCCTTGAGGCATACCCCCCCACCTTTTATTGTGTCTCCCCCCAGGCACATACCCCTTACCTCTCATTCTTTCTCCTCCCCTCCCTATATTTAATTGTATTTCTCCCCCCCTGGCACACCCTCAAGCTTGATTCTACTCCTTCACCCATATGTACCAGCAGCTCACTCTCAGCTTGCTTTGCTTCCACCCCAACCCTCGCCCTATTGCACATTTTCTGCTTTCTCTGCCCCCTCTCATCCCCATAGTACACTCTTGGCTTTCTATGCCCCTTCCTATTTCCATGGCACACGCACCTTACTTGCCCCCCTTTGCTCTTCCCCCTTCCCATGACACATTTACCTTGATCTGCTCCCTGTCATTTAAGCCAGTGGCATCAACTGCCTGTCCGCAATCTCTCTCACCTTCCCCCTCCTCCACAGAGATTGTGTAACTCAGAACTCAATCGGATTAGCTCCTGGACCTGAGTCCCAAAGAGAGTGCTGTTCTTTCTTAGTTTCCCAACTCCACAGCTTGAATCACTTTCCAGACACTTGCACTCACTCTTCCAGGCTTCTCTCAATCAACTGTGAATAGTTATGGATCCAGAGTCTAAATTGGGGTTTGGAAGACATGTAGTCCAGGTTCTCTCCAGCTCCCAGTCCAGGAACCACATGATATGCCAGGAGGATCAGGAATAAACTTAACTTTATTATAACATTAGTAACAAGTAAATACTTACTGTAATGATCTTCAGCTTAATAAGTGATGTAAACTTCAGCTATGCTTTTCAAAGGTAATCACAAAGGGTGTTCTTTCTCAGGATTATACACAAGTTCACAATCCACTATTGCCTGTCTTGTAGCCTGATGAAACCCAGGATGGATTTCCTTTTTGTTGTACTCTGTATCACCAGATCTGGATCCTATATTACTGTCTTTATCCTTCGTGGGTATCACCCTGAAAGCAGCAATCAGCAATGGGCAGACCTTGTCCTACCCTGAGCCCCAGTTACAGTCTGGACTTCTCAATCCAACCCGAAGTTCAGGCTCCCTTTAATGCCTATGGCATACTTGACAGCAATTGACTCCTTTAGTCTATTAGGGTTGGGTCTACAGGTACCCCCTTCTTCTCTATGGGTTGCTTGACAACAGTTTGTATGTACTCCAACCCTAGGCAACCAAGGACAGCCATCCCACTTAAGGCTTCTCTATTTATTTACTTCTAAAACCCCTCCCAGGTCCTCCTAGTCACTCTCCCTAGTAACTCTCTGCCTGGGGCTCACTCTATCAGAACATCTCCTCTCTAACCCAGGGTTACAATTGCACAGCTAGAGGAAGTGAAAATGAATGGCTGCACATCAGGCCAGTTCTTCCTCCTTTGCTGGCCTAGATTCAGCTCTTCATGTGAACTATGTAGGCCTCTGTACAACCCAGTGGTTTAAGTAAACAATTGGATCTAAGCTAGCACAAGTGTAGGAAGCGGTCCAGTGTGCAGCCATTCACTTCCTCCTTCTCTTGCCGCACAGTATCTACAGTTGATTCTGGTACCTGCCAGAATTCTGCACAGGTGAATTCTGCACAAATTCTGTGTTGTGCAATTGTGCAGAATTCCCCCAAGGAGTATTCCCTGTCCCCAAAAGGCTTACAAAATAAATTTGTACCTCAGGTAATGGACCAAGATCACATGAAGCAGCAGCAGTGGCATACCAATGGAGGATCATGGGTGCAGTTGGCCAGGGGTGTAAGCAGTAAGGGGGTGCACTGAGCAGTCACAGAGCCACAGTCTATATGTGTGTGGCTCTCAGCTCTGCTGGTCCCCTTCCCCCTCTGACATCAATTTTCTGTTCTGGGACAGGAGACCAGCAGAGCTATACTATAATTTATGTGCACATCTCCAGAATCTAGTCTCACTGGTTAAATTAATATAAATATAAAGTAGGGGTTCTCAAATCCAGTTCTCCAGATCCACAACCCAGCCTGGTTTTCAAGATGTCCACAATAAATATGTATGAGATCTAGTTGCATTCACTGCTTCCATTTCTTGCAAACAGAACTCATACATATTCATTGTAGAACTCCTGAAAACCAGGCTGGGTCATGGACCCCGATGACTGAATTTGAGGACACCTGTTATACAGTGGGGGAAATAAGTATTTGATCCCTTGCTGATTTTGTAAGTTTGCCCACTGACAAAGACATGAGCAGCCCATAATTGAAGGGTAGGTTATTGGTAACAGTGAGAGATAGCACATCACAAATTAAATCCGGAAAATCACATTGTGGAAAGTATATGAATTTATTTGCATTCTGCAGAGGGAAATAAGTATTTAATCCCTCTGGCAAACAAGACCTAATACTTGGTGGCAAAACCCTTGTTGGCAAGCACAGCGGTCAGACGTCTTCTGTAGTTGATGATGAGGTTTGCACACATGTCAGGAGGAATTTTGGTCCACTCCTCTTTGCAGATCATCTCTAAATCATTAAGAGTTCTGGGCTGTCGCTTGGCAACTCGCATCTTCAGCTCCCTCCATAAGTTTTCAATGGGATTAAGGTCTGGTGACTGGCTAGGCCACTCCATGACCCTAATGTGCTTCTTCCTGAGCCACTCCTTTGTTGTCTTGGCTGTATGTTTTGGGTCATTGTCGTGCTGGAAGACCCAGCCACGACCCATTTTTAAGGCCCTGGCGGAGGGAAGGAGGTTGTCACTCAGAATTGTACGGTACATGGCCCCATCCATTCTCCCATTGATGCGGTGAAGTAGTCCTGTGCCCTTAGCAGAGAAACACCCCCAAAATATAACATTTCCACCTCCATGCTTGACAGTGGGGACGGTGTTCTTTGGGTCATAGGCAGCATTTCTCTTCCTCCAAACACGGCGAGTTGAGTTCATGCCAAAGAGCTCAATTTTTGTCTCATCTGACCACAGCACCTTCTCCCAATCACTCTCGGCATCATCCAGGTGTTCACTGGCAAACTTCAGACGGGCCGTCACATGTGCCTTCCGGAGCAGGGGGACCTTGCGGGCACTGCAGGATTGCAATCCGTTATGTCGTAATGTGTTACCAATGGTTTTCGTGGTGACAGTGGTCCCAGCTGCCTTGAGATCATTGACAAGTTCCCCCCTTGTAGTTGTAGGCTGATTTCTAACCTTCCTCATGATCAAGGATACCCCACGAGGTGAGATTTTGCGTGGAGCCCCAGATCTTTGTCGATTGACAGTCATTTTGTACTTCTTCCATTTTCTTACTATGGCACCAACAGTTGTCTCCTTCTCGCCCAGCGTCTTACTGATGGTTTTGTAGCCCATTCCAGCCTTGTGCAGGTGTATGATCTTGTCCCTGACATCCTTAGACAGCTCCTTGCTCTTGGCCATTTTGTAGAGGTTAGAGTCTGACTGATTCACTGAGTCTGTGGACAGGTGTCTTTCATACAGGTGACCATTGCCGACAGCTGTCTGTCATGCAGGTAACGAGTTGATTTGGAGCATCTACCTGGTCTGTAGGGGCCAGATCTCTTACTGGTTGGTGGGGGATCAAATACTTATTTCCCTCTGCAGAATGCAAATAAATTCATATACTTTCCACAATGTGATTTTCCGGATTTAATTTGTGATGTGCTATCTCTCACTGTTACCAATAACCTACCCTTCAATTATGGGCTGCTCATGTCTTTGTCAGTGGGCAAACTTACAAAATCAGCAAGGGATCAAATACTTATTTCCCCCACTGTAAAGGAAAGTAGGCACCTATTTCCCTTTATAAAATAGATTCTAATTAGCTGCCCTCTAGGCATCTAAATGTAGGCACCCCTTTATAGAATTGCCCTGTGTGTGAAATTTCCTAACTGTATATAAAAACATAATTATTGGCTGAAATTAATGGTATATTCTGAATATATCATTCTTATCTTACAATACCATGTATCTTGTCCCCATCATATATCTGCTTTTGGTCCCTCAGCTATATGGTAAGCCATATTGTAGAAATTCTTTAGCATCATAACTATGAATGTTCTAATGCATGTTTATTAGGCGTATTATTAGTATTACTAGGAAAAAAGGCCCGTTTCGGACTCAAATGAAATGGGCGCTAGCAAGGTTTTCCTCGGAGCGTATGTGTTTTACAGAGTGTATGTGAGAGTGAGTGTGTGACAGAGAGAGAGTGAATGTGTGAGTGTGTGTGACAGAGTGAGAGTGTGTGAGAATGAGAGTGTGTGCCAGGGGCCCCTCCCTCCCTCCCAGTTTCAGGTTTCGCCCGTCCCCCCCTCCAAGTTCCAGGGTCCGCCCTCCCTCCCACCCACCCAGTTCCAGGGTTGTTGCCCCCCCCTCTCCCCCTCCCTCCCAGTTTCTGGGTCCGCCTGCCCCCAATCCAAGTTCCTGGGTCCGCCCTCCCTCCCACCCACCCAGTTCCACAGTTGTTGCCCCCCTCTCTCCCTCTCAGTTCCAGGGTAGTTGCCCCCCCCTCTTCTCTCTCCCCCCTCCAGCCACCCTGCGATGTGTATATGAAAAATTAGGGAGCTGTGAGTGTGTGTGTGTGTGTGTGTGTGAGAGAATGAGAGTGTTTGCCAGGGGCCCCCTCCCTCCCTCCCATTTTCAGGTTTCACCCGCCCCCCCCCCTCCAAGTTCCAGGGTCCACCCTCCCACCCACCCAATTCCAGGGTCCTTGCCCCCCCTCCCTCCCAGTTTCAGGGTCACCCCCTCCCTCCCTCCCTCCCTCCAGTTTCAGGGTCCGCCTGGCCCCCTTTCTAGTTCCATGGTCGTTGCCCCCCCTCTCTCCCTCCCTCCCAGTTCCAGGGTAGTTGTCCCCCCTCTCCCCCCCCCCAGCCACCCTGCGATGTTTATTTGAAAAATAATGGCGCTGTGTATTTTAACCAAACACACCTGCTACGTTGTGAAGCTGACTCCGTGGCTTCATTGAAGGGTTGGTAAGGTTCATTGGATTCGTCAGTCTGTTGCCATGTCTGTCGGCCCCGCCCTCGCGCCTCTGATAGGCCCGCCGTCCTTGACGTCAAAACGTGACGGTGGGGCCGAGAGAGATGGTTACAGGTTCACGAATCAGACGAACCATACGGAACCCTTCATCAGTGAAGCCACGGAGTCAGCTTCAGAACGTTGGAGGTGCTTTTTATTATAGTAGAGATGCTAACATTGTATTATATCTCTGGTATTTGAATTCCAGTGCTGTTAAATATGTATATTTTTGATACTGTTTCACGGCAGTTTTATTATTTTCAACCTACTTTTTTCAAATTTACATCATTTATTGTATTTATGTTGATTATTTTACTATTGTTATGCTTTTAACAAAATTGTAAGTTTTATGTTAAACTGTACTTGCTGTACACTACCTTGGGTGAATCTCTTCATAAAGATGGTTAATAAATCCCAATAAATAAAAATAGATAAAATAAAATACAATTTCTGGTTTCCAACCTAACTTCTAAGGCAGTGGCGTAGCCAGACCTGACATTTTGGGTGGGCCCAGAGCTAATAGGGGTGGACACTATGGGCCTGATATTCAAAATTATTTAACCAGCCAGGAACGGCTCCTGGCCAGTTAAATAGCATTTTAGCACATAACCATGGCTATTCAGCAGGAGATAACCTGTCATCTCCTGCTGAATATCCACGTTTAGCAGCTAGCCACTAACTGGCTATATCATGCAACATAGCTGGCTAGGCACAGGTATTCAGTGCCAAACCAAGTATGTTTAGCGGTTAAATTAGGCTGCATAAATAGCAGGCCTATTTTTAATCGATAAGCACTTAATGGGTTAGCACTGAATATTGACTTAACCAGTTAAGTTGCCACAGTCAAAAATAAAACTGGATATTCTATGCCAGACGCCAGAAATGACTGGAAGTGAATATCTGGGTTTAATACTGAATATCAGGGGGTCTGTATATAGGTATGTTTCTTGGGATAGTACTAAATAATGCCTTAGAGTACACTTGATGACGGATTTCTAAATAAATAATCTGCCCAACTGTCCTGCATCAACATAAACCACATACATACTTAATGGAAACACTGACATTTTAATATATAGTTACATTATCCCATAACTTAAACTTGATCAGTCTATTATAATGAAAATACCCTGCAAAATAATTATAGCAATGGCGCATATCCTTCAAACTTTGCTTTATAGCAAATGTTCATGTTGATGGCACACTGAAATTTGCAGTCTGTGGCAGAACTAAAAAAAGCACAAATATAATAATTTATTTACATTTTTTTAAAGGGAAGCAAGGGAAATATAAACTGCTCTTGACAGAATTTACTTTCATTTCAATATCAATTCATTTACACACGTTAATAAATATACATTTTTCACAAATGTTAATCTTTGTCTACACCAACACATCAAAAACTGCATGAAGCAAAGCCCAGATTTCTCACTGATGAAATAAGCAAAATTACACTGTCAACATCAAGATTTTTTTCCCCACCTATTGTGGAATCTGTAGCATACAAAACATTTCCTCTTACAGCTATAGGAAAAATATATTCAAATTCTGGGAGCACCTCAATAATAGCAACACAAAATTCCTTCACTGCCAGATACTTAGTGAAGTAACACTAAAAATCCTGCGAAGAAGCTTCTCAGAGCCTATGCTGCAAACCTACACAACAACAATTCTGAACTCACAAATACCAATGACAGTATCTTTAAAAAGGAGGCAGTGAATATACACAACAGCGCCAGACAAGTCAAACTGAGATATAGATCCTGATACTAACCACATGCCAGCAGAATCTCTCACCTCAGTCACATGCAGAACACAGATCAACCCTGATCAATTACAAAATAAAGGACCAAAAATTTGAAATTGTCCCTACTCCCCCCTCCATTCATCCCTGTAGCCTAACATCAGCCCTGCCCCTACCCTTCCCTACCCCCCATCCATCACCATAGCCCAGCATCAGCCCTACCCTACCCTTCCCTTCCTATCCCGCCAATCTATTCCTGTAGCCCAAAATCAGCCTTACCATTCCCTACTCCCCCATCTCTCCCTATAGCTCAGCATCAGCACTACCCTTCCCTTCTTTACTCCTCCATCTATATAACCCAGCATCAGCCCTAACCTTTCCTACCCCCACCTCTCCCTGTAACTAGTGCCAGGCCTACCCTATCCCTTTATCCCCTACCCCCTTACCCTGGCATCAGCCCTGACCTCTCCCCTACCCCCTATCCCATAGTCTGGCATCAGCCCTGCCCTTCCCTCCCCCCTCCCCCACACAGATGCACACTAGCATTAAACACTTTTTTTTTAAACATCCTAGGTACTTCAGAGCCCATCTCCACCCAAAAACCCACCATGAATGAAATACAAAACTTTACTTTTTAACCTGGGCAATGCAGACAGAGCCCACCCCCACTCAGAAGCCCATCAGCATTACACAAAACAACTTTTACCTGCCTTTGTTAAGTAGTAGTAGTACTTTGAGCTTCCCTGCAGAGGTCTACCGCCCCCCCCCCCCCTCCATGAGGCCCAAGATCACCTGGTGCAAAGTGCTGCCTGGAAAGGAGGCCCAAGATCACCAAGCTGATTACAGTGAACCCGATTTCTCCAGCACTGCTCAACAGCTCAACTCTACAATTTTGCCCCTTGCAGCAGGTTTTCACCAGCCCGCGTTGAGTCCTGGAGCTCAATGCTGTGCTTACCTATGGCTAACACGGCTTGGAGGGAGACCGGTTGACGCAGGCTGCAGGGTCACTAGGCAGGCATCACCATCATCGCAGCACTGCAGAATTGACCGCGACTGCAACGCGAGCTGGAAATGGCATGGCAGATCCTGAGGTACGCGGCGTCGCAACCATGTCATCTGCCGAAGCAGGTCCCCGCTGAACCGCCCCAATGTCTGACTCCCAACGCCGACACACTCCCAGTAAAGATCGGCACTGCAGGAGAGCTGCTGCTTGTTTCCTGGACTGACTCCCGGAGGCTGCCTTGCACGTCCGTACTTGATGTGACTGATTGCAGCTGTGATTGGTGGTCACAGAAACTGGGTGGGCCTTAGCTGAGTTTGGGTGGGCCCGGGCCCACCCAGGCCCACCCGTATCTACGCCCCTGTCTAAGGACAGAGTATTCCAACAAGTAGGGACTTTTCAGGTGCACTCCTTTCACTGAGGGAAACTGCAAAGTCAGATGTTCACAAGCATGTGAGCTCCTGTTCAAGGAGGGACGAGTTAGAAGATAGGCAGTGTCCTATTGTGGATTAAAAACTGGTTAAAAGATAGATAACAGAGAGTATGGTTAAATGGTCAGTATTCTCAATGGAGAAGGGTAGATAGTGGGGTTCCCCAGCGGTCTGTGCTGGGACCACTGCTTTTTAACGTATTTATAAATGAGCTAGAGATGGGAATAATTAGTGAGGTAATTAAATTTGCTGATGACACAAAGTTATTCAAAGTTGTTAAATTGCAAGAAGATTGTGAAAAAGTACAAGACGACCTTATGAGACTGGGAGACTGGGCATCCAAATAGCAGATGACTTTTAGTGTCAGCAAGTGCAAAGTGATGCCTGTGGGAAAGAGGAACCCAAACTGTAGTTGTCTAATGCAAGGTTCCATATTAGGAGTCACCACCCAGGAAAAAGATGTAGGTGTTATCATTGATGATATGTTGAAACCCTCTGCTCAAAGTGCAGCAGCGGCCAAGAAAGCAAATAGAAGGTTAGGTATTATTAGGAATGAATAAAAAACAAAACTGAAAATGTTATAATGCCTTTGTATCATTCAATGGTGCGACCACACCTTGAATACTGTGTGCTGTTTTGGTCACCATATCTGAAAAAATAATATAATGAAATTAGAAAAGGTACAAAGAAGAACGGTGAAAATGATAAAGAGATTGGGACGACTCCATATGAGGAAAGGCTGAAGTGGCTAGGACTCTTCAGCTTGGAAAAGAGATGACTGAGGGGAGATATGATAGAGGTTTGTAAAATACTGAGTGGAGTACAACAGATAGATGTGAATCGCTTGTTTACTCTTTCCAAAAATACTAGGACTTTACTCTTTCCAAAAATACTAGGACTCGGGGGCACGCAAAGAACCTACTGAATAGTAAAATTTTAAATGAATTGGAGAAAATATTTCTTCACTCAACAAGTAATTAAATTCTGGAATTTGTTGCCAGAGAATGTCGTAAAAGCAGTTAACTTAGCAGGGTTTAAAAAGGTTTGGATAATGTCCTAAAATTCCATAAGCCATTATTAAGATGGATTTGGGAAAATCCACTGCATATTCTAGGATAAGTAGCATAAAATTTGTTTTGTGGTTCTGGGATCTTGGCAGTTACTTGTGACCTGGATTGGCCATTGTTGGAAACAGGATACTGGGCTTGATGGACCTTCGGTCTGTCCCAGTATAAGAACATTAAGTGTTGCCATACTGGGGCAGACCGAAGGTCCATCAAGCCCAGCATTCTGTTTTCAGCAGTGGCCAATCCAGGTTACAAGTACCTGGCAAGATCCCAAAACAGTACAATACATTTTATGTTGCTTATCCTAGAAATAACCAGTGGATTTTCTCCAAGTCCATCTTAATAAGATGACTCATATAAGCTTGGGCCAGGCTATTTATAATCCTAAAAGGTATAGTGCATACTTTAAACATTATATGAGCCAATGTAACCTAACCAAAGCCCCCTTTTACAAAGCTACGCTAGTAGCTGCTAGTGCGGTAATGCTGACATAGCCCATTCAAAGCAGGGGCTTAGCCATGGGTGGGCCTGGGCGGGCCTAGGCCCACCCAGTTTGGGCTCAGGACCACCCAGCAGTGGAGCACCTTTATCAGCACGGCAATGGAGGGAGCAGGCTGAGCTGCCACGATCCTGCATCTACCTCCCTCTGTCTCAGCAGCAGTGGCGTACCAAGGGGGGGGGGGCGGTGGGGGCGGTCCGCCCCGGGTGTCAGTGGGTGGGGGTGTGCTCCGTCGGCACTGCAAGCAGCCCGCGTCTCCTGCCTCCATCCTGCTGTGCCTTAAAGAAAAATCTGAAAAACGGCATGGCAGGCATGCTTCGTGTCTGCCCTGCCTGCTTGTAAAAGAAAGCACTGGCAAACCTCCTCGGCTCGTCGACGTCATGACGTCGTGTCGGGTCTTCCCTCAGGGACCCAGTGAGGGAAGGCCCGATGTGACGTTGCGACGTCGACAAGGAGATTTGCCGGCGTTTTCTTTTACAAGCAGGCAGGGCAGACACGAAGCATGCCTGCCATGCTGCTTTTCAGATTTTTCTTTAAGGCACAGCAGGATGGAGGCAGGAGACGAGGGCTGTCGTCTCTCCATGAAGGTGGCAGGTGGGTCGAGTTGGGGGGCTTAGATGGGACAGGAGGACTGGGGAGGGGGTTTTCAAATGGGAGAAGGGGACAGGGGAGGGGGGCCTCAGATTGGAGAAGGGGACTGGGGTGGGGAGGGGGGTCTCAGAAGGGAGAAGAGGGGAGAAGGGGACTGGGGTGGGGAGGGGGATCTCAGATGGGAAAAGGGGGGTGGGGGTCTCAGATGGGAGAAGGGGGTGGGGGTCTCAGATGGGAGAAGGGGATGTGGGGAGGGGAGTCTCAGATGGGAGAAGGGGACTAGGGTGGGGAGGGGGGTCTCAGATGGGAGAAGAGGGGAGAAGGGGACTGGAGTGGGGAGCGGGATCTCAGATGGGAGAAGAGGGGAGAAGGGGACGGGTGGGGAAGGGGCCATGCGAGAAAATGGGAGCCATGCCTGGGGCTGGTGGGAAAAGGGGTCTGGGGCTGAAAAGGGGTCCCTAATGCAAGGCATGTGGATGAAGGGGGCTGGAACTGGGGGGCTGAAAAGAGGGTAGGTGGGATAAGGGGGCTAGTTCTGGAACTGGGGGCTGAAAAGGGGCAGGGGCAGAAACTGGGGGGACTGGGGGCTGAAAAGGGGACAGGGAGAAGTGGCTGGGGCTGAAGCTCAGGACTGGTGAGAGAAAAGGGCTGGGGCTGAAACTACGGACTGCTGGGATAGTGGGGCTGAAAAGGGGGGGCAAGTGGGAGATGTGGGCTGTGGCTAGAACTAGGGGCAGGTGGGATAAGAGGGCTGGAACTGGGGGCTGAAAAAAGGGGCAGAGAGAGAGGGGACAGACAATGGATGGATGGATGGATGGATGGAAGGGGTGAGGAAGGGCAGACGATGGATGGGGGGGAGAGGGAGGGCAGACAGTGAATGGAAAGGGCAGGGAGAGAGGGCAGACATTGGATGGCGGGGACAGCAGAAAGGGCAGACACTGGATGGCAGAGAAAGAACGAAGACGGATGCTGGATGGAAGGAAGACAGTGAAAAGAAGATGAGGAAAGCAGAAACCAGAGACAACAAACCGTAAATAAAATATATATTTTATTTTTTTGCTTTAGGATATAGTATTGTAGCTGTGTTAATAAATGTTTATAAACAGAACATGTAAATAAGGTAATCTTTTTATTGGACTAATTTTAATAAATTTTGACTAACTTTCGGAGAACAAAACCCCCTTCCTCAGGTCAGGTTAGGACACTGTAACACACTATACTGTATTGACCTGAGGAAGAAGGTTTTGGCCTCTGACAGCTAAATCTATTAGTCCAATAAAATTGTATTTTATTTTCTATATTTGTTTTATTTCTATTTGTTAATTTGTAAAGTGGTGATTGGTATTTGTTAGTTTTTTTCAAATTTACATCTGCTGTCTTTATTTTTTGCACAGTGCTAGGGGACATTTTCTGTTTCTGTGGTGTTGCATTGTATGCAGTCTGGCATTTTGGGGGTTCAGTTTAATTTTTGTCTAAATAGTAGTTTATGATTACTTGTTCTATAGTGGATTAGGGTGTATCTGTGTTTGTGAAAAAGACATGACTTTCAGTTGGCATTGACTGCAGGATTGACGATCTGTACTATCTGTCTGGTTTCGTTTTACAATGGGTGAATTGATGTTCTAGTGCTCACTGTAGTGTTTAAGATGCTTTCTTTTTCCTTGTGTGACTCATAGAAATGACTGCTTATGGTATGGTAGAATTGCTCTATAGGTCCTGAGTGTTTTGTATTCTCGATTTACCTAGTACTGGATTTTGGAGGGGGGTGTTAAAAAATGACCGGCCCCGGGTGTCAACTACCCTAGGTACACCACTGCTCAGCAGCAGCGATAGCGATTCATACATGCTGCCTCCTGCTTCTAACCTGGAAGCATCTCCTCTGCCGTGTCCCGCCCTCATTATCACAACTTCCTGTTTCTGCTGGTACAGGAAGCGGCAGAGGAGACGCTTCAAGGTTAGTGGCGGTAGGCAGCGTCTGGGAATCGCTGCCGTGAGAGAGAGAGGCAGATGCAGGATCGTGGGAGCTCAGCCTGCTTCCTCCAATACCGGCGCTGTTAAAGGAGGGGGAGTTGGGGGAGGTCTCCTTCCAAAAGATAGATGCTGCATGGGGGGGGCATGAGGTAGAGAGAGGCAAGAGAGAGAGAATTTTGGGACATAGGGTAGAGAGGGGTAAGAAAGGAAAAAATCTTGCATGGGGAGGGGAGAGGGACATGTTGCATAGAGAGGGGAGAGAAAGAAATGTTGGACATAGAGGTAGTGGGGAGGGAGAGATGGTAAATGTTGGACAGGGGGTGGTGAGGAGGGGAAGATGGTGAAAAATTGGACATAATGGTGGAGGGCAGGAAGAGATGCTGTAGGGGGATGCAAGAGATGTTGGATGGGGCACAAGGGAGGGGGAGAGGTAGAAATGTTGGACATGGCAGTGGAAGGGAGGAAGAGAAAATGCTGCATGGGGGGAGGGGGGAAGAGGAGTGTTGGTCCCATGGCACAAGAGAGGGAGAAATGGTAAAAAGTGAGAGAGAGGGAGATATATTGGACCTGGGGGTGAATGAGAGGGAGAGAGAAACACAGGAGGTGGAGAGGGGAGAAAGGAGGTGATGTTGGATTCAGGAGCAGAAGGAGAGATGCCAGACAGTGAGAGTGAGGGAAGAGAGAGGGAGAAATGTTGGAACATGAGGGAGAGGGCAGGAGGGAAGAGTGAAGGGGCAGAGAGATGTAAGGCTACAAGAGTGGGGTGGGGAGAAAGAGGGAGCAGATGCTGGGCTAGAAGGGTGGAGGAAAGGAAGATGGTGGAACCATGTGGGAGAGGCCAGGAGGGGGAGGAAGAGGGTGGCAAGGAAATGAATAAATAAATAAAAAGATAGTGATTACAGAGGATAGAATTATGGTAATGAAAGGGAATGGAGGGCTGAGGAAGGAGTGAGATGGGGAAATGGAAAAGCTAGTGGGTGAGAGAAGAAGATGAAAATCTGATAGGTAGCTATAAACTAAAAAGGAGGAGAACAGTGAGAGGGTGACATTTGAGTTGACAGCAAGGCAGAAAGAAGAAAAAAGAGAGGAAAAGCTAAAAGTAAGAACAGTCAGTATGTCAGAAGCAGGTGTAGTGAAGGTAAAAGAAGACAAATGGACAGCAGCTGCTTGAAAGAGAATTAGAAGATGACAGAGAGGAAAGCAGAAAAGAAACTGCAACCAACATGATGGAAAAATACAATGTCGAGACCACAAAGGTAGAAAAAAGCAATGTATTTTGAATGTTTTAAATGGAATATGTTGGCTTTGGGAAATCTACATAGCAAATGTGTTTGTATCGTGTTCAGGAGAAAGGAAATCCATTTCTATTTTTATTTCTCTAGTGTTGCAGTACATGCTAAGTTTAACTTTTTGGGGTTCTGAGTTCAATTTTTGTCTAAATATTTTTATTTCTGATATGTGATCCCCTGTTCTGTATTTGGTGAGGGTCTGTTGGTGTGACAGTAATGGCAGGTGGGGAAATCAGAAGGAAGGCAGGGAGGAGAGGGGATCAGGGAGGGAGCCCTAGCATGTCTAACACAGTGGCATAGCCAGACAGCCAGTTTTGGGTGGGCCTGAGCCCAAAGTGGGTGGGCACAAAATTTTCTCTGCTCTGCCCTACCTCCACCTCAAAATATAAATACTTTAGCTAATGAGGATCCTCAAGCTCAGTCAGCTGAAGACTTTCTCTGAAGGTGGCCAGCAGCAATGACCCTAAGCCACTGATGCCAGCACCCCACACATGCTTAGCTGTCAATGGCTCAAGGATGCTGTTGCCAGAGCTTGGTAGAAAGGAGTTCTGGCTGCCTTTGGAGGAGGTCCTTAGCTGGGGATGTCTGGGAATCCTCACCAGCTATACAGCAAGGGTTAGGACTGGTGTTAGACCTGCTTGGGCCCAGGTCAGAAAATAAAGGAGAGCTCCCCTTCCCGATTCCCTCTCCTCTTTGCCTCCCCTCCAATTTCCCACCTGCCATTACTATCACACCAACAGACCCTCACCAAATACAGAGCAAGGGATCACAAATTAGAAATAAAAATATTTAGACAAAAATTGAAAAGGAACCCCAAGAGTGGAGGAGTGGCCTAGTGGTTAGGGTGGTGGACTTTGGTCCTGGGGAACTGAGGAATTGAGTTTGATTCCCACTTCAGGCACAGGCCTGTCACTTAACCCTCCATTGCCCCAGGTACAAATAAGTACCTGTATACAATATGTAAGCTGCATTGAGACTGCCATGAGTGGGAAAGCGCGGGGTACAAATGTAACAAAAAAAAGAGGTTAAACATAGCATTACTGCAACACTGAGGCATAAAACAGATGCATTTCCTTTTCTACAGAACACAGTACAAAGACATCTGCTATGCACATTTCCAAAAGCTAACATATTCCATTTAAAACATTCAAAATAAAATGCTTTGATTCTACCTTTGTTGTCTGGACATTTTATTTTTCCATCTTGCTGGTTCCAATTTCTCTTTTCTGCTTTCCTCTCTGTCGTCTGCTAATTCTTCTTCAAGCGGCTGCAGTCCATTTGTCTTTTCTCCTCTCTCCTGTCTGTTCCCTCACTATTCCTGCCTCTGACATATTGATCATTCCTTTTTAGCTCTTTTCTGCCTCTCTCTCACCCTCCTTCATCTCCTTTTTACTTTTCAACTACCTATCAAATTTCCATCTTAGAAGAATTTCCATCTTCTTTCACCCACTAGCTCTCCCATTCCCCATCTTACTCCTCCCCATCCCTACTTTCTCTTTTATCTTTAATCTCCCACCCCACCCCCCTCACTCTCTCCTCAATCACTGGCTGACTACTTCCGCGACGAGGTGCAGAAGATCAACCTCATTCACCACCAAACCATCTCCTCCTCTTCACCCTATAACCCACTCCCTTAACCAACCAACCCAGGCCTCCTTCTCCTCTTTTCCTGATATCACCGAAGAGGAAACCGCCCATCTCCTCTCCTCCTCGAAATGCACCACCTGTTCCTCAGACTCCATCCCCACCAACTTACTTAACACCATCACTCCTACTGTCACCCCCCCCCATCTGTCATATCCTCAACCTCTCTCTCTCCACTGCAACTGTCCTTGACATTTTCAAACATGCTGTAGTCA
This sequence comes from Microcaecilia unicolor, assembly GCF_901765095.1. Lineage (NCBI taxonomy): Eukaryota > Metazoa > Chordata > Amphibia > Gymnophiona > Siphonopidae > Microcaecilia > Microcaecilia unicolor. Next base: position 325,621,042 of record NC_044032.1, on the reverse strand, counting down.
CACCACTCCTCAAAAAACCATCACTTGACCCTACCTGTCCCTCCAACTACCGCCCCATTTCCCTCCTACACTCGATCTGCAGCCCATCCTTACCTCTCTACCCTCATCTCCCCTTACGTTCCTACCCGTAACCTCCGCTCTCAAGACAAATCCCTCCTCTCAGTACCCTTCTCCACCACCGCCAGCTCCAGGCTCCGCCCTTTCTTCCTCGCCTCACCCCATGCCTGGAATAAACTCCCTGAGCCCATACGCCAAGCCCCCCTCCCTGCCCATCTTCAAATCCTTGCTCAAAGCCCACCTCTTCAATGTCACCTTCGGCACATAACCACCATACCTCTATTCAGGAAATCTAGACTGCCCCCACTTGACACTTGACATTTCGCCCATTAGATTGTAAGCTCTTTTGAGCAGGGACTGTCCTTTTTTGTTAAACTGTACAGCGCTGTGTAACCCTAGTAGCGCTCTAGTAATGTTAAGTAGTAGTAGTAGTAATCTACTCCCCATTACCATATTTCTACCCTCTGTAATCACTATCTGTCATTCATTTCCTTGCCACCCCCTCCTCCCCCTCTTGGCCTCTCCCACAGGGTTCCACCATTCCCATCGTCTTCCTCCCTCCACCTTTCTAACCAGTATCTGATCCCCTCCCCGAAAGCACAAGGGCAGACGATCTGCAAACTCCAAAACGGAAAACAAACGAAGCAGATTGTTGAAAGACAAAATGTATTTTATTATATATATATAAAATATATATTTGTAAAAACAGCCCGACACAGGCCGTGTTTCGCCCAACAGGGCTGCTTCAGGGGCTACAAAATAAATAATGTAACATTAAAAGATCATATAATAAAAACATATGTATTTGTATTGTATGCATATTCATTAAATGTAGAAATATTAACAAAACAATATTTTTTACATGTATTATAAGTTATATGTTTTATTAAGCAAATATGCTTTCCAATTCATGGTAGACGTCCACTAATTGAGATTTATTTTAAGTAAATATATATAGTAGTTTTTTTTATTTCTTCTTATTATCATTTGATTATTCTAATATGACTGTGAGACGTATATGCTTTATTTATGTATTTATGTTATGTAGATATTAGTCATTCATAATAAATATACATAGACTTTACAGTCTCTTGATTAAGTATCCAGTTTGATTTATTTATTTATTATTATTGTGGGATATTGGTGTCATCTCTACTATAATAAAAAGCACCTCCAACGTTCTGAAGCTGACTCCGTAGCTTCACTGACGAAGGGTTCGTAAGGTTAGTCTGATTCGTGAATCTGTAACTATCTCTCTCGGCCCCGCCCTCGCGCCTCTGATAGGTCCGCCGCCCTCGACGTCATCACGTTTTGACGTTCGCGACGTCATCACGTTTTGATGTCAAGGGCGGCGAACCTATCAGAGGCGCAAGGGCGGGGCCGACAGACATGGTAACAGACTGACGAATCCAACGAACCTTACCAACCCTTCACTTCAATGAAGCCACGGAGTCGGCTTCACAACGTAGCAGGTGCGTTTGGTTAAAATACACAGCTCCATTATTTTTCAAATAAACATCGCAGGGTGGCTGGAGGGGGGTGGGAAAGAGGGGGGGCAACTACCCTGGAACTGGGAGGGAGGGAGAGAGGGGGGGCAACGACCATGGAACTAGAAAGGGGGCCAGGCGGACCCTGAAACTGGAGGGAGGGGGGCAAGGACCCTGGAACTGGTGGGAGGGAGGGCGGACCCTGGAACTTGGAAGGGGGGGGGGGGCGGGCGAAACCTGAAACTGGGAGGGAGGGAGGGGGCCCCTGGCAAACATTCTCATTCTCTCACACACACACACACACACACACACACACTCACAGCTCCCTAATTTTTCATATACACATTGCAGGGTGGCTGGAGGGGGGGGGGGAGAAGAGGGGGGCAACTACCCTGGAACTGAGAGGGAGAGAGGGGGGGCAACAACTGTGGAACTGGATGGGTGGGAGGGAGGGAGGGCGGACCCAGGAACTTGGAGGGGGGCCAGGCGGACCCAGAAACTGGGAGGGAGGGGGAGAGGGGGGGCAACAACCCTGGAACTGGGTGGGTGGGAGGGAGGGCGGACCCTGGAACTTGGAGGGGGGGCGGGCGGACCCTGAAACTGGGAGGGAGGGAGGGGGCCCCTGGCACACACTCTCATTCTCACACACACACTCACTCTCTCTGTCACACACACTCACACATTCACTCTCTCTATCACACACTCACTCTCACACACACTCTGTAAAACACACACACTCCGAGGAAAACCTTGCTAGCGCCCGTTTCATTTGAGTCCGATACGGGCCTTTTTTCCTAGTATTTCATATTTTATATTTTACATTCAATATTTATGTACATTTTAATGTATAATATGAATATACATTTCTACCGCTCTCACCACCTATCATCTTTCTATGCAGCATGTCTCCCTCCCCTCCACCTCATATGCAGCCAAGACTTCTCCCTTCTTCACCCCTCCACCCCTTTACTGTATCTCTCCCTTCTTCCTCATGCAGCATCTCCCCCACCCACCATGCCTCATCTTTCCATCTTCCTTCCTCCCTGTGCAGCATCTTTCCTTCCATCCCCCCCCCCCCCCGTGCAGCTGCTGTGTCCCGTCTTCCCTCCCCCGTGCAACATCTTTTCCCCATCATCCTTTCCCCCATATAACATCTTTTCCCCATCTTCCCTTCCCCCATGCAGCAACATTCACCCCATCTTCCCTCACCCTCCTTGCAGTTCCGCCCAGTAGCGATTCCGGTCACAGGCTCGGCTCGCAGCGATTCCCACACGCTGCCTGCCGGCTGCCGCTCAACAATCTCCTTGCAGTTATTAAGTGCTAACCCAGAAGCCAGAGGAGAGGCTTCCGGGTTAGCGCTTAGTAGCTGCAAGGAGATCGTTGAGTGGCAGCCGGCAGGCAGCGTGTGGGAATCGCTGCGAGCCGAGCCTGCGACCGGAATTGCTGTGCTGGAAGGAACACTGCTGCTGGGCAGGCCTGACCCTAAATTGGGTGGGTGGGCCCGCCCCCGCCCCCGCCCGTGGCTACGCCCCTGGTCTAACACCAATTCTGACCCTTGCTTTATAGCTGGTAGGGGAGGACTTCCTCCAAAGACGGCCAGAACTTCCTTCTACCAAGCTCTGCAGTCGATGACAGCATGCTTGAGTCACCGACAGCTAACCACGCATAGGGTGCTGGCATCAGTGGCTTACGGATGTTGCTGCTGCCTGCCAAGTTTGGTAAAAGAGAGTTCTGGACATCTTCAGAGAAAGTCTTCAGCTGACAGAGCTTGAGGATCCTTATTAGCTAATCCTATATAATAAAACGCACCTTCAACGTTCTGAAGCCGAGAAAGTGAAGCCTTCAAGCCTTGAAGCATTCCTGCAACGTTCCGGAACTACGTGTCTTCAATTGAGGAGATGGATCCTTACAGAACGCACGAATGCTTCAAGGCTTGAAGGCTTCACTTTCTCACACACACACACTCACTCTTTGTCTCTCACATACACTCTGTCTCACACACAGACTCACACACACACACACACACACACACAGAGTACAGACCTGTGGTGAAGAGGTGCTGAAAGGAGAGCTGCTGTACCCTGTGGCTGCTGAACAATGCAGAGGGGAGGGGGCCCCCCTGCAGGAGGGCCCCAGGCTGAAAGGCCTAGCACACTTGGAGCTGAGAAACACTATGAAGGGGAGGCTTCCTCCACCCAAGCCCCAAGCATGCAACCAGGAGAACCAGGAGAGCCCAGGCCTGTGGACGGAGGAAGGACCAGAGCCCAGCAGCGCTTGCTGAGGAGCCAGCTCACCCTGACTGTAAGTCCTGGCCATAACATTCCTAAGCTGGGTGAAGAACAGGGGGCAAGAAGGCAGGGCCCGGGTTCCAGAGCAGGGTTCTCTGCATCCAGTATCAGAGGAGAGGTGGTGGAAGAGAATAGCGGAGAGTCTGAAGAGGACGTTAGTGAGGAAGAAGAGGAGGAGAAGGAATCCAGGCCTAGGGCCTGGCAGAAGAAAGAGGCCCAGCATATGACTCCTGAAGAGGTAATTAGATCAGTGAAGAAAATGAATCGAGTAGAAGGTGAAATAGAGGTACTGAGGAAGCGGCTGAAGCTAGCAAAAACTATGTGTAACCTGGCTTCCACTGGCCCACGAGACAAGTATGTTAAGGGAGTTGAAGCACTCCAGAAGCGGCTTACAGCAAAACAAAGGCAGCTGCAAAAACTAAAGAACTGCAGAGATAATCCCCTTCGTGAGGTTTTCCTGAACAGGGAACGCATGCAGCAGACCCAGACGCAGTCCCAGATCCAGCAGGAAGCAGAACCCAGAGACACACAGGACTCCGTGGTTCCAGACACCCCAGAGGCTATGCTGGAAGGGACAGCAGGGGAAGAGAAACAGCAGCAGCCAGAAGGAGGGAAAGACAAGACTGACACAAATAATTCCCAGTTATCACCAGTATTTTATTTCCTACAGGATTCCCAAGAGCTAGGTGCTCCATCCACTTACCAGCCTTGTAGAACAGAGGCTCCTAGTCCAGTTGTGGCAGGTACTGTGGATAAGGAGGGGCTCCAGTACTGCATGCAGCAAGAGAGCCTGGCAAGTTTGGAACACAAAAGAGCTATGAAACTGAAAAAAATTCAAAAACGTCCCTTATACTTAGAGAGCTGGCAGGGCATAGCCGAACCCACAGAGAAGAGCTCAGGTTTGCTGGGAGAGACAGAGAAGAAAGACAGCCTGGAGAATCAGAACAGTTTGAATGCTGAGGAGAATCAGAACAGTTTGAATGCTGAGGTAGGAGAAGAATCACTACACACTGAGCAAGTACAGAAGTTACCAGGAACAACGGGAGGGAAAGTAGAGCAAAAACAAGGGGTTTTGCAGATGGAGACAGAGACTAAAGAGGATGGAAAAGTACAGGAATGGAGTAGTGGAGTACTACAAGAGATGGAAGAAGCTGAGAGCAAATATGGTGGACAGAGGGCGGGAACATCGTGGGAACACCACAGTCACTCATGGACAGAATTGATAGGGCAGACCTCTGAGCAGGGCTGTCCAAGAGCTGCCATCCAATCTCAATCAGAAGTGCTGATGACATCATGGGGGAAGCTCAGTGACAGGCAGGGGCTCCCAATAGATTCTGCCACTCAGAAACAAGAAGAAAGAGCAGAAGGGAGCTTCTCAGAAACTCATGCCCATCAAAGCAGGAGTCCCAGAAAGGAGAGAGAGAATTGTGGAGAGTGTCAGCTGCACCAGGAGGCGGAGCCAAGACCCAGATCGAGTGAGACAGGGCATGGAGGAGAGTGTCAGCTGCACCAGGAGGTGGAGCCAAGACCCAGACTGAGTAAGACATTGCCAGATACAGAGAGAGTACATGAAGGAGAGTGTCAGCTGCACCAGGGGGCGGAGCCAAGTCCCAGACCCAGTAAGACAGAGCATGGAGGAGAGTGTCAGCTGCACCAGGAGGCAGAGCCAAGACCCAGACTGAGTAAGACAGTGCCAGATACAGAGAGAGTACATGAAGGAGAGTGTCAGCTGCACCAGGAGGCGGAGCCAAGACTCAGACTGAGTATGACAGTGTCAGAAACAGAGAAAGTGCATGGAGGAGAGTGTCAGCTACAAGAGGAGACAGATCCCAGACCTGGTCTGAGTGGGACAGTTGCAGAGCAAGGGAACGAGTGCTGGTTGGGAACAGCAGCAACTGGCAAAGGACTGGAAGTAGAATATTGCAGAGGGGGAAGAGACAGAAACAGCACAAGTGAACTGAACATAGTGGGGTTAGTGGACATGGGAGAGGAGGGAGGGGAAGAGAGGGGGAGGGGAGGAAGGCAGGAAGGGAGTGGGGAAGGGGGGAGCATACTGGTATCAGCCCCTTTATCCTTTGCAGCAGTAGTACGGGGAGGAGGGGCAGAGACAGGGAAGGAGGAGGGGAGGCAGGAGTCAGACATGGAGACAAGGGGAAATCCATTTTCTGGTCCGTTGCGGGGTCCCGGGAGCGGTGTTACCCCAAAACGTCGAAATGTTGTCCAGCTGCGTTGGGTGGGCACAGGGGTAGCACCACCTAGAGAGGTTGTTTTAAGAATGGTATTCTCCCTTGGCTTTATCCCTGAAGATTTGTATGCATGCATACACCCTGTGGGAATCCCTGAATATGATATTAGTTTCTTAACAGGGCGAGGTTTGGACCTGTTTTGGGAAAAGTACACAGAGGTGCAGCATCAGGGTAGATGGGTGGATTTTAAGGCTGTCCCCATCAGTAGACAGGACGCAGTCCAGATTACCATTTTGGTACGTAATGAATCTCTTATGGCTGCAGACCTGTCATACTGGTTGGGACGGTATGCCGAAATTAGGACCCCATTAAGCAAAATACCAGACCAGAGTCGTGTGTGGGCGGGGGGGTGGAGTGCCCTTGTAAAATTAAAACAGGCAGGCTATGTCACCCAACATATACCTTCAGCCGCATACATTGGAAGGGATCGAATTCAATGCTTTTATGCAGGACAACCCAGACAGTGCTACAGGTGCGGATCTTTCCGTCACTTAAGCATGTCGTGTACAGTGTTAAAGTGCTCGCGATGTGGTAGTACAGATCATGACACCAGCGACTGCACTACCATACGCTGTAACCTGTGTGGAGGCTTGGGGCACCCTTTTAGCAAGTGCCCACAAGCATCGCACAATCAGGTAGAGGAAGAGAGGAGGGGGGAGGAAGGGGCACAAGCAGAAACTACAAGGATACAAGGACAGAAGCGGGAAGCATTAAAGGGATTAATGGATAAATCAAATACCACTATTCATACAGAGGCAGGCACTAAGGGAAAGGGAAAGGGGGAGAAAAGGGCATCAGGTTTGGATCACATTCAAAGAAGGGGTATTTGTGAAAGGATGGAAGAAGGAGGTGGGGAGAAGGGGGGAGAAGAAGGGGAAGCATGGACCCTGGTAGGGAAACATGGAGGGAAGGGGGGTCGGAGGAAGGAGGGGAGGGGGCTAGCCCGAGCGGGGAGAACAGATATTCTGGAGAAGAGCCAGAGTAATCGATATGCAGTGTTTCAGGTTTCAGGTGAAGGAGAGGGTGATCTTGAGATGAATCCACCCCAAAGGGAGGTTTTGGAGGAGAAGAGGAGGGAGGGGAGGGGAGCAAGGAATGAATCATCTGAAAGACTTAACAGAGAGGAGCCAGCAGTGTTACCCCCAAGTCTAACATCACATCCTACTAGTTTAACGAAGGGCCTCATGCAGGAAATAGAGGAGGGTAAGGAAGGGATGAAAGGGGAAAGGGCTGGTCCAGAGGAAACCAAGAAAAAAAAGGGTAGAAAGAAAGCCGGGGAAGATGACTCAGAGTGGGAGGATTTGGAATTAGAAGAAATTATAGAGGATCCTGAAGAAATGATGGGGGCAGGAATATCTGTGAAGAGGGATTGCGGTGAAGAGATGAGGAGGGGTAAGAAATTTAAGAAATAAACCATGGCTGCCTTGTCCTTAATCTTTGCAACTCTGAATGTAGCCAGCATAAAGGCAGAGAGAACTAGATTTGTCGCCTTTAGCGATTTGACCCAGTGCAAGGTAGACTGCATCCTGTTGCAGGAGACTCATTTGGATTCTTTGCAGCTCCTGCACCGGGCCAAGAGAGATTGGAAAGGGGGGCCCTCATTCTGGTCTCTGGCCAAAGAAAGATGCGCAGGGGTGGCTATTCTTTTTGCCACCCGAGAAGTGGAGATTACGAGGGAAATAGAGGTGGAGATAGGGAGGTGTGTTGTCTTAGACGTTTTCATTAGAGGGGTAGCAGTGCGAATCATTAACTTTTATGGGCCCCAGATTAGTTGGGAACGCAAGCAGCTGTTGCTCCGGGTGAAACCGTATTTATATACAAGCAAATTGGTGGTATTTGGAGGAGACTTTAATATGGTCTTACAGCAAGCAGATAGAAAGGGGTCCAGGCGTCAGGTGGGTTATGACAGCCTCCAGCTGGCAGCAATTGTAAAACAGGCAAGACTGGAGGTGGCGGGAGGGAAGGGGTTCACTTTTAGAAGGGGAGACACGGAGAGCCGTATTGACTGGCTCTTTGTAGGCGGGTTGGCTAAGTTTCAGGGGCAGCCGAATAGATGGACGGAATATTCAGATCATGCCTTAGTTTCCACAGTCTTAACAATATGCGAAGGGGCGCAGAAAGGCCCAGGATTTTGGAAACTGAGTGCAAAGTTATTAGAAGTAGAGGAAAACAGACAAATATTTGAGGGTTTTTTAGCAGACCAAGAAACACTATGGGAGGTGATGGATGATAAGGGAGCCTGGTGGGACATGGTAAAGGGGCGAGTCAAGGCCCTTTTCCGGTCCCTAGCCAGGAAGCAGAGTCTGGGGTTACAGGCACAGTGCTGTCGTCTTCGTAAGCAATTGGACCACGCGGTCTCCAACCATCTAGAGAAGGGAGAGATAGAAGCTTTGCAGGCCCAGTTGAGGCTGTTGCAATATGATCGATACGCTGCTTTGCTTCTGGAAAGGGAATATGGGCATTGGTATTCCCCGGATCCTTTCCAGAATTGCAAGGTAGCAGTAGGACACAAGGTCATTTATGCTATGAGAGATGAAGCAGGGCAGCGATTGACGAACCAACGTTCAATCGAGGCCAGGGTCATTCGGTTTTACACCCAATTGTGGGGGAAAGAGAGCTTGGTTTCTAACTTCATGCTATCATACGTGCAGAGTGCCCCAGGCTTGGAAAAGGTTTCGGAGGGGGAGATGGAACAACTGCTTAGGCCCATTACCACAGGAGAGGTAGATGATGCTATTGATACGCTATCAGCACGTACAACTCCGGGTCCCGATGGGCTGACCCCAGAGTTCTACAAAAAATTCCGTGTGGTCCTGATTCCAGTGTTAGCTGCAATTTTTAATAATTGTTTGCAGAACGGGCGTTTGGCCCCTTCACAGCAGTGTTCTATTTTGGTTCTCCTCGCAAAGAAGGGAAATCTGGAACTTATCGAGAACTGGAGACCCATAAGTCTTCTGAATGTAGATAGGAAAATAATGGCCAGGATTATTTACAACCGCCTGGCTGGGGCAGTGGGTGGTCTCTTGTCCTCAGCACAGTTTTGCTCGGTGAAGGGGAAAGGGGCAGTGGAAGCAGTTTGTACCATCCGTGAAATAGTGGAAAGGAGTCAAGGTGGGACAAAGGGAAAGTATTTGCTGACCCTTGATCAGTCTAAGGCTTTTGACAGGGTGTCCCAGGAGTACCTATGGCTAGTGCTTCGGTGCTATGGGATACCCGACCAGTTTATAGGGTGGATCCAGACTTTGTATCGCAATGCAAGGAGTAGCACTCTAATAAATGGTTGGGTGGGCAAGAGCTTTGCAGTGAGGTCAGGGGTACGGCAGGGGTGTCCCCTCAGCCCCTTGCTGTACGTCCTTTCCTTAGATCCTTTCCTCAGAAGGTTGAGTGGAGGGTTTAGCGGTCAACTAGAGGGCATCTCTTTGGGTTCACACACATGGCGATGTGTCGCCTACGCAGATGATGTCACAGTAGTAATCAGTAGCAAGGAGGAAGCCGAGCGAGTTCAGACCTGGATGGCAGAATACACACAGGCTGCGGGGGCCCAGATAAACCAGGAAAAGAGCTCCGCAATTTGGGTAGGACAGGGCAGACCAGCTTTCAAACTTCCCAGTCAGTACCCAGTAGCAAGGGATGAAGTACGGATCCTGGGTCTCTGGGTAGGCAGACAGGACTATGATACGATCAACTGGGAGAAGGGGCTGGGGAGAGTCGAGGAAAGGGTGGCCCAGTGGAAATCATATAAGTTGCGGTTTGTGGAAAAACTGCATGTCATTAAGACCTATCTGATACCCCTTCTCCTGTTCATATCCAAGGTCTGTTTACTGCCTATATCGTTACATGCCAGAGTATACAGCTTGTTTTTCCAACAGCTATGGGGGAACAGGATGAATATTATCCGGAGGGAGGTGACCTATTTGCCCAAAAGGGAGGGGGGGTTGGGAATGGTCAACCCTGTGGTACATTTTAGTTGTTTCTTTTTCCAACAAAATCTGGGAGGGGTCTTGCGGGAAGGGAGGCCGGCTTGGGCAGACTGCATGGCCTCCTGGCTTCAGCGGTACTTGAGGGATTGGGTGAGGGGAGGTCAGGCAATGCCCCTGCGAGGGAAGGCGGGATACTTGCCACAGTACATCTCACCTCTGTTGAGATTGGTGAAGAGATGGGGTATCACAGTACAGGAAATCCAGAAGGAGGACAGGAGGCAGCTACAACACCTCATTATTCAGACACACTTTTCAACACGTCTAGCCTTGAGGGACTGCCCAGGTCCACTACAGGAGGAAGGTCTGGCTTTCCTCAATTCATCACGCCTCCCCCGGAAGATTGCGGACATGGCCTGGCTGACTTTCCACAGCCGGCTTTATGTTCGAGCTAACATGAAAAATAGAAACAGCAATGATCGTAAGTGCCCGAGGGGGGAGTGCGTGACGGAGGATGAAACAATGGACCACTTCCTCCTCAAGTGCCCGTTCAATCAACAAGTCTGTCAGGCAGTAGCCCGCCAATTAGGGATTCCTTTCTTCCACCAGCTATCTTATGCAGAATGGGCCTATGGAGGGTTTCCAAAAGGAAAGGGGTGGTGTAGGGAGACACTGTATATCATCGCTGCAGCCCTTTGTTACTTCCTGTGGCAGGCACGCTGCCAAGCTTCATTATATCGGAAGTGGCTGTCTGTACAGGAGGTGGCAGGGGATGTGGTACATTTTGTCCAGCAGCTGGCAGTGAGGGAGAAGGAGCATTGTTCTGGACTACAGTGGGCAAGGCATTGGAGGGGTTTTTCGTTTCAGCCTCCCTGAGTGGGAGGGTTTGTTGAGGGGCGGGGGTATTGGCCAGTAAGGTTTTATTTATGTATTAGTTAGCGGGTTTTATTGCTTGTTTTATCGCTTGTTTGTATGCTTGGTTTGTCTTGTTGCAAGTTTCAATAAAGACAATATGACACACTCTGTCTGTCTGTCTCTCTCACTCACTCATTCTCTCTCACATACATACTCCATTTCTCACCCACACACTCTCTCTCAAACATACACACCCAGAGGAAAGGGGGGCATGGAACTCAGAGGGAAGGGGGGGCCAAGAACTCGGAGGGGAGGAGAGAGAGGGAGGGAGGGAGGAGAGGAGAGGGAGGGAGGGGGACCCGCACCTCGGACAGAAGGGGGGCTTGGAGGGGAGGGAGGGGGTCATGGAACTCGGAGCCCCACACTCACTCTGTCTCTCACATACACTGTCTCTCACACACTCTGTCTCTCTCTTACACACACACACACTGTCTCTCACACACTCTCTTTCTCTCTGACACAAACACACACACACTCTGTCTCTCTCACTCATTCTCTGTCTCACTCACACACACACTCCATCTCTCACACACACTTTCTGTCTCACACTCTCTCTCTCTCTCTCTCTCTCAAACATACACACTCCGAGGAAAACCTTGCTAGCGCCCATTTCATTTGTGTCAGAAATGGGCCTGTTTTACTAGTGTATTTATATTTTGCGGTAGGGCAGGGCAGAGAAAATATTGTGCCCACCCACTTTGGGCTCAGGCCCATCCAAAATGGGCTGTCTGGCAACGCCACTGATTCAAAGTGAAAGTAAAAGGAGGGGGCAAGAGAGAGATAGTTCAATTCAATTTCTTGGCATTACATAGTAGTCAGGCCACTGTGCTTTGTAGAGTCTGTAGACACTTTTGCAATCTATCCAAGCAACTTATATAAACCTACATTCTAGCTTTTCTCAGAATATTTCTTCAGGCTTCAATAATAAATACCTTGTATATGTTGAGAACTTAACTGTTCACAAGTAAAATAAAACACATTTTCAGATTCTGTTTTTTTTTTTATTTAAATAACAGGAATATATTTTGCTCCTGAGTCTGACTATTTACAATATTATAAACAGTATATTGAGAATCTTCCATTGACTGATGATCCAGAAATATTTGGAATGCATGAAAATGCCAATTTAGTTTTTCAGGTTTGTGAATTTTTGTGTTTTTACCATAATATAATTGTTTGAAATTAATTATCATTTGCCACTAAAAAGAAGGTTGTGATTTATTTATCATAGACTGTTAAGCAAAAGTCAAATGCAATAGTAATTTAAGAAGGCCATTCATTGCTTAAAATATTTTTCTTTCACATGATTACATTTTAAGGGCCCTGTTTACTAAGCCATGCTGTAGGCACACTAACTTTATGGCTCTCACTAAAAATGATCATGCACTAACGATAAAAACACACATTATATTCTTATGGGTGTCTTTTAACATTAGTGCATGCTAATTTTTAGCACACGCTAAAACGTTTGCACGCTTACAGAGTGGCTTAGTAAACAGGGCCCCAAATAAACATTTTTCTTGTTATATAGAAGGGGGCTTTAGAAGGTTTAGACATGTTAAAAAAAAATTCTATTGCATGTGTAAATCATCATGTATTGTGATGTTCAGCTGCCATCCTGGATATACAATGCTGTTAGCCACATTGCCTCCTACTACTAATCATTTCTGTAGTGCTACTAGATGTATGCAGTACTGTACACATCTGCTGGATTCTATATAGCGCACCTTGCGTTCTGTGCTGAAATCTAAGCATATTCCTTAGCAACAGTCATAACCTAATTGGCTTAACAAACTAATTGGTATTGTTAACAGCATTTAACAAGCAATAATAAGCACTAATTGGCAATAACTAGAATTTACGTACACAACTCACTAAGCGTATTCTGAATTGAACAATGCCTAAATTCTAAAGCGTGCAGTTCAAAAGGGGCATGGTCATGGACAGAGAAATGGGCATTTTCGTGGGCATTTCAAAATTTATGCACATTGTTATAGAATATGGCCCAGTGCATGTAAATCTACGTACAGGGATTTACGCCACATTTTTGTTGGTGTAAATGGAGGCGCATAGTTTTAGACACTGGGATATCAGCTAAATGTATTCTATATACCTTGCCTAAATGTTATAAAATACTCTTAGGAGGAAATGCTTTCCGCACAGAATTTTTTAAGTGCTATATATAGAATCTGGCCCTACATGTAGGTACATTCTCTGTCCATAGAGGGTTCACAATCTAAGTTTTTAAAATTTGTACCTCGGGCAATGGAAGGTTAAGTGACTTGCCCAAGGAACTACAGTGGGAATTGAACCAGGTCACCAGAATCAAAGCCCGTTGCACTAATCATTAGGCTACTTCCCCGACTGGGCACTACAGTTACAGTTACTTGACTTATAGCCCGCTAATACCAATAAATGAGTTCAAAGCGGGTTACAACCAAGAGAAGCTAGATTACATATCAATCTAGGATGTAACAAAAGACAGTTCACATGTTACTTAGTACTCCTAAGCTCACAAAAGTATCATAAACTATCAAAGATTGACCAAATTATGACTACTGTATCTCAGTTCATTAAGACAAATTTAGAAAACAGACGGGTTTTTAATCTCTTTTTAAAACTGATGTAACTAGATGAATTCATTAACATCGATGGAAAAGAATTCCATAGGCTAGCTGCCTGATAAGAAAATACACAAACAGTTTTTTTTTAGATAATCCCTCGAAAACTTGGAAAAGAAAGTAAAGAAAGGCGACAAATGTTATATTATTTTCTAGATGATAAAACACACAGCAGAGATGTCATGTATCGAGGAATTGTTCCTGAAATGATCTTAAATACCAGATATCCTAATTTAAACAGAAACTTAGCCTCAACTGGAAGCCAGTACAATTTGATGAAAGAAGGAATTATTCTGTCTGACGTTTTAAAAGAGAAAATCATACGTATTGCCACATTTTGGATAGTCTGAATTCTTCTCAACAATTGCTTAGATACCCCTAAATATACAATATTACTATAGTCCAATTTACTCAACACCAAAGATTGAACCATCAGTTTAAACATATCTTCTGTCAGATATTTTCTAATGCCTTTCAGTTTTCTCATTACTTAAAATGAGCTTCTTATAAGAGCATTAATCTGATCTTCCATAGATAACCTGTCATCCATTATTTTAACTGAGTAATCTAACAAATAAGATTTATCATCAATTGTAAAGGTAGGATCCTTAATGCAGTTTTGTCTAATGTCTAATAACACAAATTTTTTTTTTTTTATTCAATTTAAGATGATGAGCAGTCATCATTTTAGTAATAGTTGCAAAACATTGGGAAACTGTATTATAGATAGCCTTTAAATCTGCAACAACAGGGAAGACGATGGTTATATCATCTGGGTACAAATAGATGGAATAACCTTCCTTATCTAGTGCTGACTACAATGATGAGAAAAACCCATCTTTCCAATAGCATTCACTTCATCTTGACTCGATAAGATCTTAAGACCAAAAAGCCTCTAAACCATGAAAGCACCTTACCAGTTATACCAAACTCTGATAAAATAACAAGTAAGATGTCATGATCGACCAAGTCAAAGGCACTAGAAAGATCCAGTTGCATGATAAGGGCTTTATGGCCTTTAGACATAAGATATCTGAGGTTATTCACATTTTCAAAGAGGATTTGACTCTCCCCCACTTGCTTCATAAACTTTACAAGTCTGGGTTTAAACTTTCAACACAAATCTCTTTTATTCACCCAAAAGAAATATTTTAACTGTAATTTCAAAGTAACAGAATCCAATGGTATCCATGTTTAATCATAAGGATAGTTGGTAAGGCAGCACATATTCTAGCAGAACAAATTTAGTTAAATTCCCCAAAAGTTTCTATTCAGCTTTCAGTCCATGTAATTCCTCTTCAAAAGATCTGGCATATTTATTTCTAGTAAACGTAGTTGTTTCCTTTACCCAGTAGTGTGCTGGGAAGTATTTTACAATGGACTCTTTCTTCGGGCTTAGCCTGCCCTGCAATTGTTTTGGGGGGGCAATGCATTCCTCTATCTCCCCCCTCCCCCCCTGTATGCAGGCGTGCTAGGCATACTTTTGCTGGCAGGAATGCCGAGCCCCAGTTGGTAAGTGGTTATATGTGTGTGCCCGATGCAAAGAGCTCCTAGCTCTCAGAGAACGGGTCCATCTTGAGGCTAGAGTAGCTGACTTGGTGGACCTGAAGGAGATATAGAGGAGACTTACAGGGATGTTGTAGAGAAGTTCCACCTCCAGTCTTGCAGCCCCTGTGCTGCCTTGGTGGAGAGAGGTCTCCTAGAAGATCATCACCCTGGTGAAGTAGGAAGTACTCTTGTAGCCAGGAACTGCCTACCAGGGAATACACTATCCTCTCGCACCAAAGATATGTCTCCGAGAACTTCTGCCCATGTGGGAAGTGTTAGGACAGCTGTTGTAGTTGGTGATTTGATCATTAGGCATATAGATAGCTGGGTGGCTGCTGGACATGAGGATCACCTGGTCACTTGCCTGCCTGGTGTGAAGGTGGCGGACCTCACATAATCACCTAGATAGGATCTTAGATAGTGCTGGGGAGGAGCCAGCTGTGTTGGTGCACGTGGGTATCAATGACATAGGAAAATGTGGCAGGGAAGTTCTGGAAGCCAAATGTAGGCTCTTAGGTAGAAAGCTGAAGTTCAGATCCTCCAGGGTAGCATTTTCAGAGATGCTCCCTGTTCCACGCACAGGACCCAAAAAGCAGGCAGAGCTCTGAAGTCTCAATGCGTGGTTGAGACTATGGTGCAGGGATGAGGGATTTAGATTTGTTAGGAACTGGGCTACATTCTGGGAAAGGGGGAGACTGTTCCAAAAGGATGGGCTTCACCTTAACCAGGCTGCTGACACTAACTTTTTTTTCTTAATACATATACAGTTAGTTCAAGGAATTACACTTGATTGGAAAGCGTTATTTTCTCAAATTTACATAAAGATATAAATTTTTCACATATTTCAACACTCAAGTCCACATTAAATAAAGAGACGTCCATAATATAAGAGGATTAAAGGAAAAAAGAAAAAAATCTTTTAAGGAAATTTAACATCTAGGAAGCATTTAAGCAAGGTTAATACTACTTCACTCCTTCAGCTCTTTTGGAGGCTACAAACGTTAATTGGGATGGGTCCATGAAAAAATATTTATGTGTATTATAACATACAATACATTTACGAGGAAATCGTAGATAAAATGTACCGCCTAGCCGCAATAAATAAATAAATACTTCTGGTTTCAATATCAAAAATTGTGTTTTTTTGTGTATCTTTTGAAATGTCTGGGAATAATGATATCTTTAATCCCCTGAACAATTTGTCCTTATGTTTAAATAAAAACAGCCATTGTTTGTCTGGCAATAAAGCCTCTGTGGCTACCAAAGTTGCAGCAGTGGCCTATTCGGTATCAGATGTTTCCAAAAAATTTGTAACATCCAAAGATGTTTGCTGTTGCTGTGGTAGCTCTTTTAGTTTTGGGGGCACATAATAGACCTGAGTAAAAGGTGATAAATTTGCCTCAGGTATCTCCAAAACTTCTTTAAAGTATCGTTTTAACATCTCCAATGGATTTATCATTTTAACTCTTGGACAGTTTATATATCTTCAGTTGTATCGTCTCATGTGGTTCTCATAAATTTCCATTTTTTTTGCTGACACTAACTTTTAAAAAGGAGAGAGAGCAGCTTTTAAACTAGAATGGGGGAGGGGAGCCGGAAGTTGCCCAGGAGTGCGTGGTTCGGTGTGGAGTATCCTTGCAGGATACTATTGAAACAGGACATTTAGGGAATCCCAGTAGAGAGGTTTCTACAGTGCTGAAAGTAAGCCAGGTGTGCTTAATGAGAGAGCAGGATAAAGAATGCACATTATCCCCTTCAACTTCTAAGCAGCTTGTAGATCAAAGGAAAAACACAGTTTGAAGTGCCTGTATACAAATGCTAGAAGCCTAAAAAATAAGATGAGAGAGTTAGAATATATAGCACTAGGGGCATCTTTTACTAAGGTGCGCTCACATTTTTAGTGCGCGCTAAAATTGTAGGCACGCTAAACGTTAGAGATGCCTATAGGAATGCATTGGCGTCTCTAACGTTTAGCGCACCTACAATTTTAGCATGCGCCAAGAATGTGAGTGCGCCTTAGTAAAAGACCCCCTAAATAGATATAATAGGCATCTCAGAGACTTGGTGAAAAGAGGACAATCAATGGGACACTGTGTTAACAGGGTACAAATTGTATCACAATGATAGAGAGGATCAAATTGGAGGGGGAGGGGTTGCGCTATTAGTATGTAAGCCGCATTGAACCTGCTATGTGTGGGAAAGCGCGGGGTACAAATGTAATAAATAATAAATAACTAATATGTTAAAAAGGGAATTGAGTAAAAAAAAATAAACATTCCACATGACACAGATAACAGCTTGGAATTATTAAGGATAGAAATTTCATCTGTGAAGGGAAGGAGTATTCTTGTAGGGTTGTACTACTGTCCACTGGGACAGAACGAACAGACAGATGAAGAAATGTTTACAGAGATTAGAAAAGCTGGCAAAGTGGGCAACAGTATAATAAAGGGTGATTTCAATTACCCCAATATTGACTGGATAAATGTTACATCAGGGAGTGCCAGGGAGATACAATTTCTAGATGTAATAAACGACTGCTTCTTGGAGCAACTGGTCCAGAAACTGACAAGAGGGGGAGCCATTTTGGATCTGGTTCTTGGTGGCAGTGTTGGGTTCCCTGGGAAACAGTGATCATAACATAATCAAGTTTGAGCTACTACCTGGGATGAACCCACAAAGGAGATCTACTGTAGCTGCATTTAATTTTTGAAAGGTGACTATAATAAAACGAGGAAAATAGTTAAAGAGAAACTAAAAGGATCGGCTGCAAAGGTTACGACGCTAAATCAGGTGAATCAGGTGTGGATGATATTCAAAAATACCATCTTGGAAGTCCAGTCCAGATGCATTCCACGTATTTGCAAAGGTGGAATGAAAAGAAAATGTCAGCCAGAGTAGTTAAAAGGTGAAATAAAAGAGGCCACTACAGCCAAATGATTGTCCTTCAAAGAATGGAAAAAGGACCCAAATGAAGAAAATAAGAAGCAACATAAGCACTGGCAAGTCAAACGCAAAACATTAATAAAGAAGGCTAAAAGACAATATGAAGAGAAACTTGCCACAGAGGCTAAAACTCACAGTTGTAACAACTTTTTCAGGTACATCAGAAGCAGAGAGTCTGAGAGGAAATCCGTGGAACCGTTAGATCATGAAGGAGCAAAAGGGGCACTCAGGGAGGGCCATAGTGGAGAAACTGAATGAATTCTTTGCTTCTGTCTTTACGGAAGAAGATGTAAGAGATCTGCCTGTACCAGAAATGGTTTTCAAGGGTGATGATGCGGAGGAACTGAAAGAAATCTCGGTGAACCGGGATGATGTACTGAGTCAAATTGACAAATTAAAGAGTAGTAAATCACCTGGACCGGATGGCATATATCCAAGGGTACTCAAAGAACTCAAGCATGAAATTGCTGGTCTGCTGTTAGTAATATATAACCTGTCATTAAAATTGTCCGTAGTACCTGAAAATTGGAGGGTGGTAAATGTGACGCTGATTTTTAAAAAGGGTTCTAGAGGAGATACGGGAAATTATAGACTGGACTATTTCCTAACAAACTTTAAGCGGACTGCCCACCTTGCTGCTTGGCCAGAAGCATCCTGGACAGCTAATTAGGGAATTTGCTGACCAGGAGCAGCCAAACTGTATTTCAAGGTGTCAACTCTTGGTGGGACAGCCACCTATGCAGAAGTAAAGGCCACCATTCTGGAGAGGGCAGGCTGCACCCAAGAGGCTTACTAGCAGCGTTTCCAGAAGGGAGTTCTGCAAGTCAGAGAAAACCTCCGGGGTTTCTTCTACAGACTCAAGAAAGTAGCCTGGAGATGGCTCCAACCAAAGGGTAAGACAGGCCTGGATATGGCAAGGTCATTCTTTGAAGGGCTACCTTCAGCTATGAAACAGTGGGTGAGGCAGCACCCTAAATTGATGCCGGAGACTGCTCTGGAAGCAGCAGAATCTTTTTATCAAGCACAGTGAACAGAAGCCCTACCAATCACTGGTAGACACCAGTAATATGAAGATCCTCGTGCATAGGGGAATAGTTACCAAACAAGCAAATAAACTATGAACAAACCATGACATTATCCTGTGTGCATGGGGACTGGAAACAATACCCCACAGCTCAAGTCTCCCTCCAAACATCAATTGCTGGAAGCTGGAAGCAGTGGTGATGCCTGTCCTCCCTTACCCAGTTGTTTTGGGTCAAGATTTCCCAAACTTTGAAGCCATCTGGGCCCAGCGAAGATGGCCTGAGGAAGGAGCTGGATTAGCATGACCCAAGCTTGAAGGAGCATCGTCCTTTGCGTCCAGATGCAGCGGTAGACCTGACTCCAGTGGTCTGTCAGAACCTAGATGGGTTATCAGCAGTGGTATAATCACTCATGGGAGGAAGAGAATACCCTGCCAGACCTACCAGTAGGGGTTCTGAATTGGCCCTCAGCTTTGTACAGTGACTTGGAGAAAGCCCACTGTAATATTGTTGAGTTGGAAGATGATTCCAAGCAGGCAGCTAAATATACCCAAAGATTAAGGGAGGATAAGGAGTTCCCCCTAAACCCAACGGGCTGAAGATTAGAAGGCAAGCTGAGAAGTATGTGGAGGAACTCCAAGCTGTCCGTATTGCTGTGGAAATGGAAGAAAGGGAGCTACATGAAACCATTGAGTGGTAAGAGGAGGAAATCAAGTGGTTGGGGCCCAAAATCTGGAAGAGAGTCCCAGGAGAACTATAGTGCAACAGGAAGAGAATACTCAAGCTGCTCTGGGAATTGCAGGAAGCAAAGATGATTTCCTGGTTGGCTGAGGAACAACATAAGGAGTCCAGGGGTGAGGACGAATGATTGCAACATGAGCTGACAGGTACAGTACCTCTGGGGGAGCTATAATACAGTGCTAGAATGGCTTCAAGTGCTGGCTGGCATGAATATAGTATTGCAGCTTCAAGTGCTAGAATGCCAGGGGGAAGTTGCAGTCCTGGACCATACCACCCAAGTTCTGTGAAACCAGCTAGAGAAGGTTCAAACTTAGCTGACCCAGGCAGACGTATCTCAGCAAGAGTAGCTGGAGGGTTTAGCTACCCAGCTGAGGGAGGCTTCCCAGAGGAGGTGTGAGCGAAGCCACAGCAGGGAAATATAAACCCCAGGTGCTGTGGAGGACTTGCAGCCCATCTGCATATCCTCACAACCTTTTCCAGGGTGACTCCCAGGTCCACCCCGATCCACCTAGGGCCTTCACTCCAGGTGCCTAGCGCTTCCACCAGCTGCCTTCCAGGTGCTGTGCAGGACTTGCAGCCCATTTGCTTATCCTCACAACCTTCTCTGGGGTGACTCCCAGGTCCACCCCAATCCACCCAGGGCCTTCGCTCCAGGTGCCTAGCACTTCCACCAGCTGCCTTCCAGGTGTCGTGGAGGACTTGCAGCCCATCTGCATATCCTCATAGCCTTCTCCGGGGTGACTCCCAGGTCCACCTCGAACCACCCAGGGCCTTCGCTCCAGGTGCCCCACCCCAAAACATTTTCTCTATACACTGTATTTTCTATCTGCTATTTCTTATGCTCCAGTACAGTTTCTCTTCTTGGTACTGTCCCTTCCCAATCTCTTTCTCCATCTGAAAAACATTGTATACTGCAGGAACACATTGCCCACCTTCTGCTTTCATCATCTCACTATCCCTTTTGTCTTCTCCTGTCTTCTCAGCTCTCAACATTTCCTTCCTTTCATTCAGCCATCTCTATTTTATCTGAGTGCATCTCGCCTTCGACGCTGTCGATATGCCTCTCTCCTTCTCCTGCTCTCCGCTGGGGATATCAATCCCAATCCTGGTCCTCCACATCAGCTCTCATCCTATTTGTGCAGGTCACATCCTGATGTCTCCAATCTAATTTCTGTTCCTCTCCTATCCCCTTCTTCTCTGCCTTTCTCATGTGTTCTGTGGAATGCCCGCTCTGTCTTCAACAAACTTTCCTACATCCATGACCTCTTTATGTCTTGTACTCTCAACCTGCTTTCCGTAACCGAGACCTGGCTTTGTCCTGAAGACTTTGCTTCAGCTGCAGCCTTGTGTCATGGAGGTTACATTTTCTTCCATACTCCTTGCCTGGTTGGCCGCAGAGATGGTGTCGGGCTACTACTCTCACCCTCTTGTAGATTTCAGCCTGTTCTTCCACCTCAGTCTCACTGCTTCCTTCGAAGTCCACTCCATTCGTCTGGTCACTCCTCTACCTCCCCGAGTAGCAGTCATTTATCAACCCCCCTGATAAGTCCCTTTCTTCCTTTTTCACTTTGACTCCTGGCTTTCCTTCTTTCTTGAATCTTCATCGCCTTCCCTCATTCTTGGGGATTTTAACATTCATGCTAATGACTCTTATGCTTCTCAGTTTCTCACTTTAACATCCTCTTTCAATCTTCAACTGTGCTCCACTACCCCTAACTCACCAGAATGGCCACTGTCTTGACCTTATCTTCTTCTCCAACTGCTTACTGTCCAGTTTCTGTGCCTCAGCCCTTCAACTCTCTGACCATCATCTGATAACTTTCACACTTAAACACCCTCCCCCCAGTCTCGTCCAATCTCCACCAATACATTTTGAAATCTTCAGGCTATTGATTCTTTTTTTTAAATGTTTTTATTAACAAGAGAAACACACTAAGTACATAATATGACCACCATTAAGGTATAAATGTGACAGAAGGTACATAGGCTTGTTGCAACAAAATATAAGCGAACCAATACAGATTAAGTTATACTGTACCCAACAGCAAATAAGTATTCCACTTGTGTGTCTCTCTCTTTTTGTTATTTTAAAGACAGAAAAGAAGAAAGATTCCCCCTTATTTCTCACCCTCCTCCCCTGGCTGATCCCACATCTCATGCTACTGTATCGACCTTTATGAACAACTGCAGCAATCGTTCTTGACAGCTGTGCCAAAGGCTACCACATGGGTGAGCACGCCTTTGGGTAGGATCAAATGTCCCCATCCCCCCTGCTCGCATTTAGCCATCTGTATCATACTAGCATACCCAGTGTCATAAAATGGTTTTTTTTAGCCAACACTAGGGCCTGGAAAATGAATTTGCATTGGTAGTTAGAAAGCCCTTGGGCCACAAGATCCATATCCGATCCCATGAGCAAGACCCCATAGGACCATTCCAGCAAGGTGTTGATGACCTCCTCCAATAGGGCAATAACTCCCCACCAGAAAGTTTGTAGAATAGGGCATTCTAAAAAATGCTTGCGATGTAGGGGCACCATAGTGCATCACTTATCACACTCTGCAGATTCCCAAAGACCCATAGACTTGTCCTTGCTTCTGGTGAGGTAAGCATTATGCAGAATTTTGATTTGAATTTCATGGAGCCCTACATTGGGAGTGATCTTAAATACCAAGAAGAAAAAATGAGAGAGCTCCTGCTCCGTCACCTCCATTCCCAAATGTGCACTCCATTGTGAGAAAAAAGGGAAAGGCCTCCATGCTTTGCCTAAGCAGTACCACTTGGAGAGTCTGTTATGCTTAGCAGGCGTCTGCATGAAAACTGTATCCACAGCAGTAAAAGAAGAAAGATTAAGGAGGCTAGGGCTATTCAGCTTGGAGAAGAGACAGCTGAGGGGAGACATGATAGAGGTATATAAAATAATGAGTGGAGTGGAACAGGTGGATGTGAAGCATCTGTTCACACTTTCCAAAAATACTAGGACTAGGGGGCATGCGATGAAACTACAGTGTAGTAAATTTAAAACAAATCGGAGAAAATTTTTCTTCACCCAACGTATAATTAAACTCTGGAATTCGTTGCCGGAGAAAGTGGTGAAGGTGGTTAGCTTAGCAGAGTTTAAAAAGGGGTCGGACGGTTTCCTAAAGGACAAGTCCATAAACCGCTACTAAATGGACTTGGGAAAAATCCACAATTCCAGGAATAACATGTATAGAATGTTTGTATGTTTGGGAAGCTTGCCAGGTGCCCTTGGCCTGGATCGGCCGCTGTCGTGGACAGGATGCTGGGCTCGATGGACCCTTGGTCTTTTCCCAGTATGGCATTACTTATGTACTTATGATACTTCCTATCAGGACTTTTCAGAGCATGGAGATAATGCTGAAATTGTATATAAGAGAAGAAAAGTTCCTGAGGGAGTTGCCAGTTAGCTTGGCATGTAGAGAAGGAGGGGCACTGGTCCCCGCCCTCAGCAGTCAATTGCCCCACATATTGGCACCCATTCTGATTCCACAATGTAAAAGGAGACCTACCCTGTCCTGCGGGGAATCCCAAATTATTCTGTAGTTCCAAAAAAGGAGACGGACCAGTCGCTCCACCTAACTGGGTAGGTCACCAGTCCCGGCCACCTTAAGCGGTTGCAAAAGGATTGACTATTTGATCTGAGACCCCTGGGAGTGAATTGCATTAAATACTAAGAGGGGGGAGGCAGCAACCTCCCATACATATGGGGGGGGGGGGGGGGGCAAATGTAAAGTTCCCAGAGTGAAGCTTGTGAATCCAGCGGAGAACCGCCACAATGTTGTATAGTCTAAGGTCGAGCAAGTTAACTCCCCCTTCACCTCTATCTCGAATAAGTTTGTTGTACCCGATTCTCACCCGACATGCTCCCTAAATAAAAGAGGAAATCACCCCTTTATATGATTGTTCATCTTTGTGAGTAACCAAGAATGGCATCATCTGGAGAGCGTAAAGCACCTTGGGGAGAAGGACCATTTTAAATAGGGCCACTTGGCTCAGAAATAGGAAAATCTTTCATAGTAACATAGTAACATAGTAGATGACGGCAGAAAAAGACCTGCACGGTCCATCCAGTCTGCCCAACAAGATAATGTATACCCTACTTTGATTTGTACCTGTGCTCTTCAGGGCACAGACCGTATAAGTCTGCCCCGCACTATCCCCGCCTCCCAACCACCAGCCCCTCCTCCCAACCACCGGCTCTGGCACAGACCGTATAAGTCTGCCCAGCACTATCCTCACCTCCCAACCACCAGCCCTGTCTCCCAACCACCGGCTCTGGCACAGACCGTACAAGTCTGTCCAGCACTATCCCCGCCTCCCAACCACCAGTCCCGCTGCCCACCACCGGCTCTGGCACAGACCGTATAAGTCTGCCCAGCACTATCCCCGCCTCCCAACCACCAGCCCCGCCTCCCGATCTTGACTAAGCTCCTGAGGATCCATTCCTTCGACACAGGATTCCTTTGGGAAGCTTGCCAGGTGCCCTTGGCCTGGATTGGCCGCTGTCGTGGACAGGATGCTGGGCTCGATGGACCCTTGGTCTTTTCCCAGTGTGGCATTACTTATGTACTTATGCACTTATGCTTATCCCACGCATGTTTGAATTCCGTAACCGTTTTCATTTCCACCACCTCCCGCGGGAGGGCATTCCAAGCATCCACTACTCTCTCCGTGAAAAAATACTTCCTGACATTTTTCTTGAGTCTGCCCCCCTTAAATTTCATTTCATGTCCTCTCGTTCTACCACCTTCCCATCTCCGGAAAATGTTTGTTTGCGGATTAATACCTTTCAAATATTTGAACGTCTGTATCATATCACCCCTGTTTCTCCTTTCCTCCAGAGTATACATATGTTTAGTTGAGCAAGTCTCTCCTCATACGTCTTGTAATACAAATCCCATACCATTCTCGTAGCTTTTCTTTGCACTGCTTCAATTCTTTTTACATCCTTTAACAAGATTCGGCCTCCAAAACTGAACACAATACTCCAGGTGGGGCCTCACCAACGACTTATACAGGGGCATCAACACCCCCTTTCTTCTGCTGGTCACACCTCTCTCTATACAGCCTAACAACCTTCTAGCTACGGCCACCGCCTTGTCACACTGTTTTGTCGCCTTCAAATCCTCAGATACTATCACCCCAAGATCCCTCTCTCCACCCGTACCTATCAGACTCTCCCCGCCTAACACATACGTCTCCCGTGGATTTCTATTCCCTAAGTGCATCACTTTGCATTTCTTCGCATTGAATTTTAATTGCCAAA
Organism: Microcaecilia unicolor; assembly: GCF_901765095.1. Lineage (NCBI taxonomy): Eukaryota > Metazoa > Chordata > Amphibia > Gymnophiona > Siphonopidae > Microcaecilia > Microcaecilia unicolor. Next base: position 325,595,967 of record NC_044032.1, on the reverse strand, counting down.
CCTTAGACCATTCTTCTAGCTTCCTCACATCCTTTTTCATGTTTTCCACTCCCTCCGGGGTGTCCACTCTGTTACAGATCTTAGTATCATCCGCAAATAGGCAAACTTTACCTTCTAACCCTTCGGCAATGCCACTCACAAATATATTGAACAGAATCAGCCCCAGCACCGATCCCTGAGGCACTCCACTACTCACCTTTCCTTCCTCCGAGCGAATTCCATTCACCACCACCCTCTGACGTCTGTCTGTCAACCAGTTCCTAATCCAGTTCACCACTTCAGGTCCTATCTTCAGCCCCTCCAGTTTATTTAAGAGCCTCCTGTGGGGAACCGTGTCAAAAGCTTTGCTGAAATCTAAGTAGATTACGTCCATAGCTCGTCCCTGATTCAATTCTCCTGTCACCCAATCAAAGAACTCAATAGATTTGTTTGGCATGATTTCCCTTTGGTAAAACCATGTTGTCTCGGGTCTTGCAACTTATTGGCTTCCAGAAAATTCACTATCCTTTCCTTCAGCATCGCTTCCATTACTTTTCCAATAACCGAAGTGAGGCTTACCGGCCTGTAGTTTCCAGCTTCTTCCCTATCACCACTTTTGTGAAGAGGGACCACCTCCACCGTTCTCCAATCCCTCGGAACCTTTCCCGTCTGCAAGGATATATTAAACAAATCTTTAAGAGGACCCGCCAAAACCTCTCTGAGCTCCCTCAATATCCTGGGGTGGATCCCGTCCGGTCCCATGGCTTTGTCCACCTTTAGATTTTCAAGTTGTTGATACACACTTTCTTCTGTGAACGGTGCTCTATCCACTTCATTCTCAATTGTATTAATTCCAGTCCATCGCGGTCCTTCTCCAGGATTTTCCTCAAGCTGTTCCAATCGATAACAAAGAGCACAAACTGCTTCTAACTTCTTGCATACCTTTTTCTTGTACATAAGAGTAACTTCTAATTGTAGGTATACTCCTAGGTATTTCATAGGGCCCGGAGTCCAGGCCAGAGGAAAATCAGGCAGGCACGTGCACACACAACTGGTTGAGAGCGCCGTGAGAACCACGGCAAAACAGAAAGTTTTGCTGACACAGGCATAAGAAGTTTTGCCAGCACAGACAATCACAATCTATGTTGTATGCTCATTCTACAAAAACAAAGCACCAAAATGTAAGTACTTAACTTACTCTATACATGTTGCACAAGAGGTTGCATAAAATAAAAAAAGTAAAAAAAAAAAATATATATATATATGGGCACTAATGGTCACTGACATCAGCTAGAATTTTCTCACAGCGCCAAAGACCAATACCATAACTAACGCCACAATGAACACCGCCAAACTACTCCTAATAATCTACTCCCTATCCCTAATTCATCACACATTAACCACCCCCTCACAGACACCAACCAATCACCCACAATACACAAACCCTGCAGACCACCCAGATATAATACACCTCACCAAAAGAACAACAACCAAATCAACGGAAGATCTACCACACATGGACAAAATCAACACAAACCCAGACTCCAAGAGAATAGACAACTAATAAAAATTAACACAACTTTGAACCTAGCTGACCCCTACCAAACAATTCAGGTGGGATACGTAAACACCAGATCAGTAGTCAACAAAACAACAACAATAACAGACTGGATTACGACAGATAACCTCGGCCTTCTATTCATTAGCGAAACCTGGATACACAATCTTAAGGATCCCATAATCCTAGATCTATGCCCCCCCCCTAGATTACAAAATCACCCACTGGACAAGGAAAGAAAAAAAGAGGAGGAGGCACAGCGCTAATCCACAGATCCAACTTCACCATAACAACAATAGCTGAATCCATTACCCCCCCCCCCCCCCCAACTTGAAATCGCCTCAGTCAGAATCAACCACTCTAACTTGCTCGATCACCTAAATGCTGTCCTGTTTTATAGGCCACCAGGTAATTGGCATGAATGCCAACTACACTTCATGGATTTCACATCAAATGTATGTGTATCTAACTCCAACCTAGGGGACATAAACCTACACCTAGAAGACCCAAACTCAACTAATGCAAGTGAATGCAAGGATTTCCTCCAACTATGGGACCTCAGTTGGCCAAACATGCAAATAACCCATGTCAAAGGACATACACTTGACCTCATCACATAAAAACTGTCCTCAGACCTAAGCCTCATAGGAACAGAAATAAAATCGAGAAATACCATGGTCAGACCACTACAAATTAAACCTATCCCTACAATGGCGAAAAAAAGCCCCACACCATAATCAAGAACGCTCAACATATACCACGAGAGGCCAAATAGACCCTGTAATATTTTGGCAACAAATCTACAAGAACGAATGGACAGCACAAACAGATTCGAAACACTATCTCCTAGAATGGCACAATAGATGCAGAAACATATTAGACAACATAGCACCACTACAAACTAGAACCTCACGAAGACAAAACTCAATACCATGAAGAACTGAAATAACTAAAAACACAACTTAGGAGGCTTGAATGGGCATGGATCAAAAAGAAAGACGAACTCACACTCAATGCATGGAAACAAACGCAAAGAGAATACAAATATGCAATTAGACAAACCAAAAGATCATACTACAAAACTAAAATAGGGCCAGACTACAAAGACACGAATAAATTCTTCCAACTCGTGAATAAATTACTAGATACCACACTGATTACTACAACCAACACGACACCCCATCAGCAGACAACCTTGCTAAATACTTCAACGAGAAACTTGTAAAGTTACGACTTACGTTACCACTCAGTTCCACCGATTACGAAAAATTCATTGACATAAGTATATAAGTACATAAGTACATAAGTAATGCCATACTGGGAAAAGACCAAGGGTCCATCGAGCCCAGCATCCTGTCCATGACAGCGGCTTATCCAGGCCAAGGGCACCTGGCAAGCTTCCCAAACGTACAAACATTCTATACATGTTATTCCTGGAATTGTGGAATCTTTCTTCATAGGGAAGTCGTTTCATCCCCGCTATCATTTTAGTCGCCCTTCGCTGCACCTTTTGCAATTCTACTATATCTTTCTTGAGATGCGGCGACCAGAATTGAACACAATACTCAAGGTGCGGTCGCACCATGGAGCGATACAACGGCATTATAACATCCTCACACCTGTTTTCCATACCTTTCCTAATAATACCCAACATTCTATTCGCTTTCCGAGCCGCAGCAGCACACTGTAGCAGAAGGTTTCAGTGTATTATCGACGACGATACCCAGATCCCTTTCTTGGTCCGTAACTCCTAACGTGGAACCTTGCATGACGTAGCTATAATTCGGGTTCTTTTTTCCCACATGCATCACCTTGCACTTGCTCACATTAAACGTCATCTGCCATTTAGCCGCCCAGTCTCCCAGTCTCGTAAGGTCCTCTTGTAATTTTTCACAATCCTGTCACGATTTAACAACTTTGAATAACTTAGTGTCATCAGCAAATTTAATTACCTCGCTAGTTACTCCCATCTCTAAATCATTTATAAATATATTAAAAAGCAGCGGTCCTAGCACAGACCCCTGAGGAACCCCACTAACTACCCTTCTCCATTGTGAATACTGCCCATTTAACCCCACTCTCTGTTTCCTATCCTTCAACCAGTTTTTAATCTACAATAGGACATTTCCTCCTATCCCATGCCCCTCCAATTTCCTCTGTAGCGTTTCATGAGATACCTTGTCAAACGCCTTTTGAAAATCCAGATACACAATATCAACCGGTTCCCCTTTGTCCACATGTTTGTTTACTCTTTCAAAGAATTAAAGTAAATTGGTCAGGCAAGATTTCCCCACACAAAAGCCGTGCTGACTTGGTCTCAGTAATCCATGTCCTCGGATGTGCTCTGTAATTTTGTTTTTAAAAATAGCCTCTACCATTTTCCCCGGCACTGACGTCAGACTCACCGGTCTATAATTTCCTGGATTTCCCCTGGAGCCTTTTTAAAAAATTGGCGTTACATTGGCCACCCTCCAATCTTCCGGTACCACACTCGATTTTAAGGATAAATTGCATATCACTAGCAGTAGCTCCGCAAGCTCATTTTTCAGTTCTATCAGTACTCTAGGATGAATACCATCCAGACCAGGAGATTTGCTACTCTTCAGTTTGCTGAACTGCCCCATTACGTCCTCCAGGTTTACCGTGAAGTCAGTAAGTTTCTCCGACTCGTCCGCTTGATATACCATTTTCGACACCGGTATCCCACCCAAATCTTCCTCGGTGAAGACCGAAGCAAAGAATTCATTCAATCTCTCCGCTACGTCTTTGTCTTCCTTGATCGCCCCTTTTACCCCTCGGTCATCCAGCGGCCGAACCGATTCTTTTGCCGGCTTCCTGCTTTTAATATACCGAATAAAATTTTTACTATGTTTTTTTGCCTCTAATGCTATCTTTTTTTCGTAATCCTTCTTGGCCTTCTTTATCTGCCCCTTGCATTTGCTTTGACACTCCTTATGCTGCTGCTTGTTATTTTCAGACGGTTCCTTCTTCCATTTTCTGAAGGCGTTTCTTTTAGCCCTAATAGCTTCCTTCGCCTCATTTTTCAACCACGCTGGCTGTCTTTTGGACTTCCGTCTTTCTTTTCTAATTCGCGGAATATGTATGGCCTGGGCCTCCAGGATGGTATTTTTGAACAGCGTCCACGCCTGTTGTACAGTTTTTACTCTCTCAGTTGCCCCCCTAAGTTTTTTTTTTACCGTTCTTCTCATTTTATCATAGTCTCCTTTTTTAAAGTTAAACGCTAACGTATTTGACTTTCTGTGTACAGTTACTTCAAGGTCGATATCAAAACTGATCATATTATGATCACTGTTATCAAGCGGCCCCAGTACCATAACGTCCCTCACCAGATCATGCGCTCCACTAAGGACCAAGTCTACAATTTTTCCTTCTCTCGTCGGCTCCTGCACCAGCTGCTCCATAAAGCTGTCCTTGATTTCATCAAGGAATTGTACCTCTTTAGCGTGTCCCGATGTTACATTTACCCAGTCTATATTTGGATAATTGAAGTCACCCATTATTATCACATTGCCCATTTTGTTCGCGTCTCTGATTTCTTTTATCATTTCTGCGTCTACCTGCTCATCCTGGCAAGGCGGACGGTAGTACACTCCTATCACCGTTTTTTCCCCTTTTATACATGGAATTTCAACCCACAATGATTTAAAGGTGTGATTTGTGTCCTGCTGAATTTGTAATCTATCTGAGTCAAGGCTCTCGTTAATATACAATGCTACCCCTCCACCAGTCCGGTCCACCCTATCACTACGATATACTTTGTACCCCGGTATGACAGTGTCCCACTGGTTATCCTCCTTCCACCAGGTCTCAGTAATGCCTATTATATCCAATTTTTCATTTAGTGCAATATATTCCAACTCTCCCATCTTATTTCTTAGACTCCTAGCATTTGCATATAGACATTTCAGAGTATGTTTGTTGTTCCTGTTTGCATGATGCTTAGTACCTGACACTATTGATTTGACATCTTTTGTCTGATCTTTAGTTGTATTTAAGGGCACCTGGCCTACCACGGTCTGTTGTGCAACCTCACTATCCAGAAACCCTATCTTCCCTGTTAGTGAGGTATCTTTGCAAGATACTTTTTCCCGAACCATGTGCTTTTGAGTGACTGTTGGCCTTCCCCCCATTTCTATTTTAAAAGCTGCTCTATCTCCTTTTTAAATGCCGACGCCAGCAGCCTGGTCCCACTCTGGTTAAGGTGGAGCCCATCCTTTCAGAATAGGCTCCCCCTTCCCCAGAATGTTGCCCAGTTCCTAAGAAATCTAAAACCCTCCTCCCTGCACCATCGTCTCATCCACGCATTGAGACTCCGGAGCTCTCCCTGTCTCTTGGGCCCTGCGCGTGGAACAGGTAGCATTTCAGAAAATGCTACCCTAGAGGATCTGGATTTGATCTTTCTACCTAAGAGCCTAAATTTGGCTTCCAGAACCTCTCTCCCACATTTTCCTATGTCATTGGTACCCACATGTACCAAGACAGCGGACTCCTCCCCAGCACTATCTAGAATCCTATCTAGGTGATGCGTGAGGTCCGCCACCTTCACACCAGGCAGGCAAGTCACCAGGTGATCCTCACGTCCACCAGCCACCCAGCTATCTATATGCCTAATGATCGAATCACCAACTACAACAGCTGTCCTAACCTTTCCCTCCCAGTCAGCACTTGGAGACATATCCTCGGTGCGAGAGGATAGTACATCCCCTGGTGGGCAAGTCCTGGCTACAGGAGTACTTCCTACTTCACCAGGGTGATGCTCTCCCTCTAGGAAACCTCCCTCCTCCAAGGTAGCACAAGGGCTACTAGACTGGAGGTGGGACTTCTCTACAACATCCCTGTAGGTCTCCTCTGTGTACCTCTCTGTCTCCCTCAGCTCCACCAAGTCTGCTACTCTAGCCTCAAGAGAATGGACACGTTCTCTAAGAGCTAGGAGCTCTTTGCATCGGGCGCAAACATATGACATCTCACCAACTGGGAGATAATCATACATGTGACACTCAATGCAAAAGACTGGATAGCACCCCTCTCGCTGCTGGACTGCTGTAGACCGAACCTGGACAAACTTCGCCATACTCACTGACGCGACCATCACCCAAGCGATCAACAGGTTCACCAAGTCCCACTGCAAACTGGACATTTGCCCCAATAACCTAACTAAATCTGCCCCTCAACGATTCATAACAGACCTCACAACACACCTGAATTATATGTTACAAGATGGACTTTTCCCAAAGGATAAAGGAAACATACTACTTACCCCAATACCTAAAGATTCAAAGAAAAAAACAAGCGACATAACCAATTACCGCCTGGTAGCATCTATCCCTTTGGCTACCAAACTAATGGAAAGCATGCTAACCAAGCAGCTAACCGACTACTTATACAAATTTTCAATTCTACACGAATCTCAATCCGGATTTTGATCCAACCACAGCACCGAAACAGTACTAATCACTCTGCTAACCAAATTTAAACAAGCAGTTGCAACTGGCAATAGTGTACTTCTCTTACAATTTGACATGTCCAGCGCGTTCGACATGGTCAGCCATAAAATATTATTAAACATCCTAGAATACTTTGGGATTGGAGGAAAGGTTCTTAACTGGTTCAAAGGCTTCCTAACCGCAAGAACATACCAAGTGATATCCAATTCGAAGACATCAGCTCCATGGAAACCAGAATGCGGAGTACCCCAAGGATCACCGCTGACACCAACCCTTTTCAACCTAATGAGACCTCTGGCCAAATCGTTATCCAACCAAGGCCTCAATCTGTACACTTACACAGATGACGTCATGATCTACATCCCGTTTAAACATGAGCTAAAAGAAATCTCTAATGAAATCAATCACAGCCTCCAAATCATGAACTCATGGGCGGATGCATTTCAATTAAAACTTAATGCAGAAAAAACACAATGTCTTATTCTGTCATCACAACACAATACAAGCAAACCCACCACTATAAACACCCCAAACTATACCCTCCCTGTTTCAGATACCCTGAAAATACTTGGAGTCACAATCGACCGAAATCTCACACTAGAAAGCGATGCAAAAAACACAACAAAGAAAATGTTCCAATCAATATGGAAACTCAAAAGAGTAAAACCTTTCTTCCCAAGGGAAATATTTCACAGTCTAGTTCAATCAATGGTGCTAAGTCACCTAGATTACTGTTATGCACTCTATGCCAGATGTAAAGAACAAATCGTCAAGAAGCTCCAAACAGCCCAAAATACAGCAGCCAGACTCATATTTGGAAAAACAAAATACGAAAGTGCCAAACCCCTAAGAGAAAAACTACACTGGCTCCCACTTAAAGAACGAATTACGTTCAAAATCTGCACACTGATTCACAAAATCATTTACGGAGAGGCCCCGGTCTACATGTCAGACCTCACAGACTTACCACCCAGGAGCACTAAAAGATCAGCTCGCACATTCCTGAACCTCCACTACCCCAGCTGCAAAGGACTAAAATACAAATTAACGTACGCATCCATCGTCTCCTACATGAGCACGCAGCTATGGAATGCATTACCACTCGCCGTGAAAAAAATACCTGACCTAATTAACTTTCGGAGATCACTGAAGACCAGCTTGTTCAACAAGGCATACCACAATGATTCATCCTAATTACCACACGACACTCAAGCCTGAACTGGATAAAACCTATCTCTCCATACTTAAACACAAAGGTCCATTCACCACGAATGAACTTTAACGCAATACCACCCTATCTCTTATTCCGAATATTAACTCCTTATACTTGTTTGCTTAATCTACTATGTCATTCAAGTTCCTTAATGTAATAATAATTTTATCTTCACTCCGGAAATGGCGATCGCCATGATGGAACAATGTAAGCCACATTGAGCCTGCAAATAGGTAGGAAAATGCAGGATACAAATGCAATAAATAAATAGCTTCCGATTTCTCGAAGTTAATCTTAAGTCCAGAAAAGGTTCTGAATTTCTGGATAAGGTCTACTAATAGGGGGATCCCTCGAAACTCCTGGTCCAAAATAGCAAACTGCGGCAGCACCCAAAAAAGATGGTCCCATAATATTTTGTCAAATGCTTTTTCCACATCTAAACTGGCAATAATGGCATCCCTGGGGAGACCCCCACCCCCACCCCGCCTGTAAGGTGCTTAAGGTGCATAGGATATTTATAGAGGTGTACCTTCCTGGCACAAAGCATGTTTGGTCCCTGTGAACCAGAGAAGGTGGTCTTACAGGCCATGGACTGTGTTTGGGACTTGTCAGCCACAAGCTGTTATCAAGACTTTTTCCTCTGAACTCAGGAGACTTTACCTTATGTTCCTGACCCTGTGAGGTAACACAGGCCTCATGTTTGTTTGTTTTATAAAACATCTTTATTAGCAAACAGCAAGATCACAAAACATGAATAAAACACAATCACTTTTCTCCCCATTATCCTCAAATTCCCCCCACCTACACATCCCCAGCCCAAATCCCTCAGATGATAGAATCCCCCAGACTTGGTTGTGTCTGATCGAAGCATAAAGGAACAGATCCCATGATGGATTTTGAATGTTGACTGTTTGTTGAACCTAACTGCGAACTCAATGTTATACACTCATCTAATACTCCCAGAAACTTCTTCCATTGACCAGGCTTTTCCCAACCTACCCAAGGATGCTCAAGGATCATGGTGGCATAAACCAGATTGAGTCATTGTATGACATTGGGGACATCATTGCTCAACTATTGTAACAACACAGTGTGGCGTGCCAGCAGAAACAAACAGAACAACAAAACTCACTTTGTCTTGTTCAGCTTAGCCACACAATCTGAGTAGTCATCAAATGAAAATATTTACTTGTGGAGAGGCAAATGAAACTTGAAAATGCGTTCTACTCTCACAGAAACTGACCTCCAGAGCTGCTAAAGTACCAGACAAGATCAAAACATTTGTCCAAGTGAGGCCTTTTTGGTGATGATACTTCAAACAATGGCTATTTTGAGCAATTCCCATATAAAAGGCTCGTCGTGGTGAAATATAAGTTCGACATAAGAATTTATAATGCTGCTTCTGGTGAATGCAGATGGTAGCCTAGCTAAAGGTTTACAGATCAGTTTTTGCAACAATTCTGCAGCAAGCTCAATACCCAAGTCTCGAGCCCCAGGCCTCTGCATGCCTGTGAAAATTCAGTGGTGGAAGATCAGCTTGAAGAACCTTGTAATAAATAGAGACAGCAATGCCTCTGCCAACTGCTCGTTCGCCTCATCTGCCAATTGCATAACCAGCAATGAAGAAATATAATGGCTTATTTGTAGATAGGAAAAATAATCTGCAGGTGTGAGGTGGTAACGAGTACAAAGCTGAGGAAAGGGATGAACCTTTCCTTCATCGTTGACTCAATGATGTAACAAGGAAAGGCTTTAGGTTTAAGTTAATAAATTACTTACCTTAATTTTGCAACCTTGTCAGGCTGTGCTATTTAAAGTCACTATAGTAAACTTGGGTTCAGAATAATTTATCTTTTTATATATATATATATATATATATATATATATATATATATACACTTTAAAAAAATGCTAAAGTGTTTTAAATTGTTTTAAATGTGCTCAGACCATACCGTTTACACCCATTATATCCCCAAGAGGAATATGTGGTGGTGTCACAATGGAACCATCATTGCACATGTGATGTTGCACCTCCTAATATTTGTGTATGTACATACAGCTGCGCCCAAGTAGATCTTACTCACCGATGTATGCGTATATCTATAATACATATGTATAAGTCATGAACTACTCACATTAAATATTGTTAGACTTGAGCTCAAACCTCCGCCCATAAAATGTGGTACATTCCATATTACCTTCTGATACATGGATAATAAAACATACAGTTCAACGTTTGTTTAAACCTAAAGGAGGAATATGTTAATTCATGACACCCTGATCTCTCTTCCCCCACATATCTTACACAAACCAACCCACAATGCGATATACACATATATTCACATAATTATTTCACTTCCCTTGGGGTATATTGTGCTCGTGCTTGTGCTTCATTAAAATCACATATCATTCATCCATTCCAATCTTGCCATCAAAATAACTGCTATGGTGCTATTTAAAGGCCTACCCTCTGTCAGGCTTTCAAGGAAGAAACTAGGTTTGTAAGCCCTTGGGCCACTGCCGTGGAGCAGCAGTGGCAGGCAGAACCACCCCACACCAGTGACAAGGCAGAACTCTGACAGAACCAGCTAGACTTCACCTGCGCTTGACCGCCCTTCCCCAGGAGTTGAGCCCCTGGGTGCAGGCGGCCGGCAGGACTTACCGGACAGGGCAGGCACTGGATACCAACTAGGCTGAACAGAGACTGGTCAGAGGGGAAAGGAATATACATAGGCAGCAAGGCAGGAAACTGGGCTAGGACTCACAGACAGACAATACTACACAAAGCAGGAAATGGACAAGCTAAAGGACAGGAACTAAATGCTGCCACGCAGCTGCTGAAACAGAGTAAAAAAAACTGACAGACAAGAGACAGAACTGAAAGCTGCAGAGCAGCCACTAAAACAGGGTACAAATACTGACAGACAAGAGACAGGACTGAAAGCTGCAGAGCAGCCACTAAACAAGAGACACAGACAAACAGAAACTAGACAAGGAATACAGACCAGAAACAAGACTAGGGAAGTAAGCAAATAAACCTAAGCTAAACTACACAGAGATAACTAGAAACAGACAAGGAACTAAACAAGAAACCAGACTAGTCAGAAGTGCAACAAAGCACCAACAAACCAGGGACCTTAGACGATGCAAAGGCAAACTCAGAAGGTTCCAGGTGGTAATAAACCCATCAGCAGCTGAAACTCAGCTACAGGAATCATGAGGCAGCTACGGGTGAGGTTAGCTGCCAAACTTCAAACTAAGTCTGGAGGGCTGGAATATCTGGACCGGACCAGAAAGAAAGCCTGGAAAGTCTATGGCAGCCATCGGTTCTGGCCACCAGAGGGCAAGAGGAACACAAACCAAGACACAGGCAGAAAGCATACTGAAGCACAGAGAGGCTTAACACACACAGGTGCAGTATAGTGGAGTAATCAGAGCCATGCTGGAAGCAGCCAGCACACAGAGACAGAGTCAGAACTAACTCAGGAAGAACAGACAGAATGCAGCTCAGAAACTGACCGCCAGAAATAAGGTGAGTCTGAGAGGGGTCATGACCACAATCCTGACAGTACCTCCCCCTCTTGCTTCTTTAATACAATCAACTGGTATTTCTTTCTATTTTTACGTTGATGACATCCTTTTACTTTATCCCACAAGCTGCACCAATCCTACTCTAGGCCCACTGCAAAACTGTCTGGATTTGGTCTCTCGATGACTATTAGATCATAAATTAGTTCTCTACAAACAAAAGACTGTGGCCTGTTCATTCTCTGGTGGTTTGACTGTTCCTACTTCTCTCTGTCTCTTTGGCACACTCATCTCACCAGTTGATTCTTTTTGTTATTTAGGAGTCATCCTAGGCTCTCATGTATCGTACCTATCCAAAACTAGTTTTTTCATGCTTCAACAATTACACACTATACGGCGTTATTTTGACCAGAATACCTTCCACTCCTTGGTCTTGTCCCTCCTAGTTTCAAGACTAGATTATTGCAATATCATTTACCTTGGTTGTTCTCGTACAAACATTAAAAAGCTCCAGTCAATTCAGAATATAGCTGTTAAATTGATTTGTTATTCTAAAAAAATATGATCATGTTACCCCCCCACCTCTTGCAAAAATTTCATAGGTTGCCTATCGAATAGCAAATTTTATTCAGACTTCTCACCAGTGGCGTAGCCAAGGTTGGGCCCGGGTGGGCCCAGGCCCACCCACCTTGGGCTCAGGCCCACCCAGTAGTAGCACACCTATGAAGTGTCTGGCAGGGATCCCCAGGCCTCACCAGTCGAAAATTCCCAACAACTGTCCTTCCTGCATACCAGCCTTCCCTCTAATGTATTCCCGCCTATGCAGAAACAGGAAGTTGCATCAGAGGGAAGGCTGTGGGGCCAACATATAAGCAGTGTGTATTAGTTGCTGCTTGCTACCAGTGAAAATCTGCTATTTAAAAGGTATGGGGAGAGGGGGATGTTTGAGAGGCCATATGGCATGCAGGCGAGAGAGGGAAAGACCAAATCACTTGTGAGACAGGGCGGAGTTCTTCTGCCCACCCATCTTGGGCCCAGGCCCACCCAAAATTGGGTGTCTGGCTACGCCCCTGCTTCTCACACTGACTTTGAGGGCCTTTAGAGCTGGAACTCCTGACTATCTGGTATCTCTGACCATTCCATAGTCTCCAGTATGTTTACTTTGCTCCATCAATTATTTTTGCCTAGTACTTCCAGGCCCTAAATCTTCCCAGTTTGAATTTACCCGCCGCCATGGTTTCTTCTTTTCCATATCTTTCTTTTGGAATTCTCTCCCTCTGACTGTTAGGGCTGAATCAGCTTTTAAAATTGTATTGAAAACTTGGTTATTACCAACAAGCCTATAACACAAACTTCTGAGGGGGGTTGTTGCAGGGCTCACTGGGCTTTTACCTTCTATCTTCCCTTTCCTCGGTTATGTCCTTCCCACTCTTGCTGTCTTTAGTTTGTATGTTTGATCCTTGTTTGTATGGTATGAATGAGGTACATCTTTCCTGTCTAATGATGGGAGTTCCATTCATACTTTTGTTTCGTTTTGTTTCATTTTATATATACCGCTGAGGTCTGCCAGTTTGGTCAAGTGGTTTATTAAATTCTAATAAATAAACAAAATAAAATGCAGGGGAACAGCCTTTATTGCACAATTCTTAATACAATGTTTATGGATCTAAATTACAGAAAGTTGACTGCAAATTATTAAATACAACTCCAAGTAGCAGGGTAGCAAATGATCTATCCAAGAAAGCAGGACAGAATCATATACATCCTTCAACCTTGCCATCCAGGCTCCTGCTGCTCTGGATTTAGAGGTGTTGGGCAGGTGGAAGAAGGAGGCTGATGCAGGGAGATGGATCTAATGCTGAAGTGGGCCAGATGCTAAAAGAAATGGGTGGGGGGAAGGGGGCTAAAGGCTGACATCAGGGCTTGGGATGAGAGAAGGAGATATATGAAAAGGGGTGGCAATAGGAGAGTGGGGCTAGGGGCTAATTCTGGGACTGGAAGAAGGCGTCTGGGGGGGTTGACATAGATACTAGGGCTAAGAAAAGAGAAATGGGAGCTGAGATAAAAGGTAGGGATGGCAGAAGGGGGCTCATGTTGCTAGATGGTGGGGGTGACAGAAGGAGGCGATGCTGGAGACAGATAAGGTATATATGGCAGAGGGGGCAGGTGGTGGAGAGGGGGGGAATGGCTGAAAAATTACCTAGTATAATAGATACCATTGAACCAGCCTTGAGTATTGATACTTAAAGACTAAAGTATCACCTCCATTAGAATCAGCATTTATTTTATAATATATATTAACCATTACACCAGACAAAAGTGAGGTGAAGGAAGCTATTATTTATTTATTTATTGCATTTGTATCCCACATTTTCCCACCTATTTGCAGGCTCAATGTGGCTTACAGAGTATTGTTATGACAGAGTCATTCCATGATATCAGATACAGTTATTAATGTACAAAGATTAAGTAAGGGAAGAGAGAAGGAAGGTGTTAGGCAGGATATAAGGTATAAAAGGTGAACTTTAATAACTGGGTGGATTGGTGAGGTAGTTTTGTAAGGCTATGAGTTCTCTCTGTAGGCTTTGTTGAAGAGATGTGTCTTCAAAGATTTGCGGAAGTTAGTTATTTTGTCAATAGCTTTCAGGGCTGTAGGTAGTGCATTCCACAGCTGTGTGCTCATGTAAGAGAAGGTGGTGGCGTGTATCAGCTTGTATTTTAGTCCTTTACAGTTGGGGAAGTGTAGATTGAGAAATTTGCAGGATGATCTTATGGCGTTTCTGGGAGTCAAGTCCACGAGGTTTAGCATGTAGATTGGGGCGTCTGCGTGAATGATTTTGTGTACAATTGTGCAAATCTTGAACGCAGTGCGTTCCTTGAGTGGGAGCCAGTGAAGTTTCTCTCTTAGGGGTTTTGCACTTTCATATTTAGTTTTTCCAAATATAAGTCTGGCGGTGGTATTCTGGGCTGTTTGGAGTTTTTTGATAGTCTGTTCTTTGCAGCCAGCGTACAGTGCGTTGCAGTAGTCCAGATGACTTTTTACCATTAACTGTACCAGGGTACGGAAGATATATCTCGGGAAGGAAGGTTTTACTCTTTTGAGTTTCCACATGGAGTGGAACATCTTTTTCATTTTGTTCTTCACGTGAGCATCGAGTGTGAGGTTTCAGTCAATGGTAACTCCAAGAATTTTCAGATTTTGTGCGACGGGTAGAGAACAGTATGGTGTGATTATGGTGGAGTAGTTGTTTTTGTTGTGTTGTGAGGTCAGTACAAGACATTGGGTTTTTTCAGCGTTGAGTTTTAGCTGGAATTCATCCGCCCAGGAGTGCATGATTTGGAGGCTGTGGTTGATCTCGTTGGTGATTTTGTTTAAATCATGTTTGAGCTAAAGAAAATCCTTCAGAAAATGGAAGAAGGAACTGACTACAAATAATAAAAAACAGCTTAAGGAATGTCAAGTCAAATGTAAAGCGCTGATAAGGAAGGCCGCAAAAGAATCGGTTGGACTGTTAGATGACCGAGGAGTAAAAGGGGCAATCAGTGAAGACAAAGCTGTAGCGGAGCAATTAAATGAATTCTTTGCTTCAGTCTTTACCGAGGAAGATTTGGGTGGGATACCGGTGCCGGAAATGGTATTCGAAGCTGATGAGTTGGAGAAAGTTAATGAATTCTGTAAAGCTGGAGGATGTAATGGGGCAGTTCTACAAACTGAAGAGTAGCAAATCTCCTGGACCGGATGGTATTCATCCCAGAGTACTGATAGAACTGAAAAATGAGCTTGCGGAGCTATTGTTAGTAATATGTAATTTATCCTTAAAATCGAGCATGGTACCGGAAAATTGGAGTGTGGCCAATGTAACACCGATTTTTAAAAAAGGTTCCAGAGGAGATCCAGGAAATTATAGACCGGTGAGTCTGACGTCAGTGCAAAATGGTAGAGACTATTATTAAGAACAAAATGACAGAGCATATTCAAAAGCATGGATTAATCAGACAAAACTGCTTATTTTCGAACGAGAAGGCCGGCCATCTTCTGACACAAATCGGGATTTTGGCCAGCTTCAACTGCTTTCCGTCACAGGGCCAGCCAAAGTTAAAGGGGGCTTTTCGGCAAGGTATGGAAGGCGGGACGGGGGTGTGGTTACGAAATGGCCGGCTTTGGTCGATAATGGAAAAAAGAAGACTGGCTCTGACGAGCACTTGGCCGGCTTCACTTGGTACATTTATTTTTAGGACCAAGCCTCCAAAAAGTGCCCCAAATGACCAGATGACCACCGGAGAGAATCGGGGATGACCTCCTCTTACTCCCCCAGTGATCACCAACCCCCTCCCACCCAAAAAATAAAATTTAAATTCATTTTTTTGCCAGCCTCTATGCCAGCCTGAAATGTCATACCCAGCTCCATGACAGCAGTATGCAGGTCCCTGGAGCAGTTTCTAGTGGGTGCAGTGCACTTCAGGCAGGTGGACCCAGGCCCATCCCCCTACCTGTTACACTTGTGGTGGTAAATGGGAGCCCTCCAAGTCCCCCCCAAAACCCACTGTACCCACATGTATGTGCCCCCCTTCACCCCTAAGGGCTATGGTAGTGGTGTGAGGAGTGGGTTTTGGGGGGCTCAGCACACAAGGTAAGGGAGGTATGCACCTGGGAGTTTTTTTTTGAAGTCCACTGCAGTGCCCCCTAGGGTGCCCAGTTGGTGTCCTGGCATGTGAGGGGGACCAGTGCACTACAAATGCTGGCTCCTCCCATGACCAAATGCCTTGGATTTGGCCGTTTGAGATCGCCGCCATTAGTTTCCATTATCGCTGAAAACCAATGCCGGCCATCTCTAAAGCCGGCCCAAATGTTGAGATTTGGCCGGCTCCGACCGTATTATCAAAACGAAAGATGGCCGGCCATCTTGTTTCGATAATATGGTCTGGACGCCGCTTTATGGGGCCAGCCTTGAAGATGGCCGCCCCCGTTCGATTATGCCCCTCAAAATCAACATGGATTTAATGAAGGGAAATCTTGCCTCACCAATCTACTACATTTCTTTGAAGGGGTGAACAAACGTGGATAAAGGTGAGCCGGTTGATATTGTGTGTCTGGATTTTCAGAAGGCGTTTGACAAAGTACCTCACAAAAGACTACAGAAGAAATTGGAGAGTCATGGGATAGGAGGTAGTGTTCTATTGTGGATTAAAAACTGGTTAAAAGATAGAAAACAGAAAGTAGGGTTAAATGGTCAGTATTCTCAATGGAGAAGGGTAGTTAGTGGGGTTCCCCAGGGGTCTGTGCTGGGACCGCTGCTTTTTAACATATTTATAAATGATCTATAGATGGGAATAACTAGTGAGGTAATTAAATTTGCTGATGACACAAAGTTGTTCAAAGTCGTTAAATCACAGGAGGATTGTGAAAAATGACAAGAAGACCTTACGAGACGGAGACTGGGCATCTAAATGGCAGATGATGTTTAATGTGAGCAAGTGCAAAGTGATGCTTGTGGGAAAGAGGAACCCGAATTATAGCTACGTCATACAAGGTTTATTTTATTTATTTAGATTTTGCTCACACCTTTTTCAGTAGTAGCTCAAGATGAGTTACATTCAAGTACTCTGGATATTTCTTTGTCCCAGGAGGGCTCACAATGGAGGGTTAAGTGACTTGCCCAAGGTCACAAGGAGCAGTAGTGGGATTTAAACCAGCCACCTCTGGATTGCAAGACCAGTGCTGTAACCACTAGGCCACTCCTCCACTCCACATTAGGTGTCACAGACCAAGAAACGGATCTAGGTGTCACCGTTGATGATACGTTGAAACCTTCTGCTCAGTGTGCTGCACTGCTGCTGCAGCTAAGAAAGCAAATAGAATGTTAGGTATTATTAGGAAAGAAATAGAAAACAGCTGTAAAGGACTAAAATACAAGCTGATGCATGCCACTTCCTTCTCTTACATGAGCACGCAATTATGGAATGCACTACCTACAGACCAGCAATCAATGATATAACTATCTTTCGCAAAGCTCTGAAGACATACTTCTTCAAGAAAGCCTACAATGAAAACCGATAATTGACAACTCATCAATTCACCTCACCAACCCAATCAGTTATGAAAATCCAACGACATAATTTCCGATCACTCTCTCCCTTCCCATATCTTCCCTACTTAATCTATGCACAATACTAACTGTATCTGATATCTTGTATTGACATTGTCAACAACATTATGTAAGCTACTTTGAGCCTGCAAATAGGTGGGAAAAGGTGGGATACAAATGCAATAAATAAAAAATCTAGGTGTCACCGTTAATGATACGTTGAAACCTTCTGCTCAGTGTGCTGCTGCAGCTAAGAAAGCAAATAGAATGTTAGGTATTATTAGGAAAGGAATAGAAAACAAAAATGAGGATGTTATAATTTTATTTGTTACATTTGTATCCCACATTTTCCCACCTATTTGTAGGCGCAATGTGTCTTACATAGTACCGGAGAGGCGTTTGGAGACTCCGGTGTAAACAAATACAAAGTGATGTTGTGGTAAGATGCCGTTGTATCGCTCCATGGTGCGACCGCACCTCGAATGTTATGTTCAATTCTGGTCGCTGCATCTCAAAAAAGATATAGTGGAATTAGAAAAGGTGCAGAGAAGGGCAACGAAAATGATAAAGGGGATGGGACGATTTCCCTATGAGGAAAGGCTAAAGCGGCTGGGGCTCTTCAGCTTGGAGAAAAGGCGGCTGAGGGGAGATATGATAAAGGTCTATAAAATAATGAGTGGAGTGGAACGGGTAGATGTGAAGCGTCTGTTTACGCTTTCCAAAAATACTAGGACTAGGGGGCATGCGATGAAGCCACAATGTAGTAAATTTAAAACGAATCGGAGAAAATGTTTCTTCACTCAACGTGTAATTAAACTCTGGAATTCGTTGCCAGAGAATGTGGTAAAGGCGGTTAGCTTAGTGTAGTTTTAAAAAAGGTTTGGACGGCTTCCTAAAGGAAAAGCCCATAGACCATTATTAAATGGACTTGGGAAAAATCCACTATTTCTGGGATAAGCAGCATAAAATGTTTTGTACTTTTTTGGGATCTTGTCAGGTATTTGTGACCTAGATTGGCCACTGTTGGAAACAGAATGCTGGACTTGTTGGACCTTTGGACTTTCCCAGTATGGCAATACTTATGTACTTATAATAGCAAACTGCCCAAGGGTGTGCTAATGAATGTAAATTTGTCAGCAATAGGAAGATAATGTTGACCATGTCATCTAGGTGGCTAAATGGATTTCCAAGGCCACCCACTTAGAACTGTGCACTGTTGCTGAATCATCAGTGCTGTCACTAGTGTATTTAGAGAGCAATGCATATTGACTGGCATTTCAGAAGGTCTGTGCTAGAGAATGACACTGGGACAAAATTTGTCCCCGTCCCGTCTCCATGGGTTCTGTCTCTGTCCCCACCCCGTCCCCACAGGTTCTGTCCCCATCCCCGTGGGCTCTGTTCTCGTCTGCAGAAGCCTCGAACAGTTATGATTTTATATTTAAATCTTTTTATTAAAGTAAAAAAAGGAATATGTTGTGCAATTGTTGTGTATAAATTACAAATAGAAACCAATAACAACAATTAGCAGCTATAATAACCATCACCACCCTCTACCTTTCCAACCCCAACAATAAATGACTTCTACTACCCCAAGGAATCCTAATCCACCCTGTTAAATTTCCAGGGGTACAAAATACAACACATTCTGTATGCCCTAGAGGGGAAAATATGCCCTATGAAGCACTGTTATGATTTTTTAATCCGCGGATGAATAAGAAGTCATCAACAATCACAGGATTCATTCTAGCTCTCCTGACTTCCACAGTCCCTCCTGCAAAAGAAGATGTCTTCTTAGAAGATGTGCTGGAAGCAGGATGTACAGGATCCCCCATGCAAATTTTGCTAGCTGTGGCCAGCATGTTTGCTTGTTTTTCTAAAAAATAAAAATATCATCTGCATCAAACAAACGTAAATAACAGTCCAGTTCATTAACAGGCTTCAAAGTAGAAAGTGACACGGGGACAAAGTTTGTCCCCATCCTCGCCCCTACCCTGAGGGCTCTGTCCCTATCCCCATCCTCACGGTTACTTCAGGTCCCCGTCCCCGTGTCATTCTCTAGCCTGTGTCCTCTGGTTGAACTGTCTGGCATCCTGGCACCTGCCAAAAAGGGTGTTAGTACTATCTAGAAAGGGGTAGAAAGCTCAAGAAGCTGGTGGAACATTGGGAGTGCCTATTACAATCATTGGGAAGGCTCTGGTGGCTACATAATACAGTGTCTTAGGTTCCATCTCCTGCCTCTGACCTGTGCCATCTAGGGTGATGCCTTCCAACCAGCCTGCATAATAATAATAATAAACTTGTTGGCCCACTAAATGGCATACTTGGTAGTGAGAAGTGGGAGTTTAGGGGGTTTGGAGAGCCCTCTGGATTTTCCTTTAGATCCAAATGAGAGACTATTATTAGGAGTGAAGTCTACAGGAAACCGCAGGCCTAGCCTGCCTGGATCTTCAGAGGGTTTGGGGAGCCCTCTGAATCCCTTTATTCCTGGGGAGCAGGAAAAACAAAGAACTCAGATGTAGGTATGGAGGGGAGGGGCAAAAAGAGGTGGCAGTGTGCTTTGGAGGGGACACTGCCATCATTTTCTGCCCCCCCCCCCCACAGACCTACAACCAACATACCCCTCTCTGTCCCTGACCCCCCCCTCACCACACACACACATATATACAATAGCCAGTCCTTTTTCTGCCTCCCCTCTACACACACACACACAAACACACACACACACACACAAAGAGCTAGCTTTTCCTTCCTCAGCTAACACTTTTTACATTTCCTTTGCACCGCACAGAGGCAGTACCCCAGGCATCCTGACTACCTTCTGGCATATCAGGCAAACACCATTAACATAGGCAGGCTGCACGCCCTCTCACTCCTGCCCTCGCCTTTACCCCTAGCGTACTCACAGACCAAGCATGAGACAGGTTTGGGAATAAATGGCCACAGCTTTATTGAAACAACACATTAAGCAATCCCTAGGAAGCACCCGAGCCCTGGGTTTGATGTATTAGAAGCTTCAGCTCTCTGCCGTGCCTATCCAGCTAGAGAGCCAGCATCACCGCCCACGCTGCTGCCAGCCCTGTCTCCGCCCCCAACATGGCCGAGCATCCATCTGCTTGGAGCAGCCTCCCCCAGACCAGCGTCCCACCTGCCCTGTGCAACCAGTGAGGTGACTAGTCTGAGCAGTGAGTGCTCCTGTCCGTTGCCTGGAGCGGGCGATCTTCCTTTCGGCTGTTGTTCCAGCACATCCCAGGGTTCCCAGGCCCGGGTGCCTCCGCTACAACCCGGGGGGCCTGAGAATCAGGGTCCACGGGTCCCCCCCGTCCCCCCTTCAGGAATAGCGCTCAAGGGCCTCCTGGGAGCCACATGATGCCAGATCTGAGTTCCGCCGGGCTGCACCACCCACGTGTGATCTTGGTCATGCCTGTGACCTTAGTCAAGCCTGGGATCCGCATGATGCCAGATCTGCGCTCCGCCGGGCTGCACCACCCACGTGTGACCTTGGTCATGCCTGTGACCTTAGTCATGCCTCTGGACTGCAATGCCACTGCAGGATGATATCCGCCGGAGTATGGTGGTCCCTTCCAGAGTAGCCGAAAATGCTAGGGGATTCTGCCTGGCCATGGCAATCAGGCGGTGGCATGGGGTGAACAGCAGTGGCAAAAGCCAGAGCTAACTCATACCAGGAATTCCAAGCCATTTAGCATCTAGCCAAAGGTGTAAACCCAGTCTCCGGGCCGTTAACATTTGCCAGCACTGGAGGTAGGCGGGCCCGATGATCCACACTGCACCTGTCAGTAGCTGGAAACCAGAAAAAGTGAGTCCCGTAATTGTTGGGGCACTGCCAGTTTCCGTTTCCAGGAGAGCTTGTCGAAAGACAGCCTTGAACTGAAAACTCATGAGAGGATGACTGTCATGAGCCAGATGGCGATCTGTTTGTTTAGGTATGCATTGAGGTTAGCTAGCGGACTAGTGAGCAAGTCTATGCCGGGTAATGGTGAGCCCTTTGCCCGCCTGCGAGCCCTTTGCCCGCCTGATCAGACTTCCCACACTACTGAGACGCCGGCCGTCTGCAGGCCTCCAGCATGCGCGATAAGCTCACCTAAGAGCAGTGAAGAAGGTCAACAGGAAGTGGCCCGAACAATGCAGCCTTGTAGCTATCTTTGCACAGTGTGTGAAGGGCGAACCATAGGCAATGCAGGCTCATGCCACTAAGGGTGACTGTGCGCATCCTCCCAACAGAGTCCTGGTCAGTAAGCTGGCACGAGGGTTGCCTTCCGTGAAACTGGGCAAAAGAAGAAGCCGGAGGGGTCTGCAATGTGCAAGATGTCCATTTACCTGAAGGTGCCTCGCCCGAAAGCAGCCATGATATAACTTGCAATGAGGTGAGCATGAACAGCTCCATTTGGCCACCCATGGCATAGGAGGTATGCAGAAACTCGATGAAATGCCCATCTGTATGAGCGCAGAGCAGGACGGGCTAATGATCTGCTGTAGAGCAAGTGCACGTTGTCGATGAGTAAGTGCACGGTGTTGATACCAAATGCCATAGGTGTTCGGGGACTGGAGTTGGTTCCTTGTCCGCCGAAGGGTCAGCTGTTGAAAGAGTACAAATGGGAAACGGAAGAGAGCACCAGCCGTCCGATGATCATCTCCAGTTACGTGCAACGGAGCAAAATGCCGGAGGAGTGCGGCAGTGTGCGGGCAACGTGCTGTTTGCTTGCTCATGAGATCCCCCACGGCTGCACGTCCGTAGGCTGGTGCCGGGCCCCCAAATGCAGACTGCTGCAACAAGGGAGAATAATACAAGGTGATGGTCTTGGTGAGGCCACAGTGTGTCCAGTGTAGCTGCAACAAGGGAAAATAATACAAGAAAGGTGATGGTTTTGGTGAGGCCACAGCGTGTCCAGTGTAGCGGCCAAGGAACAGAGAACCAATCACCATTGCCCTGTGCTCCGTAGCCAGAGGCTCCACACTCAGTGTCCGGTACCTTGACCGAGGCATGGTATAGCTCCTGCCAGAACAGCTGCAAGGCCTAACGGGGTGTTTTATTCCAAGACCTGGACCTAGCATATCGTTAGCGTGTACGAGGCCTAATGGGGTGTTGCATTCCAAGACCTAGGCCTAGCCAATCAGTAGTGTCGAGACTCTAAAGGATCGTCCTCCGCACACTAAAGGATCGTCCTCCGCAGTGTAAGCTCACATATCGCACTTCTGTACCGTTCACTCCAACCAACTGGAAGAACAACTAAGCTTCAGGTGTTCAGGCCGCTTAAGATCTGGTACTGTAAGATCAAAGTGTCCTGAGGTAGACCCCAGCACAGGAATACACCCTGAAGCCTCCGTATTTTTTAGAATGGTCATGTATAGAATAACAAACAGTTTGCTGACAAGTCAGAAGAGGTGCCTTTTAGTAAAGGGTCTTCCTATTGTGGAAGCTGACTCAGTGGTAAAATTAGCTTCCATGGGAACTGAATCCACTTGCCCTTGCACAAAGTCTGCCGCAGTGACTCAGGCTCATCCTGCATTCCCCACAAGGCACAACGAATCTGGGAGTCTATGAGGGCAAGTGTGGACAGAAATGTTGTGGAGACCATTACCCAGTGAGTCAGAAAGAGCACAGAGTCCAAAGACCCATGAGCACAGAGACAAGGTAGGTTAAGAAAAGGTCGAGGCACTAGCCCTCCAATAATTACAATTTGTAAGCAAGTGCGTCAGCACTACGTGGGAACTGCTACTACTACTACTACTACTATTAAACATTTCTATAGCGCTACTAGACTTACGCAGCGCTGTACAAATTAACATGAAAAGACAGTCCCTGCTCAACAGAGCTTACAATCTAAATTGGACAGACGAACAGACAGGTAGGGGTGGGGAAATTGCAGTGGTAGGGGTGATAAGTGAGGGTGTTGAGTAAGAGAGTCATGGTTAGGAGTCGAAAGCAGTAGCAAAGAGGTGGGCTTTAAGCCTAGACTTGAAGACAGCCAGAGACTGAGCCTGACGTACTGGCTCAGGGAGTCTATTCCAGGCATAGGGAGCAGCGAGATAGAAGGAACGGAGCCGGGAGTTAGCAGTGGGGGAGAAGGGGGACGACAGGAGACATTTACCCAGCGAACAGAGTTCACGGGGAGGAGTGTAGGGAGAGATGAGAGCGGAAAGGTACTGAGGAGCTGCGGAGTGGATGCACTTGTAGGTCAAAAGAAGAAGTTTGAACCGTATGCGGAAGCGGATTGGGAGCCAGTGAAGCGACTTGAGGAGAGGGCTAACGTGAGTATAGCGACTCTGGCAGAATATAAGACGCGCAGCAGAGTTTTGGACAGACTGAAGAGGAGATAGATGGCTGAGCAGGAGACCAGCGAGAAGCAAATTGCAGTAGTCTAGGCGAGAGGTGATAAGGGTGTGGGTAAGGGTTTTGGTAGCGTCCTCGGAGAGGAAAGGGTGAATTTTGTTAATATTATAGAGAAAGAAACGACAAGTTTTGGCAATCTGCTGAATATGAGCAGAGAAGGAGAGAGCGGAATCAAAGATGACTCCAAGGTTGCGCGCAGACAGGACAGGGAGGATGAGAGTGTTAGCTACCGAAATAGAGAATGGGGGGAGAGGAGAGGCAGGTTTAGATTTAGAGGGAAAGAGGAGAAGCTCGGTTTTGGTCATGTTTAGTTTCAGGTGGTGGCGAGACATCCAGGCAGCGATGTCTCATATGCCTTGCATAGCGCATTTCAGGAATCTTTCCCAACCAGGCAAGGCTGACAAAGGACAGAACATTGGGCCAATGTTGTATGCGGGGGGAGGGGGAATTCGACTTCATGTAGTGCAAGGAAACCTTACTTCTCTCGTACCCTCCAAGTAACACAACATTATGAAGATGAACCACCAGTAGTTCAAGTGCAGTTCCAAAACTGAGCATGGGAGATTGATAACCTTGAACCCACTATGTAAAGGTCAAAGGATGCTACTGTTGTTCCTGTGATATGCCTGCCATAGAGACAGCTGTATCATAAAGTAACATCACTTTATTCATGTAGAGGATAAAAGACTAGGGGAGGATAACCTAGAAGTTGCGGTGCTGCTTAACTGTCAATCCTTGGGTAGGGAAAAGAGAAGTGCAATGCTGGAATCAGGTAAGGATATGGATCCAGGGAAATACAGCAGCAAGCAGCCTTTTCGTGATCTGTACGGTAATGGTAACACTCTGAATCAGCCGTACTTGTGGGTTTCATAAGCAAGAGCGAGTAAGCATGAAATGAAAGGTGAAAAGGTTAGCAGCTCAGCCATAACAAGGAAGGAAGAGGTACCTATGACTGGTAAGGACAATGAAGCGGATGACAAATATGAGTGTACGGTTTGAATGAAAATCACCCAAAAGGCCACCGGGTAACACCAAGTCTCGTCCTTAGCATGTATACTGTACTGAACCTCAGATAGGGAGATGGCACTTGAATTAGCCCAGACATATATAAGGGGAGCTGCATGGGAGAAAATCAGGAGAATAGCGTGCAACCTGTCATACCAGTACTGATGTGAATCGGAAGAGAGGTCTAACAATTCTGGCTGTAATTACACAATAGCAGGTACCTTGTGCTCCCAATAGATGGTAAGCACTGTTTCCAGGCAACAGAGCATGGCATCGATTTGCGGAGGCTGATTTCCTGCCTCAGCCGTCCGCCAGCTTGAGAATATCAAAGTACTGACGACACAGTACTTTTTCCTCAGGGTCCTGGGAAAGCGTTCTGGGGGGACACCATATGTGAATGCAGGCGCGAGTGTAAAGGGTATAGCGTTCTTGTCTATAGCAGGGGATGGTGCAGAGGAAAAAGAGGACAAGGATGAAGTTGTGCTGGACCGTCTGTAGTGCTTGCGCTTCTTACCTTTCTTCCTCCGCTTAAGCACCTGATGCCTGGGAGTAAGGATTGCCGTCTCCCGCAATGCGTGTCCCTGCGATTGGTTGCGACTGTGGGACCTCTTGTCCACCGGTCGAGAGGGTGTGATGCCGCTCCCAGCCCACCCTAGTAGCTGGGGGCTGGACATGCCGAGGAAAGGAAGGGTCTCCACGTACGAGTCCCGGCCCTCAGCCCAGGAAGGATTAGTAGGATTTGAACTCTCGGGCCACAACTCGTAAAATAGCCAGCCCTGGGGGAAACCGCCAAAATAAAAGGCAGCCTCTAAACGGGTAATGCCAGTGGATCTGCGAAACACAGTCTGTTTACCATGTAAAAGTATCAGTGGGATTTGAACTCGCCACCTCTGGATTACAAGACCGGTGCTCTAACCACTCAGCCACAGCTGTACTTGGTCACGTTATCGGCACCGAGCGCGTGAAATGGCCGACTATGTGGAAAACCGGCCAAATAAAAGGGGGGGCCGCTAAACAGCTGAGTGGCATGGGCGGCGAAAATCACTCTCTGCTGGAACACTTCGTTGGAGTCACGAAACAGTCAGTGTACTGCGTAGGTCGCGTTAGCGGAACCGAACGTACGCATTAGCCGGCTATGCGGAAAAACGGCCAAACAAAATAAAAGGGGGATACCGCTAAACAGCTGAGCGGCATGGGCAGCTTCAACTGCTGTCCACACGCGGCCGCCTGGACCCTCACCCGGCAAGGGACAACGCGGCAAAGAAACTACTAGTGGGATATGAACCCGGCTCTAACCACTCGGCCACCGCTCTACTTAAAGTAGCAGGCATACTGTGGAGCACCGTAAGGGGATTCTGACGGCAGATCCCCCAAGCCCCCTCTTTCCATCTGTGCCCGAAAACTGAAACGCAACCTCACGATCAGCCGCACACGATCTGTTCCCCGCTGTCCAGGCCCTGACCGCCGACGCCTCCCTGGCTCGGGGATCGCAGCAAAGGCGGAAGCAGCGCGCGGCCAGCCCGGGACCCATGCACGGCGAGGCATGCTGGCTGCAGAGTAAGGTAGGATAGAGGGGCGCGCTAGAGGACTGCAAGGGTACACCGCCAAAATGAACGCGAGGCGAGAATGAAAGACGATGAAATGGCCGACTATGTTGAGAAAAATGGCCACAAGACGCTTGCAGGACCGAGTACCCGGGATGGGCGGCCACAAAGAGGGCCGGCCACATTAGGAGGCCACAGGACACAACGGATAAAATGGCCGGCCATGCGGGAAACTGGCCAAAATAAAAGGCGGCCACTAAACAGCTGAGCGGAATGGGCCGCTACAACCGCTATCCGCTGTAATGCTTCAGTCGCATTGCGAAACAGCCTGTTTACCGCATAGGTCGGGTTAGCGGAATCAAAACGCGCGAAATGGCCGACTATGTGGAAAACCGGCCAAAATAAAAAGGCGGCCGTGCAATCAGCTGATCGAATGGGCGGCCACAACATTTCACAGTCTGCTGCCGCAAGCAGGGAAAGAGTCCGTTTACCGCATTGGTGGAACTCGAGACCTCTGAAAACATGTGGATCTTGAAAACTCCACCAAAACTCCTGCACCGCTCGCTGCCGACAAAGAGATCTCCCCCGTCTCGTCGGCAGCTCTTATGCGGTCCATGGCAGGCAGGGCCTCCTGCCACGTCACCCAGACCGTCAGGGGGAAGCTGGAAGGGAGGGGTCGCTCAGGCCGGGGAGCTGCCGTGCAGCAGCCGCCATGTTATGTGCGGCTGCTAGGCATGCTCCTCGCTGGCCATCCTAAAGCCGAAGGACTTTTACAATTATCACACATTAGGAATCTCTACAGCACCTTGCTGAGCTTGTTTCCAGAACTGGTGCCATCCAGTCTTTATCTGCATGGTTACTACGGGTTTTATGTATGTTTACTGTGGTATAGCAATGCAGAAAGGGTTTCAGTACAGGTGTTAACTCACGTGGAAACCCTTACCGCAAATGTGGTGCATTTGCTATCCCCAGGCATGCAAAATTTAAAAACCTTTGCCTGTGCAACTACTACAGGAAAAATAATGCCAGGGTCCGGGGCAGCATAGAAGAGTTGGTTGACAGGATACACCGTGCAGGGCTAGATGCCACCATTTTTCAAGTCTCTGGTAAGTACTTCGTGCGTGCTGTGTGCAATTCTGGAGACCGCACAGGAGTGGAATCCTGGCTGGCACTGGCATTTTTCATGTGATGTCTATGTAAATTAATTCTTGTATTTAGCATCTGGCTTGTTTCTCCAATATAGCATCCTTCGTCACATTTTTTACACTGAATGATGTATACCACATTGGAAGAAGAGCATGTAAAGGATTCCTTTATGTTGAATATTTTTCCTTTGTGAATGACTGTGGGGTCCTGTGAAATGTTTTGGCATAGCTTGCAGATGGATATATTTCAAGGATGTGTGCCATTCTCTTCTTTTTGAGTCTGTGTTGGGAGCTTACTTCTGATTAGCTTGTGTTTTAAGTATTCGAAGCTTTTTAACATTTTCATAAATGACCTGGAGGTGGGGGTAACTAGCGAGGTTATCAAATTTGCTGATGACACAAAGTTGTTTAAGATCGTAAAATCGCGGGAAGATTGTGAAAAGTTGAAAGAAGATATTTCAGGACTAGGAGTCTAAATGGCAGATGACGTTCAATGTGAGCAAGTGCAAAGTGATGCATGTGGGAAAGAGGAACCCAAACTATAGCTACTTCATGCAAGGGACCTGGGAGTCATCATTGATGATACGTTGAAATCTGCTGCTGAGTGTGCTGCTGCGGCTAAGAAAGCAAATAGAATGTTACGTATTATTAGGAAAGGGATGGAAAACAAAAATGAGAATATTATAATGCCACTGTATCAGTCCATGGTGCAACCGCACCTAGAGTATTGTGTTCAATTCTGGTCGCCGCACCTCAAAAAAGATATAGTGGAATTAGAAAAGGTGCAGAGAAGGGCGACGAAGATGATTAAGGGGATGGGACAACTTTCCTATGAGGAAAGGCTAAAGCGGCTGGGGCTCTTCAGCTTGGAGAAAATGCGGCTGAGGGGAGATATGATAGAGGTATATAAAATAATGAGTGTAGTGGAAAAGATAGATATGGATCATCTGTTTACGCTTTCCAAAAATACTAGGACAAGGTGGCATGCGATGAAACTGGAGTGCAGTAAGTTTAAAACAAATAAGAGAACGTTTTTCTTTACTCAGCGCATAATTCGACTCTGGAATTCGTTGCCGAAGAATGTGGTTAAGGCTTAGCAGAGTTTAAGAAAGGTTTGGACGGCTTCCTGAAGGAAAAGGCCATAGAATGTTATTAAATGGACATAGGGAAAAATCCACTATTCCTGGGACAAGCAGTACAAAATGCTTTGCTCCGTGGATCTTGTCGGGTGAGTGTGACCTGGATTGGCCACTGTCGGAGACAGGGTGCTGGGCTAGATGGACCTTTGGTCTGTCCCAGTGTGGCGATGCTTATGTCTTATGTCTTAAGTTGAGTGGCTGTCGGAAAGCCAGCACTGGTGGGGATGGGAATATCTATTTCAGTAATTCATCCTCCTGGAGTAGAGGCTGAAGATCTTTTATGATTTTTCTTAATTTTTCCAGCTCTGGGTTGTATGTCACTATATTAAGTTATGTCCAATAAAAAAGTTATCATCTTATTTTCTTTTTCATGTTTTATTTTGTTTTATTTCTGTTGATTACCTTTAAAAGTGGACTAACATGGCTACCACACCTCTCTACTCATAAAAAGCTAGATAGGTGCTGAGTCTTTTATGAAGTATGTATGTAATTGAAGAAACATATATATTGGGTGCCAAACAACACAGAAAATGTCATTGTATAAATAAAAATGTTCAAAAATGTGCAACATTCCTGTAAAGGAAATGCGGTGTCTCCTTTCCTTTATTGAATGTGAGCCTGACAAGCTATATATGTGCCTACGAGGTTAGGTATGAGAACTTGCACCAACCATAGAGCTGGCTTAATTATTTATTTAAAAAAACTTATATACCACCTATAACTAAGTGGTTTCCATAAAAACATTCATATTCAACCACAAATACAAAAACATTACTCGGCATCAAACAGCAGAATGCAGAAACAGTTTTGTTTTCAAAAGTTTTTTAAACTGCTTAAGGTCAGAGCATCGCCAAAGCTGGCCAGGTAGTTCATTCCACAAGGAAATTCCAGCTGAAACAAAAACCGAAGCACTTGTATTATCATATCACAATTGCATTACTGCATCAACAAAAATATGCACAGTAGATCCTGATCTTCAAAAACGTCTGGGATGGTAAACCTGCAGTGCTTGCTTCAGGTAAGATGGGGCAGAAACAACAATGCCTGATGAACAATTGTCAGCACCTTAAAGTGAATCCTTTGTACCACCGGAAGCCAGTGTAGTTGCTTAAGAGCAGGTGTCATATCTGAAAATCTAGATAAACCCACAATGGTTCTGCTTGCATCTAAGTGGCGAAGGCACATACATAACTTAAAGGGGGTTGATATTCAAAGTGATTTAAATGACCAGAAACAGCTTCCAGCTGGTTAAATCACCTGTTCAGGCTAACCGCTAATTTTCAGCAGCACTTAACCAGTTAGTGCCACTGAAAAATAAACAGCGCCAAACTGCAAACTGGCTAATTTGGGGGCGTTTGGGAGGTGGAGTCTGCATTTGGCTGGTTAAGTGCTGATAGCCGGCATTTAACTGGTCAAGCTAACTGCAAAAATAGGACCACATAAAAGTCACTCCTATTTTTATGCAGTAATCCATAGCCAGCTAAGTGCTGAATATTGCACTTAAACGGCTATATATTAGCCGGCTCCTCAAAGCCAGATATTCAATGCCTGGCCCAGCATTGAATATGCAGGCTTAACGCCGCCAGTTGTCAACAAAATGCTGATTGTTGTCAGCTGAATATCAGGCCCTTAGTATTCTATAAATTGTTCATGTAAGTGTGGGCTCTGCCCATTCTTCACCCCTTTGTTCATCCCTCTTGACAAATACGTGCTATCCAAGATATGCACTTATTTATAGAATAGTATTTATGTGGAATATTGGCATATACATAATAGGAGCATAAATGTATAAATGTTAATGCCTGTGTTGTAGAATTGCCTTCATGAAGGGCAATTCTATAACTGGGAGCCCACATTTTAGCACCCGAAGTAATGTACAGGATTCTAATACTTAAGCGCATAAGTGTACACTTAACCACAAAAGTGCCAGCAGGGCATCTAAGCACTATTCTGCAAGGGTATGTGTAAATGGCATAATGCATAAATGCAAGGGGGGCATACACATAGGTAGGGCATAGCGGGGACATGGACAGAGCATGTAACTTACAGAATGCTATAATTTATGCACATTCCTGCCACATTTATGTGACTTCAATTATGCAGCTATGGCTGGTTATGACCATGAGTTGGTGGTTTACATATTATATACAGATACTGTCTCTGTTCCTAGTGGGCTTACAATCTAAATTTTTGTACATGGGGCACTAGAGGGTTAGATGACTTGCTCAGGGTCACAGTGAGCTGCAGTGGGAATCAAATCGCTCTCAGACCACTGTGCTAATCATTAGGCTATTTTGAAGAATAAAGAATCCAGGATCTCTACTTCTGATTCCATTTCATACCAAGTAACTACCAAATTATTATCTACTGAACTGTATCTCCTTTATTGAAAATTACAAAACATAAAACTGTTTATAAAAACACCAGGTTCACTGGGGGGGGGGGGGGGGGGGGGGGGGGGCAGACTCAAGAAAAATGTCAGGAAGTAATTTTTCACAGAGAGAGTGGTGGAGATGAAAACGGTAATGGAATTCAAAAATGCATGGGATAACCATAAAGGAATCCTGTTCAGAAGGAATGGATCCTCAGAAGCTTAGCGGAGATTGGGTGGCAGCACCGGTGGTTGGGAGGCGGGGCTAGTACTGGGCAGACTTCTATGGTCTGTGCCCTGAAAATGATAGATACAAATCAAGGTCAGGTATGCATATAAAGTAGCGCATATGATTTTATCTTGTTGGGCAGACTGGATGGACCGTACAGGTCTTTTTCTGCCGTCACCTACTATGTTACTATGAGTGTGTAAATGTAAGGTGCACTGATATGCTAATACTGTATAACAGAATCTGGACTCCCAGACACCATTGTAGAATATTCTCTTATTGCATGGCATTGGGTTGCCTAAATGAAGACATCCATTTATAGAATTGCCCCCATAGCATATAATAAAATTATGGGGTAGATATTCAGAACGATTTAACCAGACAGGAGAGGCTTCTGTGTGATTAAATCTTAGTGAGCAGGCCATCCTTGTAATTTTAGTGGATATATTTTTAATTTTTAAATTCTTTAATATTTATTACTAAAGAAATATTTTAAAAGGAGGAACATCTAATAATTGGCTCAAATAGTATTTTAATTTTGTCTTTTTTGTTATAGCGTAAAGAGACTAACACTTTAATCAATACGATACTTGAGGTCCAGCCAAGAACTACTACACAAGGGACAGGAAAAAGCAATGATGAAATTGTGCAAGAACTTGCTGGAATGATTTTGACCAAGTTACCAGGTATTTCTATATAGGGTTTGATATTCAAAATGATTGAACCGGGCAGGATAGGCTCCTATCCAGTTAAATCGCCTATGCGAGGCTGTCCGAGGATATGCAATGATATTTGACCAGATAGTGCCACTGAATATCCACCTAAACCAGAACTGGCTATGTTGTGGGCAGGTGAGAGGCGGAGTTTCGGTGTCTGGTGGTGATAATATTTTGCTGGATGTTTGTGCTTTCTTCTGCTCCTCTATATTAATGAACATCATCCTGCTTAAGTTCTTTTATACTGCTGCAGTCTTCAGCCAAAGAGATATTTTTGGTTTTGCTTAGTTTTCCTGTAAGCAAGGTCAACTTAGCACATTGGTCCAGGTCACCTGAAAACTCTTCACTACTTAGTTTTTCCACTAAGAAATGATCTCATACAGTAGATGTGATGTTATCTGTGGGTCATGTGTATCACTAGAATTAAGTCTAAAGCTGTGGCCTAATAAAGTGATGACAGTACTCAGTGCACTTAGGCTTGCTTTGTTACCACACATGTTTTATTTGGAGCTATTTTATCAAGGCTATATAAAGGCTTACAATGTAAGAGCGATGGCATCCACCTTGGCTGTGCTTGTATTGAGGAAATATCTAAAGTTGCTACATGTAGATAAATATATACTTTATCTCTTATTATTCCTTAGACAAATTCTCTTATCAGGAGAGAAATGTGATTGCCATGTTACAATCACAAACCAAGTTGTAGGTGATACCTTTTATAGGGATGTGTTGGTTCTGATAGACATGCTAGCTCTTTGGCCCTCATGATCAAAAGCCCCGCGCTGTTCCAAACAGCGCCCTAAAAATAGCGCCGGGACAGCGCAGGGCTTTTCTGCATCGATGATCAAAGGTAATGCATGCAAATCTAAGCAGCACTATTGTCTTTGATTATCATGTTTGAGTGCGGGAGAATTGCGCCTGAGCATGCGCTCAGCACAATCCTCCCGCACTTGTTTGACAGGTCTGGGCTGTCAAAAGCCCAAACCTGTCAAACAGCCTGCCGAGGCCTGAACAACGAGGGCTGGAGTTCCGGTGTGTCTCCAGCCCCCCCCCCCAAACCCCCAGAAAATGTCGTGGCCAAACCCTCTCCCACCCTCCCACCCAGCGATGGGGGCGGGGGCTGGAGGTCCGGTGAACCTCCGGTCCCCCCGACGATCCCACCCCCTCCATGTTCAGGGAAGGCTGGAGATCCGGTGGGTCTCAAGCCCCCCCCCCAAACCCCCAGAAATTGAGAAGTGGCCGCCTCCGGCCAAAGGCTCTCCCACCCTCCCACCCAGTGACGGGGGGGGGTCTCCAGCCCCCCAAACCCTTACATGGTATGTAGCCACGCCCAGCGCATCCCAGGATGCAATGGGCAGTGCTGGCATGCTGCGTCCCTCCTCCAATGAAAGGTAGGGAGGCCTGGAGGGGGGCCAAGAGGGGGTGTTGTCACCACGGACCACCAGGTATTCGAAGTAGAACGCTGGGGGGGAGGAGTTGGGGTGGGCTGGAGGTCCACCGGACCTTCAGCCCCCAACCCCCCAGTCGATGGATGGGAGGGTGGGAGAACCTTTGGCCGGAGGCGGCCACTCAACGGTTTCTGGGAGTTTGGGGGGCTGGAGACCCACCAGACCTCCAGCACCCCCACCCCCCCCTCCCCCGTCGCTGGGTGGGAGGGTGGGAGAGCCTTTGGCCGGAGGCGGCCACTTCTCGATTTCTGGGGGTTTGGGGGGGGGCTTGAGACCCACCGGATCTCCAGCCCTCCCTGAACATGGAGGGGGTGGGATCGTCGGGGGGTGCAGCCCCCTAATCGCGTTTGCTTTTGCGGGGAACGGGGGCCTGCCAGCATGCAACTGCATGCTGGATAGGGCTCACCATTCCTCCCCAATGATCCGCAAAATCTAACGCCAGCTTGGAGCTGCCGTTGATTTTGCCGCGGCCAGCGACCCAATCTTTGGCGCGCTGGACGCTGATCATTGGGGATGAATGCGTTAAGCGCTGATTAGCATGCATTTGCAAGCTAATTGCGCTAGAAGCCCTGTTTAGCATGCATTTGCATGCTACTTGCGCTAAGAGCCCTCGAGTGCGTTGTTTCAGGCGCTCGAGGGCTCTGATCATGGGTCGGCAGCAAACTCCGGCGCTAGTATGGCGTTAACAGCCTCTAGCGCTGGAATTTGCTTTTGATCACGAGGGCCTTTGTGTGTAGAGGAGAGACAGCTGTCTGTATGTGTGTGGGGGGAGGGGGTTCAGGGACAGAGAGGCATGTTGGCTGTATGTGGGAGGGGCAGAAAAAGCAGTGTGTATTTGGGAAACAGAGAGAGGGAGGACAGGCTGGCCACCTACATTGAGGAGGTACAGAGAGAAGAACAGGCTGGCTGTGTGTGTGTGGAGGACAGAGAGGGTCATTTTTCCTGTAAGTGTGGAGGGGAGGAGCAAAAAGAGGTGGCAGTGTGCTTTGGAGGGGACACTGCCATCTTTTTCTGCGCCCCATACACACACATACTATAGCCAGTCCTTTCTCTGTCTCCCCTCTGCACACACATACACAAAGAGCTAGCATATCTCTCTTTTCCTTCCCCAGCTAACACTTTTTAAATTTCCTTTGCACCGCACAGAGGCAGCACTATTTTTTCCCTGTAAAACTCACCATACTTCTGATTCTGATGTAATCTCACTAACACAACATCAACCCTCTCAGTATCAGGTGTATTGTGAAGTTTATACAACTCTTCAAAAAAAGTCACTCAGGACATAGAGCAAATTTACCATACTGCACTAACTTCCAAAACAAGCCCAGCATCCTGTCTCCAACAGTGGCAAATCCAGGTCACAAATACCTGGCAAGATCCCAAAAAAGTACAAAACATTTTATACTGCTTATCTCAGAAACTGTGGATTTTCCCCAAGTCCAATTTAATAATGGTCTATGGACTTTTCCTTTAGGAAGCTGTCCAAACCTTTTATAGACTCTGCTAAGCTAACCGCCTTTACCACATTCTCTGGCAACGAATTCCAGAGTTTTATTACACGTTAAGTAAAGAAACATTTTCTCCAAGTCGTTTTAAATTTACTACTTTGTATCTTCATCGCATGCCCCCTAGTCCTAGTATTTTTGGTAAGAGTAAACAGACGCTTCACATCTACCCGTTCAACTCTACTCATTATTTTATAGACCTCTATTATATCTCCCCTCAGCCACCTTTTCTCCAAGCTGAAGAGCCCTAGGCGCTTCAGTCTTTCCTCATAGAAAGTTTTAAAAATGCTAAATAAAATAACATAGTATTATAGTATAAGTAATGATTAGTATATAAAGTTCAACCATTTGCCATAGTTTGAAAATAACTTATAGATCATTTTTATTGCAGATAAACTGGAAATAGAGGCTGCCTCTGAGGCCCTTTTCGTTAAGGATTCAAAAGGACGTTTAAATTCATTAACTGTTGTGCTGGGACAAGAAGTCGACAGATTTAACAGTCTTCTCAAAGTACTAAAAGTAAGAAGCCTGATTTATATAATCTTTTATAAAGTGTACCGATGTAGGACCATTTTCAAAGCCATTGTCATAATTAAAGCAGTGCTTTACCCACAGAAAAGACCTGTTAAAAAATTGCCTTTCCAATCTGCAGGTATACTTATAGGAGTTCGTTGTTTATCCACTGTTTGAGAAGGTGGGAGCTATCCCACCACTGGCCCTTCAAAGGCCTGAGGTATATAAGTATTGCCACACTGGGACAGACCAAAGGTCCATCAAGTTCAGCATCCTGTTTCCAACAGTGGCCAATCCAGGTCACAAATTCCTGGCAAGATCCCAAAAAGTTCAATACATTTTATGCTACTTATCCCAGAAATAAGCAGTGGATTTTCCCCAAGTCAATTTAATAATGGTTATGGACTTTTCCTTTAGGAGCCGTCCAGGTTCACGGGGTCCCCATTTGGTGCATTTTCTCCAGCTTTGTGTTTCACATCTCTCTTTAGCTGACTCCTATTGTTTAGTGGCAGTCCTTCACATCTCCATTTGTCTGGTAAACCCCATTTAATTTTGTCCATTGCCCACCCATTCTCAGGGTTGAGGGCATAGGCGCCCCGTATAAGAGGCTTGGGGAGGCTAAGCCTCCCCAGCCCAGCTGTGACCTTCCCCACGGCCCCGCCTACCTCCTTCTCTAAATGCAGCCCGAGACGACTCCCGAGTTCAAATCTTCTGCTGCCGCGTGCCGCCGCTTCTGTTGAGCAGCACAGCGGCAGCCAGGAACGAGACGTACAGCCAGCATAACAGAAAAAGAAGTGCGGGGCCACAGTAGCGTTCAGACATGCACTGCCGGTCTCTGCCCCGTGACGTCAATTTCCCGTTCCGGGGGCAGAGGACCGGCAGAGCCGACAGCGCATGTCTGAACGCTGCTGCGGCCCCACGCTTCTTTTTCTTCTTATGTCAGCGCTGCAGCAAAGAGGCCCGGGCTGGAGGGTGAGAAGAGAACGTGGTCACTGGCGAGAAATGGTAGGAGGAGAGAGAGGGAGAGCAGAGGAGAGCCAGGGGGCATGGATAAGAGCAGTGGAGAGCCAGAGAGCGATAGGGAGAGAAAGAGGGGCCATGGAAAAGAGCAGGGGAGAGCCAGGACATGGAAAAAAGCAGGGGAGAGCCAGGGACATGGAAAAAAGCAGGGGAGAGCCAGAAAGAGATGGGGAGAGAAAGAGGGGCCATGGAAAGGAGCAGGGGAGAGCCAGGGACATGGAATAAAGCAGGGGAGAGCCAGAAAGAGATAGGGAGAGAAAGAGGGGCCATGGAAAGGAGCAGGGGAGAGCCAGGGACATGGAATAAAGCAGGGGAGAGCCAGAAAGAGAGGGGAGAGAAAGAGGGGCCATGGAAAGGAGCAGGGGAGAGCCAGGGACATGGAATAAAGCAGGAGAGAGCCAGAAAGAGATGGGGAGAGAAAGAGGGGACACGGGCAGGAGAGAGAGAG
Source organism: Microcaecilia unicolor (assembly GCF_901765095.1). Lineage (NCBI taxonomy): Eukaryota > Metazoa > Chordata > Amphibia > Gymnophiona > Siphonopidae > Microcaecilia > Microcaecilia unicolor. The sequence goes on along the minus strand of NC_044032.1, from coordinate 325,558,706 downwards.
AAGCTGCTGGGGAGAAACTGGGGGAGACCCTAGCTGACAGACTGAGAAATGCTTGCTGGATGAAAGGAGGGAGAAATAGGAAAAATGCTAGAAGGAGGGGGCAGAATGAGGGAAGACGCTGGTAGGGAGGGAAAGAGGAAAGACACTGGAAGGATGGGGTGAGAGAGGACATGCTGAATGGAAAAGGGTCAAGAGAGAGAACTGTCTAGAAGGAAGGGGAGCTAGAGGGAGACAATGGATGGAAGGATTGGGGGAGGGTAATGGGTGGAAGGATGGAGAGAGAAAGAGGGATGACACTGGATGGAAGGGTAGGAGAGAAAGAAGGAAGGTGCTGGACATGGATGGAGGGGAGGGAAGTATATGCACATGGATGGAGGGGAGTGAGGAGAAATGCTGGATATGGATGGAGGGAAAACTGTTGAATTTAAGAGCTGGATCAGGATACTGAAGGATAGGGACAGGGCTACATATGGTAGACAGGACGCATAAGGACACAGGAGGATGGTGGACATGGTGAGAGAAAAAAATATCAAATGGAAAGAAGACGCTGCATAAAACAGAAGACACTGGGACCAAAGCGAATAGAAAAACTAAATGATCAGACAACAAAGGTAGAAAAAAGTATTTTATTCAGAATTAACTGGAATATGTCAGCTTTTGGAAATTTGCATCTGTGATGTTTTGCATGTAAGTTTCAATTTTTCTAGTATTGCTGCATGCTGAGTCTGACTTCTTGAGGTAACTTTCCAGTTTAGTATTTTGCCTTCATATCTGTTGTGTCATGTGTTTTTCATGTGATCAAGGTGCAGTATTCTGCTAGCATGTAGTATTTTCAGCCCTTTTTGGGTTTTTTTTGTTTCACTAGGTTGTGCACTGCTGTTTTAGAGCCCGGTGTAATTACAGTGCTGCCTTTCCATGCATAAGGTTGTAGCTTGTCCTGTCCTTGGAATTAGTACTGTTATGGTTTGGAAAGGTTATGAGTGTGCTTTTGCACAAGTTTGTGTATAGTGTTTTGCAGTGGAGAGATTGTGTATTGGCCTTACTGAGGTGGCACCAAATCATCAGAAAGGGTTTTAGAGCCAAAATCATGACACACTACCTCTTGAAGGATCTACATATAGTCATTCATAAAAGGAGCTAATTGTGAACACTTTCCACCCTAAAAGGGTGTTTTGTGGCTCTACATGAGAATTGTGATATTATGATCCCTTGTTTCATATTGTTGACGGTCTGCATTTTCCATATGGGTGGTATATTGGTTTATTAGGGTCTGCCCAGTGTTATGGTACAGTAAGGTTTATGAGTGTGTTTTTGCACAAATTTGTGCATAGTGTTTTGCAGTTGAGCAATTGTGGTTAGTACATGCTGTGAGCAACCACTTTATTTTTTGACATACGATACATATTTAATATCTAAATTTAATAAAAGGTATTAATTGTGACTTATTTTTTACTTTTTTTTTCTATGTTGTCAGACAATTATGAATGTAAGCCCCGCCCCTGGCCCCACCCCTAACCCGCCCCCTTTAGCCTCCCCAAACAGTTGGGCCACCGACAGCCTATGGTTGAGGGAGGACCATTTGATATGTTGATTGTCATTTTCAAAAGCGTTGCCTCACCTCCACAGTCCTCTGAATTCCAGCATCTTTTACTTATCCCTTTCCTGTCCTCATGCTCAGCAGGCCCAGAGGTGGGGCCCCTCACCCTCTACAGGGCCATCTGTATATTCCATGGGGGGGGGGGGGGGGGGCAGGAGCCAGACCAGATATCTGGCAAAAGCATTGGTATAGGAGAATGGTCAGATATTTCACCACCAGGGAATAGATGGCTACAAAGTTCAGTGGTGATGTAGGTGGGGAGAGAATGTGGTAAAGGTGGTTAGCTTAGCGGGGGTTTAAAAAATGTCTAGACGGCTTCCTAAAGGAAAAGTCCATAGACCATTATTAAATTGACTTGGGGAAAATCCACTGCTTATTTGTGGGATAAGCAGCATAGGCGGTTGGTGGCCCAACAGTTTGGGGAGGCTAAAGGGGGCGAGGTTAGGGGTGGTGCCAAGGGTGGGGCTTATATCCATAATTTTCTGACAACACAGAAAAAAAATAAGTAAAATAGTCACAATTAATACCTTTTATTAAATTTAGATATTAGATATGTATCATATGTCAAAGAATAAAGTGGTTGTTCAAAGCATATATTAACCAACGAATACAATTCAAAAATGTTATCAGTTATTAAACACTGCTATTTCCATCCATGGAAGATCCCAAAATGAAATGGTCACATTATTGAAGTAACATTATGCATGAAAAGGCAGCACTGTAAATATTACACTGGGCAGACCCTAATACACCAATATATCACTCATACGGAAAACACAGACCATCAACAATATGAAACAAGGGATCATAATATCACAATTCCTCATGTACAGCCACAAAACAACCTGTTAGGGTGGATAGTGTTCACAATGAGCTCCTTTTATTAATGACCAGATAGAGATAAGACTTTTCAATTTTGGCACAGTATAAGTCATCACAAGAACAAAATATAAGAAAACCAATGGACTGCATTAGGGGCTTATAGCCCATTAAGTTATGTTTAAACAAAAGAGATCTGGATGAAATAAAATATTTATTTTTATTGACTTACAAAATCTCTCTCTCTCTCTCTCTCTCTGCCCCAATCCAACATTACCCCATTGTTTTTCCCCCACCACTATCCAACATTGCCCCTATGTCTCCCCATCTCTCTCTCCTCCCTTCATCATCATCACCCCTCACCAGTCTCCTGTTCAGCAAAGCAATTTAGCAATGAGAGACCCAAACCAATGGACTGCATTAGGGGCTTATAGCCCATTTAGTTATGTTTAAACAAAAGAGATCTGCATGAAACAAAATATTTTTATTTTGACTTATAAAACCTTTAACCTGCAGCACAGTTCAATATTTGCAGCTGAGAACACTTACCCACTTGCTTGCTGCTCGATCTGCTCAGCTCAGTCAGCTGCCTCCCTCCCTGGCTCGGTGACTCAGAGCCGCTCAGGCCAGATGTGTGCTGCAGCCTGCAACATTCACGCACGCATTAGTTACAGCCAGGCTCTGCCGCCACGCTGGAACTGCAGGAACAGGAAGCATGTCACAGGAAGCTGGAACTGCTGGGGAAGGAGTGTCTCAGAAACAGAGCCTTAGGGAGCAGGAGTCAGGCAGGCATCCAGCTGGTAAAAGAAGAAGTGAGAAGCCAGCACCATGAGTGGGGGGTGGGCAGAAGAGAGGAAGATATATAATTTTGTTCCACTCTGCCTTTGAGGAGGAGGCAGCCAGGGGAAGGTCACGGTTCGGTTGGGGAGGCTTAGCCGCCCCAAGCCTCTTACATGGTGGCACCTATGATAAGCAGCATAAAATGTATTGAACTTTTTTGGGATCTTGCCAGATATTTGTGACCTGAATTAGCCACTGTTGGAAACAGAATGCTGGGCTTGATGGACCTTTGGTCTGTCCCAGTGTGGCAATACTTATGTACCCCATACTGTGACCTGCTTTGTATTTTTATGTCCAGGTAGCTTTACCTATATTAGGGAATAATCTTCTTTACTGCTTGTACCTTTCAAAATGTTCCCCTCATTCCCGGAGGGGCACTGGCTGAGCTCATGGCTGTAGGGCTTCTGGTGGAACCCTTCCCCAGCAGAGTCAAGAGGCCAGATATTGGCGTCCAGGTCTTTCAGTTGGCAAGGAGCTGGGCCAGGAATCTGTCTTGAGACACATGTGCATGCAGTGGCAACATTCCATGTACTTGCCCATCTCCTCACCAACTGAAGGGCCGGTCTGCCCCCAGGACCTGGCATGCCAATATCTGGCCTCTTGACAGCTCGGGAAAGGCCCCACTCCCAGATGTCCTACAACCATAAGCTGGGAGAAGGCAGTGGTAAGGGAGACTGCAGGCCTGTGGTTTCCTTCCCCCCCCCCCTCCCCAAGTTCTGCAGTCTCCCTTTCCCAGGGCTTGCCTAGTAGTGTTTGCAGCATAGCACCTGTCAGCCTTGGTATCAACACATTTTGTACTAAGCTGAGCCACAGAGTTTTGTATGCCAAACAATGTAAAACCTGTATTTATAAACATTTATACATAACTGTAGAAACAGTGGAAATCGTCCATTTTCCTCACTGAGGGTGGTGCTGCTCCTCATGCAGCCTCTGAATCAGGTCAACAAACTGCCCGTATTTCCCTTTGTTCTGCCAGCTCCTGCAGCAAGTCCCTGTGCATGGCTGAGACTTGCTACAGGAGCTGGAGTTGGGAGTTGGTCTGCCTGGGCCCAGCAGCAGGTGTGGCAGCATAGCCCAGAGCAGCTGGGCCTTCTAGTGTAGTTGGGAGGACTGTTCCTGCCTCTCATCTTCCTTCTTCAGGGGTGGCATGTTCCTTCAGGAGTCCTCCCCCCCCCCCTCAGCTTCCACAGCTTGTGGGGGGAGTGGCACCTCTCAGTGTCCAGGGTCCATCTCCACCTCCTCCCATGCCCTTTCAGGGGCAGCTGCTCCTGGGCTGCCTCTGGTGGTGCCAGCTGGTCCTGGGCTGCCTATAGTGGTGTCAGCCAGTGGCGTAGCAAGGGGGGGGTGGAGGGGGCGGTCCGCCCCGGGTGTCAGCACAAGGGGGGGTGCTCCGCCGCTCCCGCTGCTTCCAGGCACCCCCCCCCCCCCGCACCCAAAATCCCCCCCCCATGGGCGCCTCGTAGAACCCTCCTCCTCCTTTCTTCCCACCCTCGGCAGCACTCCTCCTCCTCTCCGCCCCCCTCCGTATCATAACCCTTTACTTCCCATAGTGGCAGCGACGTCAGTTACTTACGAAGAAGGCTGCAGGCTCCCCTCGGGCTTCAGCTTCTCCCTTCACTCTTCACACAGTGAGTGTCCCGCCTTTGCGATGACGCATTTCCTGTTTCCGCGAAGGCGGGACACTCACTGTGTGAAGAGCGAAGGGAGAAGCTGAAGCCGGAGGGGAGCCTGCAGTGCCTTCTTCGTAACGGAACTGACGCCGCTGCCACCACGGGAAGTAAAAGGTTATGATACGGGGGGGGGGGCAGAGAAGGAGGAGGAGGGCTGACATGGGCGGGAAGGAGGGAACGGAGAGGGCAGGGGAGAGATGAGAATGCTGGACATGGATGGGAGGGGAGAGCAGGGGGAGAGAAGGGGAGGGCATGGGTGAGAGAAGAGGTCGCTGGAGGGGAGGGCATGGGGAGAGAAGAGATCGCTGGAGGGGAGGGCAGGGGAGGAGAATTGCTGGACATGGGTGGGTGGATGGATGGAGGGGAGGGCAGGAAGGAACGGAGAGGGCTGTGAGGGAGCTGAGGGAGGGCAGGGAGAATCGCTGGACATGGATGGGAGGGGAGGGCATGGGGAGAGAAGAGATCACTGGAGAGGAGGGCAGAGGAGAGGAGAATTGCTGGACATGGATGAATGAATGGGGGCAGGGGAGAGAGGAAATTTGAAGGATATGGGTGGATGGAGGAGATGGCAGGAGAGAATGGAGAGTTCCTGGACATAGATGGAGAATTGCTGGATATGGATGGATGAATGGGGGCAAGGGAGAGAGGAAATTTGCTTGATATGGGTGGATGGAGGAGAGTGCAGGGGAGAATGGAGAGTTGTTGGACATGGATGGATGGATGGAGGGGAGGAAAGTCAGGAAGGAAATGCACATGGATGGAAGAGAGGAGAAATGTTGGACAAGGATGGAGGGAAGGAAAGACAAAGGAAGGAGATGCACATGGAGAGAGGGCAGATCCTAGATGGAAGGGGCAGGGAGAGAGGGCAGACACTGGATGGCAGGGAGAGAGAGAGAAGGCAGATGCTGGATGGAAGGAAGACAGTGAAAAGAAGATGAGGAAAGCAGAAACCAGAGACAACAAACTGCAAGTAAAATATATATTTTTATTTTTTTGCTTTAGGATAAAGTAGTATTGTAGCTGTGTTAATAAATAGAACATGGAAATAAGGTAATCTTTATTGGACTAATTTTAATATATTTTGACTAACTTTTGGAGAACAAAACCCCCTTCCTCAGGCCAGGATAAGATATTGTAAAATCACTATACTGTACTGATCTGATCTGAGGAAGGAGGTTTTGGTCTCTGAAAGCTAAATGTATTAGTCCAATAAAATGGTGGTATTTTATTTTCTGTTTCTGTGGTGTTGCATTGTATGCTCAGTCTGGCCTCTTGGGGGTTCAGTTTAATTTTTGTCTAAATAGAAAGTTTGATTACTTATTCTTAGTGGTTTAGGGTTTATCTGTGTTTGTGAAAAAGACACGGCTTTCAGTTGGCATTGACTGTGCAGGATTGACGATCTGTACTATTCTGTCTGGTTTCGTTTTACAATAGGTGAATTGATGTTGTAGTGCTCACTGTAGTGTTGAAGATGCTTTCCTTTTCCTTATGTGACTCGTAGAAATTACTGCTTATGGTATGGTAAAATTGTTCTAGAGATCCTGAGTGTTTTGTATTCTCGGTATGCCTAGTACTGGATTTTGGAGGGGGGTGTTAAAAAATGACCGGCCCCGGGTGTCAACTACCCTAGCTACGCCACTGGTGTCAGCTGATCCTGGACTGCCTGTTCAGCAGCTAGAGGGTTTCCTGTGTGTGTAAAAGGTTTGTAAATGCCTACATGGCTAGTATAGTGCTGCAGCTGGCTGTTGGGAGGCAGGGACAGGGATTAGTGGTGGCAGTTGTTACCTGGGGGACATGTCTGAGGAGTAGCACCAACGAGATGACATAGCAGGGAACCCCATAGGAAATGTTTGTCTCCTGAGAGGGTTATATGACTATGGGCAAGCTGGATTGATTCTGGGCCTGCTGGAGGGACCTGGGTGAGCAGGCACTGGCTGAGAGGTAATATGGCACTGCACTATTGCATGGATGGGGGCCATTGTTTCCATTTTTGTCAGGGATGTGGGTGGGTGTGCGTCACCAAGCCTATGTGTCCTACAGCTGAGTCGGAGATGGCAGGGGACTCTGATATAGCCGCCGATCCTTCTGGCCACCTCTTCTGGGACTCCCCAGGAGAAAAGCAGTTTCCAGACATCAAGGTGGGAAACCTAGGTTTGGGGGCATCTATCTGTGGGGTACTGATGCTAGCTGTTTTTAAGGTCCTGAATGATGGCAGTGGCTGCACATCACCCCATAACTCATGGCTATACTTCGGGGTGCCCAGGGAGAAGAAAAACGGACACATAGGTGTGAGTTTCCACAGCAGGGGTTGGGTGCTCACCATAATATAGAGAATTCAGGGGACTCCAGCTTGGCCCTTGAGAGATGTCTCGCAGGGCAGCGCAGCTACATTTGGAGCAGACAATGGTGTATCCAATGAATTTGGGTTAGGGGACATGAGAGAGTATGATGCTGTGATGCCCACTGTGATCAGTGTACTGTCCTCCTTGAGCACTCCTTTGTCATATGCATATTTGGTGTAGGGGGTTAAGGCTGTGTTTCCTAAATGCAGGGGATGGGGTTTGTTCCCACTGTGGGTGTTCGTGGTTATTGTTCTAGTTCCCTGCCACAGAGACTACAATGTGTTAGGTAGGTGTATGTGACATGCTGGGCACTTTTGTATTGGTGGCTGGAGGTTGCTGACCAAAGGGCTTACCCCCTCCCCTAATCCTTTCTATGTCATCTCATAGGTTGGGGGTTGGCTGAAATATATTCTAGTAAATATGAGGGTTACAGGCACACTGTAAGGAGGGTAGCTGCATACTCAGGCCTTGATAGGTGACAGAGGTGTGTTAGGGATGCTATGTCTGTGGTACTTAAATTGGGCCCTGAGGCACTCCCGCATGTACCAGATTAAGGTTGGTCTTCTCTCTGGACATGCTGGTACTGGCACCAGAGTGACTCGAGGTTCTGGTGAACTCTAAAGCACCTGCAAAACACAAGTTGGTGGAGACAGGGTTCAGGTAATGGGCCTTCTTGGCATCACATACAATATTATTTTTGAAGACATGTTATGCAATGCTCCTCACATAGGCTGTGACAGATTTCTTTTTTTTTGGGGGGGGGGCTGAGAGAGTGGAATTGTATTACATAGGCACAGGTGCTGTGTGAGCTGAAGTGGCTATGAGGACAGAGGGTGGTATGGTGGCCTTTTTGTGGAGCATATGCACTAGTGCTGGGAGGTGGGGATGGGCAGTGGGGTAGGTATGGCTTTGGGTGTCTCTGTGTACTTTAAGGAGTTGCTGCCAATGTTCCCATCTATTTGTAGATGTGGGCCAAGATGGGTGCAGATATGTGCAACCCCTCATTTAAGCTTTTCATAGTCAGTGAAGGAGGGCACCATATTTACTTGTCATTACATATTCTGTACATTCTGATTCAGCAATGTTTTTTTCCCTTTCTTCTGAAAAAGCAATAACATGAATTGCGACAAGAAAGGGACCTCAGTGCATGTGACCCTGCCTATGTATGGTGCTTGCACATCAGTAGTGCTGTGATCTTGGGAGACAATGCTGCTGTCAGACTTGTGAGTTCTTGTACCAAGTAGAGTGCAGCTGAGCCCGGTACTCGGACCAGGTTCTGCTTGGCGGCGGGACAATCCCAGGTTTCACCTGCACTGACCACTATTCCCCAGAGGTTGAGCCCCTAGGTGCAGGTGGCCTGCAGGACTTATGAGACGGAGCTGGAAGCCAGGTACAGGCAAAGTCAATAGGCAGGCAGCAGGTCAAGAGGGTAATCCAGGTACTGGCAAAGTCAGTAGGCAGGCAGCAGGTCAAGAGGGTAATCCATGTACAGGCAAAGTCAGTAGGCAGGCAGCAGGTCAAGAGAGTAATCCAGGCACAGGCAAAGTCAGTAGGCAGGCAGCAGGTCAAGAGAGTAATCCAGGCACAGGCAAAGTCAGTAGGCAGGCAGCAGGTCAAGAGAGTAATCCAGGCACAGGCAAAGTCAGTAGGCAGGCAGCAGGTCAAGAGAGTAATCCAGGCACAGGCAAAGTCAGTGGACAGGCAGCAGGTCGAGAGTAATCCAGGCACAGGCAAAGTCAGTAGGCAGGCAGCAGGCAAGCGAGTAATCCAGGCACAGGCAAAGTCAATAGGCAGGCAGCAGGCAAGAGAGTGATCCAGGTACAGGCAATGTCAACAGGCAAACAACAGGCAAGAGAGTAATCTAGGCACAGATAAAGTCAGTAGGCAGGCAGCAGGTCAATAGGGTAATCCAGGTACAGGCAAAGTCAGCAGGCAGGCAGCAGGTCAAGAGAGTAATCCAGGTACAGGCAAAGTCAATAGGCAGGCAGCAGGCAGGGAAGTAATCCAGGAACAGGCAATGTCAATAGGCAAACAACAGGCAAGAGAGTAATCGAGGCACAGGTAAAGTCAATAGGCAGGAAGCAGGTTAAGAGAGTAATCCAGGTACAGGCAAAGGCAATAGGCAGGCAGCAGGCAAGAGAGTGATCCAGGTACAGGGAAAGTGAGCTATGAGGGACAAGTAGAAAAGAAGCAAACTACTGTCAAGTAACACCTACCAAAGTAGAAGCTGAAGCATGGAGTCCAGGAAGAGCTCAGCTGATAAAGTGCTGGCATCTGACATCAGCAGGAACCAGCAGGGAGAAGGAGCACAGCCATAGGACAAGAGCAGGGGAAGGAGGAACCGGAAGACCAATAGGAGAGAAGCAAGGGAAGCCAGGCAGAGGGAGAGCAGACGCAGGAGGGTGGAAGCAAAGCAATCAAGGAGCCTGGAAGCCAGACAGAGAGAGAGCAGACACAGGTGCATGGAAGCAAAGCAATTAAGGAGCCTGCAACCTCTCTGAACAAACCCAGAGAAGAACTACACACACATAGCTCAGGGCAGTGGCAGTCAAGTGTGCATGTCGACGGGACCCCGTGCAGCCCGAGGACGCCGCTTACGTTGAGGTAGGGGACATGACAGCTGCACACTGAACTTCTCAGGGTGGCTCTGATTGTTCTCCATGCCTTCATGGAGACATTATGTAGGGGCAGGTGGTGCTAGTGCTTAATGATGTGTCTCCTGTGGCTGAGGCACAAGACCATCAGGAGCTCTGTTTCTGGGATGCTGTAATTAGGCTCTCTTTGTAGAGACATTGTTGTGCAATCTGAAGAAAGTTCCTCCATGTGCAGAGATAAATATGCATGTTTTCTTGAGGCGGGAACGTCCTGTTGTTGCTGCAGATGTATTTGGGATGCGGGGACAGTATTCACAATGGAGAAGGGTAGTTAGTGGGGTTCCTCAGGGGTCTGTGCTAGGACCGCTGCTTTTTAATATATTTTTTAATGATTTAGAGATGGGAGTAACTAGCGAGGTAATTAAATTTGCTGATGACACAAAGTTATTCAAAGTCGTTAACTCGCGACAGGATTGTGAAAACTTACAGAAGGACCTTACGAGACTGGGAGACTGGGCAGCTAAATGGCAGATGACGTTTAATGTGAGCAAGTGCAAGGTGATGCATGTGGGAAAAAAGAACCTGAATTATAGCTATGTCATGCAAGGTTCCACGTTAGGAGTTACGGACCAAGAAAGGGATATGGGTGTCGTCGTCGATAATACACTGAAACCTTCTGCTCAGTGTGCTGCTGCGGCTCGGAAAGCGAATAGAATGTTGAGTATTATTAGGAAAAGTATGGAAAACAGGTGTGAGGATGTTATAATGCTGTTATATCGCTCCATGGTACGACCGCACCTTGAATATTGTGTTCAATTCTGGTTGCCGCATCTCAAGAAAGATATAGTAGAATTGGAAAAGGTGCAGCGAAGGGCGACTAAAATGATAGCGGGGATGGGAGGACTTCCCTATGAAGAAAGACTAAGGAGGCTAGGGCTTTTCAGCTTGGAGAAGAGACGGCTGAGGGGAGACATGTTAGAGGTATATAAAATAATGAGTGGAGTGGAACAGGTGGATGTGAAGCGTCTGTTCACGCTTTCCAAAAATACTAGGACTAGGAGGGCATGCAATGAAACTACAGTGTAGTAAATTTAAAACAAATCGGAGAAAACTTTTCTTCACCCAACGCATAATTAAACTCTGGAATTCGTTGCCGGGGAACGTGGTGAAGGCAGTTAGCTTGGCAGAGTTTAAAAAGGGGTTAGACGGTTTTCTAAAGGACAAGTCCATAAACCGCTACTAAATGGACTTGGGAAAAATCCACAATTCCAGGAATAACATGTATAGAATGTTTTTACGTTTGGGAAGCTTGCCAGGTGCCCTTGGCCTGGATTGGCCGCTTTCGTGGATAGGATGCTGGGCTCGATGGATCCTTGGTCTTTTCCCAGTGTGGCATTACTTATGTACTTATGACATTCCAAGATTATTACCTCATATACATCACCTTATGTAGTTTATATAATAATTATGTGCCCTTGTGATTTAGAATATATGGGCCTCACAATACACAAGAAAATGCACAATAGAGTGAAACTATTTACATGTTCTGAGTGTGGTAAAAGCTTTGGTTGGAAAGAAAGCCTCACACGCAATCAGAGAATCCATACAGGGATAAAGCCATTTACATGTACTGAGGAGGTAAAAGCTTCAGTTGTGTTGGGACTGGTAATTAGGGAATGTACGCTCTTACTATGAAGTATGGAAACATAGCACTCTGGTATTTAGATATATGTAATGAGACCTCCTTTTTATCTATAGATCTGAATTCAAAGCCCTAATCTACTGATAAACAATAGACACAAGGCTCAGATGTTATAAAAAATGGAATGCTTGGTATCAGGTAGAATAATGGAAAAGTGACATCCCAGGAAAGCAGTAGGGCACCCTAGGCAGCACTGCACTGCAGTGGACTTCGTAAAATACTCCCAGGTACATCTCACCATTGCTCCCTTACCTTGTCTGCTTAGCACCCCAAAACCCACTACTCCCAACTGTATACCACTACCATAGCCTTTACAGTTGAAGGGGGCACCTATATGTGGGTACAGTGGGTTTCTGGTGAGATTTGGAGGTTTACAGTTTCCTCCACAAGTGTAACAGGACTGATTCTACTTTGTTATCGTCTATGAATGGTTTCCTGTGACTGAAACTTTTCTTATGGTCTGTATCCTAATGGCTTGATTTTGTGCATTTGGACATTTTTTGTTTGAAAATGGACTGAAAAACAAGACATTCAAATCACAAAACGTTTCTCAAAACAGTATTTTGAAAAGAAAAACGTTTTGTTTATTGAAAATGACCTTCTTTCCTGTTCAGAATTTATTTGGACGTTTTGTGTAAAACATCCAAATTCAGATTTAGACATCATATCGAAAATGCCCCTCCACGTACCTTTAAAAAAATAGTGCAAAACAGGGCTGGCTCAAGGGACTGTGGTGCCCAGAGCCAGCTTTTGGTTTGGTGCCCTCCCATTGGTGCACCCCCCTCAGGCCATCCTCCCTCCGGCCTACCTTTAAAGGCAGTTTCCCCATTTCACCTAACACTATCTGCATAGTGTCTTCCCTGTCTAACACTATCTGCATAGTGTCTTCCGTGTCTACCTTCCCTGTGTCTTCCCTCTACTGCACCTGTGGAATCAGAAAGTTATGTCAAAGGAGGGGCTAGGGTGCGACAGAAGGAAGACACCGGGGCTCTGATGTGGGGTGTTAGTTGAAACACTATCTATGTTTGGGAGGGGAAAACTGCCTTTATAGGTAGATGGGGGAAGGTGGCCTGAGACAGAAAGAGGAAGGGGGTTGCTGGCACTTTTTTTTTTTCCTTGCACATGCAACACTGCCAAGTAAGCTCTGGGCTAGCTTAATCTATAGGGCCAGTGACATTACAGGTGGTGCCCTTTATCTCCAGCGCCCTGGGCCAGAGCCTCACCTGATTCATAGGTTAAGCCAGCCCTGGTGCACAAATACCTACACACACATGCAGTGGCGTAGCCAAGGGTGGGCTTGGGCCCACCCACTTTTGTCTCAGGCCCACCCAGTACCAGCATAGATATAATGTGGCTGGCAGGGATCCCCAAGCCCCACCAGCCGAAAACTCCCAACAACTGTCCCTCCTGCAAACCTTGTAAATAGCAGATCTTTGCCTGCAGCGAGCAGTGACTGATGTATACTGCTCGTACCGGCCCCATAGCCTTCGCTCTGATGTATTCTTGCCTAGACGGAAACAGGAAGTTGCATCAGAGGGAAGGCTATGGAGCCAACGTCAGCAGTATGTATTAGTTGCTGCCCATTGCTGGTGAAAATATGCTATTTAAAAGGTATGCAGGAGAGGGAGGATATTTGAGAGACCATATGGTATGCAGGTGAGAGGAGAGACCACATCATCTGTGGGATGAGGCGGGGTTCTTCTGCCCACCCACCCATCTTAGGCCCAGGCCCACCCAAACTTGGGTGTCTGACTACGCCCCTGCACACATGTACACCTGCTCTGAGGCACGTGTAAATATGTGCTTATATTCTATGTGTGTAGTCGCCATAGGCATTGCTACGGGGTGGCAAGTGCCTCCTCAAGAAATTGTTTTGCCTCCCCTTTGCCACTCCAAAATCAGCTTATTTTCCCCACAACTCCAGCATCACTTCCTTACCTCCCTCTCTCCTCACCCATTCCCTCCTGCAGGCCTGGCTTCGCTTTCATACCTCCCCTCCCCACAGGCCTTAAAAACCTGCAATATTTGCCGGCACTAGCAGCAATGATTAGATCAAGCTCCCTTTGGCCAGCCCTGGGGTCCTTCCCTCTGTTGCAACTTCCTGTTGCCCTGTGGGTGGCATGCAGCAGAGGGAAAGCCTCGGTTCAGCTGGAGGGTGCCTGATGTTGTCACTGCCTGCAGTGCAGACGAATACCGCAAATTTGTAGGGCACGTGGGGAGCAGGGGAACAGAAGGAGGTAGGAAGATGATGATGGAATCGCAGGAGGGAAGAAAATGGGAGGGAATAGAGAGGCTGGACTCACAAGAAGGAGTAGGGGTGGGGAAGAGGGGAGAAGCTACACATGGAAAGGAAGGGAGGGGGAAATGTGCACAGATTGAAGGAAAGGGAGAGGAAGAAATGCTGCACATGGATGGAAGGGAAGAGAAGGGTGCAAATGTACATGGATGGAAAGGAAGGGAAGGGAATGGAGAAAGGTGCATGGATGGAAGGGAAGAGAAGAAAGAGGGAGGGGATTCTTCACATGGATGGAGAGGAAGGGAAGAAGAGGGGGGATGCTGCACATGGATGGAAGAGAAGAGGAAATGCAGAAAATGGATGAAAGAAAAGGGAAGAGGTGGAAAACTAGATGGATCTGAGAAGGCGGCAGAAAAATGGAAGAAAGCTGAACCTGAAAGATCAGTGTTAAGGATGGATGTAGGGCAGGAAGTGAAGAAGAAAGCAGGTGGGAAAAGAAATAGCAAATGGACAGTCTTCAGTTTCCCTCTTTTTACTGTGTCTACCTGCAGCTTTCTATCACTTTCCCTCATCCTAGCTCTCCTATTCCCATTTTCTTATTCCCCAGTGTTTCACTAACTCTATCCTCTTCTTGCCCTTCCATCTAGTATCTCCCTTCCTCTCCTCATCTTTCTATCCAAGGGATATTACTACTAATAATTTCTGTAGCGCAGTACAGTGGCGTAGCTAGGGTAGTTGACACCCGGGGCCGGTCATTTTTTAACACCCCCCCCCCAAATCCAGTACAAGGCATACCGAGAATACAAAACACTCAGGACCTATATATAGAGCAATTATACCATACCATAAGCAGTAATTTGTACGAGTCACACAAGGAAAAGGAAAGCATCTTAAACACTACAGTGAACACTAGAACATCAATTCACCTATTGTAAAACGAAAACAGACAGAATAGTACAGATCGTCAGTCCTGCACAGTCAGTGCCAACCGAAAGCCATGTCTTTTTCACAAACACAGATACACCCTAATCCACTATAGAATAAGTAATAATAAACTTTCTATTTAGACAAAAATTAAACTGAACCCCCGATGCCAGACTCTGTATACAATGCAACACCAAAAAAAACAGAAAATGTCCCCTAGTACTGTGCAAAATATAAAGACAGCAGATGTAAATTTGAAAAAACTAACAAATACCAATCACCACTTTACAAATTAACAAATAGAAATAAAACAAATACAGAAAATAAAATACCATTTTATTGGACTAATACATTTAGCTTCCAGGGGCCAAAATCTCCTTCCTCAGGTCAATACAGTATAGTGCTGTTACAGTATCCTATCCTGACCTGAGGAAGAGGATTTTGTTCTCTGAAAGTTAAGTCAAAATGTATTAAAATTAGTCCAATAAAAAGATTACCTTATTTACATGTTAAAGCAAAAAAATAAAAATATGTATTTTATTTACAGTTTGTTGTCTCTGGTTTCTGCTTTCCTCATCTTCTTTTCAGTCTTCCTTCCATCCAGCATCTGTCTTCGCTCTCTCTCTCTGCCATCCAGTGTCTGCCCTCTCTAATGTACCTTCCATCCACTGTCTGCCCTCTCTGTACCTTCCATCCACATCTGTCCTCTATTTCTGCCCCTTCCATCCACCATCTGCCCCAGTCTGCCATCTCCCTCTCTCCCTTCCATCCACATCTGCCCTCTATCTTTGCCCCTTCCATCCACCATTTGCCCCAGTCTGCCCTCTTTCTCTCTCCCCCTTCCACCCACCATCTGCCCTTTCTCTCTGCCCCTTCAATCCGTCTGCCCTCCCTCTCCCATCCATCCAGGGTCTGCCCTCCCTCACACTCCTCCCTTCCATCCAGGGTATGTCCCCTCTCTCTCTGCCCCCTCTTTTCAGCCCCCAGTTCCAGCCCCCTTATTCCACCTGCCCCTGGTTCCAGCCCCAGCCCACATCTCCCACCTGCCCCCCTTTTCAGCCCCACTATCCCACCAGTCCCCAGCCCTTTTCTTCCATTAGTCCCGAGCTTCAGCCCCCAGCCACTTCTCCCTGTCCCCTTTTCAGCCCCCAGTTCCAGCCCCCTTCATCCACCACATGCCTTGCATGCCCCCTTTTCAGCCCCAGACCCATTCTCCCACCTGCCCCAGGCATGGACCCATTTTCCCTCCTGCCCCTTGTCAGACCCCAGTTCCAGCTTCAGACCCCTTCTCCCATCTGAGCACTCCCCTCTGAGCACCCCCACCCCTCTCCAATCCCCTTCTCCCCTCCGAGCGCCCATCTGGGCTCCCCCACCCTCCCCAATCCCCTTCTCCCCTCCGAGCACCCATCTGAGAACCCCTCTGGGCTCACCCACCCTCCCTCCCAAATCCCCTTCTCCCCTCTGGGCTCCCCCACCCCTTCCCAATCCCCTCTGAACACCCCCACCCCTTCTCCCATCTGAGCACTCCCCTTCTCCCCTCTGAGCTCCCCCTCTCCCATCTGACCCCCCCCCCCCCGACCTGGTCCCGTCCCCCCTCGTGGAGAGCTGACAGAGCCCTGTCTCCTGCCATCACCCTTCATTTTTTTAATCCATTGCAGCGACGCAGGCAGCGCTTCGCGTCTGCCCTGCGTGTGCTGTGAAGATAGAAAATCACCTCGTTAGCGTCGGCCCTTCCCCCGTTGTGTCCCGCCCTCTTCTGAGGTAACTTCCTATTTCCTCGAGGGCGGGACACAACGGGGGAAGGCCCAACGCTAACGAGGTGATTTTCTATCTTCACAGCACACGCAGGGCAGACGCGAAGCGCTGCCTGCGTCACTGCAATGGATTAAAAAAAACGAAGGGGGCAGGAGACGAGGGCTGTCCAGAGCACCCCCCCACACCCGCTGACACCCGGGGCGGACCGCCCCCACCGCCCCGCCCTTCCTACGCCACTGGCGCAGTACACATTATATGCAGGTACTTCCTTTGTCCCTAGAGGGCTCACAATCTTTTGTACCTGGGGCAATGGAGGGTTATGTGACTTGTCCAAGGTCAGAAGAAGCTACAGTGAGAATTAAACCCAGGTCGCCAGAATCAAAATCCACGGCACTGACCTGTTCCTCCCTTCTTTCTCTTCCCATGCCAAGTGTACAGCAAAGTTTTACATACATCGAACATGCTTCCAGCAGTGCACTAACATGAAGCCTAGTGCTTCTGGGAACAGTGACTGACCGCTCTCTATGGTGATTGAATGGATGATGATTGAATTGAATGCATTTATTGATGGCCTGTGATAGGAAACTTCGTCAAATGCAAAGGTATATTAGACGCAAGAAGTCTGTAAAAGAATCAGCTGGACCGCTAGATGACCAAGGGGCAAAAGGGACACTCAGAGAAAACAAAGCCATAGCGGAGAGACTAAATGAATTCTTTGCTTTGGGTTTCACTGAGGAAGATGCGGGGGGAGATACCCATGCCAAAAATGGTATTCAATGATGATGAGTTGAATGGACTGAAACAAATCTCTGTAAACCTGGAAGATGTAATGGGACAATTTGATAAACTAAAGTGTAGCAAAGTACCTCATGAAAGACTCCAGAGGAAATTGGAGAGTCTTGGGGTAGGAGGTAGTGTTCTATTGTGGATTAAAAACTGGTTAAAAGATAGAAAAGAGAGAGTAGGGTTAAATGGTCAGTATTCTCAATGGAGAACGGTAGTTAGTGGGGTTCCCCAGGGGTCTGTGCTGGGACCGCTGCTTTGTAACATATTTATGAACGACCTAGAGATGGGAGTAACTAGTGAGGTAATTAAATTTGCGGATGACACAAACAGGCTTATTTTCGAAAGTGATAGCCAGCCATTTCCCGACATAAATCGGGAGATGGCCGGCAATCTCTCAAAAGCGGCGAAATCGGTATAATCGAAAGCGGCTTTTTTTACAGCATTGCCGCTTTCCCGTCGCTTCACCAGTGAAAGTTCAAGGGGGCGTGTGGGCAGCGTAGTGAAGGCGGGACATGGGCGGGCATGGGCGTGGCTACCAGATGGCCGGCTTTCGCGGATAATGAAAATAAAAAGCAGCGTTAATCAGTATTTTGCCGGGTTTACTTGGTCCTTTTATTTTCACGACCAAGCCTCAAAAAGGTGCCCCAGCTGACCAGATGACCACCGGAGGGAATGGGGGATGACCTCCCCGTAGTCCCCCAGTGGTCACCAACCCCCTCCCACACTAAAAAAAATAAAAATAAAAACCTTTTTTTACCAGTCTGTATGCCAGCCTCAAATGTCATACCCAGCTCCCTGACTGCAGTATGCAAGTCCCTGGAGCAGTTTTTAATGGGTGCAGTGCACTTCAGGCAGGCAGACCCAGGTCCATCCCCCCCTACCTGTTTCACTTGTGGTGGTAAATGTTAAGCCCTCCAAACCTCCCCAAAACCCACTGTACCCACATGTAGGTGCCCCCCTTCAGCCATAAGGGCTATGGTAATGGTGTAGAGTTGTGGGGAGTGGGTTTGGGGGGATTTGGGGGACTCAGGACCCAAGGTAAGGGAGCTATGTACTTGGGAGCTTTTTTTTGTATTTTTTAAACATTTTTAGACGTGCCCCCTAGGGTGCCCGGTTGGTGTCCTGGTATGTGAGGGGGACCAGTGCACTACAAATGCTGGCTCCTCCCATGACCAAATGCCTTGGATTTCGCCGGGTTTGAGATGGCCAGCATTTTTCCCATTATCGCTGAAAAACAAAACCGGCGATCTCAAATCCGGCGAACTCTGGCATTTGGCTGGGTTAAACCGTATTATCGGAAAAAAAAAAAGATGGCCGGCCATCTTTTTCGATAATATGGTTCCGGCCAGCTGTTGCGCCGCTGACAAAATAGATCGCCAGCGAACTATATGGTCGGCAACGTTCGATTATGCCCCTCAAAGTTATTCAAAGTCGTTAAAGCACGGGAGGATTGTGAAAAATGACAAGAGGACCTTATGAGACGGAGACTGAGCATCTAAATGGCAGATGACGTTTAATGTGAGCAAGTGCAAAGTGATGCTTGTGGGAAAGAGGAACCCGAATTATAGCTACGTCACACAAGGTTCCACATTAGGAGTCACAGACCAAGAAAGGGATCTCATTCTGCTGCCCTTCCTTACCTCTCCACCCTCATCTCCCCCTACATTCCTACCCGGAACCTCCGCTCACTGGACAAATCCCTCCTTTCTGCTCCCTTCTCCACCTCTGCTAACTCCAGACTCCGCCCCTTCTGCCTCGCTTCACCCTTTGCCTGGAATAGACTTCCTGAACTGATACGTCTGGCCCCATCCCTACCCATCTTCAAATCCTTGCTCAAAGCCCATCTTTTCGACTCTGCTTTTGGCACTTAACCTAACCATTACTCTATTCAATACCACTACCAATCTACTACTACTTAACATTTCTAAAGCGCTACTACAATTTAACATAGAGGGACGGTCCCTGCTCAAGGAGCTTACAATCTAAGAGACAAGTGAACGGACAGTCCGATAGGGGCGGTCAAATTGGGGCAGTCTGGATTTACTGAACGGTAAGAGTTAGGTGCCGAATGCAGCATTGAAGAGGTGGGTTTTAAGCAAAGACTTGAAGATGGGCAGGGAGGGGGCTTGGCGTAAGGGCTCAGGAAGGTTGTTCCAAGCATAGGGTGAGGCGAGGCAGAATGAGCGGAGCCTGGAGTTGGCGGTGTTGGAGAAGGGTACAGAGAGGAGGGATTTGTCCTGTGAACGGAGGTTACGGCGGAAACATAAGGGGAGATGAGGGTAGAGAGGTAGTGAGGGGCAGCAGACTGAATGCATTTGTAGGTAAGAAGGAGAAGCTTGAATTGAATGCGGTATCTGATTGGAAGCCAGTGAAGTGACCTGAGGAGAGGGGTGATATGAGTATATCGGTTCTGGCGGAATATGAGACGTGCAGCAGAGTTCTGAACAGATTGAAGGGGGGATAGATGGCTAAGTGGGAGGCCGGTGAGGAGTAAGTTGCAGTAGTCAAGGCAAGAGGTAATGAGAGCATGGACGAGAGTTCGGGTGGTGTGTTCAGAGAGGAAAGGGCGAATTTTGCTGATGTTAAAGAGGAAGAAGCGACAGGTCTTGGCAATCTGCTGGATATGCGCAGAGAAGGAGAGGGAGGAGTCAAAGGTGACTCCGAGGTTGCGGGCAGATGAGACGGGGAGGATGAGGGTGTTATCAACAGAGATAGAAAATGGAGGAAGAGGAGACGTGGGTTTTGGTGGAAAGACGATGAGCTCGGTATTGGACATGTTCAGTTTCAGGTGGCGGTTGGACATCCAGGCAGCAATGTCGGATAGGCAGGCTGATACCTTTGCCTGGGTCTCTGCGGTGATGTCTGGTGTGGACAGATATAGCTGGGTATCATCAGCATAGAGATGATACTGGAAACCATGAGATGAGATCAGGGAGCCCAGGGAAGAGGTGTAGATTGAGAAGAGAAGGGGTCCAAGGACAGATCCCTGGGGAACACCAACAGTTAGGGGGATAGGGGTGGAGGAAGATCCATGAGAGTGAACTCTGAAGGTGCGGTAGGAGAGATAGGAGGAGAACCAGGAGAGGACAGAGCCCTGGAACCCAAATGAGGACAGTGTGGCAAGAAGTAAGTCATGATTCACAGTGTCAAAAGCGGCGGATAGATCAAGGAGGATGAGGATGGAGTAGTGGCCTCTGGATTTGGCAAGGAACAGGTCATTACAGACTTTAGAGAGTGCTGTTTCTGTCGAGTGAAGAGGGCGAAAACCGGATTGAAGTGGATCGAGGATGGTATGAGAGGAGAGAAAATCAAGGCAGCGACTGTGAACTGCACGCTCAAGTATTTTGGAGAGGAAGGGTAGGAGGGAGATGGGGCGGTAGTTGGAGGGATAGGTAGGGTCAAGTGATGGTTTTTTGAGGAGAGGTGTGACTACGGCGTGCTTGAAGGTGTCAGGGACAGTTGCAGTGGAGAGAGAGAGGTTGAGGATATGACAGATGGAGGGGGTGACAGTATGAGAGATGATGTTAAGTAAGTTGGTGGGGATGAGATCAGAAGAGCAGGTGGTGCATTTCGAGGAGGAAAGAAGGCGGGCGGTTTCCTCCTCGGTGATGACAGGAAAGGAGGAGAAAAAGGCCTGGGTTAGTTGGGTGAGGGAGAGGGTTGCAGGGTGAAGAAGAGATGGCTTGATAGTGAACTCAAGGTTGATCTTTTGCACCTTGTCGCGGAAGTAATCAGCCAGTGATTGAGGAGAGAGCGAGGGTGGGGTGGGAGCGGAGGGCACTTTGAGGAGGGAGTTAAGGGTGGAGAAGAGACGATGGGGTTTGGAGCTGAGAGAATTGGTCAATTGGGTGTAGTAGTCCTGTTTGGCAAGGAAAAGGGAGGAGTGGAAGGAGAATAGCATGAATTTGTAGTGAAGGAAGTCTGAATGGGTGCGAGATTTCCTCCAGAGGCGTTCAGCAGATCTATCTGTATTATGCATTTGCATACCTTGTCTTTAGCTGTTTAGATCTATTAGTCTGTCCCTATGAACTATTGTGTAATCAGATGTACTATGCTGTCCTAATTTGATTGTCTTTGTTGTTATGTCCTTTAGATTGTAAGCTCTTTTGAGCAGGGACTGTCTCTCCGTGTTTGACTGTACAGCGCTGCGCAAGTCTGGTAGCGCTTTAGAAATGTTGAGTAGTAGTAGTAGGTGTCGTCATTGATGATACGTAGAAACCTTCTGCTCAGTGTGCTGCTGCGGCTAAGAAAGCAAATAGAATGTTAGGTATTATTAGGAAAGGAATGGAAAGCAAAAATGAGGATGTTATAATGCTTTTGTATCGCTCCATGGTGCGCCCACACCTCGAATATTGTGTTCAATTCTGGTCGCCGCATCTCAAAAAAAAGATATAGTGGAATTAGAAAAGGTGCAGAGAAGGGCAACGAAAATGATAAAGGGGATGGGACGACTTCCCTATGAGGAAAGGCTAAAGCGGCTAGGGCTCTTCAGCTTGGAGAAAAGGCGGCTGAGGGAAGATATAATAGAGGTCTATAAAATAAATGAGTGAAGTTGAACGGGTAGATGTGAAGCGTCTGGTTACGCTTTCCAAAAAGCCGGGAAAACTGGTGGAGGCTATTATTAAGAATAAAATTACGGAGCATGTACAAAAGCATGGGCTGCTGAGACAAAGTCAGCATGGATTTAATGAAGGGAAGTCTTGCCTCACAAATCTACTGCATTTTTTCGAGGGGGTGAACAAGCATGTGGATAAAGGGGAGCCGGTGGATATTGTATATCTAGATTTTCAGAAGGCGTTTGACAAAGTGCCTCATGAAAGACTCCAAAGGAAACTGGAGAGTCATGGGATCGGAGGCAGTGTATTATTATGGATTAAGAGCTGGTTAAAAGACAGGAAGCAGAGAGTAGGGTTGAATGGTCAGTATTCTCGATGGAGAAGGGTAGTTAGTGGGGTCCCTCAGGGGTCTATGCTGGGACCGCTGCTTTTTAACATATTTATAAATGATCTTGAGATGGGAGTAACTAGTAAGGTAATTAAATTTGCAGATGACACAAAGTTATCCAGGGTCGTCTCGTCACGGGAGGAGTGTGAAAGATTACAAGAGGACCTCGTGAGACAGGGGGATTGGGCGTCCTAATGGCAGATGAAGTTCAACGTTGACAAGTGCAAAGTGATGCACGTGGGAAGGAGGAACCCGAATTACAGCTATGTCATGCAAGGTTCCGCTTTAGGAGTTATGGACCGAGAAAGGGATCTGGGAGTCATCGTGGATAGAACGTTGAAATCTTCTGCTCAATGTGCTGCGGTGGCTAAGAAGGCGAACAGAATGTTGAGTATTATTAGAAAAGGGATGGAAAACAAGCATGAGGATGTTATAATGCCGTTATATCGCTCCATGGTGCGACCGCACCTGGAGTACTGTGTTCAGTTCTGGTCGCCTCATCTCAAAAAAGATATAAAGGAATTGGAGAAGGTGCAGCGAAGGGCGACGAAAATGATAAAAGGGATGGGACGACTACCTTATGAGGAGAGGTTAAGACAGCTAGGACTCTTAGCCTGGAGAAAAGGTGGCTGAGGGGTGATATGATAGAGGTCTACAAAATAATGAGTGGGGTAGAGCGGACAGATGTGAAGCGTTTGTTTACACTTTCTAACAATAATAGAACTAGGGAACACAAGATGAAATTAGAATGTGGTAGGTTTAAAACAAATTGGAGAAAGTTTTTCTTTACTCAGCATGTGGTTAGACTCTGGAACTCATTGCCGGAGAAGGTAGTGACGACAGTTGGCCTTGCTGAGTTTAAAGGGGGTCTGGACAGATTCCTGAAGGAAAAGTCCATTGATCGTTATTAAATTCTGGGTTTTTGCCAGGTTCTTGGGGCTTGGATTGGCCGCTGTCGGAGACAGAGTGCTGGGCTTGATGGACCTTTGGTCTTTTCCCAGCGTGGCAGTGCTTATGTACTTATGTACTTACAGTGGTGGAAATAAGTATTTGATCCCTTGCTGATTTTGTAAGTTTGCCCACTGACAAAGACATGAGCAGCCCATAATTGAAGGGTAGGTTATTGGTAACAGTGAGAGATAGCACATCACAAATTAAATCCGGAAAATCACATTGTGGAAAGTATATGAATTTATTTGCATTCTGCAGAGGGAAATAAGTATTTGATCCCCCACCAACCAGTAAGAGATCTGGCCCCTACAGACCAGGTAGATGCTCCAAATCAACTCGTTACCTGCATGACAGACAGCTGTCGGCAATGGTCACCTGTATGAAAGACACCTGTCCACAGACTCAGTGAATCAGTCAGACTCTAACCTCTACAAAATGGCCAAGAGCAAGGAGCTGTCTAAGGATGTCAGGGACAAGATCATACACCTGCACAAGGCTGGAATGGGCTACAAAACCATCAGTAAGACGCTGGGCGAGAAGGAGACAACTGTTGGTGCCATAGTAAGAAAATGGAAGAAGTACAAAATGACTGTCAATCGACAAAGATCTGGGGCTCCACGCAAAATCTCACCTCGTGGGGTATCCTTGATCATGAGGAAGGTTAGAAATCAGCCTACAACTACAAGGGGGGAACTTGTCAATGATCTCAAGGCAGCTGGGACCACTGTCACCACGAAAACCATTGGTAACACATTACGACATAACGGATTGCAATCCTGCAGTGCCCGCAAGGTCCCCCTGCTCCGGAAGGCACATGTGACGGCCCGTCTGAAGTTTGCCAGTGAACACCTGGATGATGCCGAGAGTGATTGGGAGAAGGTGCTGTGGTCAGATGAGACAAAAATTGAGCTCTTTGGCATGAACTCAACTCGCCGTGTTTGGAGGAAGAGAAATGCTGCCTATGACCCAAAGAACACCGTCCCCACTGTCAAGCATGGAGGTGGAAATGTTATGTTTTGGGGGTGTTTCTCTGCTAAGGGCACAGGACTACTTCACCGCATCAATGGGAGAATGGATGGGGCCATGTACCGTACAATTCTGAGTGACAACCTCCTTCCCTCCGCCAGGGCCTTAAAAATGGGTCGTGGCTGGGTCTTCCAGCACGACAATGACCCAAAACATACAGCCAAGGCAACAAAGGAGTGGCTCAGGAAGAAGCACATTAGGGTCATGGAGTGGCCTAGCCAGTCACCAGACCTTAATCCCATTGAAAACTTATGGAGGGAGCTGAAGCTGCGAGTTGCCAAGCGACAGCCCAGAACTCTTAATGATTTAGAGATGATCTGCAAAGAGGAGTGGACCAAAATTCCTCCTGACATGTGTGCAAACCTTATCATCAACTACAGAAGACGTCTGACCACTGTGCTTGCCAACAAGGGTTTTGCCACCAAGTATTAGGTCTTGTTTGCCAGAGGGATTATTTCCCTCTGCAGAATGCAAATAAATTCATATACTTTCCACAATGTGATTTTCCGGATTTAATTTGTGATGTGCTATCTCTCACTGTTACCAATAACCTACCCTTCAATTATGGGCTGCTCATGTCTTTGTCAGTGGGCAAACTTACAAAATCAGCAAGGGATCAAATACTTATTTCCACCACTGTATGTACTAGGACTAGGGAGCATGCGATGAAGCTACATTGTAGTAAATTTAAAACGAATCGGAGAAAATCTTTCTTCACTCAACGTGTAATTAAACTCTGGAATTCGTTGCCAGAGAAGTTGGTAAAGGCGGTTAGCTTTGCGGAGTTTAAAAAAGGTTTGGACGGCTTTCTAAAGGAAAAGTCCATAGACCATTATTAAATAGACTTGGGGAAAATCCACTATTTCTGGGATAAGCAGTATAAAATGTTTTGTACTTTTGGGGGATCTTGCCAGGTATTTATGACCTGGATTGGCCACTGTTGGAGACAGGATGCTGGGCTTGATGGACCTTTGATCTTTCCCAGTATGGCAATACTTATGTACATGTACCTCATGAATGACTGCTGAGGAAATTAGAAAGTCTTGAGATAGGAGGCAGTGTCCTATTGTGGATTAAGAACTGGTTAAAAGATAGAAAACAGAGAATAAGGTTTGTTTGTTTTTAATTTTTTTATTTATAAATTTCAGTTTTACAAGCATACAAAACTTGTTCAAAGAAAAATTGAAATTTAGAGGTTACAGAAATTCAGGAAAATCTATTTTCATCATAAATATTCCTCTAATCAATATAAGTCCACCATGCGAGAGTTCAAAAATACAAATAAGTTGAAGCAAATAAACAGGCAATTTAAATTTAAAGAGAGTGAATAGACGCATCTAGCCGTTATTATATTACTATTGAACATTATTACTAGTTGGAAAACTAGTTCCAACTATCCTTTTAGATATTATAAAAGTCTCAAGTTGAATAAGATCAAAAAACGCAAACTTTTCAGTTTGGTAAGTGACTAAGCATTTGCAAGGGAATTTAAGGAAAAATGTTGCCCCCAAAGTGAGCACTTCTTGTTTCTTCTGTAGAAATTTCTTCCGGCGCAGCTGTGTTTCCCTTGATACATCCGGAAAGATGCTGATCTTTAAGCCTTTAAAAAGTTTTGCTGAATTTTTATAGAATAATCTTAATATCCAAGTTTTATCCGGAGATAAAACTACCGTAACTATCAGAGTAGCAGGTGTTACTTGTTCAGTGTCCGAAAGCTCTAAAAGAGCTGATACATCCAAAGGTTGGGATTCTAATTGTAAATTTCTAGATGGAATATAAAATACTTGTGCCAGAGGAGGCATATCCTCTTCCTTTATTTGAAGAATTTCTTTAAAGTATAACTTTAACATCTCTTTAGGAGCTATAGTGTTCAAATAAGGAAAATTAAGAAATCGAAGGTTGTTACTTCTGGAAAAATTTTCCATTATTTCCGCTTTTCGTCTTAAATTGCTTAAATCTTTCACAACTACATTTTGAACTTCCTGTAGTTGTTGAATATCTTTGGCTTGTTGTCCCACCTGTAAATTTAAGTATTTTACTTTATCTTCCAACTTTTCAACATCTTGTTTAACTTTCTGCATTTGGGGTACTAAAGCTTTGCCCAAATCCATTATAAGTATCCAAAGGGATTCAAGAGTCACTTCGTTGGGTTTGATTTGTGTTAAATCAAATGAGAAGGCTCCTACCTCCGTCAGTTGTTGTTGCAATATGTTTCCTGGTCGGCTTGAGCTAAATCTCTCCTCCGTTGATATTCCGTTCAGCTCAGTTTTTTCCTGATCTTCAATGGCCCCCGGCGTCCCTACTGCTACCTCTCCTTCCGGAGTTCGACTCGGAGACGCCGCTACCAAAGGAGAAAACTCGCGAAACACAGGCGGGGGAGAAGGTGTTCGAGCGTCCAGGCTCAATGAAACTTCCAGCTCAAGTGTCTCTCGCATGCCTTCAACTGCTGCGGGAGGCAACAGCGAGCCGCCCGTCGGCGTACTAGCGGCCTGGGCCCGCTGTAGGAACGGTTCAATAGTGCCGCTTCGAATCGGGGTTCCAAGTCGCTGAGGGCCGATAGCCGCGGCTTTCCCTCTTCTTTTCGGCATTATAAGGTAATATTAGGCAAAAACCAGTTTCACCCAAACTCAAAAGAAAAGTTCCTCAGGAGCTACAATGATGCGTCTATCCTCCTCGGCAGCCATTTTGAACTCCTCCACAGAGAATAAGGTTAAGTGGTCAATATTCTCAATGGAGAAGGGTAAATAGGTGGGGTTTCCCAGGTCCGCTACTTTTTAACATACTTTATAACATATTTATAAATTATCTAGAAATGGGAATAATGAGCGTGTGATTATGAAGACTGATTTAAAAAAGTATAGGCTCTTTGGTCCCCAGGTTTGAGAAATGTACAACAGGAATTGAGGCATGTGGAAAAGGAATGGCATAAGTCAGGGAGTCAAGATGCAAAAGATTCTTATATGTTATTTGAGTTTACTATGACTATTTCTAATGTAAGGGAGGAGTGTGGTAGCCGTGTTAGTCCACTCTTAAGGTTATCAATAGAAATCAAACAAAATAAAACATGGAAAAGAAAATAAGATGATACCTTTTTGATTGGACATAACTTAATACATTTCTTGATTAGCTTTCGAAGGTTGCCCTTCTTCGTCAGATCGGAAATAAGCAAATGTGCTAGCTGACAGTGTATATAAGTGAAAACATTCAAGCATTACTATGACAGTCTGACAGGGTGGGAGGATGGGGGTGGGTAGGAGGTATGCATGGGGACATCAAGGCATATCATTGATATTCTAACAGGATGGGTGTGGATAGGTGAGGGGTGGGGTGATCAACAGAGACATACAGCTTTATGGTTTATAATGGGCTAGGAACCCCAGATCCTAGTTAAGTCCTTTCTGTTGGGTATTAAAATATTCAATCATTCTGACTTCAAAGGTCTTACGTTCTTGTACCAGTGACTTCACAGTGAGAATCCTGAAAGGTAACTTTAAAACCATACAAGAACGTAAGACCTTTGAAGTCAGAATGATTGAATATTTTAATACCCAACAGAAAGGACTTAACAAGGATCTGGGGTTCCTAGCCCATTATAAACCATAAAGCTGTATGTCTCTGTTGATCACCCCACCCCTCATTTATCCACACCCATCCTGTTAGAATATCAATGATATGCTTTGATGTCCCCATGCATACCTCTGACCCACCCCCATCCTCCCACCCTGTCAGACTGTCATAGTAATGCTTGAATGTTTTCACTTATATACACGGTCAGCTAGCACATTTGCTTATTTCCGATCTGACGAAGAAGGGCAACCTTCGAAAGCTAATCAAGAAATGTATTAAGTTATGTCCAATAAAAAAGGTATCATCTTATTTTCTTTTCCATGTTTTATTTTGTTTGATTTCTATTGATAATGTAAGAGAGAAATACTATTAGCAGAGGATTATGGATTCCTTAAATTGACCTAAAGAATTATTTTCAGTGGTGTGATTTTTGACTAATGATAGAGAGTAAGGGTCTTTAGAATCACCTTTCACACACCACCTAATGAGAGTGTGTGCTGCCCAAAGTGCAGTCTGAAGAGTGTTGGAGCAATTTTCTGGAGGTAACAGTTGTACAGGTTCAAAATTACCTACAGAAATGCCGCCCAACTGGTGCAATAGATGATATTTGTTCCCCTGCTCTATTAAGAGAATTAGGTGGCACTGTAATAACATGTTTAGTTTATATGGTTAATTTACTTTTGCAAGAAGGTTATGTTCCTAAGGAATTGAAGATAGCTATAGTGCGGCCAGTGTTGAAGGATAGGAAGATAGGATGTGATATAGTAACAAACTATCGTCCGCTTTCATCACTGTCATTACTGGCCAAAGTATTAGAACAGGCTGTTTATGAACAGCTGGATAATTTTCTGTCACAAAATTTTATCTTTGATGAGCATTAGTATGGGTTCAGGAGAGCATACAGCACTGAACTTCTTGCTGCTGCCACGATTGATGTAATCAGATTAGGGCTTGATATGTCTGCCTTTTTAGATATCTCTTCGGTATGTGAAGTCCTGGACCATGATATTATACTGAATATTCTAAATGCATGTGGGATAAAGGGTACTGTTCTGGCATGATTTAAATCTTTTTTGAGTGAAAGACAACAGATGGTGTCTCTTTGGGATGCCACTTCGATGTTTTGGCCTTTGCAGACAGGGGCTACCACAGGGTTCGTCCTTATCCGCCATATTATTTAATATATGATGCATGTGGGGAAAAAAAGAACCCGAATTATAGCTACGTCATGCAAGGTTCCACGTTAAGAGTTACAGACCAAGAAAGGGATCTGGGTGTCGTCATCGATAATACACTGAAACCTTCTGCTCAGTGTGCTGCTGTGGCTCGGAAAGCGAATAGAATGTTGGGTATTATTAGGAAAGGTATGGAAAACAGGTGTGAAGATGTTATAATGCTGTTGTATCGGCGACTTCCGGTTATGCAGTGAGCGAAGCGGCAGCAGCTGTTTGAAGCTCCGGGAACCCCCGCTCTAAATTTGATAATAAAAAGTCACATCGCGTTCAGAAACGCCCTCCCTCGCGAACTTAAGTTCTTGGCTGCATGGACAAGTTCGTCCATAAATCCCCCACCGAAATGGCACAGAAAGCCGGCACGAAAACCAGGGGGAAGGTCGGAAGCGGAGAAAACAAAATGGCGGACGGCCCCGCGGTCGCGGCACCGGCATTCACAGAGATGCAGTTGGAACAACTAACATCAGCAGTGGTTCGCGCGATGGACCCGCGCTGGGATGCACTGTCAAAGCGCCTGGAATCCATCCAAACTGGGCTTGACGGGCTGGAGACCAGAACGGGAGACCTGGAGGTGAGAGTCGCGGCTTTGGAGGATGATACACGTGCGCAGGGCCCCGATATCGCCCAACTACAACAGCAGCTGGAGGAACAAGCCGCTAAGCTGGAAGACCTAGAAAACAGGTCTAGAAGAAACAATATAAGAATGGTGGGGATTCCAGAGCGGATACAAGATAGAAACTTGTCGGACTGGCTGGAAAACTGGCTTTCAAAAGAACTAGCATTGACTGATTCTACAGGACATTTGGTTGTCGAGAGGGCACACAGGGTAGGGCGCCGAATGGAAAATTCTCAGCGTCCCAGAGTAGTAGTGGCAAAGCTCATGAACTTCCGACATAAAATTGAAATACTGCAGGGATACTGCCAGAAAAGAGAGTCTTTAAGCTTTGAGGGGCAGAAGATAATGATTTTTCAAGACTTCTCACAGAAAGTACAAGAACAGAGGCGGGCATTCCATCCACTATGTGCGGAATTGGCACAAAAGAATGTAAAATTTGCGTTGATGTATCCCGCACACTTGAAAATACGACACCAGGACACGTGGAAGCACTTTCAAAGCGTGGCAGAGGCTAAAGCCTTTGCAATCGACCAAAAACTAGGCAAACAGCCATGAGCGACATTAATGGAGGGCTGAGGAAAAGATACAGTGCCATTGATTGAAAAAAGTGACTGGTAAAACTTGGTTTGTTTGAATGAAAGCGGGGACTCCCTCTGCAAAATCCGGAATTCTAGACCCGTGAGTAGATTGCGGACAGGGGTAAAAGAAAGAAGGGAGACCGTAGGAAGGGGTAGGGATGGGGGGAAAGGGAGGGAACTCGTCCAAGCATTGGTATTATAAAGAGGGGACCTGGTTGTGGGCAATAAGGACTAATTGTAAAAAAGGGACAATAGAAAGCGAAAGACTGAGGGGGCAGGGTGCGATTCAGAAAAAAGTAAAGATCATGATACTACAAAACTTATCCAGAATGACAAAAACACTGGGCAGGGCGAAGAGCAAAATAAAAAGAAACTGCAGAGTGGGTGACAACCCATTATTTGTTATACACACGGCATTATGACGGTCAGGTTGGTGTCTTGGAACGTTGGGGGTATTAGTTCCCCCATAAAAAGATCTAAAATATTGACTGAATTAAAACGACACAAAGCAGACATAGTGTGTTTACAGGAAACCCGTCTCACAGAGATAGAGCATGCTAAACTAAAGAGATCCTGGGTGGGGGAGAGTTTTGCAGCGACCCCACAGGGTAGGAGAGGAGGAGTGGCAGTATTGTTCAGGAAGGGGCTCAATTATAAAGCTCAACTGTTGGCTAAAGGAGTGCAAGGAAATTACATAATATTGCAAGTATGGTTGCAAGGTGTGGAATTTATCTTGGTGGGAATTTATGGGCCAACGACACATGACCCACAGTTTTATAACACAATCATAGGTCATTGTATGGGAAGACACCAGAAGAAAACAGTTATAATGGGCGACCTTAATATGGTAGCGGACCCCGAGATAGACTGCACAAACCCCACATCTCAGCATTATGCGGGGAATAGAACACAGGAGTTTCGGGCCCTCTCGCAGGCTCTCGGCCTGATAGATGTTTGGAGAACATTACATCCTGGGGAAAAAGACTTTACACATAGGTCTAGAGCACATGGCACACTGGCCCGACTAGATTATATCTTAGTAGAACGTACAATGTTCCCACAGGTAAAAACCGCAACTATTGGCCCTGAGGTGATTTCTGATCATGCGTTAATATGGATAGATTTAGAAGTATTGAACAACGAGAGGGGAGGGAGGGGATGGCGTTTCCCAACACACCTGGCCATGGACCCTCATTTTCAAGAGCATTTAAAAGAAAAATGGGAGAATTATGCAGAGAATAATAAAGAGCATGCACGTGACCAGCCCGCGTTGTTTTGGTCCGCCTCGAAGGCGGTACTAAGGGGGGAGATTATTGCCTATTGTAGTCGTAAGCGGAAGATAAGGGCACAAGCCATATTAAATTTGGAAGAGCAAATGAAAAAAGCTAAACAAAAGCATATCCAACACCCAACCAGAGTAACACTAGAGAATTTGAAAGCGGCACAAGTGGCACTTAATTCACTACTACATGAGAGAGAGAACAGATCAATGTTGTATCATAAATACAAACTACAGAGATATGGGAACCGGTCAGGGAAACTTTTAGCGCGGCTTATTAAAAACTGGGGGGGGCCTAGGTCAGTTGCAGCACTTAAGGACATGCAAGGGAACATAATTTCAGATCAGAAAGGCATCGGGAAAATGTTCACCGATTACTTTGCTAATCTATACTCGGTAGAGCAGGGGCCGGCAAATAGGCACCTCTCTGAGTACCTTAAGAAAGCAGGTCTGGTTCAGATATCCCAGGAAGGACTAGAAGGGCTAAACAGCCCAATAACATTGTTAGAGGTACAGAAGGTGGTTAAATCCTTAAAACGGTACTCAGCGCCAGGACCAGACGGATATTCTGGGGAATACTATAAAATGTTGCCCCCAGACGCATTAGCATCCCTCTTGGAATATCTTGAGGAGATAGTGGGAGCTGGGGAATTTCCTTTGCATACAAATGCGGCGCTTATTACAATGATCCCCAAACCTGGTAAGCCGGCGGATGAGGTGGGCTCTTATAGGCCAATTTCACTGCTAAATTTAGACGTGAAGTTGCTAGCTAAGATTCTAGCAGAGAGACTGGCCCAGTGGCTACCTACACTTATAGGCCCAGAACAGGTGGGGTTCGTACGGAGGCGACAGACAACACACAATGTTAGGAAGCTATTACTCGCAATAGCCTCATGTCATAACAAGGGAGAGCCTGCAATGGTGATAAGTTTGGATGCGGAGAAGGCATTTGATCTTGTAAGGTGGGACTTCCTATTTGCAACATTAGAGAATATGGGCATACAGGGCTGGTTTGTGCAGGCGGTTAAGGCACTATATCGCAACCCAAAGGCGAAGGTGATAGTGAATGGGATCAGTGAAGAGGAGTTTATAATTGAGAGGGGGACAAGGCAGGGTTGCCCGTTGTCGCCCTTGCTCTTTATACTGGCGCTGGAACCACTGTTGAGAGTGGTGAAAGCTACAAAGCAAATTGAGGGTGTAAAGATGGCAAATCATGAGGTGAAGATACTAGCATATGCAGATGATCTGATGGTAACTCTAACAAATCCAGATCAATCGTTAGAAGTACTGCTGGAGAGTATAGATCAATATGGTCAGATATCAGGGTTCAAACTAAACAAAGCCAAGTCCTATGTTCTCACATTGGGCCCAGAGACGCCATCAGTCGCGGGTGGGACCATGTCACTGCAGAGAGCGGCAGAAACAATTAAATACTTAGGAGTACATATTCCCTCAGACCTCACAAAACTATATGAGCAAAATATACGTCGAATAGTCAAAGATACTGAGTTAAGTTTAGTAACGTGGGCCTCTTTGCCGCTTTCCCTGAGGGGAAGAATAGCACTATACAATATGGTGATCGTTCCTAGATGGCTGTATGTGCTGCAGACAATACCAGTATATTTAAAAAGATCAGATGAGAAAAAATTAAATGCACTGACACAGCGATTCCTATGGCGGGGAAAGAGGGCGCGCCTACCAATAGAAACGTTGCAGATCCCGGTGGAATATGGGGGGTTGGGACTGCTTAGCATAAGGTATTTAAACGTGGCTTGCGGGTTAAGACACATAAATGATTGGTTCAGATCCACCCAAGAATACTCTAATACAGACCTAGAGTTACAATTAACACCGGGGGTGCATTTTAGTAATTATTTACACGGGACCGGAGTCAGTATTCCAGCTGTACTGGGGGAAACTGGTATCATGCAGACGGCCAGAGCAGCGTGGAAATGGGTCTGTCGTATGCACAGGTTTGACCCAAAAGTAACACCATTCCTCCCTATATGTGATAATGTGGCGTTTGTTCCAGGGCAGTTGTACTCAGTCTTTCGCAGGTGGGAGAGAAGGGGAATAAAGTATGTATTACAAGTGGTTACAGAGGAGGGACGCATTAAACCCTTCTCAGTTTTGAAAAAGGAATTTGCACTGTCAGATACAGAGTTTTTTTATTATGCTCAGCTAAAACATTATGTGACATCATTGCGTTGGGAACACCTGGCAGAAGATGTTCAGGAGGAGCTCTCAGCAGCCCTTTCCCTGGAATCACAACAGAAAGTGCCTTTGTCCTTTTACCATAGACACATCAGAGACACAATGCCAGAACCAAACTATAAAAAATTGGAGACTGATTGGCAACAGGACTTAAAAGTTAATATAACATCGGAAATAATTAAGACATTTGTTTTGTCCATTTCCAGGCGCTCGGTCTGGGTGGGACATTGGGAGCAACAATATAAGTTTGCTTTCCGTCTTTATATACCACCTCGACGAGCTTTTTACATGGGACTCTCGCCATGGGGAGAATGCCCTAAGTGTAGATCAGAAGGTGCAACATTGGGCCACATGTTTTGGTCCTGCAAAGGAATAAAAAAATTTTGGAAAGTATTGACACAGAACATATCCATTTTATGGCGGCAACAGTGGGAGTGTGAGCCAATGTTATTATTTGGTCAATTTAAAATCAGACACCCGATTCCAAAAGGATATAAAAGCTTCATCAATAAAGCGGTGGTGGTCGCCAGACAAGTCATATTGAAAGAATGGCTGACGCACAAAACTCCCACAGTGCAGCAGTGGCGCATGCAGATGATACACTTGATGCGTATGGAAAAAATAGGAGTAAAAGACATGAATTCGACTGCGGGCGAAGAATTACAACAGATATGGTCCCCCTTCTGGAATACTTTGACGGCACCAGCCAGGAGTTACCTCCTGAACATATAGACTCTTAAGCTAAGGACGAGAGGGAGGGAGGGTTAGGGAGGTAGGTAGGAGATGGGGAGGGTTGGTATTTGGGGGGATGAGGAGCAAAGGGGTAGGTAATAGGGAAGGGGGGAGGGGGGGAGGGGGGAAAGGAAAGTGTGTTGATAAAGGAATAGATAAGATAAGATATGGGATAAAGTTATATTATTGTTATAAGAATAAAATGTAGAATGGTGGCAAAGGGAGGGGGGGAAGGGGAGAAAAAGATAAAAGACGAGAATATCCATAATTGGTTTAATTAGTGAGATAATTGTTAGACTGATGTTTTCTTGGTTATCTGTAAAATATTGCCAATTGTTAAATTGAAGTTGATATGCTCTAATAAAAACAGAGTTAAACATAATGCTGTTGTATCGCTCCATGGTGCGACCGCATTTTGAGTATTATGTTCAATTCTGGTTGCCGCATCTCAAGAAAGATATAGTAGAATTGGAAAAGGTGCAGCGAAGGGCGACTAAAACGATAGCGGGGATGGGACAACTTCCCTATGAAGAAAGACTAAGGAGGCTAGGGCTTTTCAGCTTGGAGAAGAGACGGCTGAGGGGAGACATG
This sequence comes from Microcaecilia unicolor, assembly GCF_901765095.1. Lineage (NCBI taxonomy): Eukaryota > Metazoa > Chordata > Amphibia > Gymnophiona > Siphonopidae > Microcaecilia > Microcaecilia unicolor. Next base: position 325,523,711 of record NC_044032.1, on the reverse strand, counting down.
ATAGAGGTATATAAAATAATGAGTGGAGTGGAACAGGTGGGTGTGAAGCGTCTGTTCACGCTTTCCAAAAATACTAGGACTAGGGGGGCATGCGATGAAACTACAGTGTAGTAAATTTAAAACAAATTGGAGAAAACTTTTCTTCACCCAACGCGTAATTAAACTCTGGAATTCGTTGCCGGAGAACGTGGTGAAGGCGGTTAGCTTAGCAGAGTTTAAACAGGGGTTAGACGGTTTCCTAAAGGACAAGTACATAAACCGCTACTAAATGGACTTGGGAAAAATCCACAATTCCAGGAATAATATGTATAGAATGTTTGTACGTTTGGGAAGCTCGCCAGGTGCCCTTGGCCTGGATTGGCCGCTGTCATGGACAGGATGCTGAGCTCGATGGACCCTTGCTCTTTTCCCAGTGTGGCATTACTTATGTAATTATATATATTTGGCCCCACTGTGACAGTTGTTAAGATCTTTACAGGTATCCTATCGCACATACGCTAATGACATCCAAGTTTTTTTTCCCAACAAAAGAGTCTGGTTCAGATGTAGTATGTAAATTGCAGACTATATTTGAAGTTTTGTTTAGATGGCTGTTAAAGAAACATTTGAACCTGAATGTAAATAAAACAGAACTGTTGTATGTCTGTGGAAAGTCAACCTCTACTTTCCCTGAATCTGTGTTACTGTCCGGAGTTCCTGTAAAGGTAAACACATAGGTACAATGTTTAAGGTTGTTATTTGACTCGCAATTTATATTTAAGTCTCAAATTCAACAACTAGTTCGCAGTTCTTATTTTTAGACTCCATTTGCTTAGTAAATTACAGAGACTTTTACCAAAAGTGGATCTCGTTGAGTTGTTGAAACTATTGTTATGACTAGCATTGATTACTGTAATATAACTTATTTGATCTTACCTGTCATCAGTATTAAATCATTGCAAATGGTGCAAAATTCAGCAGTTCGTTTGCTGTTTGGTTTCTCAAAGTTTGATTATATCACAATATATTTAAAAAGTTTGAAGTGGTTGCCAATTGCTTATCATATAAAATCAAAGCTGCTTTTGATGATGCATAATGGTTTGTACCAGAAATCCTCTTTATATTTGACACATGCAGTGCAAACGTACATTCCATCACATCAATTGTGATCACTGATGTTTTGTGATTTTATATTTATTATGTATTCATTTAATCAAAATTTACAAGAAACTTCTTGTTTAGGAAAGTGTCAATCAGATAGAAAATCTTTTACAGAGGAAAAATAAAAAAATGGAAGAGCAATTAAATCATTACACTTTCAAAATTCAAAGACACTCAAGTCCATAAAGGGAGATCCAAGATTTTAGGAAAACTAAGGGAGAAATATAACAAAGGAGAAAATAAAGGAAATTAATCTCTGCTAAGAAATTGTGCACCTTCTAATGTTGCTTCTCCAATTTAACTGAGGCTAAAAGTGATGACACATGAGCAGGTTCAGTAAACATATACTTCTTGCCTCCCAGCCTTATTATGCACTTGCAGGGTATCTAAGAAAAAAGGTACCCCCCAAGTGCAAAACTTCAGGCTTGAGAAGCAAAAATTGTTTCCTCCGTCGTCTTGTCTCTTTCGAGATATCAGGAAATAACATAATTTTAAAACCCATAAAGGGTTTATCCTTATTACGGAAAAAAAGGCGGAAGATCCAATTCTTATCAGGAATCAATGCGACTGACGCCACTAATGTAGCAGCAGTCGCCAGTTGGGAATCAGAGGTCTCAAGCAAAAGGGAAATATCCAACGGTTTTCATTATCTGGATTAATGTTCCTCTCTGGGACATAGTAGACTTGGGAAAAGGGTGGAATGTCCTTTTCCAAAATGTTCAAAACTTCACAGAAATATCGTTTCAGCATATCCAGAGGGAGAACTGTTTGTATCCTTGGGAAGTTGACAAATCTCAGATTATAATTCTTAGTAAAGTTATCAAAAACCTCCATTTTTTGTCTGAGATTTGTCACATCTTTTATAATTGTAGTTTGTAATGTTTCAACTTTCATAATCCTTTGGTCAATTTTTTCAATTTTTTCATTTAAAGCTTTAATCTCTTCTCCCTCTTTTTGTAAATCAGTTTCTACCTGTTTTACCCTAGGTAAAAGTTCGTTAGTTTGTTTAAGGAAAATTTGTCCCAAATTAGACATCAAATCCCACAATACTTCTAAAGTTACTTCCTTTGGCTTGACCACTAGTTCCTTAGGTAATTCAAACCTTATTGAAGTCTGCTCATTTTCCTCACTCCGTCTCTCAGTTTCTCTCCCCTCGTTTTGCTGCGGTTCTTTGGGCAAAATGCCCTCCATTCCTTCCTCAGTTAGAAATGACGCTTCCCCCCGACGCTCTTCTGGGCCCGTTGTGATTTTATATTACCTGCTTTGAATTGTGTACATTTGGACATAAGAAGGGGAACTTCTTCTTTAGCCGGACCAACAACAATTGCCGAGATCTCAAAAATGAACAACATGCACTTTGATAGGCTTCTATGATCTCTCTACTTCTTGCCGATTCTGCAGATGAAATGTTCCAGTCCATATCAGGCAAGTTGAAATCCAACAATAGTGCCTCTTCTTTCATACCAGGCGTGTGCATATCTTCTATCAGATCCTTGTCCAACTTCTCTATTTGTGCCAGAGGTCTGTAGGCAACACCCGTGGGAATACAGTCTCCATCTTCTCTTTCCAGGATGATCCATATAGCCTCTTTCTTTCCCCAAGTACCCTGCATTTTGGCTACTCTGATATTGTATTTCACATACAGCACCACTCCTGTACCTCTTCATCCCTCTGTCTTTCCTAAAAAGATTATATTGTGGTATGGTCACATCCCATTCATGGCAATCATTGAACTGTGTCTCTGTAATAGCAACAATATCCAAGTTTTCCTCAAACATCAGGGCTTGCAAATCTTGAAGCTTTTTACTTAGACTGCGAGCATTGCTTTCCATGTGTTAGGTTTCTGATATGTTTCTGCTAACAGGAGAGGCTGGAGCCCACTCTGCTAGGCTATGGAGGGGCTGGTATCTCTCTGCTAGAGTAGCTGGGTGGGACTTGGTTGCTATTGGTTAGCTGCCTTGTAGCTGATGGTCTGCAGCTACAGAGGTCAGTAATCAAGAGCTATTTTTATCTGCAGTTTTCAGGTAAGCACTGCTCTAGCATTAGTATTCTTCTGCTGTGGCCTCTTTTATTTCTTCTAGAGCTGTTGCTCAGTGCACTGAAGGAATCTGTTTCCTTCTATTTTGTGTTCTTTGGGGCTGGCCTGTCAGCACCTTCTTCTGTGTTCCATTTGTATTTGCTTTTCTCAGCATGGGGTTAATTTGCCTTTCCCTGCAGCTGGACTGGAGCAGTGCAGTGTGTGTTGTGTCATCATATTTGTTTTAGTTCTGTCTGTTGTAGTTCCTCCTCTTTTTCTGAGGTTATTGTGCTCTGTTAACCCCTCGCTGTCTGTGTCTAGCTGTGTGGGTTAGTGGGACCTTTAGTCTTTGCTCTTGCCAGTACCTCTTTCGCTTGGTTCTCTGTAGTGCTGGTTCCTTCCTGATCTGTCTGGTTCAGCTTCACCTGTTATAACTGCTACCTTCTGTGGGCCTGAATTCCTGCCGGCCGCCTGAACCCAGGGGCCCAACTCCTGGGGGTCCGTGGCTAAGTGCAGGTAAAGTTTTGAGAAGCTGTTCCGGTATCCTTGTCCCTGCTTTATCCTGTGGAGTCCTGTTGTTGCCAGCCGGTTCCTGAGACTCCGTGTCCGGTAGTTGGGGGCAGCCTAGCCTGCTGGTGCAGACCGTACGTGCCCTGAGGTTTTCTACCTTCGAGGAGTTGGCACCTCTCCTCTCAAGCCTGGTGTTCTGGGTGAGTACCCTGTGGTTTTATTATTTTTTCGTAGTTGTGGTTCGGTCCACCCCAGGCCATTCCTAGTCTTCCCTTCTGTCCACGGCCTGGGCCCAAGTGCTCACGATCTGGGAGCGAGTGTCAGAAGTAACACCATGTGCTATGTGAGTTTGGATGGTTTTCTATATTTATATTACCTTTCCCACTGCCATCATGTTTTTTCTGGGGGTGACTTTCTCAGTTCCCTAGTTTCCCTTTGTCACCCCCATCCTCTAGTTTAATGTCTAAAAACATACTGTCTGAATTTGTCCCCAAGGACCCTTTTTCCTATTACAAAAAAAGATGTAGCCCATTATTACAGTACAGCCTGTTATTTTTCCACACTGTTATCTTAACCGGTTATTAACTTCCAAACTATGAACTTAACTGGCTAGTGCTGAATATTTACATAGCTAGTTAAGTTACAGCTGGCCAGAAAAGCCTCAGATATTCAATGCCTGTCACCGAAAATGGCTCAGAATTGAATATCCAGGGTCCACGCTGCCTGCCACCTGCTGAATTTCAAGGGGTCTATATTTGTCTAAATTCTGATTTTAGAAAGCTGGAATATACAAATCTAAAACTAAGAAATGTACATGTGACAAAGGGACATGTACTGGTTGTGTATTAGACATATCTAGGGCGGGCCTAAAATAATGCTGTATCAGCCAATACAGACTGATCAATGCTGCGATTTACACCTACTAACTAGGACATCTAGATATTACAGAGTTGCTCAATTTGTGCAATGCTGCATTGGAGGGATTAAGAGTAGTCTCCCCTTTAATACTACAGTGCTGTGCTGTAGGTCTCCTAACCCCCCCCCCCCCCAAGCAAGAGATATTGGACTATCCTGCTTATAATCGAAAGAGAAAAACGCCTATATTATGACCCAAATCGGGAGATGGGCGTCTTTCTCCCATGGGCGCCCAAATCGGTATAATCGAAAGCCGATTTTGGGCGTTTTCAACTGCAATCCGTCGCGGAAACGGGTAAAGTTGACGGGGGCGTGTCGGAGGCGTGGTGAAGGCAGGAGGAGAGATGGGCGTCTTTAGCTGATAATCAAAAAAAGATTAAAAGATAGAGAGTAGGGATAAATGGTCAGTATTCTCAATGGAAAAGGGTAGATAGTGGGGTTTCCCAGGGGTCTGTGCTGGGACCACTGCTTTTAAATATTTATAAATGATCTAGATTTGGGAGTAACTAGTGAGGTAATTAAATTTGCTGATGACACAAAGTTATTCAAAATTGTTAAATCGTAAGTGGATTGTAAAAAAATTACAAGAGGACCTTACGAGACTGGGAGACTGGGCGTCTAAATGGCAGATGATGTTTAATGTGAGCAAGTGCACAGCGATGCATATTTTTATTTGTTACATTTGTATCCCACATTTTCCCACCTAATTGCAGGCTCAATGTGGCTTACATAGTATCGTAAAGGCGATCGCCAATTCCAGTATGAACAAATACAAAGTGATTTAGTGGTAGAATAAAGATCATTGGAACAGATACATTAGGGAATCGTAGGGGGGAATAGAATAGGTTATGTCTAGTACGAGCTTTGGTTTCATGGGAAAGAGGAACCTGAACTACAGCTACGTGATGCAAGGTTCCACATTTGTAGTCACTGAGTAGGGAAGGGATCTCGATGCCATCGTGGATGATACGTTGAAACCCTCTGCTCAGTGTGTGGCGGCGGCTAAGAAAGCAAATAGAATGTTAGGTATTATTAGGAAAGGAATGGAAAACAAAAATGAGGACTTCATACTGCCTTGTATCGCTCTGGGTACGACCACATCTTGAATACTGTGGCAAGTTCTGTTCACCACACCTCAAAAAAGATATATTGGAATTAGAAAAGGTACAAAGAAGAGTGACGAAAACGATAAAGGGGATGGGACAACTTCCCTATGAGGAAAGGCTAAAGCGGCTAGGGCTCTTCAGCTTGGAGTAAAGACAGCTGAGGGCATAGGCAGTCGGTGGCCCAACTGTTTGGGGAGGCTAAAGGGGGTGGGGTTATGGGTGGAGCCAGGGGCGGAGCTTATATCCATAATCGTCTGACAACACAGAAAAAAAAATAAGTAAAAATAAAAGTCACAATTAATACCTTTTATTAAATTTAGATATTAGATATGTATCATATGTCAAAGAATAAAGTGGTTGCTCAAAGCATATATACTAACCACAATTGCTCAACTGCAAAACACTATGCACAATTTTCTGCAAAAACACACTCAGAAACTTACTGTACCATAACACTGGGCAGACCCTAATAAACCAATATACCACCCATACGGAAAATGCAGACTGTCAACAATATGAAACAAGGGATCATAATATCACAATTCTCATGTAGAGCCACAAAACACCCTTTTAGGGTGGAAAGTGTTCACAATGAGCTCCTTTTATGAACGACTATATGTAGATCCTTCAAGAGGTAGTGTGTCATGAGTTAGGCTCTAAAACCCTTTCTGATGTTTTGGTGCCACCTCAGTAAGGCCAATACATAATCTCTCCACTGCAAAACACTATACACAAACTTGTGCAAAAACACACTCATAAGCTTACCAAACCATAACAGCACTAATTCCAAGGACAGGACGAGCTACAACCTTATGCGTGGAAAGGCAGCACTGTAATTACACCGGGCTCTAAAACACCAGTACACAACCTAGTGAAAAAAACAAAAAAACAAAAATGGCTGCAAATACTACACACTAGCAGAATACTGCACCTTGATCACACATGAAAAACACATGACACAACAGATATGAAGGGAAAATACTGAACTGGAAAGTTACCTCAAGAAGTCAGACTCAGCATGCAGCAATACTAGAAAAATTGAAACTTACATGCAAAATATCACAGATGCACATTTCCAAAAGCTGACGTATTCCAGTTAATAAATTCTGAATAAAATACTTTTTTCTACCTTTGTTGTCTGATCATTTAGTTTTTCTATTCGCTTTGGTCCCAGTGTCTTCTGTTTTATGCAGTGTCTTCTTTCCATTTGATATTTTTTCTCTCACCATGTCCACCATCCTCTCCTTATGCGTCCTGTGTACCATCTGTAGCCCTGTCCCTATCCTTCAGTGTCCCGATCCAGCTCTTAAATTCAGCAGTTTCCCCTCCATCCATATTCAGCATTTTTCCTCACTCCCCTCCATCCATGTGCATATACTTCCCTCCCCTCCATTCATGTCCAGCATTTCTCCTCTCTCCCTTCCCCTCCATCCGTGTGCATCTCCTTCCTTTGTCTTTCCTTCCATCCATCCCTGTCCAACATTTCTCCTCTCCTCCCTGCCCTCCATCTATGTGCATCTCCTTCCAGTCTTCCCTCCCTTCCTTCCTTCCTTCCATCCATCCATGTCCAGCACCTTCCCCTTTTCTCTCCTACCCATCCATCCAGTGTCATCCCTCTTTCTCTCTCCATTCTTCCACCCATTACCCTCTCCCAATCCTTCCGTCCACTGTCTCCCTGTATCTCCCCTTCCTTCTAGACAGTTCTCTCTCTTGACCCTTTTCCATTCAGCATGTCCTCTCACCCTATCCTTCCAGTGTCTTTCCTCTTTCCCTCCCTACCAGCGTCTTCCCTCATTCTGCCCCCTCCTTCCAGCATTTTTCCTCTTTCTCCCTCCTTTTATCCAGCATTTCTCAGTCTGACAGCTAGGGTCTCCCCCAGTTTCCCCCCAGCAGCTTCTCTCTCTCTCCTGCCCATGTCCCCTCTTTCTCTCCCCATCTTTCCACTCATCTCTCTCTCTCTCTCTCTCTCTCTCTCTCTCTCTCTCTCTCTCTGTACCCCTCTTCCATCCAGCATCTTTATTTATGTTGGACAGGATGACCCGCCCTGTAAGGCGTACAAAACCCCAACCTTGGCTGACTTCTAATATCTGCTACCTACGTTCCTGTACCCGCTCCGCCGAACGCCTCTGGCGGAAATCTCGGGCCCTTGCTGATTTCTTACACTTTAAGTTCATGCTGACCTCCTTCCAATCTGCTCTTTTATGTGCCAAACAGGATTATTATATCCAACTGACCAACTCTCTTGGCTCTAATCCTCGACTTCTCTTCACCACATTGAACTCTCTCCTCAAGGTGCCCCCTCCCCCAATTCCCCCTTCATTATCTCCTCAGACCCTTGCTGAATTCTTTCACAACAAGGTTCAAAAGATAAACCTTGCTTTCTCTACCTCACCACCTCTCCCTCCACTAGTCCGTTCCCCTCTCTCTCCTTCCCCTCATTCCCTTTCCTCCTTTCCTGAAGTTACTATTGAGGAAACTACACTTCTCCTTTCTTCCTCAAAATGTACCACCTGTTCCTCTGATCCCATTCCCACCCACCTTCTTAATGCCATCTCTCCTGCTCTTATTCCTTTTATCTGTCACATTCTCAACCTCTCACTTTCCACTGCGACTGTCCCTGCTGCCTTTAAACATGCTGTGGTCACACCTCTCCTTAAGAAGCCTTCACTCGACCCTACTTGTCCCTCTAATTACCGACCCATCTCCCTTTTCTCTCCAAATTACTTGAGCGTGCTGTTCACCGCCGCTGCCTTGATTTTCTTTCCTCACATGCTATTCTTGACCCACTACAATCTGGTTTTCGCCCTCTCCACTCAACCGAAACTGCGCTTACTAAAGTCTCCAATGACCTATTACTGGCTAAATCCAGAGGTCAATATTCCATCCTCATTCTTCTTGATCTTTCCGCTGCTTTTGACACTGTCGATCACAGCATACTTCTCGATACCCTGTCCTCACTTGGATTCCAGGGCTCTGTCCTTTCCTGGTTCTCTTCCTACCTCTCCCTCCGCACCTTTAGTGTTCACTCTGGTGGCTCCTCTTCTACTTCTATCCCTCTGCCTGTCGGCATACCTCAGGGTTCTGTTCTTGGTCCCCTCCTCTTTTCTATCTACACTTCTTCCCTTGGTTCATTAATCTCATCCCATGGCTTTTCCTACCATCTCTATGCTGATGACTCCCAAATCTACCTTTCTACCCCTGATATCTCACCTTGCATCCAAACCAAAGTTTCAGCGTGCTTGTCTGACATTGCTGTCTGGATGTCTCAACGCCACCTGAAATTAAATATGACCAAAACCGAGCTTCTCATTTTCCCCCCCAAACCCACCTCCCCGCTCCCCCCGTTTTCTATTTCTGTTGATGGCTCTCTCATTCTCCCTGTCTCCTCAGCTCGAAACCTTGGGGTCATCTTTGACTCTTCTCTCTCCTTCTCTGTTCATATCCAGCAGATTGCCAAGACCTGTTGTTTCTTTCTTTACAACATCCGTAAAATCCGCCCCTTTCTTTCCGAGCACTCTACCAAAACCCTCATCCACACCCTTGTCACCTCTCGTTTAGGCTACTGCAATCTGCTTCTTGCTGGCCTCCCACTTAGTCACCTCTCCCCTCTCCAGTCGGTTCAAAACTCTGCTGCCCATCTCATCTTCCGCCAGGGTCGCTTTACTCATACTACCTCTCTCCTCAAGACCCTTCACTGGCTCCCTATCCGTTTTCGCATCCTGTTCAAACTTCTTCTACTAACCTATAAATGTACTCACTCTGCTGCTCCCCAGTATCTCTCCACACTCGTCCATCCCTACACTCCTTCCCGTGCACTCCGCTCCATGGATAAATCCTTCTTATCTGTTCCCTTCTCCACTACTGCCAACTCCAGACTTCGCGCCTTCTGTCTCGCTGCACCCTACGCCTGGAATAAACTTCCTGAGCCCCTTCGTCTTGCCCCATCCTTGGCCACCTTTAAATCTAGACTGAAAGCCCACCTCTTTAACATTGCTTTTGACTCGTAACCACTTGTAACCACTCGCCTCCACCTACCCTCCTCTCTTCCTTCCCGTTCACATTAATTGATTTGATTTGCTTACTTTATTTATTTTTTGTCTATTAGATTGTAAGCTCTTTGAGCATGGACTGTCTTTCTTCTATGTTTGTGCAGCGCTGCGTATGCCTTGTAGCGCTATAGAAATGCTAAATAGTAGTAGTAGTAGTAGTAGCATCTTCTCTCTGGCTCTCACCTGCTCTTTTCCATGTCCCCTATTTCTCTCGCCATCTCTCTCTAACTCTCCCCTGCTCTTTTCCATGTCCCTGGCTCTCCCCTGTTCTTTTCCATGACCCCTCTTTCTCTCCCCATCTCTTTCTGGCTCTCCCCTGCTCTTTTCCATGTCCCTGGCTCTCCTCTGCTCTCCCTCTCTCTCCTCCTACCATTTCCAGCCACGTTCTCTCCCTCCGGGCCTCTTTACAACAGCACTGACATAAAAAGAAAAAGAAGCGCAGGGCCACAGCAGCCTTCAGACATGCGCTGTCGGCTCTGCCGATCCTCTGCCCCCGGAACGGGAAATTGATGTCAGGGGGCAGAGAACGGCAGACCCGACAGCGCATGTCTGAAGGCTGCTGCGGCCCCGCGCTTCTTTTTCTTCTTATGCTGGCTGTGGAGAGAAGCGGTGGCAGTGGAGATCAGCGTAGGTCTTGTTCCTGCCGCTGCTCAACAGATTTCGGGAGTCTTGGCAGATATCGGAGAAGGAGGCAGGCGGGGAAGTTCACAGCTGGGCTGGGGAGGCTTAACTTCCCCAAGCCTCTTATACGGGGCGCCTATGGCTGAGGGGGGATATGATAGATGTTTATACAATAATGAGTGGAGTGGAACGGGTAGATGTGAATCGCTTGTTTAATTTTTTCAAAAATACTAGGACTAGGGGGCACGCAATGAAGTAAATTTAAAACAAATCAGAGAAAATATTTCTTCACTCAATGTGTAATTAAACTCTGGAATTTGACCTTTGGTCTGTCCCAGTATGGCACATTATTTTGGTGGCAGGCATTGAATATCCAAGGTTTTTCTGGCCAACTATAACTTAATCGGCTATGCAAATGTTCATATGCATATAACCATCTCACAAATATCCATTCTTCGATGTATATTAGAACAGTCTCTACAGAGTGAGGGAAAAAAATTAACCTCCAAGAGTTATTTACCAATTTCTTAGCAGCCACTTTGAATTTCAATGAGAAATTTTGCATACTTATTTAGTCATAAGTACATAAGTAATGCCATACTGGGAAAAGACCAAAGGTCCATTGAGCCCAGCATTCTGTCCCTTACAGCAGCCAATCCAGGTCAAGGGTACCTGGCAAGCTACCCAAACGTACAAATATTTTATACTAGTTATTCCCGAAATTGTGGATTTTTCCCAAGTCCATTTAGTAGCGGTCTATGGACTTGTCCTTTAGGAAACCGTCTAACCCCTTTTTGAACTCTGCCAAGCTAACCGCCTTCACTACGTTCTCCGGCAACGAATTCCAGAGTTTAATTACGCGTTGGGTGAAAAAACGTTTTCTCCTATTTGTTTTAAATTTACTACACTGTAGTTTCATCGCTTGCCCCCTAGTCCTAGTATTTTTGGAAAGCGTGAACAGACGCTTCACATCCACCTGTTCCACTCCACTCATTATTTTATATACCTCTATCATGTCTCCCCTCAGCCATCTCTTCTCTAAGCTGAAAAGTCCTAGCCTCCTTAGTCTTTCTTCATAGGGAAGTTGTCCCATCCCCGCTATCATTTTTGTCGCCCTTCGCTGCACCTTATCCAGTTCTACTATATCTTTCTTGAGATGCGGCAACCAGAATTTAACACAATACTCAAGGTGTGGTCGCACCGTGAAGCGATACAACGGCATTATAACATCCTCACATCTGTTCTCCATACCTTTCCTAATAATACCCAACATTCTATTCGCTTTCCTAGCCACAGCAGCACACTGAACAGAAGGTTTCAGTGTATTATCAACGACAACACCCAGATCCTTTCTTGGTCCGTAACTCCTAACGTGGAACCTTGCATGACTTAGCTATAATTCAGGTTCTTTTTTCCCACATGCATCACCTTGCACCTGTTCACATTAAACTTCATCTGCCATTTAGCCGCCCAGTCTCGTAAGGTCCTTCTGTAATTTTTCACAATCCTGTCGCGAGTTAACGACTTTGAATAACTTTGTGTCATCAGCAAATTTAATTGCCTCGCTGGTTACTCCCATCTTGAAATCATTTATAAATATATTAAAAAGCAGCAGTCCTAGCACTGACCCCTGAGGAACCCCACTAACTACCCTTCTCCATTGTGAATACTGCCCATTTAACCCCACTCTCTGTTTCCTATCGTTCAACCAGTTTTTAATCCACAATAGGACATTTCCTCCTATCCCATGACCCTCCAATTTCCTCTGTAGCCTTTCATGAGGTACCTTATCAAACGCCTTTTGAAAATCCAGATACACAATATCAACCGGCTCCCCTTTGTCCACATGTTTGTTTACTCCTTCAAAGAATTGAAGTAAATTGGTCAGGCAAGGTTTCCCCACACTAAAGCCGTGCTGACTTGGTCTCAGTAATCCATGTCCTCGGATGTGCTCTGTAATTTTGTTTTTAATAATAGCCCCTACCATTTTCCCCGGCACCGACGTCAGACGCACCGGTCTATAATTTCCTGGATCTCCCCTGGAACCTTTTTTAAAAATCAGCATAACATTGGCCACCCTCCAATCTTCCGGTACCATGCCCGATTTTAAGGATAAATTGCATATCACTAACAGAAGCTCTGCAAGCTCATTTTTCAGTTCTATCAGTACTCTAGGATTTATACCATCCGGTCCAGGAGATTTGCTACAGTTTGCTGAACTGCCCCATTACGTCCTCCAGGTGTACTGTGAATTACTACTACTACTACTACTACTACTATTTAGCATTTCTATAGCGCTACAAGGCGTACGCAGCACTGCACAAACATAGAAGAAAGACAGTCCCTGCTCAAAGAGCTTACAATCTAATAGACAAAAAAAGAAATAAAGTAAGCAAATCAAATCAATTAATGTGAACGGGAAGGAAGAGAGGAGGGTAGGTGGAGGCAAGTGGTTACAAGTGGTTACGAGTCAAAAGCAATGTTAAAGAGGTGGGCTTTCAGTCTAGATTTAAAGGTGGCCAAGGATGGGGCAAGACGTAGGGGCTCAGGAAGTTTATTCCAGGCGTAGGGTGCAGCGAGACAGAAGGCGCGAAGTCTGGAGTTGGCAATAGTGGAGAAGGGAACAGTAAGTTTCTCTGACTCATCCGCTTGAAATACCATTTCCGACACTGGTATCCCACCCAAATCTTCCTCGGTGAAGACCGAAGCAAAGAATTCATTCAATCTCTCCACTACGTCTTTGTCATCCTTGATCGCCCCTTTTACCCCTCGGTCGTCCAGCAGCCCAACCGATTCTCTTGCCGGCTTCCTGCTTTTAATATACCGAAAAAAAAATTTACTATGTTTTTTTGCCTCTAATGCTATCTTTTTTTCATAGTCCCTCTTGGCCTTCTTTATCTGCGCCTTGCATTTGTTTTGACACTCCTTATGTTGCTTCTTGTTATTTTCAGATGGCTCCTTCTTTCATTTTTTGAAGGGGTTTCTTTTAGCCCTTTGAATACTTTTGTACCATCGTCAAATTTAATCACCTCATTAGTCGTTCTGATTTCCATATCAGTTATAAATATATTAAATAGCACCGGTCCCAGTACAGATCCCTGTGGCAGTCCACTGTTCACCCTTCTTCATTGAGAAAAATGACCATTTAACCTTACCCTCTTGTTTTCTGTCCAATAATTAATTCTTAATCTACACCAGAATCTTGTCTCCTATCCCATGACTCTTTAATTTTCTCAGGAGTCTCTCATGAGGAACTTTATCAAAAGCTATGAATCAGCTCACCTTTATCCACATGTTTATTCACACCTTCAAAGAAATTAAGCAAATTGGTGAGGCAAGACTTCTCTTGGCTGAACCCATGCTGACTCTGTCCCATTAAACCATGTTTGTCTATGTTTTTCTGTAATTTTATTCTTTATAATAGTTTCCACTATTTTGGCCGGCACCGACGTCAAGCTTACTGGTCTATAATTTCCCAGATCTCCCCTAGAATCCTTTTTAAATATCGGCGTCACATTGACCACCCTTCAATTTTCAGGTACTATGGACAATTTTAACGACAGGTTATATATTACTAACAGCAGATCAGCAATTTCATGCTTGATTTGAGTACCCTTGGATGTATGCCATCCGGTCGAGGTGATTTGCCACTCTTTAATTTGTCAATTTGACTCAGTACATCTTCCAGGTTCACCGAGATTTCTTTCACTTCCTCTGCATCATCACCCTTGAAAACCATTTCCGGTACAGGCAGATCTCTTACATCTTCTTCCGTAAAGACAGAAGCAAAGAATTCATTCAGTTTCTCCGGTATAGCCCTGTCCTCCCTGAGTGCCCCTTGTTCTCCTTTGTGATCTAACGGTCCCACTGATTCCCTCGCAAGCTTTCTGTTTCTGATGTACCTGAAAAAGTTGTTACTGTGAGTGTTAGCCTCTGCGGCAAGTTTTTCATATTCTCTTTTAGCCTTCTTTATTAATGCTTTGAATCTGACTTGCCAGTGCTTATGTTGCTTCGTATTTTCTTTATTTGGGTCCTTTTTCCATTCTTTGAAGGACAATCTTTTGGCTGTAATAGCCTCTTTAACTTCACCTTTTAACCATGCTGGCTTATATTTTCTCTTCTTTCCACCTTTGCATATACTTGGAATGCACCTAGACTGGGCTTCCAAGATGGTATTTTTGAATAATGTCCACGCCTGATTTTTGTGTCCTAACCTTTGCATCCGGTCCTTTTAGGTACAATTAACAATGTGTCAGAATTTTGCAGTTACTGTGAATGCTCAAAGTGTCCACCCCCAGCTTTAATACAGGCCTTCAGTCGATTTGGAAAGTTTTTAACAGCCTTGTCATAAGAACATAAGAATAGCCGTACTGGGTCAGACCAGTAGTCCATCTAGCCCAGTATCTGTCATGGCCATTGCCATGTTCCGATCCTCCTATATACTGCCCAGCAGTGACCGCGGAGAGCAAGATCCCTGAGGTTGCAGGTCTCGTTTAGGCTCTGGTTCAATGGATTCTCCTTCTACAGGCCAGCTGCCCTAGGGACATCGCAATGACATCATGCCTCTGACTATTTAAGGTGGACAGTCTGTTCCTTGTTGCCTTTGCGACATTCGCCAGCAGTGCCCACTGTGTGTTGCCTGCCCCCCCCCCCCTGTCTTCAGTTGCAGTTCCAGTCAAGCTCAATTTTCTCCAGTTCCATTCAAGCCTGCCTGTCGCCAGTTCCAGCCCAGTCCGCCTGCCTCCAGTTCCAATCAAGTCAATCTCTCTCCAGTTCTGGTGCTAGTCCATCCCACCTGTCTCCAGTTCCAGCCAAGCCTGCCTTGTTGCCTACTTTCCTGTGCTTGCCATCTGCCTTGCCTGCTTTCTGCCTCTAAAGTGACTCATCTGCCATTGGCTTGGACCCCCTGGCTTTGGAGTCATTGGTCTTGTAGTTACTGCAATAGCTGACCATCCAACTCCAACAGCTATCTGGGGTCATTCAGGATGTGACTCAATGAATGGACTACCTCCAGAGCCCTGTTGCACCACAAGTTGCAGCTCCTCCACCCACTGCAGCTCCTGGCCCTGTTGCTGCTCCCTGCACCCCAGAGACTCATATCGTTCCTCAGTTCAACGGGAACCCAAGGTCCTGCCAGGGATTTCTGAACCAATGTCAAATAGTCTTCGAGTTGCAAGGGAGAAACTGTTTCTGACAGAGCCAAAACGGTTACATTATTGCACTCCTTATGGGCCCTGCTCTAGCCTGGGCCTGATATTGAATAACTTGACGGAATTCCTGGCCAGTTCTGAAGAATATTTGAGGAACCAGTGAAGGCTTCCTCTGCAGCCTCAGAGATGCTGGATTTACAACAAGGGTCACAAACATTGGGTGACTATCCGCCTTATTTTCGAAAGAGAAAGACGCCCATATTTCCGACCCAAATCGGGAGATGGCTGTCTTTCTCCCATGGGCGCCCAAATCGGTATAATTGAAAGCCGATTTTGGGCATCTTCAACTGCAATCCGTCGCGGAAACGGCCAAAGTTGATGGGGGCGTGTCAGAGGCGTGAAGGTGGGACTGGGGCGTGTTTATCGGCCGAGGAGAGATGGGCGTCCTCGGCCAATAATCCAAAAAAGAAAAGGCGTTTTTTAGCGTGAATTTGGGTCACTTTTTTTGGACCCTTTTTTTTCACGAACAAGTCCCAATAAAGTGCCCTAAATGACCAGATGACCACCAGAGGGAATCGGGGATAACCACCCCTGACTCCCCCAGTGGTCACTAACCCCCTCCCACCCAAAAAAAACAAACATTAAAAACGTTTCTTTCCAGCCTGTATGCCAGCCTCAAATGTCATACCCAGCTCCATCACAGCAGTATGCAGGTCCCTGGAGCAGTTGTTAGTGGGTGCAGTGGACTTCAGGCAGGTGGACCCAGGCCCCCCCCCCCACCTGTTACACTTGTGGTGGTAAATGGGAGCGCTCCAAACCGCCCCCAAAACCCACTGTACCCACATCTGGGTGCCCCCCTTCAGCCATAAGTGCTATGGTAATGATGTAGAGTTGTGGGGAGTGGGTTTGGGGGGGATTTGGGGGGGCTCAGCACCCAAGGGAAGGGAGATATGGACTTCAGAACTAGTTAACTATTTTTTTAATTGTTACAAGTGCCCCCTAGGGTGCCCGGTTGATGTCCTGGCATGTGAGGGGGATCAGTGCACTACGAATCCTGGTCCCTCCCATGACCCAATGCCTTGGATTTGTTCGTTTTTGAGCTGGGCACCTTCGGTTTCCATTATCGCTGACAAACGATACCACCCAGCTCAAATCCGCACAAATCCAATGCATTTGGCTGGCACAAACCGTATTATCGGAAAAAAGATGGGACGCCCATTTTTTTCGAAAATATGGTTTGTCCCGCCTTTTCACATACCCGTTCTCGGAGATAGACGCTCATGGAGATGGGCATTCACGTTCGATTTTGCCCCTCCATGCCATCCGGTTTTGGACCCTGGCTTCTGAATTAAAATGGAACAATGAGAGTCTGGTCGCTGTGTTTTGGCAGGGTCTGTCCCTTCCGATTCAAGATGAGCTGGCAGGGTGAGATCTGCCTATGAACCATGATGAACTCATTTTACTGTAAACATGAGCGGATATCTGCTTCTGTAAATGAGCACAAGAGTGTCAAGCCAGCTGCAGGCTGTTTTGCCTGGCCCCCAATTTCCAGCACAAATCCTTCTCCTTCGAAACCCTCAGCGTCAACCGAGAGTGGAGAACCCATGCTGGTGTATCGACTGGGGCTCTTGGATCAAGAGAAGCATCATAGACAGACCCAGGATCTTTGCCTGCACTGTGGGGAGAAGGACCATTATGCCAACCAGTGCCTCAAGAAGCCGGAAAAATATCAAGTCTAGTTATAGCCATGGAAGCAGGACTAGGTACCTCCAGACGAACTCCCCACACACCACTGTTGGTTCCCGCCACTGTAGAATGGGACCTGGACTTTTCCACCGAGGCATTTTTTGACACCCGGACCCTGGTAGGCAATTATTTGTAGAGATACACTCTTCCGTCATAGGGGGAGGTGCCATACTATCCCAGATCGACATCAATGGTAACAATGTGCTTATTTTTCCTGGAGGTTCTCTTCATTCGAAAAGAACTATGCAATTGAAGACCAGGAACTCTTGGCCATAAAACTGGCACTGAAGACATGGTATCACTTCCTTGAGGGAGCCAAGTATCCACTCATTGTATTGATGGATCATAAGAACCTGTTGTATCTCCAAGAAGCTTGCTGACTCAACCCCTGACAAGCCCAATGGCCCCTGTTCTTCTCCCGATTCAACTTTCAGATGCTTTTTCAGCCTGCAGAGAACATCATCAGGGCAGACGCATTGTCTAGATCTCTGAAGACCACCGAAGAGACATCTGACCTCCAACATGTCATCAGTCTTGCCCGGATTATGACCGCTATCGCTGTGCCAGTTCCACCCGTCAAGACCGTTGTGTCCAAACGACTCCGGGAAGCCGTCCTAAGGTGGGGACCCCTTTGATATCCTGGTCATATTGGTGGCCAAGTCTGAGAAAGGATGTGAAAGACTCATAGCATGACCAGTTTTTGTCCACCCTTGGGGCCTCCTGCAACCACTACCAGCACCCAAGAAACCTTGGATACACCTTGCAATGGATTTTATCACTGACCTCCTGATCTCTGATGGCTTCTCCACTATCTGAGTGGTGGTGGACTGTTTTTCGAAGATAGCTTACTTTGTGCAGCTATCCAGATTACTGTCGGCCCCTATGCTAGCCCAGCACTTCCTGAAAGAGATCTTCTGCCTTCACAGGCTATCTAGGTTCATCATTTCTGATTATGGGGTCCAGTTTGCCTCCAGAGTTTTGCGGAGCCAGAATAGCACCCTCTAGTTTAAATTGGATTTCTCATCCGGATACCACCCGTTATCCCTCCAGGTATTAAATGCTGTTCTGCCCATTCCTGGTGGGAACGCTTCATTACCCACTAGACTTACAAAGGGTGAAACATCCGGTGTCTTTTGTTGTCGTCGTCTCCACCACCCCCAAGCTCTCCGCATGGGCCCTAAGAGCTCCCTTCTACTAGTAATATTAATATCGCCACTAGGACTCCCATGTATCAGATTGATAAATGACCAAGGCTTACTCCAAGATTCCATCCCCCCTCTGGCAAGTACCGCTGCTGATCTATTATCCCTTCATAAATGAAACGCATCAGTGCTGCTACATTGTACATTCGGAGATCTGGGAGGCCTAGTCCACGTCTCTCCTTTTTTAAAGAAAGTTTAACATAACCTATCCTGGCCCCTTTTCCTCTCCAGATAAAACTCCTAATGATGGACTGGAACAGTCATTCTTCTTTTCTTAACACCCATATAGGGGCTGCTGCTTGCAAAGGATAGAGGATTTTTGGCACAAGAATCATTTTTACCAATGCTACTCTACCCGTCAACGAAAGTGGCAGATCTTTCCATTTGTCACAAAGTTGCTTAATACTTTCTATCTGGTTAACCACATTTTTCGTATAGAAAAAAGTTTTGTATTTGTACTAAGAAAACCCCCCAAATATCTCATCGCTCCTTTGACTGGTGTTATTGGTAACCCCTCCATCCCAGGGTCTCCCCCTATTCCTGACAATGGGAGTAGTTCCGATTTAGCACAATTCACTCTCAGCCCTGACAAGTCTCCAAACTCTCTTATTAACTCCAGGGCTCTGGGCAGGTCTCTGGGGCCATTCTCCAGATACAAAAGTGTATCATCAGCAAATAAGTTCAGCCGGAACTCCTTGTTTCGTACTCGGAGTCCCCTTATCTGTGCAGCACTATGGATCTTAATGGCCAGTAGTTCAATTGCCAGCAGGAAGAGGAGTGGAGAAAGAGGGCACCCCTGCCTAGTACCCCTACCCAAAGAAAACCTTTCAGTGAGCTTCCCATTTACCATCAATCGGGCCATAGGACTTCTATATAGGGCTTCAATCCAGGATATTACCGGGCCCGACATTCTGAAATGGCCCAAAGTTTCAAACAGGTAAGGCCAAGATACACTGTCGAAGGCCTTTTCCATGTCAAGCCCGGCTATAACTTCTAGCCCCCCTTCTCCCCAAAACTTGTGAATGGCCATCAAAGCTCATATGATGTTCATAGAACCATGGCGGCCCGGCACGAAGCCCACTTGGTCTTCGTGAATCAGCTTAGGCAATACCTGGTTAAGGTGCCTGGCCAAGATAATATTCGGTAATATTCGGGGCCAAACCCATCTGGGCCTGGCGCTTTGGTGAGTTTCAGCATTTTTATACCTAGCCGTATCTCTCTCTCTGTTACGGGCCCATTCAGGGAGTTCAATTGGTCCCCCATCAGTTGTGGTATCTGTAACCCATGGAAGAACGCTGCATGTTGAACTACATCATAATCCCACTCCCTGTATAAGGACCTATAATATTGAACAAATTGCTGCATAATTTGGGATTCAGTGGTGAATACTTCCCCCCGAGCATTCTTTATGGATGAGATTAATTGCCGTTTACGTGGGGGCTTCACCAAGTTCGCTAGCAACTTTCCCGCCTTATTGCCC
Source organism: Microcaecilia unicolor (assembly GCF_901765095.1). NCBI lineage: Eukaryota > Metazoa > Chordata > Amphibia > Gymnophiona > Siphonopidae > Microcaecilia > Microcaecilia unicolor. Next base: position 325,503,775 of record NC_044032.1, on the reverse strand, counting down.
CACTTAAACAGTTTGAAGCGCTGGTAATATATATCCCTCTCTGCTCTCGTATGCAAGATATCATCAATCTGTTTTTTGAGTTGGGCTAATTGTGCTTTGTGTGTATCATTTATATTCTGTATATGTGCCCTCCTTATGTTATGATACTCCTGGGAGAGCCGCAACAAGTCTGCCTCTCTCTGTTTTTTTTTGCCCGCCACATATGCAATAATATGGCCCTTCATAACTGCTTTGAAGGCTTCCCAGTACGTGCTGGCATTAACCTCTGGTGTGCTGTTATGTGCCTGATAGTCCAACCATTTAAGACGCAAAAATTCTCTGAACTCCCTGTCCTGGTAAAGATAGGGGGAAAGCCGCCACACCCTCTCGCCCGGCTCCGCCGCAAAGGAAACCGCCATCCTAACCACCAAATGGTCGCTAAGTGCACTATCCACTATTTCTGCTTTCACAATTTTTGGGACCAGAGAAGGTGTCACCAATAAGTAGTCCAGTCTAGAGTATACCTTATGTGGATGCGAGTAAAATGTATACTCCCCATCTTGAGGATGCAAGAGCCGCCATATATCCTCCAACCCCAGCTGAGATGTCACAAAGGGGATTCCCCTGTCCTCCCAATTCCTCACCCTGGGTTTTATAGGTTTACAGTCGTTAGTGGGATCTGCTACTATATTAAAATCCCCTCCCATTACAATCTGATAATCAGAGTAAAGTATTACTCTCGCCACAAGATCAGAGAAAAATTTATGGGAGTATACATTAGGCCCGTATATATTACAAAAAAGAAGTTGTTGTCCCCATAGTTCTCCCATAACCAGTACATATCTTCCTTCTTTATCCTGGATCACCTTATGACAATGAAATGGTATTTGTTTGTGTATTAAAATAGCCACTCCCCTCTGCCTGGAGTTATATGCTGAGTATCCAACCTCTCCAACCCATCCCCTCTTTAGCTTTTGATGTTCTGAGGCCGTAAGGTGGGTTTCTTGGAGATATGCAATGTCAGCCTTTTCTTTTTTCAACCAAGAAAGAATTTTAGTTCGCTTAATGGGAGAGTGCAGGCCATCCACATTTAGTGTAATGATTTTCAAACTACCCATACCCTAGACATAGGTGCCTGATGATCTGGATCGCTATGTGATATACCTTGCCAGCCTCCCAGCAGGGCCCGCAAGGTCGTAATCTGTGTGTGCCAGCCTCCCAGATGGATTTCCTATATCTCTGCTGCTTCCACAATTTGTTCACCTTACTCCCCCCATATCCCTGATGACCCATATGCCTTGCATTCTCAGCAATCAAAGTCCTTCTCCAACCCCCCGTCCTCCCACTCCCCCACACATCCAATACATCCATGCTCTTACTGCCATACAATCCCCCTCCCACCTCCCCCTCCCACCTCCCCCTCCCTTGTCCCTCCCACCCCTCCGCTTTCCCTTTCCCCTTATCGTTTGTCCTCATCTTTCACCTACCCAATACAGCCCAACCCAAAGAGGACATAAGCCCCACCCCCTCCCCGCCTCTCCCTGTTATCCTAATAGTGATGCAAGACTGAATATTATAAACATTAATGCATAGGAACTTTCTGTATGCAACTGCTTTTGCTACTCCATCTACTTTCAACAGTTATTATTTAAACAACATATACATATTATTAACCTCTCACGTTCTTTTTAAACAGTTCTTCTCTGCCCTTTGCTATCTGTCCACTGACGCTCTCTATTCTAAACTCCCAAGCATAGGACAGTTAATTAGTGCTTTACCCTTCAGTTCCAAATCCACAATATCCCGGTGGAGTAGCACAGTAGGGCCCAACGGTCTCCTCTCCCGCTCTCTCATAATATCACAACATTAATACATAAGGACTCTGTATGCAACTACTTTTGCCACGCCACTTACTTTCATCAGTTATTAATTAAACAATATAAACACATTGTTAACTTCTCACGTTCATTTCAAACCGATCTTCTCTGCCCTTTGCTATCTGACCACGGTCACTCTCTGGTCCCGTCTCCTTGACCAAGCATAGGACAGTTGATTAATGTTTCACCAGTCAGCTCCAAATCCACGATTCTCCGGTGGAGTAGCACATTTGAAGTCAATGATCTCCTCTCCCGCTCTCTCATATCCCTTCTGCTCTCTGTTCCGGCTCGTGTTGGGCCCGGTTTCTTGCTTGATTATATTTCTCCAGGAAAGCCTGTGCCTCTGCCACCTCCGATAGTACCAGGACCTTGCCCTCGTGCCAGATCCGTAACTTAGCCAGGTATTGCAGGGCGAACTTTACCCCGTGCTTGTAAAGCGCGGAGCACGTGGGCGCCATGGCCTTCCGCAGGAGTGCCACTCTGGCCGAGTAGTCATTAAACAGTAACAGTCTGTGCCCTTCATATTCAAGTGCCTCCCTGGTTCTAGACGCTTTCAATATGCATTCTTTCGCCTGCCAGCTCGTATAGTGAGCGATTGCTGTGCGGGGTCTGGTGGTATTCTCCCCCCGTGGTCCGACACGATGCGCTCTATCGCAGCAGTAGAGGCCTCCCTGGGCATCCAGCCCCAATTGCTCCAGAAGCCATTTGGTGAAAAATTCATATAGGCTCTGATCTTTTACCGCTTCTGGTAGGCCTGTAACCCGTAGGTTATTTCTGCGAGAGCGGTTTTCCTGCTCCTCCACCCGCTCTCGCATGGCATCCATCTCCTTTTGAAGAGCAGCCATCTGTACGGCGGCACTCCGCGCTTCATCCTCCCGTGCGGAGATTCGCTGTTCCACCTCGTGATGCGCGCCGCATGCGAGTCGAATTTTTCATTTATTTTGTCGACTGCAGACTGTAGCTTGTTTAATTTATCTGCTAGGGCAGCGGATACTAAACGAGAGATCTCCTGAGTCCATTCCGGCAGCAGTGTTAGAGTTGCTGGCTGCTGGCGTTGTGAGTCCGCCATTTTGGACACGTTGCTCTTCGGGTGTTCGACAGTTTTTTATGTGCTTTTGAGGGCATGCCTCAGGTAACCACCCTGTTGCAGGCTCCTAGTGGGTCAAGCCTTAGTCCCCAACACTTTCTTCCTGGTCAGAGCTGTCCAGCCTTGCACAAATTGCAGATATTAGCAGGTAAGGTGCGGAGCCTCCTTTTCTTGCTGCCGCTTAGGTAGCAGGCATCACGTGACCCCCCAGTGTCTGTTTGTAGATACAACTCTTCTTCCTCTGCCTGTTACGCACCTTTCTATATGACTTGGGTCTTCATTCTACTGCTTTATCTTTTCTGCAATGCCTTGGATATTTTCTCTCTTCTATGCTACTTGAATTAAATGATTTCACCCCTCCTAGCCCTGCCCCTCAATTACTATGTTCCATCTAGTATAACATTTCCTAAAAACTTACAAGTTTCATGCACTCAAGTACCTCAGAAGAGATTAAATATTGATACAATTTAGAATGATGATTTTCCCACTGAAATCTAATGGACAAAACATCAGAGATAACTCTCCTCTGATCACTAGTATTCAACGAATCCTGATAACTTTGGGGTCTTCCTCCCAATTTGGGGGCAGCTTCTCCCCTCTCATGGTGCCTTTAGGGTCTTCTCGCCAATGTTGGCTGCACTTTATCCCTCCTCTGGTGCCTTGGGATCTTCTTGCTTGGGTGCCCCCCTTACCATTTTGTACCTTAGTGTTTTCTAACAATGTTTGTGCAATACTCTCATAGTGCCAATATTATTGCCACCTTGCCTTGAGACCTACATGCCATTGTTTCTTTATTTGTTGACTTCAGATCACAAATTCCTATTGTTTCAGAAACTATGTTTAGGAAAGCCTGAGGAACAGCATAGCTGAATGTTTAAACTGCATTCTAATCTTTCTTTTAAAAAAAAAGTATCCCCAAGTCCTTTCATGTGATTTTTCTGGCAGTGCAACAAAAAGCAGTGTCTTTATGTCAGATTCGTCTGGGCAAATATGTCTATGGAGACACTTGGACACTGTTTCATGAACCATTCAAATAGTGGGCTCATTTGCCCTCTAGATTCTTCTTTACCCCCCACACCCAGAGGATATGGAGTTCCCAAGCCAATAGTAGTGCAACTTTTCTTCTCTCCTGGTGCCTTAGGATATCCATGCCAATGCTGGTGCTGTTTTGCCCCTCTCTCAGTACCTTAAGGTCTCCATTCCAGTGTTGTTACTGCTTTCCTTCCTCCCTGTGAGGGAGTGACATAGCTGCGGGTGTCCCTAGGAACACTCCCTCACTAAGGTTGCAGTTTAGCCACCTTATGGCAGGTGGCACTAAATCTGTCATGTTAGAGGCTGAGTCAGAGGGGCAGGGTTCAGGCAAGGAGGTGCTTAAATTCTCTGAGCTAGAATAGTTCAGGGAGGTCCAGAGGCAAGAAGTATCCAGGAGAGAGATCCCAAGTTCAGAGATCTCCTAGAGGGAGGCTCCAAATGAAGGAACACTCCCTAAAGTGTTGGCTGAGCTGCAGTACCTGTGGGGGAGTCCCAGGGAAACAAGGAATGGCCCTAGCTCAGAGGTTTACATAAAAGGAATAGAAGACTGCAAAGGAGTGCCTTCATTTTCTGTTGATGTTATTGGTGTTGCTGACCAGGGTTGGAAAGAGCCTGTGACAGGCGAACAGACTGTATTGCTTTCATTATTTTCTACCAGTAAGGCTTCCTTTGATTTTGCACTGCAAACTGCCTGTGTCTGTGAAATCCTGTAGCCACCGCCAGTCACACTTACACTCCCTCATTGCTTTGGGATCTTTTTGCCAATGTTGGTGATGCTATTTGCCTCTTCCTGTGCCTTTTGGTTTTCATTCCATTGTTTGTGCTGCTTTGTCTCCCTTTTCCAGTAGCTTTGAGCGTTTATGACACAATTAGTACTTTTTGCCTCGCTATGATAGCCAAGTATTATTTTCTCCTATTTAAGATCTAGTTTTGAAAATTGCATACCGGTATTTAAAAATTTAGGAACAATGGTAATATTTTGAGTTTGCAAATAATGCAATAACTTTTTAAATTCAGCATCATATATTGCAGAAAGGCACAAACTAGAAAGGATACATATATAGAAATGAAAAATTTGTCAGTGGCCCATGAAAATTGACCAAAGGAAATGGCATGTGTTTTTTCTTTCTATAATGATATTACATTTATCTTTCTGATTGTCTATGAAATTCAAAAGAAAAATTCCATGGAATTGGTTTTGAAAAATTCTATATGTAAATTTTAGCTTCTAGAGCAGCATTTATCATCACACTTTTCTCTCTTGATGTAGAACTCACTGGAAACTCTTATCAAAGCTATTGCTGGATTTGTGGTGATGTCTGAAGAGATGGAGAGAATATACCAAAGTTTTCTTAACAACCAAGTTCCAGAGCTTTGGGCCAATGCAGCTTACCCTTCGCTGAAACCTTTAGCATCATGGGTAAAAGATCTAATACTGAGGATAACATTTGTAGATGTAAGTAAAGTTACAGTAAAGTTCTGAAGGATTCCCACAGCATTAAAAAGAAGAATTTGCAGATTATATTGGTTATTTCATCAGAAATATTAATAGCTTACTATGGGGTGCATTTAATAAAGAGCATCAAGCAGTTCACACATGAATTAGTGCATGCTGTTGGCACATGAGCATAGTAACTCTTACTGCACTGGCATGACAGAACACGCTAATTTGTGTATTAACTGCATGCCGGATTAGGGGGCAGAAGCTGGAAAGGTAATGGGTACAGAATGGGAATGGACTGCACATTGCAGTTAGCGTAGAAGCACGTGTGCAGTTAGTATGGATGCACATATCCCTGGATTCTATGTATGGCGACTAAAGTTGTACATTCATTGCCAATCTGCGTGAGCAAATTGATTGATTAATAAGCCAGTGTCAATAATTGGCTGCTAATCAGTTATTGGTGTTAATTGGGATTTACATGCAGATTGTTTTCTATAACGGTCCATGCATAAATCCTAGGATGCATATTTTTAGGGGCATTCCTATGAATTATGCACATTCTTATAGAATACGTCTGATCTGCATTTAATTTAGGTGCCGACATTTACATCTGCTGATGCTTTCAGCAAGCATAAATACAGGAAAGTTAAGTTAGGCGTGGCTTAGGTGTTATTCTATAAAGTGTGAATACCCTTTATAGAATATCACTCAATGCATATTGTTTTTGCGCTGATTTTTCGGTACGATTTACTGAATCTAGTCCATAATGCATCAATAAGAGAAGGTGTTAAACTGTGTCTGCACTAATTGTAAATAATCTTAACATGTGGTAAAAAGCTTTTCTGTGCAGTAACTTTTATAAAATTGCCACCAACAGTTACCACACAGCTTTTGCACTTACCACTGTGTGTTTTGTTGTTAAAGCAAAAAACATAACGCACTTTAGTAAAAGGGCCCTGTGATAACGTGGCTTGTGGCTGGCTGCGGGACCTCACAGACATAGGCAGACAAGGGGTAAGAATAAACAGAAGAATTCTTTATTACTGTGTTCCTACCATACAAAAGCCAGTTGCATCACAACTTAGTGCAGTGCTATCAGTGTTCTTGTAAAACAATAAGGAAGCAGTCTTACTAGGGCCCCATACTCAAGAGGGCCAATATTCACTGTGGGAGGTAGCCAGGCTGGATATTCAATCTCGGGCCGTTTCTGGTGACCGGCACTGAATATCCGTTTTATTTGTGGCTGGTTCCAACTTAACCAGACAAGCTGATATTCAGCACTGTCGGTTAAATTGGAACCTACCAAAGATATTCCAGGTATTCACATGGTCAAACATGGCCGCCAAACTCACACTGAAAATTGGCAGATAGCCAGTTATATCACATGATATAACCAGCTAGCCTTTAACCGCAAATTTTCAGCAGGTAATGGCCAGCCGTGTCCCACTGCAAATTCAGAGATAGCCAGCTAAGTACCATTTCACTGGCCAAGTGCCGTTCCTGACTGGTTAGATGGTTTTGAATACTGGGGGGAAAGTTACTGTTCCAATACAAACACAGTTCAACAGAGGCTTGCCTTCAGCTTGTATACACAACATCTGAGTCTTCAAGGCAATTGCAGGAACTTCCTACCTTGATTGTCTTTTCCACATAGACTCTAGAGATGTAAGCTTGAGGGCTACTCTACTTCCCTAAGCCTCCCCTCAGGAACTATAGCCCAGAGAACTCCAGGAGCTTCTGCCCAGGGAAGGTGTAGGACAGCTGTTGTAATTGGTGAGTCAATCATTACACATGCAGATAGCTGGGAGCCTGGTGCGAAGGTGGTGGACCTCATGCATCATCTAGATAGGATTTTCGACAGAGGTAAATGTGGGTACCAATGACATAAGAAAATGTGGGAGGGAGATACTAGAAGCCAAAAATAGGGTCTTAGATAGAAAGCTGAAATCCAGATCCTCAAGGGTAGCATTTTCAGAATTGCTCCCCTTTCCACGCACAGGACCCAAGAGGCAGGTAGAGCTCTGAAGACTCAGTTCATGGTTCAGATGATGGTGCAGGGATGAGGGATTTAGATATGTTAGGAACTGAGAAACATTCTGGGAAAGAGGGGGCCTGTTCCAAAAGGATGGACTCCACCTTAACTGGGATGGAGATAGAGCAGCTTTTAAACTAAAATGGGGGGGAAAACCGACAGTCACCCAGGAGCACATGGTTCGGTGTGGAGTATCCTTGAAGGATACTATTGAAACAGGGTCTTTAGGGAATCCTGATAGAAAGGTTTCAATAATGGTGAAAGAAAGCTAGGAGTGTTTATTAGGAGAACAGAGTAAAGGATGCAAATTATCCTTGTTAACTTCAAAGCAACTTGTAGATGCAAAGAAAAAACAGTTTGAAGTGTCTATATACAAATGCTAGAAGCCTAAAAAATAAGATGGAAGAGTTGGAGTATATAGCACTAAAATATAGATATAATAGGCATCTCAGAGACCTGCTGGAAGGAGGGCAATCAATGGGACACGGTGTTATCAGGGTGCAAATTTAGAGTGGATCAAATTGGAGGGGGGGGGGGTTGCGATAACTGTTAAAAAGGGAATTGATTCAAACATTATACATGAAACATAGCAGCGTAGAATTCTTGTGGATAGAAATTCAATGTGTGAAGGGAAGGAGTATATTGGTAGGGCTGTATTACATCCACCAAGACAGAACGAACAGATGGATGAAGAAATGTTTACAGAAATTAGGAAAGGTGGCAAATTGGGCAACATTATAATAATGCTTGATTTCAATTACCCCAATATTGACCCCAATGTTACATCAGGGATCACCAGGGTGGTAAAATTCCTAGATGCAATAAATGACTGCTTCTTGGAGCAACTGGTCCAACAACCAACAAGAGGGGAATCTATTTTAGATCAGGTCTGGAATTCAGGGCATGGTATGAGAGGTAACAGTGTTGGATCCACTGGGAAACAGTGATCATAACATAATCAAATTTGATATCTGGAGTGAAGTCACTAAGGAAATCTACCGTAGCAGCATTTAGTTTTCGAAAGGGCGACTATGACAAAATGAGGAAAATGGTTAAAAATTAGCTAAAAGGATCGGCCGCAAAGGATAGGACTTTAAATCAGGCATGAACATTGTTTAAGCCCAGACCAGATGTATTCCATGTATTATTAACAAAGGTGGAAAGAAGAGCAAACAACTGCAAAAGAATGGAAAAAAAGGATCCAAATGAAGAAAACAAGAAGCAACATAAGCACTTTCAAGCTAGATGCAAAGCATTGATAAAGAAGGCTAAAAGAGAATATTGTAACCAAGACCCTCTAAGTGCAGCCAAGGATAGAACAATCTCCTCCAGCCACAGGCTCCTGGTACAGTCAAGAAATAAATGTCCACCCGCAACTTCAATCTTAAAGATTTTTTCCATGCAGGTTTCTAGTAGACCTGATACACAGTTCCAACAGCAGCATTCACCTTCAATTTTAAGCACATATAAGCCACCTCAAAGGGTGTGGCAAATAGTCCCCTTTAAGCAGTAGGCTATCAGCACATATCAGGGTTCAATACAGGCTCACAGTCAGCTCCAGTCTTGGCTCTTTATCCAGTGCACAATAAGCAGTAGTTCAATTCCAAATAGAAGCAGTTCATTCCAGTGGCGTAGCCAGACAGCCAATTTTGGGTGGGCCTGAGCACAATGTGGGTGGGCACAAAATTTTCTCTCTCCCCCCCCCCCCTCCCAGCCAAGCATCTGTTCCCTCTTTCTACCCTCCTCGCCCTCATAGCCTATTTCCCTATACCTTTTACCTCCCACCACCAGCATCTTCCTGTTCCCTCTCTCTTCCCCCATTGTCCAGCATTTTCCCTTTCTCTTCCCTACCATCCATTGTCTATCTTCTCTTCCTGGATCCATCTTCCCTCTTTCTCCCCTCCCCCGCTTGTGCATCTCTCCTTTCCTCTCCTCTTCTCCACCTTCTTCATGTCCAACGTTTCTCCCGCTCCCTGCCTTGAGCCCCTGGTTTAACATCTCTCCCCCTCCCACCATCTCTCCATCCTTCCTTTCTCTCACCTCAATGCCATGTTCAACATTTCCCCTCTCATCTCTCCCTCCCTTCCACTTTCATGTCCAACACGTTTTTTTCTCTCATGCCCTTTCCCTCCCTCTCCCCATCCCACCCATATCCAACCATTCTCCCTCTCTTTTCCCTTGCAGCATCTCTCCGTCCCTCCCCCTATCTGTCTCACTCCCTCATCCCAACAGTGCTCCTGTCTCTCCCTGACCCCCCCCCCCACCAGCACACACACACACACAACAAACCTACCACCCGCCAGCATGCTGCAGGTTTTTTTCCCCTCCCTTTCCCCAGACACCACTCACTGACATGCATGCTGCAGGCCTTCTTTCCCTCGGGCCCTCCCTCCCCTTCGGGCAGCGCCGCAGTCTACCTGTTCAGGAAAGCTGCATGGCACCGGGTCGTCCTGCCGCTACGCTGCTGCCCTCCGCTCCAGTCATCATCTTTCTGGCACAAAGTTGTTACTTGTTCTTCTGCTGCTTATCTGCAGCGGATCCGCGCGCTGGCAGGGCTGTATGCTGCTGCGACTGCTTCCTCTGCGCTGGCCCCACCTTCCGCCTCTTCAAGAAGGCAGGGCCAGCGCAGAGGAAGCAGTCGCAGCAGCATACAGCCCTGGCAGCGCGCGGATCCGCTGCAGATAAGCAGCAGAAGAACTCTGTGCCAGAATGATGATGACTGGAGCGGAGGGCAGCAGCGTAGCGGCAGGACGACCCGGTGCCGTGCAGCTTTCCTGTTCAGGTAGACTGCGGCGCTGCCCGAAGGGGAGGGAGGGCCCGAGGGAAAGAAGGCCTGCAGCATGCACCGTTGCTGGGTGGGCCTGAGGCCAAAGTGGGTGGGCCCCGGCCCACCCAGGCCCACCCGTGGCTACGCCCCTGGTTCATTCAATTCATCATCACAGTTAAATCACAAAGCAGCAGTTTCTATCTTCTACTCTCTTTACCTTCAGGAGAGTTCAATACTTTAGGGACTCCTCATACCCAAGGGATTTCATCCTGCATCAGCTTCACTGGTAAACTCAATACTTTAGGGACCTCCCTCTCTCTCTCTCTCTCTCTCTGCTTCTCTCTCCAGGGATTCCTTCCCACCTGCCTAATCAATCCCTGGCTTCTGCTACCACAACCAATCATTCTCCTTCCATTAGATTCCCCCACACCCATACCAGCTGAGTTAAGCATTAGACTAATGATGAGCTCCTGCACACAGGGTTTCCTAACTCTCTTTCCCCCTAGTGGCAGCCCATCTACACGTCCTGCCAGCTTACATCCATGCCTTCCCCCATTGCAGCTAGGAGTCCAGTCCAAGTTCCTCATCTCACCCCCTGGCTCCTTGCCTGCAATGCCTTCTGGGACTTGTATTTCAAACTGACACTGCCTTAACCCAACTATCCTGGATTCGACTATCACAATATGAAGAAAATCTTGTCGAAGAGACTAAAACTCATAGTAGCCCCTTTTTCAAGTACATTAGAAAGCCTGTGAGAGAATCTGCGAGACCTTTAGAACATGAAAGAGCAAAGGGGGCACGCAGAGAGAACAAGGCCATAGCAGAGAGATTGAATTAATTCTTTGCTTTGGTCTTTATGGAAGAAGATGTAAGAGATCTACCTGTCAAACCAGAAAAAAGGATGGAAGGAGCCAACCATCACAAGCCAGGATGTCACAAAATGGCTCACTTTATTTTTAAAAAGTCTACAAAGAACAATGTCCAATGAAACTGTACAATATCCAATAAAATACATAAAAAGTAGTGTAAAATGGGTACTCCTAAATATAAGTTCATAAGTATTGCCACACTGGGACAGACCAACGGTCTATTAAGCCTAGTGTCGGGTTCTCGAGGCAGAAACGGAATTCGTGAGCCCTTGGACCGCTGCTGAGGAGCGGCAGAGGCAGGCAAGACCACCTTGGAACTGGATACAAGGAAGAGCAGGACAGGAACTCTGGACTGGAGTAGTAACTGAGGCAGGCAACTAGGGCAGAACAGGAACAGCTTCACCTGCGCTTTACCACCGTTCCTCAGGAGTTGAGCTCCCAAGTGCAGGTGGCCGGCAGGACAAAGCAGGAACTGAAGATCCAGAGGACCCACCCTGGGTCTGGGATACACGAGGGAAGCTTCATCGCATGCCCCCTAGTCATAGTATTTTTGGAAAGAGTAAACAAACGATTCATGTCTATTCGTTCTACTCCACTCATTATTTTATAGACCTCTATCATATCTCCCCTCAGCCGTCTTTTCTCCAAGCTGAAGAGCCCTAGACGCGTCAGCCTGTACTCATAGGGAAGTCATCCCATCATTTTTGTCGCCCTTCTCTGTACCTTTTCTAGTTCCACTATATCTTTTTTTTAGATGCGGTGACCAGAATTGAACACAGTATTCGAGGTGCGGTCGCACCATGGACCGATACAAAGACATTATAACGTCCTCACTTTTGTTTTACATTCCTTTCCTAATAATACTAACATTCTATTTGCTTTCTTAGCCGTGACAGCACACTGAGCAGAGGGTTTTGACATATCATCAATGACGCCGAGAGTTCTTTCTTGGTCGGTGACTTTTAATGTGGAACCTTGCTTTACGTAGCTATAGTTCAGGTTCCTCTTTCCCACATGCATCACTTTGCACTTGCTCACATTAAACGTCATCTGTGTAGGTTCAATCCAAGCAAGCAAGTCTGGCAGCCCGGGAGATCCGGACCGGACTGAAATCTGGAACGGGTGACGGTCCACAGCAGCCACCGGTTCTGGCCACCAGAGGGTGAGGTGAGCACACAGCACCCGTGGTTTCCTGGTGATTGTTGCAGCTGAGCTCCAGGTGCTGCTGGGCTTATTAGCCATTCTGAAACCTTGCTGCTTTGCCTTTGCATTGCGTCTAAGGCCCTGGTATGTTGGTGCTTTTGCACTTCAGCCTGAGTTAGTTTCCTTGCTCTAGTTCTTGCCTGAAGTCTTGCCTGTTCTAGTTAGTCTATGTTTAGTTTAGGGTATTGCTTGTTTCCCAGTCTTGTCTTGTTTGTATGTCTTTGTCTAGTTCTGGGTTTATTTGTGTTTGTTCCCTGCTTCAGTGGCTGCTTGCAGCTTTCAGTTCAGTCTCCTGTCTAGCTGTGTTTGTTCCCTGTTTCAGTGGCTGCTCGCAGCTTTCAGTCCTGTCCTTTAGCCTATCCTTTCCCTGCCTCGCTGTCCCTGTGCTGCCTAGCTGTTATCCAGTCCTGCCCTGTCCAGTAAGTCCTGCCGGCCACCTGAAGCCTGGAGCTCAACTCTTGGTGAAAAGTGGCCAGGTGCAGGTGAAGCCTAACTGTTTGTCAGAGATCTGCCCTGTCTCTAGTGTGGAGTGGTTTTGCCTGCCACTGCCGCTCCTCGGCAGTGGCCCAAGGGCTCACAAACCCAGTGTCTAGCTTTGTAAACGTGACAGATGGGAATGGGAATAAAAAGCTGAATATTAATACTAATTGCAGCATGATCTGAGATTGTGATCGAATCAATAGTGGTGCTTGTGATATTATCTAAAAGATTATTGGAGATCAAAAAATAATCAATTCTAGAGTGACTGTGGTGTGAAGCTTAATTGTCTCCATTGATCCACTGAATGGAAATGATCTATAATGGAAAGCAAAGTAGAATGTGCTTTAGGGGTTTATGTTGCCCTCAATTGCTTATCTAACTATGGGTCCAAAGGCAAATTGAAGTCTCCTGCAAAGCTAATTGGCAGGGGATCACTTTCCAACAGGTGGTGTGATAAAGTGGTAAAAAAGGAGGGATCATCTTTATTGGGAGCATATACATTTAGTAATAATAAATCAACACCAAAAAGTTTCACTTTCAAAAGAAACCATCTGCCTTCATTATCTGTGATCTTATGCTTCACGTCTATATTCAAAAAGTGGCCAATTTAAGAAAAAAATATTTGGATACCCTCTAATTATAATCTAGATTCTTCTCAGGTATCTAACTAGAATAGATTTGGGTATCCAACTAAAGTGAATTTATACCAATCGTCTTGCTCAAAACAATAAAGATTAGATCATCATTCAAACAAACTTATCATTCAAAAAAACTTATGGACAACGGACATCACTGAGGTCATTATAATTGAAAATGAAAATTGTTTAAATGATGATCTAATCTTTATTGTTTTGAGTAGACGATCGGTATAAATTCACTTCTATATTGACGTTTCTATGAAATAGTATGGCTACCCCTCCCCTTTTTTCCCTAGAGCAGTGGAAAGAGGATTCAGAATTCTATAAAGGGTCAATTAAATTCAATTTCAAATTCTGCAAGTGAGTCTCCTGTAAAAAAAACAAACAAAGTCTGAACCTGTGATTTTCTAAGAGCAAGTGTGATTTGCTTCTGAGGCTCTACTTCTATCAGAACTGCTGAACTCTCACTCGCACTGTGAGCCTGTATTCCCATCAGAACTGCTGAGCTCCCACTCTCACTGTAAACCTACACTTACCTTAGAACTGTTAAGCTCCTACTTTTTCAGCAGTCTACACTCTTATTAGAGCTGCTGAGCTCCAACCTTTATTGTTGAACATGGCCAAGACAGAGCTTATTGTCTTTCCACCCAAACCCACTTCTCCTCTCCCTCCACTTTCTATCTCAGTCGATGGCACTCTCATCCTCCCCGTCTCATATGCCCGCAACCTCGGTGTCATCTTCGACTCCTCCCTCTCCTTCTCTGCGCATATCCAGCAGATAGCCAAGACCTGTCGCTTCTTTCTCTATAACATCAGCAAAATTTGCGCTTTCCTCTCTGAGCACACCACCCGAACTCTCGTCCACTCTCTCATTACCTCTCGCCTTGACTACTGCAACCTACTCCTCACTGGCCTCCCACTTTGCTACCTATCCCCCCTTCAGTCCATTCAGAACTCTGCTGCACGTCTTATCTTCCGCCTGGACCGATATACTCACATCACCCCTCTCCTCAAATCACTTCACTGGCTTCCGATCAGGTACCGCATACAGTTCAAGCTTCTCCTACTAACCTACAAATGCACTCAATCTGCAGCCCCTCCTTACCTCTCTAGCCTCATCTCCCCTTACGTTCCTACCCGTAACCTCCGCTCTCAAGACAAATCCCTCTTTTCAGTACCCTTCTCCACCACCGCCAACTCCAGGCTCTGCCCTTTCTGCCTCGCCTCACCCCATGCTTGGAATAAACTCCCTGAGCCCATACGCCAAGCCCCCCTCCCTGCCCATCTTCAAATCCTTGCTCAAAGCCTACCTCGTCAGTGTCGCCTTCGGCACCTAACCATTGTACCTCTATTCAGGAAATCTAGTCTGCCCCAATTTGATTGTCTGCACATTTTGTCCATTAGATTGTAAGCTCCTTTGAGCAGGGACTGTCCTTCTTTGTTAAACTGTACAGTGCTGCGTAACCCTAGTAGCGCTTTAGAAATGTGAAGTAGTATTGTAGCCTGCTCTTGGGGAAGGCTTTCCTCAGCCATCATCTTTCACAACATAATTTCAAACCAGGCAGACGGTTGGTGATACCAGAAAGCACCTCCCACAATAGGCAGCTTGCTTCTGAGGCTCTACTTCTGTCAGAACTGCTGAACTCTCACTGTGAGCCTGTATTCCCATCAGAACTGCTGAGCTCCCACTCTCACTGTAAGCCTGACTTATAGGTGTCCAAGACTTCATTCCTGAGCATCTGACTGTGAGTAACCTATATATCCTAAATTGACACCAAAATGAACACAATCAAAATACTTCTGGTTATCTACTCCCTTTCACTGATCCTCCTAGCACTATCCATCCCACTCATAGAACATTACTTCATACCCACCCTACAAAATCACCAAAGACTGATCAAACATTCCACACTCCACCAAACTCCACTAAAGGAAATCTACCTAAACATGGACATCACCAACAAAACGAGAGGAAAGATCACAACAAACACACATCACCCAAGGAACGACAACTAACAAAAATTCACATAACACCAAACCTAGAAGTCCCATACCAAAACATCCAGGTAGGCTACATCAATGCTAGATCCGTAATCAACAAAACAACAACAATATCAGATTGGATCACCTCAGAAAACCTCGATCTCATCTTTATCAATGAAACATGAATTCACAACCAAAACGACCCCATAATCCTTGAACTGTGCCCGCCAGCTTACAAAATCACCCACCGAACCAGATCGGAAAAGAGAGGTGGAGGCATAGCACTAATATACCGAGAAAAATTCACCACCGAAACCACAGCCACCTCCATAACACCCCAACTAGAAATTGCCTCATTTAGAATCCATAACAACTCCCTAACCGATCACCTGAATTGCGTATTATTCTACAGACCACCCGGCAACTGGAAGGAAAGTCAGCCCACCTTTATCAAACAACTGTGTAAATAAAAACAACATACTGCTACTAGGCGACAATAACCTTCACCTAGAAGACCCCAACTCCACAAACGCACTTGAATGTAAAGACTTCCTACAGTCCTGGGATTTTAAATGGCCCCACATACAAACTACCCATATCAAAGGACATACATTGGACCTCCTAGCACATAAACTACCTACAGACAATAATCTATTAATAACAGACATCAAATGGACAGCAATACCTTGAACTGACCATTACAAACTGAACCTAACTCTAAACTGGCGGAAGAAGGGCTCAAACAGTACACCAGAACGTACTACTTACACTACAAGAGGGCAAATCGATCCACAAATATTCTGGCAACAAATATACGACAACGAATGGACAACACGCACTGATTCCATACTTTATCTCAACCACTGGGATGGCAGATGCACCAGCGTACTAAACAAAATAGCACCCTTAAAAACAAAAATATCAAAAAGACAAAACACTATACCTTGGTTCAATGACGAACTAAAAAAAAACTCAAAACATAATCTAGAAAACTTGAACGAGTATGGAGAAAGACAAAAGATGAACACACACTCAACGGATGGAAACAAATACATAGAAAATACAAATACGCAATAAAACAAACCAAAAGGTCCTACTACAAAACCAAATTAGGACCGGACTACAAAGATATGAAGAAACTATTTCAACTCGTAAATAAGTTACTAGGCACCACCCCTATCACCACAACCAACACAGACATCCCACCCGTAGACAAACTTGCTAACTACTTTAACGAAAAAAATAATAAAACTTCCTCATCACAATACCGACATTGAAATCTTATTCAACGATTTGGACCCATCCTCTGAAGGATACCCAGCTGACCGCATTTGGACAACATTTAATCTCCTCAGCACCGAATCAGTTACACAAGTGACTCACAGGTTCACCAAGACCCACTGCAAACTGGATACATGTCCCAGTCATCTACTCAAGTCTGCCCCAGACCGCTTCATAGCAGACCTTACATCCCATCTAAACTTCATGTTACAACAAGGTCTCTTCCCTGAGGAACATGGCAACATCCTACTCACCCCAATACCAAAAGACGCCAAGAAAAGCACAAACGATATCACCAATTACCGCCCAGTTGCGTCTATCCCATTAGGAGTAAAAATGATGGAGAGCTTCGTGACTAAACAGCTTACAGAATACCTGGACAAGTTCTCAATACTACATAATTCACAATCAGGATTCTGATCCCACCATATTGTGCAGTTTGGAAGTCGACATCGTTGCACATGTGATAATGGTTTAATTTTGTAAGTAGAACACAGTTTAGTTTACCTATTCTTTCAAGTTGATCCCTTCCTGGAGACAGCTCTTCTGCTACACTGCCATCTTCATCAAGGTTCTGTAGCTCCCCCGCTCCCGTAAATACATTTACATGTGAGATTATCCCAATAAACTTGTGCAAAAAAAATTCCAAACTTATAAAAATAGTTATTGTTGCAAATACTAATTAACCTGAACACATAAATCATCCCACTGGCACCCAATGTAATTCAGCCTCAGGTATAGCACTAACAAAGGCACTTAACTTTGTAATATAATAAAAAATCTCTTGCAGTTTAAAATTATTCAAAATAATTGTTATAACATATTATCAATGTAAACCCAATTTGGTAGAAACCATCAAGGAAAACTACCTTCTAGTGGCTAAAAAAAACCAACAAAAAACCACCACAGAAAGAATTCCCTTCAAATTCAAGTGCAATACTACCCTCTAGTGGTCTTACATATAATGCCAGAAAACATAAATATATATATCAAAAAGTAATAACTTCCTTTACCTTACTGTTTAGCCACGCCGGCTGACGTTTGGTCTTTTTTCCTCTTTTTTTAATACGCGGAATGTATTTGTCCTGTACTTCTAGGATAGTGTTTTTTAATAGCATCCACGCCTTATTCAAGTTTTTTACCCTTTCAGCCGCTCCTTTCAGTCTTTTTTTCACCGTTCTCATTTTATTGTAGTCTCCTTTTCTAAAGGTTCATCAAGCCCAACATCCTGTTTCCAACAGAGGGCAATCCAGGTCACAAATACCTGGCAAGATCTGAAACAAAATTTCAATATATTTTCTGTTGCTTATCCCAGAAATAAGCAGTGGATTTTCCCCAAGTCATTTTAATAATGGTCTATGGACTTTTCCTTTAGGAAGCTGTCCAAACCTTTTTTAAACCCAGCTAAGCTAACTGCCTTTTCCACATTCTCTGGCAACCAATTCCAGAGTTTAATTACACCTTGAGTGAAGAAACATTTTCTCCGATTCGTTTTAAATTTACTACATTGTAGCTTCATTGCATGCCCCCTAGTCGTAGTATTTTTGGAAAGAGTAAAGAAACGATTCATGTCTACCTGTTCCACTCCACTCATTATTTTATAGACCTCTATCATATCTCCCCTCAGCTGTCTTTTCTCCAAGCAGAAGAGCCGTGGAGGGGCATAATTGAACGCAAACGCCTATCTCCATGGGCGTTTATCTCCGAGAACGGGTCCGTGAAGGGGCGGGCCGAACCGTATTTTCGAAAAAATGGACATTTTTGAGCTGGGCGTTTGTTTTTTTTAGCGATAATGGAAACTAAAAACGCCCAGCTCAAATACGTCCTAATCCGAGCCATTTGGTCGTGGGAGGGGCCAGGATTGGTAGTACACTGGCCCCCCTGATATGCCAGGACACCAACTGGGCACCCTAGGTCAGTGCGGTGGACTTCAGAAAAAGCTCCCACATGCATAGCTCCCTTACCTGGGTGGTGAGCTCCCAACCCCCCTCCCCCAAAACCTACTACCCACAAATGTACAACACTACCATAGCTCTTAGGGGTGAAGAGGGCACCTACATGTGGGTACAGTGGGTTTTGGAGGCCTCCCATTTACCAGCACAAGTGTTGCATGTGGGGGGGATGGGCCTGGGCCCACCTGCCTGAAGTGCACTGCAGTACCCACTAAAAGTGCTCCAGGGACCTGCATACACGCAGGCCTCTAGGACTTGTTGCTGCTGTATAACATTGGCACACCAGTTGACACCTGAAGACTAATCTCTCCGAAAACGTCCTTTATTGGAATAACTGCGTTTACTCACAGTTAACTGCAGATCAGAGGTTGTGTCCCACTGGCAGTGAGTCTCCCTTGTACTGAGATTAGCAGTAGGTCAGAGCTGGCAGAATGCTGTACAATGCCCTCTTTCAGCCACATTCAATGTAAGAACTAAGTTGTCTAACGTGGCTAACACAGGAAAGGGAACTAAAACTGGCTTACAAAAATGGCCACTACCGCATGGACTACAACAGGAAACACAACAGGGCACACTCTGACCCAGTAGGCAGGGGGAAAAGCACCATGGGAGAAGAGCCTACCAACTACCAACATCGTGAGACTGTAACACAAGCTAATGAAATCACGGAGCCCAATTCCCTACACCCACCACAATGCAATGCTGATATGACCCTGTAGTGCACCCGAGAGCCACATCTGACCCCAGGGAAAGGCTGTGAGAGGATCGAACACATTCTGCTGTCATGGAGGTGGGTATGGCATTTGAGGCTGGCATACAGGCTGGGAAAAAAGTTTTTAAAGTGGGTTTTATTTTGGTGGGAGGGGGTTAGTGACCACTGGGGGAGTCCGTGGACGTCATCCCCGATTCCCTCCAGTGGTCATTTGGGCAGTTGGGACAATTTTTGGGACTTGTTCGTGAAAAAAAGGGTCCAAAAAAAGTGACCCAAAATCGCGGTAAAAATGCCTTTTTTTTCGATTATCAGCTACAGACGCCCATCTCTCCTCGGCTGATAACCACGCCCCAGTCCCACCTCCGATACGCCTCAGACACGCCCCTTCTACTTTATTCGTTTCCGCGACGGAGTGCAGTTGGAAACACCCAAAATCGGCTTTCGATTATACCGATTTGGGCGCCTTTGCGAGAAAAACGCCCATCTCCCGATTTGGGTCGAAATATAGGCGTTTTTCTCTTTTGATTATAAGCTGGCTAGCCGCTTCAGCCTTTCCTCATAGGGAAGTCGTCCCACCCCCCTTATTTGTCACCCTTCTCTGTACCTTTTCTAATTCCACTATATCTTTTTTGAGATGCGGTGACCAGAATTGAACACAATGTTCCAGGTGTGGTCGCACCATGGACCAATACAAAGGCATTATAACGTCCTCGTTTTTGTTTTCCATTCCTTTCCTAATAATACCTAACTTTCTATTTGCTTTCTTTGCCGACGCAGCACACTGAGTCGAGATCCCTTTCTTGGTCGGTGACTCGTCACGTGGAACTCATAGTTCTCATTTACCATGCAGTATGGTACTGAGCTCCTTTTGTAGTGCATTGGGGTCCCAGTCCAACAGCCACCTCCCTTCAGACAGGACTTTCACACACCATAACTTTGCGTTCCTGTCCTCCACCCCTGCTTTGATTGTAACCACAGAAAGGCAATATATCAAGTCCCATCCCCTAAATATCAAAGTCTTACACAATGTTCCTGTACCCCGCTCTCTGCATTACACAAGCAATTCAAATCTCTGCATTCCTGGCAATATAGGTAAGTACCTGGTCTCCGGTTCAACTTCCTAGCCAGCCATCTGTATCTGGGTTGTCAGTGAGGCAGGTCTCCCTTTAATGGTCTCTACAGGATAACGCCAGCCCCTTCAATATTAGAGCGCCTTCTGGTGGCCTCTTCCTGGCTAAGCGTGTCCCTTCAGCCTCCGAGTGCCCTCTAGCAGCCTCACTATGACGAAGCACTGTCTATATTCACCAAAAGGCTCAGAAGTAATCTAAGGAAATACTTTTTCACAGAAAGGGTGGTGGACATTTGGAATAGCCTACTGGTGGAGGTGGTAGAAACTAGGAATGTATCTGAATTTAAGAAAGCGTGGGACAGGCACGTGGGATCTTATAGGGAAAGGAGGAAATTGTGGTTGCTGAGGATGGGTTGACTGGATGGGCCGTGTGGCCCTTATCTGCTATCATGCTTCTATGTTTCTGTTAAATATTGGGCATCAGGACCACTTGGGTGCTGGGGCACTGCATCCGTGTCACAAACAGCTCTCCCTTATCATTCTGATGAAAGAGATATAGATTTTCTCTTTTATGAGCAGAAACAAATTCAATCTGTCTTCTTTTGGAGAACATATTTATCTATGCATTACATATTTCTGACCCTTTATCATTTTATAACTTCTCTAGGGGCATTGATTTTGATATCTCAATAAAAATGTAAATAAAATATGCTTATGTTGTTAATTATCTTTCTAGGCATGGATAAGACGAGGTCAGCCTAAGTCATTTTGGATATCTGGATTCTTTTTCCCTCAAGGATTTCTTACAGGTAAAACTTTTAAATTAATTTCATATCCTTGAAAATATGATTCATGACTTGCTTTATAATTACTTGAGCTCCTACGTTACTTTTAAAGTGCTTTCATTTGCTGAGATGCTTGCTCACCTTAAAGCATCACTGGATCTGATTCATTGAAGATCACATAAAAATGTTTTTAATCTGTTTCTTAAAACTGCATTTTAACAAGTTGTTCACTTAGGGACCCATGTTTAATGAATTAACTGGGCTAAAATTAGGTTTTTTCAAGGAAAATGTATTCTTTTAAAATCTGGCTTCCTTAAAGGGCTAAATTTTTATAGTGTACTGGATCAGGCTTTCAAATACGACAAAGCCCATTCAGTTCCTATGGGCTTCATTGCATTTGCCATTCTGGAATTGCATATCCCTCATCAGTTACATGGTCATCTGCTCCAGCTGTGTGAATCATCTTATCCCTCCACAGTTGTAGAGGAGTCTGTTCAATGTACTTTAAGAGCACGTATTTATTCCACAGTAGCAATGCCATTTTCCCTAGTTTCTATACCAGACCAGTCCAGAACATATGGGTTATGTCTATTGACCCAGCAGATGGAGATAAAGAAACAGAGAAATACCTGCAAATCACATAGAATTACTTTGTCTCCAGTAGATGATATAGAGGTCCATTTTCAAAGCAGACTTATAAATTTACATATGTTACTATGGGTCTCATTTTCAAAAGAGGAAAACATCTAAAAAGTGGCATAAAACAGCATATGGATGTTTTTCTCCCAAAAATGTCCAAATTGGTATTTTCAAAACCATATTTTACACATTTTTCTATGAAGTCTGTCAAAAGTGCATTCAAATCACAAGGAGGCGAGTTGGAGGTGTTTTGAAGGTGGGATTGGAGCATGCCTAGCACTTTACAGCCATAATGGAACAAAACAAAAACGTCCAGATGTTTTGGTCTAGACCTGTTTTCAGAACGAATAAGGCACAAAAATGTGCCCTAAATGACCAGATGACTACTGGAGGTAATAGACCAATCGATATACAGTGGTCCATCTAGTCCAGTATCCTGCTTCCAGCAATGGCCAATCTATGTCACAAGTACCTGGCAGAAACCCAATTAGTAGCAACATTCCATACTACCAATCCCGGAGCAAGCAGTGGCTTCCCTCATGTCCATTCCAATAGCAGTTTCCTCCAGGAACTTGTCCAAACTTTTTTTTTTAATTTCTTTATTTATGAATTTTTGTTTACATCCAATAATATAAACATGAAATATCAGCAATCAAATAAAGGCAATTAAAAATACTATAACCTAACCAAGTTAAATTATGAAGGAAAAAAGGATTTACATTTGTCCCCAATAAGTAGATCAAGATACTAGGAAATTTAAATCTGTATAATAAATCAAAAATTAGAACGGGAGGGGCTACGGAAGTCTACAGCCGGCGTTACAGCACTGTAATTAGAGAGGCAAAACAGTTGGCGACTTAACATTTTCTTTAGATGAGATAAATTCTAACATTTTCTTTAGATGAGATAAATTCTAACAATTTCAAAGGGGAAAAATATGTAGTTATTCATTTCAAAAGTTACAAAGCATTTACAGGGAAACTTTAGCAAGAAAGTAGCACCCAATTTAACAACTCTAGATTTATAAGATAGAAATTCTTTCCTCCTTTTCTGCGTACTTCTTGCCATATCAGGAAAAATTTGAACATTTTGTCCCAAAAACCATTTCATTTAGATGGCGAAAGTAGAGTCTCAAAATGTTATTTCAATCAAGTTCAAGAGCAAATGATACAATCAATGTAGTTCTCTCTGTTATGATCTCCAGAGAGTTTTCAAGAAACTCAGTCAAATTTAAATTTGGAGTTGCCTGTGGTTGTTCATTCAGTTGTTTCACTATCCCTGAGATATATTGGGTTCTCGTTATAGGGGGATATCCCTCCATAGGAATCCCCAATATTTCACTGAAATACTTCTTAAGCTTATCCACTGCTGAAATTAAGGGTGACTTGGGAAAGTTCAAAAACAGCAGGTTATTTCTCCTCCCATTATTCTCCAAATATTCTATTTTTCTCTCTTGGGTTTCTTTATCTTTAATCAAAGTAGTTGTTAAATTCTTTAATTGTTTGACTTCGTTTTCAATCACCTCAGTTTGCCCTCTATGTTCTTGAACATCTTTAGTCAATGTTTGGCAAGTCTGTTTTAAGTCCTTAATTTCGCCAGTAACAGAGACATTCATCTGCAGTAATGTCTTATTCACCCCCTGGATTGCTTCCCACAATGTCTCCATTGTCACCCTCATTGGTCTCTCCATACCTCCAATATCCCCGGAAGGTAGATCCTGGGTTCTAGGGGCAGCGACCAGCATCTGTCCCCGACTCGTTTCCTTCACCGGGGTCTGTGCACCGATAGATCCTCCTTCTGCAAACAGCAAGGCTACATTCCCCAGCTGCTGCGGTCCTACCGGCGCCAACACACTTCCGGGTTGTGGAGGGGGGGTGAAATCGGGAGGACTCAGCGTCACTCCCTCAGCGCTGCGCTCGGTTCCCAAAGGAGTCGAACCCGTCGAAGTAGGCATCCTTTCGCCCAGGGTCCCGACTCCATAGCTCTCCAACGTCGTTTGCCTCGAGATTGGAGTCGACGTCGGCACCATGGAGGTAGGGGCCAGCGTTTTCCCCCCTTTCTCATTTTTAAAATCGGAAAGAGAACTTCTGCCAGCTTTACGTTCGCTGGAACCGCGGAGTCCAGGACTCACACAGCCGTTAGCACCGCGATCTTATCTATCCCCCTCTGTCCAAACCTTTTTAAAATTCAGATACGCTAACCGCTGTTACCATATCCTCCGGCCGCAAGTTCCAGAGCCTAACCACTCTTTGATTGAAAAAATATTTCCTTCTATTTGTTTAAATGTAATTTCATTAAGTGTCACCTGGTCTTTATACTTTTTGACAGAGTGAAAAACAGTGGCGTTCCTAGGGGGGCTGACACCCAGGGCGGATCGCCGGGATGCACCCCACCCCCCTGGTGAAAGGACACCCCCCCTCGAAGGAAACCCCCCCCGGGTGCACGCCACTTGGGGGGTGCCTGCGCGCACCTGTCCTTCGTTCGTTCGTTCGTTCGTTCCAGGAAGTAACCTGTTCCGGGGCAGAGGGAGCATGGAACGAACGAAGGACAGGCGCGCGCGGCACCCCCCCCCCAGCGGCGTTCACCCGGGGCAGACCGCACCCACCGACCCCCCCTAGGAACGCCACTGGGGAAAAATGGATTCATTTCTACCCCTTCTACACCACTCAGGATTTTATAGACCTCAGTCATAATACCCCCCCAACGTCCAAATTCAGAACAGGAAAGAAGGTCCTTTTCAACTAAACCAAAACGTCTCTTTCCCTTTTGAAAATACTGTTTAGAAAAACATTTTGTGATTTGGACGTTTTATTTATTGGTCCATTTTCAAACAAAAAAACGTCCAAATACAAAACGTCCAAAATAGAGGAAGAGTGGCTTAATGGTTAGTGCAGTGGGCTTTGATTCTAGCAACAAGGGTTTGATTCCCACTGCAGCTCTTTGTGTCCATGGGCAAGTCAAGTGCACGAGGGGCATTTTTGGATATGACTTCTAAGTCTGAATTTGGATGTTTTTTGTAAAACGTCCAAAATCTGAACAGAAGAGGTCATACTCTACAAAAAAAAAAAGTCTTTTCCTTTTGAAAATGCTGTTTGGAAAATTTTTTTTGTGATTTGGACGTTTTATTTTTTGGTCCATTTTCAAACAAAAAATGTCCAAATGCAAAACATACAAAATACTCAAGAAAAGCCACAATAGAGTGAAACCATTCACATGTTCTAAGTGTGGTAAAAGCTTTGGTTGTAATGTAAATCTCAAAGTGCATCAGAAAGTCCACACGGGAGAGAAACCATTTGCATGTACAGAGTCTGGTAAAAGCTTTGGTCAGAAGGTAAACCTCACAATGCACCAGAGAATACACACAGGAGTGAAACCATTTACATGTCCTGCGTGTGGTAAAAGCTTTGGTTGGAAAGAAAGCCTCACAAGGCATCAAAGAATCCACACAGGGATGAAACATTTTACATGTACTGAGGAGGTAAAAGCTTCTCTTGCATTGGGACAGATAATTAATTAGTGAATGTACACTCTTGCTATGAAATATGGAAAAATAGCAATCTGGTATTTGTATGTAATGAGACCTCCTTTTATCTATAGATATGAATTCAAAGCCCAGATCTACTGATCAACAATAGACACAAGGCTCAGATGTTATTAAAAAAAAACATAGAAAGGTAGAATAGAATAGTGGAAAAGTGACATCCCAGGAAAGCAATAGGGCATCGTTGGGGGCACTGCAGTGGACTTTATAAAATGCTCCCAGGTACACATCTCACCATTGCTCCCTTACCTTGTCTGCTGTGCCCCCCAAAACCCACTACCTCCAACTGTACACCACTGCCATAGGTGAAGGGAGCAACAATATGTGGGTACAGTGGGTTTCTGGTGGGTTTTGGAGGGCTCACAGTTTCCTCCACAAGTGTAATAAGTAGGGGGAGGTAGAAGCCTAGGTCCACTTGTCTGCAGTGCACTGCACCACTACTTACTCCAGGGACCTGCATGCTATTCTAATGGACCTGAGTATAACAATAGAAGCTGGCAAGTAATATTTTTAATCACATTTTTGTTGAGGTAGGAGGGGGTTAGTGACCACTCGGAGAGTAAGGGCACCTTTTTGTGTGGAATGGAGGAGTAGCCTAGTGGTTAGTGCAGTGGAATTTGATCCTGGGGTAGTGGGTTCATTTCCCACTGCAACTATTTTTTATAAAAACAGGTCTAGCTCAAAACGTCTTAAGTTTTAGTCCTGGACGTTTTTGTTTTGTTTCAGTATGGCTGAAAAACTTCTAAGTCTTAGGAACGCCCAAGTCCCACCCTGAACATGCCTCTGAAACACCCCCTTGAGATTTGGATGGACTTCAGAGAAAAACGTCTATAAAGAGGTTTCGAAATTCCTGATTTAGATGTTTTTGTGAGAAAAACGTCCAAATGCAGACATGTCACTTTTTGGATGTTTTTCTCTTTTGAAAATGAGCCTGTTAGTCACTTTTCTAAGCTGAAAAGCCCTAGCCACTTTAGCCTTTCCTCATAGAGAAGTCATCCCATCCCCTTTATCATTTTTGTTTCCCTTCTCTGTACCTTTTCTAATTCTACTGTTAGAAGATCCGTTTATACCTTATTAGGCATTAAGAATGTTATGCTTTATATAAGTGAGAGGTGCTCAGTGAATACAACTTTGGGAATTTATGGTTTTTATTTAGCTGAAATTAATAGGTACACAGATTAATTACCAAATGTAATTAGATATATGTAGACACTTACAATTTCTATGTTTCAATAAGACGTCTAATGTTTCTACACAGAGTCAATACCGTATATTTAGCTTACTCCTAGTATGGTGAATGGACTTATTTGTTAGTTGTTGTCAGGCCAGTACTATTCCAAAAAGAGTATGATTTTAAAACAAAATTTCACTGTAGCAGCATTTCTAATGTTAGCTCAATCTGAATAGGAATGTCTCACCTTTTCCTAGGGAGAGATCATTGTTCTCCCCTCTTGGCACATATTTCCAGTCCCTCTGCTGGGCTGGAGTCTGCCATTTTTCTCCAACTTATTCACTCTCTCTCTCTCTCTCTAATTCATATCCAAGATATCCCACATTAATAGAATTTGTTTCTATAGCCATTAATAATATGTCCTGTCATTGGCTGTTGACAGGCTAAAATAGAAGTAATGGAGCTTGGCAATTCATGATTGGGCCAGCTTAAAGAGGATTATGTCATGGGAATTGATCCTGTGATGCAAAGGCCTAGTCAGCTTAAGCATACACAACCCACTCTCTGATAGGCCCATCAAAGGGTAGTTTCTACAGACCTACTCTCTGTCCACTTTCATGGATGGGCATAATTATCCAAGATCATCATGACCCTACTGATCATCACAGTTCTTCTGTCCCATGATCTCACCTAAAGTAAACAGTCCAGCTCCACGTTGTAATGCTCTTTGGTACACCAGCCTGAATCAATAATGCTGACAGCTTAATTCTCCTAAAAACTTAGTTCAGGCCTGGTTTGGACAGCTAGAAAGCAAAGATTAATTTAACCTAACATCCTACCCCCCCCCCCCCTCTTTTATATCCAATATGTGGAAGCATTGAGGATATAAACAATATAATACAAGATAAGAGTGCTGATAAGCATATAACGTAGGATGTAAAATAGTCAAAAATACTACCATATGTCTTGTATGATCTAAATATTTGACTAAAATGCTATCTTTGAAATTTAAAACACTACATCTATGTAAATATCATACTTTTATATATGAACACAATACCAAGGAAAGTGTAAATAAGGGAGAGGGGGAACAGTTACATCTAGTGATATGCTTGGATCTGAATATATGTAATTATGTGGCAGAAATGCTACCTTCACTGTTTCCTTAGAAATACTCAATAACGATAAATGGGATATGATCAAAGTCCAATTAATTAATAATAAAAATCATGTGTCCCTATTAAGCAAAGTTCATTAGTCCTTATTTATTTATTCATAATTTTGTGATTTTGTTAGCTTCATGATTTTGAGATTTGTTACTATGTAAGCCACATAGAGCTTGCGATGAGTGGGAATTGTGCGGGATACAAATGTAATAAATAAAGGTCACTGGCAGCCGTGGCAATTCACATAGGCTGCTCTGCCGCTGGCCTTGGTGTCTTTTCTGTACTATGACCCAATGGAACTAATTTATTTATTTGTTACATCTATATCCCACATTTTCCCACCTATTTGTAGGCTCAATGTGGCTTACATAGTACTGGAGAGGTGTTTGCAGACTCCGGTGTAAACAAATACAAAGTGATATTGTGGTAAGATAAAGTTCATGTGACACAACCACATTAGGGAATCGTACAATGGAAGAGTTGTGTTATGTCCATTACGTACTTTAGTTTTGTTGTGTGTCATGTATCCTGAGACTTCACCATAGATAATTTTGTGAACCAGAGTGCAGATTTTGAAAGCAATGCGTTCTTTGATTGGGAGCCAGTGTAGTTTTTCGCGGAGGGGTTTTGCACTTTCAAATCGTGTTTTTCCAAAGATAAGTCTAGCTGCCATGTTTTGAGCGGTCTGAAGTTTCTTTAATGTTTGTTCTTTGCATCCTGCATAAATTCCATTGCAGTAGTCTAAATGGCTTAGTACCATTGATTGTATCAGGTTGCAAAATGTTTCCCTCGGGAAGAATTGTTTCACGTGTTTGAGTTTCCACACTGAGTGGAACATTTTCTTTGTTGTGGATGTCACTTGGCTCTCTAGTGTTAGGTTGCGGTCCAATGTAGCGCCAAGCATTTTCAGGCTGTCTGAGATAGGGAGGGTGTAATCTGGGGTTTTGATAAATTGTGGGGTTGTCCGCCGTGTGTTGGGATGAGAGGATAAGACAGTGTGTTTTTTCTTTGTTGAGTTTTAGTTGAAATGCATTTGCCCAAGAGTTCATGATGTCTAATGATGGAAAAATAAAACATCCAGACAATAAAGGTAGAAAAAAGTATTTTATTTTTAATTTATTAACTGAAATATGTTAGAGATGGGAAATGTGCATTGCAGATTTCTATGTATCGTGTTCAGTACAAAAGGAGACGCATTTTTCTGTTTTCTCTAGTGTTGTACAATATGCCTAGTTTAATTTCTTGGGGTTCCCAGTTCAATTTTTGTGGTCTTATTCCTAATTTGTGATCCCTTGTTGTAGTTTCTCAGTAGAGATCTGAAACAGTCACACCTATTCTATTTTCTCAGTAGATATTTGAACCAGTCACACTTATTCTATTTTACCTGTAGTAGGTGTGTTGGTGTTTTAGGGCCCAGTGTTATAATTGTAGTGCTGCATATTCATAGGTTACTCCTGGGGGAATTCTGTGCCACAGTACAATACAGAATTCTGCACATAGAACAGAAGCAGAACATTTGTCAGGTTTCTGATCCCCCCCCCCCCCCTTTCAGCACACACCCACTAATTGTGTGTGTGTGTGTGTGTGGGGAGGGGGGTTACGCACACTTAGCCTGCCCTCCTGAATCATGTGGCAAAAGGAAGAAAGAAGTGGTTGCACATCAGACCAGTTCCTCCTCTTCTGCTGGCCTGAACTCAACTGTTTACTTGAACTGCACTCTGTATGGTTCAAATAAGCAGTGGGCTCAGGCTGACAGAGGAGGAGGAAATGGTCTGATATGCAGCTGCTTGCTTCTTATTATGCCAAATGAATGATCCAGGAGAAGGACACAGTAAGGTATGGAGCAAGGAGAGAGAGAATATATAGAGAGGTAGGGTTTGGGGGCTAAGAGGAAAGAAAGAACTAGGGGAATAGAGAAGGCTGGGGGAAGAAAAAGGGGTTCAAACTAAGTTGGGGTGAGAAAGAGCTGTATAGGGTAGAACCTGGAGAGTGATTATTACTGAGGAAGAAAAAAGCTGGAGGAGTGATCAGGCCTTATGACTGGAAAAAAGTCTACACAAAAAGTTACAATAATGTAGAATTTTTAAATGTACACAGAATTTCTCACATTTTTACACAGAAATTTTCATTTCATGCAGAGTTCCCCCAGCAGTAGAAGGTAGAGTTCTTGCTGTTTGAATCCTAGCATTAGTTCTACTGTTGTACGACATGTTTGTTAAATGTATTACTCCTGGCGGAATTCTGTGCTAGTGCCTTTTCCACACAGGATTCTGTGCAGTCTGCCTTTGCATCACAGAGTGACACAGATTGGCTGCTGGAAAGTGACTTCCACCCTCCCTACACACTCACTGGTTCAGCGTGGTAGGAGACCGCACCTCGAATATTGTGTTCAATTCCGGATGCCACATCTCAAAAAAGATATAGTGGAATTAGAAAAGGTGCAGAGAAGGGCGAGGAAAATGGTAAAGGGGATGGGACGACTTCCCTATGAGGAAAGGCTAAAGCGGCTAGGTCTCTTCAGCTTGGAGAAAAGGCAGCTGAGGGGAGATATGATAGAGGTCTATAAAATAATGAGTAGAGTTGAACGGGTAGATGTGAAGCGTCTGTTTATGCTTTCCAAAAATACTAGGACTAGGGGGCATGCAATGAAGCTACAATGTAGTAAATTTAAAACTAAATCGGAGAAAATGTTTCTTCACTCAACATGTAATTAAACTCTGGAATTCGTTGCCAGAGAATGTGGTAAAGGCGGTTAGCTTAGCGGAGTTTAAAAAAGGTTTGGAAAGCTTCCTAAAGGATTATACGCAGGCTGCAAAGAGCAAACACTGAGGAAACTTCAAACAGCCCAGAATACAGCAGCCAGACTCATCTTCGGAAAACCAAAGTATGAAAGGGCAACACCACTACGAGAAAAACTACACTGGCTTCCACTTAAGGAACGCATTACTTTTAAGGTATGCACACTAGTCCACAAGATCATTCACGGCGAAGCCCCAGCCTACATGTCCGAGTTGATTGACTTACCACCCAGAAATGCTAGAAAATCTTCCCGAACATACCTCAACCTCCATTTCCCTACTTGCAAGAGCGTGAAATACAAGACGCTACACGCGTCAACCTTTTCTCACATGAGCACGCAGCTTTGGAACACACTGCCGCGCAACCTAAGAGCGATCCACGAACAAGCATCCTTCCGCAGATTACTGAAGACCCATCTATTTGAATCAATTTACGGAAAGAACCAAAACACATAGAGTCCACACTCACTGTTCATCAATGCATCATACATCCATCTATGATCTCCCATCCCCCATAATTCCACATTACTCATACATTTACTCACAGAAATATGTACACCATATACCTTTGTGTCTTAACACTGCCCTTAAGCTTCCCATTGTCTCCTCCCAATGTCTCAGTGTTGATGTCCCATTGTGATTTTCCTAATGATAATTCGATTATCTCACATAACTTGTACAATATAACCCATAACCAAGTTGCAACAAATGTATTTTCATTATTCTTATCTTATTGTAAGCCACACTGAGCCCGCAAAGAGGTGGGAAAATGTGGGATACAAATGCAAACAATAGATAAATAAATAAATAAAAGTCCATAGACCATTATTAAATGGACTTGGGGAAAATCCACTATTTCTGGGATAAGCAGTATAAAATGTTTTGTACTTTTTTGGGATCTTGCCAGGTATTTGTGACCTGAATTGGCCACTGTTGGAAACAGGATGCTGGGCTTGATGGACCTTTTTGGTCTTTCCCAGTACGGCAATACTTATGTCCTTATATGTATTAAGTTGTAGTAAATCACTTCAGGACTTCCTCAATGTTCAAAACAGTCCTTATATCGAATTTCTTTCCACACCATAAGGTCAGTTAGCTTGTATAGATATTCTTTAGAAACTCCAATGCATTTGAACCTTGCAGATGTTTTGTAACAAACACCTATGTTTACTAAGGTGCTGTCACGTCTGTGGTCGTGACCCCTCTCAGGCTTACCTTATTTCTGGTGGTCAGCTTCTAAGCTGGCTTCTGTCTGGTCTTTCTAAGTTAGCTCTGTCTCTGTCTCTGTGTGCTGGCTGCTTCCAGCATGGCTTTGATTGCTCCTCTGTGCGGCACCTGTGTATGCTGAGCCTCTCTATGCTTCAGTATGCTTTCTGCCTGCTTCTTGGTTGGTGCTCCCCTCACCCTCTGGTGGCCAGAACCGGTGGCTGCTATAGACTGTC
The DNA here is from genome assembly GCF_901765095.1 of Microcaecilia unicolor. Classification (NCBI taxonomy): domain Eukaryota; kingdom Metazoa; phylum Chordata; class Amphibia; order Gymnophiona; family Siphonopidae; genus Microcaecilia; species Microcaecilia unicolor. The sequence continues at coordinate 325,471,828 of NC_044032.1, read as the reverse complement.
TTGCTGTTCCTACCCATTCCAGGCTTCAGCCCAGTCCGGTCCGGATCTTCCAGGCTGCCAGACTTGTCTTTCTTGTAGCTGCCTGGTGATTGCTGCAGTGAGTCTCAGCTGCTGCTGGGCTTATTAGCCATTTGGAACCTCTCTGATTTGCCTTTGCATCGCCTAAGGCCCTGGTATGTTGGGGTCCTTGTGCACTTCTGCCTAGTCCAGTTTATAGTCTGTAATTCTTGCCTGATTCTAGTTTAGTCTTTGTGTAGCTTCTTGTACTATATTGCTTGTTTCCTAGTCTTGTTTCTTGTTTGTATGTCTTTGTCTAGTTCTTGGTTGCCTGTGTTTCTTGTTCAGTGGCTGCCTGGCAGCTTTCAGTTCTGTCTCTTGTCTGTCTGAGAGTCCTAGTCTAGTATTTTGCCTAGCCTCCCGGTGTATTCTAGTCCCTATGTGTATCCTGCTGGTATCCAGTTCCAGCCCTGTCCGGAAAGTCCTGCCGGCCACCTGCACCCAGGGGCTCAACTCAAGGGGGAAGGGTGGCCAGGTGCAGGTGAAGTCTAGCCGTCCCTGTCAGAGTTCTGTCTTATCCCTTTGTGGGGTGGTTTTGCCTGCCACTGCCGCTCCTCGGCAGTGGCCCAAGGGCTCACGATCCTAGTTCCTGCTTTGGGAAACGTGACAGGCGCGCTATGGACCCATTAGCATTTTTAACACGTGTAAATGGTTTATGCACATTAAACGCTAATGTGCCCCTAGAAATGTATAGGTGTGTTAGCGTTTAATGTGCCTTAAATTTAAAGGTGCGTTAGAAACAGTAACTCACCTTAGTAAACATACCCCTAAGTTCCAGCTTCTCCTGAAGCAGCAGTGTAAACAACAGAGATTAATGTTAAGACATATCCCAAAATAAGAGATAAACTGTATTATGTTCAATTTAGGTAAGGTAATAACTAATCCCCCCCCCCCCCCCGTTTACAAAGCCACGCTAGTGGCTGCGGTGTGCTAATGCAGACACAGCCCATTCACTTTGAATGGGCTGTGTCAGCATTGCCATGCGGCTCAATAAACAGGGGGGTAAATATACTAAGGCATTTTCATAGTGTACCATACTTGAAACATCAAATAGCAAATTCTCATACTTTCTATTATCAAAACTAAGTAAGAAATCATATGTGCATTGATCTGAATGTTCCACAATGTATTTAACTTAGAATGAGGAAAGGATATATAATAATTCAAAGGATATGGCCATTTCTTAAATAAAATTCTTAAAGACTAAAGATGGAAGAGAAGACCAGCGCGTTGAGTAGCGGAGCTGTTTCTCTCCTTCATTGTGATACCGAGACCCTGAAGCAGCCTTGCGAAACGCTGGCCATCGTCTGCTCGGCACTGGATTTTAGAGAAAGATTACAGTGAGCAATGCGGTGTCTTGGCACAACCCTGAAAGATAAGTGTTTGTGCCTAATATAACAATACTGCATGAGGATTTCAAATTGTGAACTATTTGACAAAGAATTGTTCCAGTTAGTCTTAATAACAGGAAAGCATTATATCATTAAAGGTTTTTGGCCAATGATGAAGATAGGATCTATTGATCCGGTTAAGCTCGTACAGGTTGAATATAATTAAGATCTGTGAGCTCTTTGAGGCCTTTTTTCCTGTTTACTAACAATATTGCTAACAATTTTGGTTGTCATTTTAAAGCAGCAGATGCTGAAGTTATTGTTGGTATATTTTGCGTATCAGCATCCAAGGTGAGAGATTAGTATAGTAAATAACAAATATTAACTATGATAACTACAAATTATAGAAAGGATACTGAAGGTCACATCAACTCATCTGTAAATTTTTTACTAAACCAAATACCTTCTCTATAGTCAGTCATTGTTATCAGTTTGTTAAACATGACTTCAGTTTGCATATAAGTTAGACCATTCATAACTCAGTAATATACAAACCCCCCCATGTTTACTAAGCCACGCAGCAATGGGCTGTTGTTACGTCTGTGCTCACCTCACCCTCTGGTGGCCAGAACCGGTGGCTGCTGTGGACCGTCACCCGTTCCAGATTTCAGCCAAGTCCGGTCCACATCTTCCTGGCTGCCAGACTTGCTTGCTTGGATTGAACCTACACAGCACCCGTAGTTTCCTGGTGATGGTTGCAGCTGAGCTCCAGGTGCTGCTGGGCTTATTAGCCATTCTGAAACCTTGCTGCTTTGCCTTTGCATTGCGTCTAAGGCCCTGGTATGTTGGTGCTTTTGCACTCCAGCCTGAGTTAATTTCCTTGCTCTAGTTCTTGCCTGAAGTCTTGCCTGTTCTAGTTAGTCTATGTTTAGTTTAGGGTATTGCTTGTTCCCAGTCTTGTCTTGTTTGTATGTCTTTGCCTAGTTCTGGGTTTATCTGTGTTTGTTCCCTGTTTCAGTGGCTGCTCGCAGCTTTCAGTCCTGTCCTTTAGCCTATCCTTTCCCTGCCTTGCTGTCCCTGTGCTGCCTAGCTGTTAGCCAGTCCTGCCCTGTCCAGTAAGTCCTGCCAGCCACCTGAAGCCTTGAGCTCAACTCTTGGTGGAAAGTGGCAAGGTGCAGGTGTAGCCTAACTGTTTGTCAGAGATCTGCCCTGTCTCTAGCGTGGGGTGGTTTTGCCTGCCACTGCCGCTCCTCGGCAGTGGCCCAAGGGCTCACAAACCCAGTGTCCAGCTTTGTAAATGTGATAGAATGCAAAGGCCATGAGCTCGGCAAGATCACCCTTCCAGCTGGATTTCCAGCCTAAGACTTTTTCCTTTGTTGGTAATCCGGGTCTAAGCCCAGGTCCAGTCTCTAGTCCCAGGTTGGATTTCGGTCTGGACCCAGTTTCTGCTCTAGATGAACTGATGATGCTCCGAGATTACCGTGATAAACTTTCTTGATCCAGCCTTGAGGAATACTCCTGAAGCTGCAGCTGAGAGAAAGCGGGCCTGGGGGTTTGGGTTTTCTGCAAACCCAGTTTCTGCGATTGATTCTTCTATCATGTTGGCATACTACCGCTACAAACTTCTCTCGGATCCAGCCCTGCGGGATACTCCAGAAGCTGATGCCGAAAGAAGGCGCTGTGGAAGTCCCGAGTACAAGGCTTATATGCAGTTTCAGTGGAGCCTTCTGAAGGCCAGTCTCGGTTCAGTTCCTGATTCCAGTCCAGGTCCCGGTTCAGCTCTTGTTCACAGTTCCAGCCAAGTTGCGGAGTCCACGCTGAGTTCCCATTCCAGCCAAGCTGCTGAGTCCATGCCGAGCTACGGTTCCAGCCAAGCTGCTGAGTCCACGCTGAGTTCCAGTTCCAGCCAAGCTGCTGAGTCCACGCCGAGCTACGGTTCCCGCCAAGCTGCTGAGTCCACGCTGAGCTACGGTTCCCGCCAAGCTGCTGAATCCACGCCGAGCTACGGTTCCAGCCAAGCTGCGGAATCCACGCTGAGCTACGGTTGCAGCCAAGCTGCTGAGTCCACGCTGAGTTCCAGTTCCAGCCAAGCTGCGGAATCCACGCTGAGTTCCCGTTCCAGCCTAGTTGCCGAGTCCATGAGGAGTTCCAGTGCCAGCCAAGCTGCTGAGTCCATGCTGAGTTCCCGCTCCAGCCGAGATGCAGAGTCCGAGCCGAGTTCCAGCTCCAGCCAAGAGGCGAAGTCCAGTCCTGATGCCAGTCCAGGTTCCAGTCTTGAGCCTTGTTCAAGCTCCAGCCAAGCTACCCCTGGTCATGTTTTGCGACTCCTCAATAGATTTCACCATTGTTACCCGTGGAGACTTGAATTTCCCGTGGAAGTCGGGGGGGCCTTGAGGGGGAGATACTGTTACGTCTGTGCTCACCTCACCCTCTGGTGGCCAGAACCGGTGGCTGCTGTGGACCGTCACCCGTTCCAGATTTCAGCCAAGTCCGGTCCGCATCTTCCGGGCTGCCAGACTTGCTTGCTTGGATTGAACCTACACAGCACCCATAGTTTCCTGGTGATGGTTGCAGCTGAGCTCCAGATGCTGCCGGGCTTATTAGCCATTCTGAAACCTTGCTGCTTTGCCTTTGCATTGCGTCTAAGGCCCTAGTATGTTGGTGCTTTTGCACTCCAGCCTGAGTTTGTTTCCTTGCTCTAGTTCTTGCCTGAAGTCTTGCCTGTTCTAGTTAGTCTATGTTTAGTTTAGGGTATTGCTTGTTTACTGTATTGCTTGTTTCCCAGTCTTGTATCTTGTTTGTATGTCTTTGCCTAGTTCTGGGTTTATCTGTGTTTGTTCCCTGCTTCAGTGGCTGCTTGCAGCTTTCAATTCAGTCTCTTATCTAGCTGTGTTTGTTCCCTGTTTCAGTGGCTGCTCGCAGCTTTCAGTCCTGTCCTTTAGCCTATCCTTTCCCTGCCTTGCTATCCCTGTGCTGCCTAGCTGTTAGCCAGTCCTGCCCTGTCCAGTAAGTCCTGCCGGCCACCTGAAGCCTTGAGCTCAACTCTTTGTGGAAAGTGGCAAGGTGCAGGTGTAGCCTAACTGTTTGTAAGAGATCTGCCCTGTCTCTAGCGTGGGGTGGTTTTGCCTGCCACTGCCGCTCCTTGGCAGTGGCCTAAGGGCTCACAAACCCAGTGTCCAGCTTTGTAAACGTGACAGCTGTGTCAGCATTAGTGCACAGCAGCTGCTAGTGTGGCTTAGTAAACGGGGAGTGGGGGAAAGCTTGTCAACTGTTTTCAAAATTATCTGTTGCTGTTTACCATTGTTCCAAAATTTTAAAAATAAACTACTTGCAAGTGTTATCACTGCTTCTAAAAAAATTATAAAATACTTTTACAAGAAAGGTAATAAATAAAAATAAAACAAAACAGAGAAAAGAAAATAAGATGATACCTTTTTTATTGGACTAACAATACATTTTTTGATTAGCTTTCCAAGGTAACCCTTCCTTTGTTTTATTTCTATTTATTACCTTTAAAAGTGGACAAACACTGCAACCACATCACTTTACACGAGAGAAAACTAATTAAAATAAATTCTACTTTCATTGCATAAAAATATATTGCTTATTATTGAGATTTGAAGGAATGCATGAACAAGAAGTTAAAGAATATAGACTTCTACCTGGTACTATGTCAATACAAGTATGAAATAAATTCAGAACTCAACAAATCATAGTATAAAATTTCCTTATTTGTAAAGAGGTGTGGTAGCCGTGTTAGTCCACTTTTAAAGGTAATCAATAGAAATAAAACAAAATAAAACATGGAAAATAAAATAAGATGATACCTTTTTTATTGGACACTAGTAAAACATGCCCGTTTCTAGAGCAAATGAAACGGGCGCTAGCAAGGTTTTCCTTCCGAACCCCCCCCCCCCCTCCCTACCCACACCTTCAGTGTTGTGAAGCCACTCACCGCCATTGCTCCGCACCTCGTCAACGCACGCCACCTTCATCCACTGACGCCATTGCTCCACCCTCGATCTTTGACGCCATTGCTCCACCCTCGACGTCATCACATTTGACACGAGAGCGGGGCCCAGACACAGTGCTTTCGGTAGCTTCACCACCACGAACACTTCGAACCCGAAGGAAGTGCCCGCAGGAAGTGACACTGATGTCAGTGTCCTCAGAACGTTGATGGTGAGCTTTATTATATAGGATAACTTAATACATTTCTTGATTAGCTTTTGAAGGTTGCCCTTCTTCATCAGATCAGAAATAAGCAAATGTTGGTAGATGACAGTATATATAAGTGAAACATCAAAGCATTTCAGTGACAGTCTAACAGGATGGGGGTGGGTAGGTGAGAGATATGCATGGAAATATCAAAGCATATTTGTAAAACATTAGGATTTCTTATTCCTGAAAAACACAAATAAATTGCATAACACAAATGCCTGTACTTTTTTGTTTGTTCTGCTGACAGAAAAAGTAAGCATATATGCTATAGTATATATACCAAACATATAAAGAGGAATCCAATAAAATTTATATGGAAATATGATGTTTGATTTTAACAAAATATTTCTAAAAAGCAAGGAAAAGACCTCAAAACGCCCGACCGCTTACTTTCAGTTTTCGGCGGCTTTAACTGGGGACGTGGTGTTCCTCACTGGTCATAAAAGCCTTGCTTGGAAAGAATTATTTTAACTTTTATTTCTAAAAAGATTTTAACAATTTTGCTCTTTTTTTACAAAAAAGTTTTTTTTAATATATTGACAATATCAATGCTAACTTCAGATGGTGGCCCCATCCATTTTGCTTGTAGGCTTTTTCAAGGGCTGTGCTTCAACAGAGAAAGCATTGAGAACATTTTTTTCTGAAAAATATTTATCATATATTTCATTATGAGGGAAAACAACTGGAAAGTTAATATACAAAAACTGCTATTAAAATTGCCAAGTTTAAGAATTATATTTTAAACTTGCATTTTGTCTCATTTTAACCATGACTGGTTGCTGTTTCAAACAAAGAACTTTTATTTTCAAACAGCTTTTAAATTTAATAATTGGAAATATTACTTAAACCTAACATTGTGAAAATAATGACTATGAGATTTGAATATTAAAGCTCATGTGAACATTACAAATAAAGAATACTCTTTGGACTTGCCCTCTCTTGATCTGATCATGGCTTAGTGCTGCTTTGAACAGAGAACCCATACTTCAACACAGTATTTAACTTGTGAGAACCAAATGGATAAGCCAATAACAATCTGTTTTAAAACTATGATGTAATGTTGTGTAAATTGGCTTAATTTACCCTTTCAGTACTGATGTCCATTTTCTCAATTGTCTCATTGGCAACACGTTGTGGTGAGAACAAATGGTAATGAATGAAACAATCTCTGCTTGTATTTGGCAACTCTTTTGGTTAGTTAACAATTAAAGATCTGAAAAAACGTGGTTACAAAAAACATCTCCTAAAAAAAGCATACAAACATGCAAAATTCAATGACAGACAATGGCTTTTAAAAAAAAATCGATGAACACCACAGACACTGACAATATTCTTACATTTATTAGCAGATACAATAATGCAAATCCAAGAATTTCGAGGATCATTAAAGAACAATGGCACATCATGCAATCGCATGAGAAATTCAAAAATACTTCCCTCAGAACGTCATACTCAAGAAGAAGAAATATAAAAGAGATTCTTAGTCCATCATATCTCCCCACAAAGAAGACTACTGTCAAGAATAAGATCTTAGGGCACTTCAAGTGAGGACAATGCAAAAACTGTGATGTCACTTTACAATGTAAATCTTTCAAAAATCCTTTTATTAACAAAATATATAATGTAAGACATTTTAGCAATTGCAATACTGCATATGCAGTATATGGAATTTTCTGTCCCTGTAATCGTTTATATGTAGGGAAAACCACAAGAAATTTCAAGCTTAGATTAAATGAACATCATAGTAATATCAAAAGATTAAAATTGGAGGCTCCATTAGTTGATCATTGCTTGAAATTTAATCATGGATTTGGACAACTCAAATGTTTCATCATTGATTTAATTAAACCTAATATCAGAGGAGGTGATCGTGCAAAACTTTTGTTGAAATTGGAACAGAGATGGATACACAGATTGAACACTTTGGAACCCTCAGGTTTGAATAATAACATTGAATGGAGGGTAAAGCTGCATAAAGTACTGATGCCCTCCAGCAGCAATTTGTTACCAATTCCAACATCAGTAATAAGGCATAAGCTAGTTAATTTGTTAAGTAAATATATCACAGTCAGTAATAAGGGTAAAAACCAAATGTGATCTAATTGAAACAAAGTGTGGTTCAAACTTTCTTACAATGTTTTGGCAGGAATATATTAGTTAAACAACTGAGACAACATGTAGTATGATTTATATAATCAACAATTAATATTATTAGATGAGATTTAAAGACACTAATTTGAGATCAGCTGTAATGACAGGTGTTAATTTAATGATCCAACCAACAAGCATATTACATATTACAATTAGGTATCATTGAGTCTGTTAGGCATTGGCTATATTAACAAACAGCTTATAAGTTGATGTTTTTGTCATTCACTCATTTAATAAAATTCTGGAAGCCAAATAGGGTCCATTGGCAGTGTAATATGACTAGGTTTTTAGTGTATTTAAGACTCTAGAGGCTAACAACCAAAAGAGTTGCCAATACAAGCAGAAATTGTTTCATTACCATTTGTTCTCACCAAAATGTGTTGCCAATGAGACAATTTGCACAACATTACATCATAGTTTTAAAATAGATTGTGATTAGCTTATCCATTTGGTTCTCACAAATGGATAAGCTAATCACAATCTATTTTAAAACTATGATGTAATGTTGTGCAAATTGGCTTAATTTACCCTTTCAGTACTGATGTCCATTTTCTCAATTGTCTTCCAGAATTTTATTAAATGAGTGAATGACAAAAACATCAACTTATAAGCTGTTTGTTAATATAGCCAATGCCTAACAGACTCAATGATACCTAATTGTAATATGTAATATGCTTTGGATGGAGGGAAGAGGAGGGTTGCTGGACATGGTGGAAGAAGGGGAGAGGAGGGTTGCTGGATGGAGGGAAGAGGAGGGTTGCTGGACATGGTGGAAGAAGGGGAGAGGAGAGGGCAGGGGAGAGGAGGATTGCTGGATGGAGGGAAGGGGAGAGGAGGGTTGCTGGACATGGTGGAAGAAGGGGAGAGGAGGGTTGCTGGATGGAGGGAAGGGGAGAGGAGGGTTGCTGGACATGGTGGAAGAAGGGGAGAGGAGGGTTGCTGGATGGAGGGAAGGGGAGAGGAGGGTTGCTGGACATGGTGGAAGGAGAGGAGAGGGCAGGGCAGGGGAGAGGAGGGTTGCTGGATGAAGGGGCGAGGAGGGTTGCTGGACATGGTGGAAGAAGGGAAGAGGAGGGTTGCTGGATGGAGGGAAGGGGAGAGGAGGGTTGCTGGACATGGATGGAAGAGAGGGAAGGGAGAGAGAAGAAATGCTGGACATGGATGGAGGGGATGGAAGAATGAGGAAGGAGATGAGATGAGGGAAAAGGAAGAGAGGAGAAAAACTGCACATGGATGAAGAAAATAGGCAGAAGCTGGATCCACTAGACAGTCAAGTCTGCAGAGGACCCAGCTTTTACTTATGGATATAGAGCAAGAAATGAAGAAGAAAGGAGGAAAGTAAAGAAATAAACGGAAAGGAAGCCCTGGAAACGGAGTTAAGAGGACAGATAGCAGCAGAATCAGATACTGGGCCAGCATGATCAGAAAAACAGTCACCAGACAACAAAGGTAGAAAAAAATCATTTTATTTTCATTATAGTGTTTGGAATATGTCCACTTTGAGAATCAGGTGCTCAACATTAAAAGTTTATATTTATTTACTAATTTATGGCATTTTATCCCACATTAAACATGAATTAAATTGGAACCTGGGATCATTTAATTTTTTTTTTCCTGGAGACAGTGATGCATTGCCCCCCCCCCCCCCCCCCCACCCAGGCTCTCTCCCCGGCTATAGCCAGCTCTGCAATTTTGAGGGGAGGTGGACGGGGGGGGGGGGGAGGTGGACGGGCGCAGAGGTGGACCGGGGAGAGAGCCTGTTGTTAAACATTTACCAGCACACCACTGTCTAGTGCCCACCCATCCACCCTGTTGGCCCACCCAAAAATTGACTTCTGGCTACGCCACTGAATGTAAGGTTTAAGTAATCTTTCCAATTATTAAATTTAAAAGCTGTGTGAAAATAAAAGTTCTTTGTTTGAAACAGCAACCAGACATGATTAAAATGAGACAAAATGCAAGTTTAAAATATAGTTCTTAAACTTGCAATTTTCATAGCAGTTTTTGTATATTAACTTTCCAGTTGTTTTCCCTCATAATGAAATATATGGTAAATATTTTTCAGAAAAAAATGTTCTCAATGCTTTCTCAAAGTACAGCCCTTGAAAAAGCCTACAAGTGAAATGGATGGGGCCACCGTCTGAAGTTAGCATTGATATTGTCAATATATTTAAAAAAAAACGTATTTGTAAAAAAAGAGCAAAATTGTTAAAATCTTTTTGGAAATAAATTAAAAGTTAAAATAATTCTTTCCAAGCAAGGTTTTTATGACCAGTGATGAACACCATGCCCCCAGTTAAAGCCGCCGAAAACTGAAAGTAAGTGGTCGGGCGTTTTGAGGTCTTTTCCTTGCTTTTTAGAAATATTTTGTTAAAATCAAACATCATATTTCCTTATAAATTTTATTGGATTCTTCTTTATATGTTTGGTGACCTTGTATCTTGGAGTCCTTTATGGTGATCCTCCTATACATTATTGTTTAGTATATATACATTACATCAACATACCCAGCTCTCTATATACTACTCATTCAACACAGTAGCAGAGAAGTGTTATTGGATCTGTCAGAATCGCATGCTACCACAACATTGGCATTATACTTAAGCCACAACAAAGTTTAGGGTGGGCATGTAATCATCATTGATCCAGTTATGCAATTTTATAGATACATTTTTTGTAAACTTTTCCATCTATATGTGCTCAATTCTCTATATGGAGATACAAATGGATACTTAGCTCCATGTAGATTATCAGTTTTCACCCCAGTGATTCACTCATTTCTTTATCCAATTAGTAAGGAGACTTGTCTTGCTGACACAAATTCATGTTTCGCAGTAAGCTGTATCAAGGTCCATCTCTTGGAAACATTCATAGAGGGGCATAATCGAATGCGAACGGCCATCTCCATGGGCGTCTATGTCCGAGAACGGATACGTGAAGGGGCGGGACAGACTGTATTTTTGGAAAAAATGGGCGTCCATCTTTTTTTTCGATAATACGGTTTGTGCCGGGCAAGTGCATCGGATTTGTGCGGATTTGAGCTGGGCGGTTTCGTTTTCCAGCGATAATGGAAACCGAAGGCGCCCAGCTCAAAAATGAACAAATCCAAGCCATTGGGTCGTGGGAGGGGCCAGGATTCGTAGTGCACTGGTCCCCCTCACATGCCAGGACACCAATCGGGCACCCTAGGGGGAACTTGTAAAAAGTTAAAAATTAAATTTAAATTACCTCCCAAGTCCATAGCTCCCTTCCTTTGGGTGCTGAGCCCCTCAAATCCCCCCCCCCCCCAAAACCCACTGCCCACAACTCTACACCATTACCATAGCCCTTATAACTGAAGGGGGGCACCTACATGTGGGTACAGTGGGTTTTGTGGGCGGTTTGGAGGGCTCCCATTTACCAGCACAAGTGTAAAATATGGAAGCACACACACTATCTTTTCATCTGCCTCTGTCATTTGATCTTGATCAGACAGTAATAATTCTCGGTGTGCAAAGCGAGCACTCAGGTACGCTCTCCGAATCACTTTAAATGGATATCCACGTTCCACAAACCTTGATGTCAATAACCCAGCTTGATATTTAAACTCCATCAATGATGAGCATAATCTTCTCAACCGTAGAAACTGGCTGATAGGCAGATTACTTCGCAGATGATATGGATGAAAGCTACTGAAGTGCAAATAATTATTCTGATCCGTAACTTTACAGTGGATCATAGTGGCCATTTGAACTCCATTTTTCTCTATATGAATATCCAGAAAGTCAATACATTTTTGATGACATGTCACTGTAAATTTAAGTTTTTGGTCCAATGTATTTATCCAGGAAACAAATTCCATCAGAGATTCAAAATCATTTATCCAGATAAAAAATATATCATCCAGGAATTGCATCCAGATTTTAACCGCTGTAAATCGCGGAGATGGATAAATAAACTGATATTCAAAAAGTGCCATATATAGTGTGGCGATAGAAGGCGCTATAGTAGCACACATCCCCACATCTCGCTGAAGGTAGAATGTACCATCATACCAAAAATAATTGTTTTTAATTACTAGAGTGGCCAATTCCATTAGGAAAGCTGTAGAGATGCGGAGGAGGGGGTGTCTATCCTCCAGCGTCTCTTCAATAATCCCCAAGGCTACCTCTTGAGGTACATTTGTATAAAGGGCAGCAATTGTACAACTTAAAGAACACATCACGTTCAAAATCTGCTCCCTAGTTCACAAAATCATTCATGGAGATGCACCAGCCTACATGTCAGACCTGATAGACCTACCACCCAGGAATGCCAAAAGATCATCCCACATATTCCTTGATCTGCACTTCCCTAACTGCAAAGGTCTAAAATACAAATTAATGCACGCGTAAAACTTTACCTACTTGAGCACACAATTCTGGAACGCACTGCCGCGCAATCTAAAAACGATGTACGAACTAACGAACTTCCGCAAACTACTGAAGACCCATCTCTTTAACAAGGCATACCAAAAAGATCAACCAATGTGAATATACACAGCTCCTCCACATACATTCAGAACTGTCTTACAATATCTGCTTACTATACTACTATCACGTTATATCATTATCATGTTACCCAAAATCCTTCTTGTTATACTACTATTATGTTTTTTCATTATCATGTTGTCCAAGATCCTTCTATAACACCTTCAAACAGAAAGGCTACAACCCCAAAATAATCTCCAAGAATATTGCCTCCTCCCTCAAAACACCCAGGGAAAATCTGCTACAGTACAAAGAAAAAAAAGCCACAGACAGAATTCCCCTTGTAGTGACATACAACCCAGAGCTGGAGAAACTGAGGAAAATCATAAGAGACCTACAGCCACTACTCCAGGAAGATGAATTACTGAAAGAGATATTCCCATCCCCACCAGTGCTGGCCTTCCGACAGCCACCAAATTTAAAACACAAGCTGACCAGAAGTAAACTTCCAACACAGACGGAAAAAGAAAAGGGCACGTTTCCCTGTAACACAGCCAGCTGCAAACTATGCCAAAACATTTCACAAGACCCCACAGTCATTCACAAAGGAAAAATATTCAACATAAAGGACTATTTTACATGCTCATCTTCCAATGTGGTATATATCATTCAGTGTAAAAAATGTAATGAAGGATGCTATATTGGAGAAACAGGCCAGATGCTTAAGACAAGATTCAATCTACACAGACATCACATGAAAATAGCTGGTGCCAGTCAAGCCCCCACCCCTGTGGGCCAACACTTCACAAGACCAGAACACTGCACCAGTGATTTCACAGTAAGAATACTGAAAGGTAATTTTAAAACAATACAGGAATATAAGACCTTTGAAATAAGAATGATTGAATATTTTGACACCCAACAAACAGGACTTAATAAGGATTTGGGTTTTCTAACCCATTATAAACCATAAAGCTGTATTTCTCTGTTTATTTCTCTGTTTATTACCCTCCTCTCACCTACCAACACCCATCCTGTTAGAATATCAATGAAATGCTTTTATGTCCCCATGCATACCCCCACCCTCCTACTCTGTCAGACTGTCAAAGTAATGCTTGGATGTTTCTCTTATATATACTATCTGCTGACACATTTGCTTATTTCCGATCTGACGAAGAAGGGCAACCTTCGAAAGCTAATCAAGAAATGTATTAAGTTATGTCCAATAAAAAAGGTATCTTATTTTCTTTTCCATGTTTTATTTTGTTTGATTTCTATTGATAACCTGTAAGAGTGGACTAACACGGCTAACACACCTCTCTTCTATAACACTAAATGTCTATTTTCTAACATATTTCCACCACTCATGATGTATTGTAAGCCACATTGAGCCTGCAAAGAGGTGGGAAAATGTGGGATACAAATGCAATAAATAAATAAACATCCAGTGTAACAAACCAGGCATCTTCTGTATAAAGGGCAGCAATATCCAGGCTAACAAACCAGGCATACAAGGAGCCGGGTATGTTGATGTGATATGGTTTTACCCCCTAGGGTGCAGAAAATATAGTATATATACATGCAGGAAGTATGAAATATATTCAAATGTTTATCATATGCATATTATGTTACGTTATTAGTATATAGTAAAATATTAGTTGAGAGGTATATGATTTTAAGTTTTAGTTATTTAGGTAGCTCTAGGAAAATTTGCATAAATATATACACACACACTTATTCATTGCGTATGTTACAGTTATATTCATTGCTAGGAGATATATTAGTTTCTCCATAGCCGTACTACGTCGGCAGGAATGAATCTAGAGAGGGAGTGTTAGGAACAAAATTTATTAAAGATTTCATGGGTAACGGGATACTTAGGTTAAGATAGGATTTCAAAATGGAAGACAGAGGAGCCATGTTACTCTTGAGATGAGTACACAGTGGTTCACCATAGGATACAGGGCTTAGCTGGATTCCTGTTAATTCACCTTTAGATGTTATTTGAGTTGGACCCAGAAAGTTTCAACTATTTGGGAAAAACTAGGGCCAGTGTTTGCATTTTTGCCATGTTTAGAGACGTTCTGGTCAAGCTGACATTCTCCTTGAGGGAGATCACCCAGCCTATTTTCGAAGGAGAAGGGCGCCCATCTTCCGACCCAAATCGGGAGATGGGCACCCTTCTCCTAAGGGCGCCCAAATCGGCATAATCGAGAGCCGATTTTGGCTGTCCTCAACTGCTTTCCATCGCAGGGACGGCCAAAGTTCAAGAGGGCATGTTGGCAGTGTACTGAAGGCGGGACGAGAGCGTGGTTTACAGATGTGCGCCCTCGGCCGATAATGGAAAAAAGAAGGGCATCCCTGACGAGCATTTGGCCGACTTTACTTGGTCCCTTTTTGTTCACGACCAAGCCTTGAAAAGGTGCCCGAACCGACCAGATGACAACCAGAGGGAATCGAGGATAGCCTCCCCTTACTCCCCCAGTGGTCACCAACCCCCTCCCACCCCCAAAAAATTATAAAACATTGTTTTCCAGCCTCTATGCCAGCCTCAAATGTCTTACCCAGCTCCATCACAGCAGTATGCAGGTCCCTGGAGCAGTTTTTAGTGGGTACTGCAGTGCACTTCAGGCAGACGGACCCAGGCCCATCCCCCCCTACCTGTTACACTTGTGGTGGTAAATGGGAGCCCTCCAAAACCCACCCGAAACCCACTGTACCCACATGTAGGTGCCCCCTGTTATCCTTTAAGGGCTAAGGTAGTGTTGTACAGTTGTGGGTAGTGGGTTTTGGGGGGATTTGGGGGGCTCAGCACACAAGGTAAGGGAGCTATGCACCTGGGAGCAATTTGTGAAGTCCATTGCAGTGCCCCCTAGGGTGCCTGGTTGGTGTCCTGGCATGTGAGGGGGACCAGTGCACTACAAATGCTGGCTCCTCCCACGACCCAATGGCTTTGATTTGGCCAGTTTTGAGATGGGCGCCCTTAGTTTCCATTATCGCCGAAAACCAATGTCGGCCATCTCTAAGGTCAGCCCAAATGTTGAGATTTGGCCGTCTCCGACCGTATTATCGAAACGAAAGATGGCCGCCCATCTTGTTTCGATATTACGGTCGGGTACGCTTCTTTACGGGGCCGTCCTTAGAGATGGGCGCCCTTATAGTGGGTGCCCCCGTTCGATTATGCCCCTCCTTGTCACCCCAGATAAGCAAATGAATTGGACCAATGGAAGGTTCAGAAAAGGGGGATGCAAAGTGAACCTATTGGAAGTGACCAATGGTAAACTGGCAAGATGTCTAAATAAAAACTTTCCTCCCTGGACTTTCCCTGGAACTTTCCTTGAATTGTTTACTGCCACATCAACAGATGCCCTAGGACACATAGAACAGGGGTGGAGCTTCCCATTGGGGTCCATTATCAAAGAAAATGATAACTGGAAAGGGTTTTTTTTTTTTGGTTACTGAGAACCTGTGTGATGGTGAGTAGATGAGGGAAGAAAGTCTACCAACTGACTTCCTTGCATCCACGAAAAGCAGAGAAGCCCTCATTTCTGTGTTATTGGCCTGAATTTTGCCATTATCTCAGAGTAACACGCTTGGTAAGTGTATGGGTTACCTATGCAAACATCGGTATGACGAGAAACCGATGTTCTTTTTATTTGTGCTAGGATTGACTCTGCTAATAATTAACTTGTTTCATGAGCTTAGCTAAGAGAAATCATGATTTTTATGGATCTAGCCATGCTTCCTGTTATATTACAAAACTTCATCTTGTATCAGTAGTTTTACATTGTGATTCTTTCTAATTTATGCCTAAATAAAGCTCCTAATTATTCCAGAAAAAGGCTTCTTTATTTACATCTCTTCTGGGTAAAGCATAGGCTTGAGTAGGAGTTAGAACATATTCACAACACAAACTGCTGGAATGTTTGGCTCATCAGACCCGGAAGTCCACTGTAGTCTTTTTCAAGACTCCCGTACTGTCACCGTGTGCATTTTTGCTCGCATATCGTCTAGTGATATCTATCAAGATTCCTGAAGCAGCCACTTAGCCAAAACATGGTGCCGTGCCAAGTCTATAGAATAAAGATTATTTTCTTCTGTGAACAAGCCTGACTACTTTGTTGTCCATCGTGCTTGGAAGTGTTCCTGTTGAATTCACTACTGCTTTGAGCAGGATATCTGACACAACAGTCAGTTTGTTCAGATAGTTCTATAGAATTTGTTTGGAGACTAAAATCCAACTCCACTCTTTGAGGCTCATTTTTATTCTGTTCCAGGCTGCACCTGCACAACAGCAATATTTATAAGTACTAGGTTAATTGGTTCCTTGTTTATCTTGTCTGTTGCAGGACCCTATTTTTTTTATTGTTTTAGTTTTCAGTGAACCTGGTAAATAGGGATTCTGCCTTCCTCCAAATTACAGAACCTATAACGCGTGCTCTCTCTCTCTCCATTACATGCACACATCCTGTCTCCCTCTCTCTCTCTCTCTGCCTCTCCAGCACAGAAGCTCCCACAAATCCCTGTTTCTCTCTCTGTTTTCCCTCAGTACAAAGACACACACATAGCTCTCTTTCTCACCAAGCACATTCACACCCCCATAGCTCTCTCTGCCTCCCCATAGCTCTTTTGAATGTAATCCCACATTAAATTGAGAATTACTAGACTGATGGGACCCCTCCCTAGAGTCAGTGGGGGGAGGAAATTGGTTAGTAAGGGAGAGTGTGAAGCCCAGCCCCAATGGGAGTGCTTGTCGTAGAGTGCTGATTTTGAATGGCAGTAGGGGAGGAGTTTAAAATTAATAAATAATGTTGCTGGGGAGAGCACATGGTCTTTGGTTGCCTCTACCTACACCGGGACCCTGGAGGAGATGGAGAGTCCTGGATAGGAGTAATAAACTAAGGCTGAACCAAGGAGAGGTTTCTTCTAGCCAATGCAGTAACCATGAAGTGAAGGAGTGCTCCTGGTGGGAAGTAGGGGAATCCAGCCTGGGAGCAGGGGCAGGAAGGAGCCTGTTTGGTGCCAAAGGTTGTAGCCAATAGAGGTACTCCTTTGGAGGATTGTGGACAGACAGGGAGGTCTGGTCCAAAAGAATGATCGCTTGTTGCACCAGTGCTGCAGGCACAGCCTTAGGTTGTTTTACCCAGAAAGGATGGATGATGGACAGGAAGAGTTGTAAATATGTACATACTATAAGATGTACAAAATGGTGTATGTACAAGTCCATAGACAATTATTAAATTGACTTGGGGAAAATCTACTGCTATTTCTGGGATAAGCAGCATAAAATGTATTGAACTTTTTCGGTATCTTGCCAGGTATTTCTGACCTGGATTGGCCTCTGTTAGAAACAGGATGCTGGGCTTGATGTACCTTTGGTCTGTCCCAGTGTGGCAAGACTTATGTACTTATGATTAGAGGATTTTATCCCTGAGATAATGTATCTGTTTGTATAAAGATATCACCTGTTTTAAGCTAGAAGGATGTGATCTGCCTGTCTCAGCATTTTTCGGTAAAATTCCTGTTGTTTCATAAAATCCCAGACTGGACTTTTCCATTGTATGAGAAAAAGAGAATGATCGATTCCCAGAACTATAAAGAATAAAGCGGGAAAAAGGGGATAGCACAAACCCTACAGCCTACCCAGTGCTTTTTTTGTAGGAACAAAAGGTACCGGTACTCATTATGAGTGGGGTCACGATCTATGGCTCCGCCCCTATGGTAGCCTCACCCATAGTAGCCACATCCCTTATACCAGCCATGGAGCATATAAACAGGTATCATTGAAAATACTATACCAGTATAGGAGAAAAAAATAACATGATTTTTTTTTCATTATAAATAATTACTGTAAGCTGTTATAGCTCCAGTATACCCAGTGCAAAATAAGACAGCAGATGTAAATTCTCAAATTGGACATATTCCAAACACTAAAATGAAAATAAAATGATTTTTTTTTCTACCTTTGTTGTCAGGCAACTTTGTTTTTCTGATCATGTTGGTCCCAGTCTCTGATTCTGCTCTCTATCTGTTCCCTTAACTCCATTTCTAGGGCTTCCTTTTCCTTTATTTCTTTACTTCCCTCTTTCTTCTTCATTTCTTGCCCTACATCAATAGGTAAAAAAGCTGGGTCCTCCGCGGACTTGACTGGAGGAGGTATAGAGTGGATCCAGCTTTTGCCTATTTTCTCCATCCATGTGCAGTTTTTCTCCTCTTTTCCCTTTCCCTCATCTCTGTCAGTATGCATCTCCTTCCTTTTTCTTCCCTTCCCTCCATCCATATTACACTATCCCTCCCCTCCATCCATATTACACTATCCTATCCTGTCTACCCTCTTTTATCCTAGTCATATATTATATAGCTCAGCTTATCATACACTACTAAGCCCAACTTTACATTGTTTTACTACAGTTTTATTAAAATTCTATTAACTTTGTATTTCAAATTACTATGTAAGCCGCATTGAGCCTGCATTATGTGGGAAAGCGCGGGGTACAAATGTAATAATAATAATATGCATCTCCTTCCTCTCTCTTCCCTCTGATCCATCCATGTCCAGCATTTCTCCTCTTCCCTCCCCTCCATCCATGTTCATCTCACTTCCTCTCTGTTCCCTCCCCTCCATCCATGTTCAGCATTTCAACTTTCTCCCCTCCTCTCCATCCGTGTCCAGAATTTCTCCTCTGTCCTCTAAATCCATGAGCATCTCCTCCTCTGTCTTCCCTCCCCTCCCCTCCATTCATGTCCAGCATTTCTCCTCTCCCCCCTCCACTCCATGCATGCTCATCTTACTTCCTCTCTCTTTCCTCCCCTCCCTCCATCCATGTCATGTCCAGCATTTCAACTCTCTCCTCTCCCCTCATCCGCCCAGAATGTCTCCTCTCTCCTCTAAATCCATGCCCATCTCCTCCTCTGTCTTCCCTCCCCTCTATCCACGTTCATTTTACTTCCTCTCTCTTTCCTCCCCTCCATCCATGTCCAGCATTTCTCCTCTCTCCCTTCCCCTCCATCTGTGTGCATCTCCTTTCTCTGTCTTTCCTTCCCTCCATCCCTGTCCAACATTTCTCCTGTCTTCCCTGCCCTCCATCCATCCATGTTCAGCAACTCTTCTCTCTCCCCTGCCCTCCCCTCCATCCATCCATGTCCAGCAACTCTCCTCTCATCTACCCTTCCATCCATGTCCAGCAATTCTCCTCTGTCCTCCCATCCATGTCCAGTGACTCGCCCCCGAGTTCCAGTTCCAACCCCAGTCCTCGCCTGCCCGCCCTCTTCTCCCACAATAGTCCTCCTTTCCTTCCTGCCACCCTGCGTTTAAAACTTTTTTTTACCCCAAGTCACAGTGGTGGCGGCAGTGAAAGCAACATGTTTGCCTTCTGCCTTCCCTTCCCTCTGTGTCCTGCCCTCACGGAAAGAGTAAATTACTTCAGAGGGAGAGCGGGACACTGTGAGGGAAGGGAAGGCAGCAGGCCGGAGGCCACCACCTGCATTGACGATCGCTGATTCCGTCCAACTCCCCTCTTCCTTCCTCCCTCCGGCGCTGCAGGCTTCAATCTTTCTGTGCTCCCGGCAGCGTTAGCGATGTATACACGCTGCCTTCACACTGCCCCAGAAGCCTTTTCTCTGCAGCGTCCCTTGGTCCCACCTATGCAGGAACAGGAAGTTTAAGAGACGGCTTCCAGGGCAGACCGAAGGCAGTGTGTATACATCGCTAACGCTGCCAGGAGCACAGAAAGATTGAAGACTGCTGCTCCAGAGGATGGGGAGGGGATAATGATCCCAGTTTCCGAAGTGTACTTTTGCTTGCTTGCGTGCACTGGGGGGGGGGGCACAGCAGAGGGAAGGAGCAGGAGATGGATGGGACTGGGAGGGATGGTGAGCAGAGGGAAGGAGCAGGAGATGGATGGAACTGGGAAGGGTGGTGAGCAGAGGGAAGGAGCAGAAGTTGCATGGGACTGGGAGGAGTGAGGCACAGCAGAGGGAAGGAGCAGGAGATGGATGGGACTGGGAGAGGTGGTGAACAAAGGGAAGGAGCAGAAGATGGATGAGACTGGCTGGGAAGGGAAGGAGCAGAAGATGGATGGGGCTGGGAGAGGTGGGACACAGCAGAGGGAAGGAGCAGGAGATGGATGTGACTGGGAGGGGTGTTGAGCAGAGGGAAGGAGCAGAAGATGGATGGGACTGGGAGAGGTGGGGCACAGCAGAGGGAAGGAGCAGAAGATGGATGGGACTAGGAGGGGTGGTGAGCAGAGGGAAGGAGCAGAAGATGGATGGGACTTGGAGAGGTGGGGCACAGCAGAGGGAAGGAGCAGGAGATGGATGAGACTGGAAGGGGTGGTGAGCAGAAGGAAGGAGCAGAAGATGGATGGGACTGAGAGGGGTGGTGAGCAGGAGATGGATGGGACTGGGAATGGTGGTGAGTAGAGAGAAGGAGCAGGAGATGGATGGGATTGGGAGAGGTGGAGCACAGCAGAGGGAAGAAGCAGGAGATGGATGGGACTGGGGGGTGGGAGAGGGGAAGAAGCAGGATGTGAAATGAGAGATATGAGAGAGAGAGCAAGAAAAAGGGATGATGTGGGGGAAGGTTGAGACATAATGTGAATGACCTGGAGTGAGGATAAGAGACATTGAAAAGGGATTGGGGTACTGGTGAGGGGTATAGGAGAAGGGGATAAGTCTCTGAAGGGGGTTGAGTTATGGTAGAAAGGGGTTAAAAAGATGGTGAAAGATAAGTTGTTGGGCATGGGGTATAAGGTAACAGGCAGAAGAGTGGTCTTGGAGGCAAGGGAAGGAAGGAGAGACATGGATGGAGCTGGGACTGATAGGGTGACTAGATGCAGTGGAGGGTAGATGAAGGCAAAGGGGGTGAGTACAGAGTATGGGAATAGGGGACTAATAAAGTGGGTGAAAGATGGGGGAGGAATTTAGGAGACTGGGTAAGGGAGAGACAGAGGGGGGAATGGGAGTGCTGGAGAGGGTATGAGAGGGACATGGTCAAAGCCAGTAGGTAGATAGATACTAAGGACAAAAGAGGGAGAGAAAAGTGGAGGGGGGGGGGGGAGGGAGGGAATGTAAATTGAAAGATCAGTGCCAAACAGATGCAGAGAAGGACAGGAAGAAGACAAGAGAAGAATGAAGAAATGGAAAAGTCAACCTAGAAAAGAATTTAAGAGAAGACTGATACGTGGAAATTGGAAAAGAGACTGGGACCAGAACAACTAGAAAAATAGAATGCTCAGACAACAAGGTAGAAAAGAAAACATTCTTTTTATTTAATGCTTTTTAAGGACTAAGATGTTCCTGCTTTGTGAAATGTACATTTTTTTTCTATTGTATTTTGTAGAGTACAGGAGAAAATACATTTGTATTTGTCTTTTACCAGTATTTGCACTGCTTAGATTCTGGCTTTCTTGAAGACATCCATATATCAGTTTTTGTGGGCATGTTTTTTGTGGTTCCCTATTTTGTATCACATGAGGGTCTGTCCATGTTCTGCATATGTGACTGACGTGATGGATTCTGCTAGCATGCAGTGTTTGTGTAGGAATGTGTAACAGTCCAGCTTGTTACAGTTTTCCAGTAGCAGGTATATTGGTGCTCTAGGGTCCAGTGTAAAAGTTATAGCACTGTCTTTTCATAGGTGGGTTAAGACTGTTGTGTGTTAAGTTTTCCGTATAGGTTTTGAGTGTCTTTTTGTAGGGTCTTGTGTTATTTCATAAAGTGTCTGGCCCTATTGTTTTTGTTATGCTGGCTTCATATTCAGCATTTTAGACTGGTGCATGTGTGTTTTTGCTGTTTTTATTAATAGTCATAATGAATATGTATGAGATGTATATATGCAAATGTGCCAAGCCACACCCTTTGCCCCCCCCCCCAAAATGAAACAGTGAAACTACGCCCATGCCAGTGATTCTCCTTTGTCCCTATCCTCCCCTCCCATCTATGTCCAACAATTCTCCTCTGCCCTCCCCTCCATGTCCAGCGATTCTGCTTTGCCCCATCCACCCCTCCCATCCATGACCAGTGACTCGCCCCAGCCTCCACCCGCCCCCCTTTTCAGCCCCCGAGTTCCAGTTCCAACCCCAGCCCCACCTGCCCACCCTCAGTTCCCTGACAGCCTTCCTTTCTGTTCCTGCCACCCTGCATTTAAATCTCTTATTTTACCTCAAGTTGCAGCGGCCCTTACCACATTTTCTGGCAACAAATTCCAGAGTTGAATTACACGTTGAGTGAAAAAAAGTTTTCTCAGATTCATTTTAAATTTACTAATTTGTAGCTTCATCACATGCTCCCTAGCCTAGTATTTTTGGAAAGTGTAAACAGACGCTTCACGTCTACCCATTCCACTCCACTCATTATTTTTTTAGATCTCTGTCATATCTCCCCTCAGCCATCTTTTCTCCAAGCTAAAGAGCCCCATCCGCTTTAGCCTTTCCTCATAGGGAAGTCGTCCCATCCCCTTTATCATTTTCGTCGCCCTTCTCTGCACCTTTTCTAATTCTACTATATCTTTTTGAGATGGGCATCCAGAATTGAACACAATATTCGAGGTGCGGTCGCACCATGGAACTATACAAAGGCATTATAGCATCCTCATTTTTGTTTTCCATTCCTTTCCTAATAATACCTAAAATTCTATTTGCTTTCTTAGCCGCCGCAGCACACTGAGCAGAAGGTTTCAACGTATCATCAACGATGACACCTAGATCCCTTTCTTGGTCGGTGACTCCTAACGTGGAACCTTGCATGACGTAGCTATAATTCAGGCAGTGGCGTAGCAAGGAGGGCTGCCACCCGGGGTGGTTCGCCGTTGCACCCCCCCCCCCAGGTACAGCACAATGACATCCCCCCCTCAGCGCATCAACACCCCCCCCCCCCCCCCGACCCAGTGCCTACCCTCCTCAGCTCCCTCCAACCAGCTGAGCACCCTACCTTTAAAGAAATTTCGGAAGCCGTTATCAAGCGGCCCCAGTACCATAACGTTCCTCACCAGATCATGCGCTCCACTAAGGACCAAGTCTAGAATTTTTCCTTCTCTCGTCTGCTCCTGCACCAGCTGCTCCATAAAGCTGTCCTTGATTTCATCAAGGAATTGTACCTCTCTAGCGTGCCCCAATATTACATTTACCCAGTCTATATTTGGATAATTAAAGTAACCCATTATTATCACATTGCCCATTTTGTTTGCATCTCTGATTTCTTTTATCATTTCTGCATCTACCTGCTCATCCTGGCGAGATGGACAGTAGTACACTCCTGTCACCGTCCTTTTCCCTTTTATACATGGAATTTCAACCCACAATGATTCAAAGGTGTGATTTGTGTCCTGCTGAATTTGTAATCTGAGTCAAGGCTCTCGTTAATATACAATGCTACCCCTCCACCAGTCCGGTCCACGCTATCACTACGATATACTTTGTACCCCGGTATGACAGTGTCCCACTGGTTATCCTCCTTCCACCAGGTCTCAGTAATGCCTATTATATCCAATTTTTCATTTAGTGCAATATATTCTAACTCTCCCATCTTACTTCTTATACTCCTAGCATTTGCATATAGACATTTCAGATTGTTTGTTCCTATTTGCATGATGCTTAGTACTTGACACTATTGATTTGCCATCTTTTGTCTGATCTTTAGTTGTATTTAAGGGCACCTGGCCTACCACGGTCTGTTGCACAACCTCACTATCCAGAAACCCTATCTTCCCTGTTTGTGAGGTATCCTTGCAAGATACCTTATCCCGAACCATGTGCTTTTGAGCGACTGTCGGCCTTCCCTCCATTTCTAGTTTAAAAGCTGCTCTATCTCCTTTTTAAATGCTGATGCCAGCAGCCTGGTCCCACTCTGGTTAAGGTGGAAGCCCATCCTTTCAGAATAGGGTCCCCTTCCCCAAACTGTTGCCCAGTTCCTAACAAATCTAAAACCCTCCTCCCTGCACCATCGTCTCATCCACGCATTGAGACTTCGGAGCTCTACCTGTCTCTTTGGCCCTGCGCGTGGAACAGGTAGCATTTCAGAAATGCTACCCTAGAGTATCTGGTTTTGAGCTTTCTACCTAAGAGCCTAAATTTGGGACCTGAGTTTGCTCCGATACACGCAGATTCCAAGATGGCGCTCTGAACACACGCACCTGAGTTTGCTCCTGGAAGTTGTCTTGGTCTCTAGCTTTTTCTGGTGCCTTCGCTTCGTCGCTGCTAATGGAGAAGCGGAGGGGAAAGGTAAAGGAGTACCCCTCAGCTCCTGAACCCGTGTCATCGATGAGGCAAACTACCTTCAATTTTCCAGAAAACAACCGGGTCCCTCTGGGTACTTCGACTCCTTCTGCCACTGCCGATGCATTGACGTCGACAGAGAGTGGCAACGGGGCTTCCCTGAGCCCCGTGGAACGCATAGCTCCGCCTCAGCCTGGGAGAGAGTTCCGTGTAGCAGCCCGAACAGAGACGGAAACCGAAGGGGTGCAACCCGACCTGTTTGAGGGGAGGACTGTAGCAGGAGAGAGCGGATCCCAGGAGCGTGAAACACAAATACAAGCAGCTTTAAAGGTATTACCACAAGACATTGTTTCCAAACTTTCCCGTACTGAGGTCCAATCTCACTCCTCTCTACCAGCTAGTGGTGTGGTTAGACCAGCTATTGTGACGCTTGAGTCACTCTGGGACATGGTTTACAATATTCAATCCTCTATGCAAAATACTTTGAAAGAAAATACCAGTAATATTAAAATTCTTTCTGAGGCTGCTCTGATTCAAGCGCAGGTAACTGCACAGCAATCCTTAAAAATGGAAAATGTGGATAATAAGATTCAAGACATGGGGACTCTGGAAAATGCTTTGGTTAAAGATAATAATTTCTTACATAAACGGTTGGAATACCTGGAAAACCAGGTAGAAGACTAACCTTAGGTTTCTCAATTTTCCGAAGTCACCATTAATTTCCCCTTTAGAAATGGTGAAAAAATATATGACTGAAATTCTAGGAATGGACAAAGATACATTACCTCCCATCACACAAGCCTATTATATCTGGAATTTTAAGGGGACGGAAGGGATTCCCCCCCTCCCCTGTGATGGGGGAAGGAATGAACCTACTTCTTTCCTGGAAAGTTCATTGGAAATCATTACTCAGAGGTCAACTATGCTGGTTACTTTGTGCTGGAGCCAGATCGGAATGCTGTATTAAGACTTTCCCTAAGACACTTAGAAAAGCTGTTTTTGGGCTCAAAGGTCCGGATTTTTCCTGATCTCTCAAAGCCTACACAGATGCGGCGCAGGACATTCTTAGAACTGTGACCCAGAGTTATGGCATTGGGAGCAAATTTTGTGTTACGTTTTCCTTGTATTTGTAATGTAATGTTTGAGGGTAAACAATTTCAATTTGTGGAACCTAAACTGCTTAAAGAATTTCTAGATGCTAGAGTTGATGTGAATGTTGTATGCCCTCCCTAAATTGCAGGCTGGGGTCTGTAACAGAGGTAGCAACTGTGGGTTTTTTTTGTATATTTTCCTTAATGGTTATAGATACTTGAAATCTTGGAATCATTTTTCTTTCAAATTGTGGACGGAAAGGGCCGTATATTTTTTCTCTAATGTATTTTAGTTCTATTTTACCTGTAAAATGAATGCCGATTGCATATTCACATTGTTTTGTGATATATTATACAAAATATTAATACAGATAAATTAAAAAAAAAAAAAAAGAGCCTAAATTTGGCTTCCAGAACCTCTCTCCCACATTTTCCTATGTCATTGGTACCCACATGTTCCAAGACAGCCGACTCCTCCCCAGCACTATCTAAAATCCTATCTAGGTGACGCTTGAGGTCCGCCACCTTTGCACCAGGCAGGCAAGTCACCAGGCGATCCTCACGTCCACCAGCCACCCAGCTATCTACTGTATATGCCTAATGCTCGAATCACCAACTACAACGGCTGTCCTAGCCTTTCCC
The DNA here is from genome assembly GCF_901765095.1 of Microcaecilia unicolor. Lineage (NCBI taxonomy): Eukaryota > Metazoa > Chordata > Amphibia > Gymnophiona > Siphonopidae > Microcaecilia > Microcaecilia unicolor. Next base: position 325,445,675 of record NC_044032.1, on the reverse strand, counting down.
TCCCGGGCAGCACTTGGAGACATATCCTCAGTGCAGAGGATAGTACATCCCCTGGTGGGCAGCTCCTACCTACAAGAGTACTTCCTACTTCACCAGGGTGATGCTCTCCTTCTAGGAGACCTCCCTCCTCCAAGGTAGCACAAGGGCTACCAGACTGGAGGTGGGACTTCTCTACAACATCCCTATAGGTCTCCTCTATGTACCTCATCTCCCTCAGCTCCACCAAGTCTACTACTCTAGCCTCAAGAGAATGGACATGTTCTCTAAGAGCTAGGAGCTCTTTGCATCGGGCACACACATATGACATCTCACCAACTGGTAGATAAACATACATGTGACACTTGTTTTATTTGCCCCTCTCTAGATCCCCATTGGACCCTTGCCCACGGAGGTGAAGAGGGGGTTTCAGAAGGCTCATTCTAAGTCTATTGAATAGGATCTCGATTTTCTGACTCCTAGCATCTAAGAGCATCTTTGTGTATCTACTCTCCCACATTATGAGTAAATGGGTGGGAGTTTCCTTGCTTATGTGAATATTATAGAGATTAATTTGTCTATGTAGGTGTATTAAGAGAAATAACTATGTAACCAAGAAATGGATACAGACAAGGGAGATAGGTGTTAAAGTTGATCTTTATTCTTACCCAATGCAATTCAATCAATCAATCTGGCACGCTCATCAGTCAAAGTCTCGGGTTGACCGACCGTAGTTCTGCCCTCTGGGTAGAGTTGGGGAAGATTCCAAACTCCTCCCAGATTGGCATTTGTTAAATACCCTCTCCCACTCATTAGACCCAATGGGCGCACATTTTTTCATATGTGAATCATATTTTTCTGACAGTTAGCTTAACCGCAGATCGGAAGCCCTTCTCCCCCTTCTGCCTATTTCTTAATAACTGTCACATCCTGACTTGTAAACAAGTCTTCTAAAATGCAAAGACAAGTATTCATATTTCATGAAAAGGACTCCATCTTATAATTAGGGACTCCATTTTCTTGACCTAACTTTCTACTATTCCAGCCCATTTATTCCCTCATCCTGGCCCTTACACTGTATTTGGATGTCACACCAGATCCTGATAAGGCTTGCCAACCGGTCCCTTGCTCAGCAGGTACCCAGCTGCAAAGCCATCATCAGATTTCTGGCTAGTCCGTTGTTTCTTAGCAGCCTAGGCTATAGGGCTTGGCCCACCACTATTACAGTGGAGGGGTCTCAAGCTGTAACACATATTAACATTCCCTTCTTCACCTATCTCATAGGGTGACATAACGGTTGTCTAGCTTGGTACCATCTATTCCAGAAGGTATCCTGCAAAGTTTTCAAATTTGAGAGTATGAATGAAATCTGGTACGGTAAAAATTTTGGAATCCTAGTCACACATGGATACTATCTCTGTTTCATTCTAACCCCTCTTGGGACTAACCCATACCTGCGGTTCAGCAACATAATACAATTACAAGGGCAATATCTTTAAACTATTAATATGCAGGTGTGATTATACTCTTACTAGTATATCTATATAGCTAAGAATCAAGCTAATTAATTCCTTGGTTATATACTGATATATGCCTAATTATACGTTTGCATCGATTACATGGTTATATTGATTATTGATTATATTCTTGCATAGCCTACATAATTGTATTCATTACAGCATTTCATCATGTTTTGCATTCCCATGTGCTTTATTCTATTATATAGTTGCAGGTACATCTGTAGCTTCTCTAGCATTTGCATAGCGATTGGTCCACCTCATAGGGAGATAGTCCAATGTATTATCTCCTGTGGTGTTAGGAAGGAGATTTTCGTACAAGACATATTGTCCTGTTGTTGCTTTTTTTTTGTTATGGCAGTTTCAATTAAGCGTTCTACTAAGCCTCTAGCACATGGGATTATGCAACATCCTACCAATATGAAAATGGCAACCACATTGATAATGGTGGTGGCTGCAGAAATGATAAATGTTTCCATTTACCAAAAGCTTTAGCCATCCACCCAGTCCAGGATGTATCAACACCTGAGTTTTCAGCCAATTCCTCAAAAAATGAGGTAAGGCCTTTCAAGGCCCTAGTGATTGACCCATCTGGGGCAGTGTTCTTGGGGATAAAGGTAACACTGGGTGCCTTTTTTCCGGTACACCCCCTCCGTCCGCCGCTAGCAATTGGTCAAGCACCTAGTCTGTTCTCAAGTGTCATTCTGCTAGTGGCATCTAACTGTGCTGGCAATACCTTGAACCGCATCTCTGGTGTAATTTACAAATCTCTGTTGATGTAATATATGTAGTTGATCCAATCTACGTTCTTAGTGATGGTCGCCCACCAAAAGAAGGCAGATTCGAATCCTGCAGCAATCTGGTTTCTAGCTTTGAATTCATCAGGGACCCTTCTTGGAACTCCGATTGCATCAATATAGACCCGGTCATCAAAGGATTCAGGCATTGCATGTCTCTTCACTCGTGAGGAAGAGCTGCTATGAGGAGGAATCAAAGATGCAATGGACTATTGGGATTACCAATTGACCAAGGCACATCTGCCTGTCCAACTTCTGTGGAGTGTATGGTGGATGGTGTTGGTTCCACAATACCACCATACATCCGCTCGAGCCTGAGCAAAGTCTGTGAGGTTCAGACCTCGCAGGGCCCCTTTCCCTAGGGTGGTCTTACAATTGGTCAATTTCCCAAAAACCGTGGGTTCCTAACTGAATATCGGTCCAGACATGTATGATACACTGTGGCAGAGTCCGGAATTCTGAATGCAGGAGGCACCCTCAGTCGAGGGGGCAAGTAGGGATGATGTTTTGCAAGGTGTTGACAAGACTGATTAATGTCCTCTTTTACCTGCAATAGCTCTAACATACACCAAAAACCATCTGGATCATTATAGAGGTCTAAGGGAAAGGAACCGCTGTAGGTTCTGCCCTTGCATGAGCACAGAATAGCAATTAGAAACATTCAAACTTGCTGTGGTATAGTGGGGCCCATTCGAGCACAAGTTAGTATCCCCAAACCCGGTTTCAAGTGCAACTAAGTCTTTGGCATTGTTAATCTGTACAACCTGATAGGGAATTTTTTCTTCTGGGGCCTTTGTTGGCATTAAGGGGTTTCTTTCTGGTTTGGGAGGAGGAGTAGTATAAGAAATGTGCCAATAGGTTCCCTGCCTGTGGTATCTATTCCAAGGGAATAGGCTCTGTAAGTGACAGAGGTTATTCCTCTGAAAGTGATAGCCACCTGATTGCACTGGTCATTGGACAATTGGTAAATACCCATGGCTTCATAATGGAAATACTCTTCTTGAGTCAGGAATCGCTTTTACCTGAGTAGGGAACCCATGGGCCTGTGTACCACCATACCTCTGCCCAACTTCCACATGTGGAGAAGGGGCACATGTATATATCAGAGGCTGAGTATATCTCTGATATGTTATTTCACCACACCTGGTGTAAGCACACACATCAAGGGTTATTGTAACCGTCTCCTTGGTTGGGGCCAATACTATCCTGTATTCAATCAACGATCTGGTAACTGCATTACTTGTGACCTGGAAGGTACCATGATCATGGCTAACACACACAGTAGGAGGGCAAGGCACGTCTGTTGGCAGTTTGTGATTGTAAATGAAGTGCGTGAACACTGAATCAAGACTGCAGGAATGGTAATTGGCGAGCAATGAATATTGTGAGTAACAAGATCAACCCTAGGGTTTTAGCAAGAACTGAAATTATGACAATTATTACTCCAAGATACAGCAGGAACTGATATACCATTATGTGTGGCTAGTGTAAGGGGGTAGATTCTGGTAGCTCCTGTTTCGGGAGAGACTAATACCTCCTTGATCCTACTTCCCTGATAAATAAAAAGGGTATCCAATCAGTCCTAAGCACGCTGTAAGTAATCAACCAAAAATCTACTACCTCACGAGTTTCAGTTCTAACCAGGGGTACTTCTGTTTGTTCTACTTGTAAACCTAGACTTCCTCCAAACAATGCAAGGGTGTGAATGATAGTACGGCTAGGGCCAATAGTATAAGAATCGAGTAATGGTTCACACAGTGTCTGATATCGGGTCAATGAATCCCAACTGGGGTCGTCTTGCGGAGCCGGGTCCCAGTGAGGATATCTTAGCTCAGGGGATCTACAAGTTGGACCGGGAATTCGGAGATAACTGAATCCCAGAAGTCGAGGGTGACAATGGTGGGAAATCAAGGGAAGGTACTGTCTGTTGCGGAGAATGCTGGTTATCTGCTCCTCCGTTGGACATGTACTTTTGCAGTTAAACTAATGTATATCATGGGTATAAACGGACGGCAGCAAAAGACCCCTACTGTCTGGTGAAACACAATATTTCTCAAGGGGTCTGTTCCCGACTTTTCTCACGAAAAAGCCAAGGCAACCAATCTGTACAGTAAAGCTTATAAGTGATGATCCAAAAGATGACTTCCTCTCCTGTTGAGTCTAAAAAATAGGAGAATACCTCGTGCTACCTTAACTGTAACTGCGTTATTAAGTACTGGGGAAAGGTGTTGTATGACTCTGGCGGGGCCTGGACCTGAGGCTTCTAATAAAGGTTCACACAACAAATGGTACCTGTCGGTGGGATTCCAAAGGGGATAATCGTCGGGCGCTGGATCCCAGTATCCAACAACACCTTGTGGGGGGTTACTCTGGCTCATATGGGGGTCTGTCACACCTAGTAGGCGTTGTAGTGGAAGGGTAAGGTCAATTAGGTTACTACAATAATTTGATTAAATGGGAAGCCTTTTTGAAGGTGATAAATCGGCGGGATGGTCTTGTGGGGCGTCTTCGTGAGTAGGTAGTTGGTACTTCAGTAGATTGGGTGGTCAAGGTAAAATTTGTGGAAGGAGTAATGGTCACTATCAGGGCACCTCAGGATGATTAGGAGGGGTGGGTTGAAGTTCAGACAAGGTACTATTATCCCCAAGAGTGGTTTCAGAAGTGGGGACAATAGTGTCTGAGCTACCACTAGTATTGGGAGCACTTGTAGGATACAGGGTAGGAGGATTAGTAAGGATAGGAGTAGTTGCAGAATTTTCAACTGGCAAGTATAATTTCCAGCTGGAAATTCAGTCTCGTGTGGGTGTGTCTGCTAACAGGGTGGTGTTTACTGATGAAGGTGGTACTAAACCCTGTGGCTTGTGGAGGGATGTATTTTCAGGTGTGTGGCTTGGTGTGGTGGTTACTTGGGACTTTTGTGTAGGCTGCTGGAGTGGTTGTGGTACAGTAGCGTTTCCAACGGACAAAATAAGGTTACCAGTTGGAGAGGCACTGAGTGTGTGAAAAATGGTCAGCGAGGACTTATGGTTCTGTTTGTGGTGAAGGCAAACAGTGCAGTAAAAAACAACACTATACCATGCAAAGTATGATAAAACACACAAGTCCAACAACAAACAACCGAACTGATGGGAAGCAGAAGAAGAGGGTGTACTGGTGTACCACAGTGACCTCTTCTGATGCGATGCTTCCGTTGTCTGTGTCCTCGACGTCATTTGACCACTGGGTGATGGTTTCGTACAACTGCTCGGAGCTGCACTGATCAACAGGGTATAGTTCAGTTTTACTTGGATCTGGTTCTTTATGTTCTCAAGGGCGGTTAGATCAGATGCCGTAGACTTTGTGAAGTACTACACTTAGGAGGGAAACAGGAGGTGGTGGTACACAGCTTGGATGCACAGAGGAGGTGGTAATGGACTTGAAACTTTCTGCAAAGGGATTGCATCTGGCTTGGGCTTTTGCTTGGATTGTTGTGGCATCTAGCTGGTCTGGTTGGGGAAATATAGATGCTCGGTGATTTTGTGGTACAGATTCTGCAGTGTGGAGTATTCAGCCAACTCTGGCTCACCCAGATCCAAATCTCCTGCTAAATTGCAGATTTGGATGAGACGGATGCGGAGATCAACGTAGGGAAGTGGAAATTCTGGAACACTTGTGGTGGTGGTGTGGATACCCACTCTCGAGGAGCAGGTGCAACTTGGGGTGAAAGTGGTGGTGGTGACTCTGGTGTATCGGCAATCTTCTGGTCAGAGATATCGGAGAGGTCAAGTAACAGTGGCTCGGGGGAGGTTGGTCGTCAAGGTGATTGAGAAGAGTTGGGTGCGGTGTTGGTGGTCTTGGGCTCAGTGGCGGCGGAGGTGGGGTCTGTGGGGGCTGGTTTCTCCAGGGGCTGCAGAGCTGGCAACATCAAGAAGGCCTGACTCGATATCTGGGTAGGCCAGTATATCTTTCAGATGGACCCAGGACGAGTTGTCCTCAAGCTTGGCAGCGGTCGCTGACAAAGCCTCGATCTTGAAGGGCCCAATATAGATGGGATCTCACCAGGTCTTGTGCGTATAATAGCGCCAGTGCACCAGATCACCCACTTTATAAGGGGGGGATCTGTTGTCATTACAATCCCCTCTTCTATCCGAGATAGCCTGCAGAATTGAGGATAGAGAACTTGTTTGCAAAACATCCCAGTAAACTAAGTACTGATCGGGCAATTGAGCGTCTGGATTGCCAGGTAGTAGTCGCATAGGGCGACCAGTACATAATTGAAAGGGAGTCAGCTTCAAGGAGGCGGATGGAGCCGCAGACATGAAGGGATAAGAGTGCCAATGGTGGCATCAAGCCAATTCTTAATACCATTTGCCATGAGCTGACGTAATTTGGTTTTGAGCAATCCATTGTAGCGCTCAACCAACCCATTACTAGGGGTTTGTAGACACACACAGTCCTGTGTGTTATACCAAGGGCTGGAAGAAGAGATTGAGAAGTTCATTGACAAAGTGGGTACCATTATCAGTGGTAATTTTAGCAGGAATGCCAAATCGTGGGATAATCTCATTACAAGAGACGGGCCATGACTTGTGCAGTTTCTCTAGAGCAGGGGAAAGCTTCCACCCACTTCAAGAAAGCGTCCACGCAGACAGGCAGGTACCGT